>NW_022631033.1:10886385-11486385 GCF_010015895.1 Lontra canadensis
CTATATATATATATATATATATATATATATATATATATATATATAGAACTATTAAAAGTGTTCGTCTGTGGGGAGGAGAGGGCCCTGGGAGGCTTCGATGGTTAGGCATCAGCTTTCATCTCAGGTCATGATTCCTGGGATCTAGCCAAGTCAGGCTCCCTGCTCAGTGGGGAGTCTGCTTTTCCCTCTCCCTCTGCCTGCTGCTTCCCCTGCTTGTGCTCTCTCTCTCTCTCTCAAATGAATGAATAAAATCTTAAAAAAAAAAAACTGTTCCTCTATACCACTAGAAGCCAAAAGAGACTTTATATTCAGAGTGTAACAGAAAATTGTGTAGCACATTCTTTATAAATATTTTAAATGTGGTTGTGCTGGCAATAAATGCAATCAATTTATTTGCTTGAATAATGTTTATTTTCTTTTGAACTGGCAAAGTTGTTTTGCTTGGTGCAGAATTTTAGATTGACAGCTGTATTTTTTTTTCTCAGCCCACTTTTCATGGTTCCCTTTGATTTATGGCTTCCAAACGGTACTGTTATGAATCAACGCTCAGATTAATTCTGTTCCTAGGTGATCAGCATTTTTATTTGACTGTCTTTAAAATTCTCTGTTGTTTATGTTTTACAGTTTTGAAGGATAAATCTATGTGTGGCTTTCTTTTCATTTGCCAAGGTAGAGGTTCCTTGGAGGTTTCTGAAGCTGAACATGACATTTTTGGACAGGTCTACAAAAATTATAGTCATTTTATTATCAGATACTTTCTCTTCTCTTCTGTCTATATTTTATTATTGCAGACATTCAAGTAGCTATATGTTACACTTGTTCATTATATCCTACATATTTCTTAACCTTTTAAAATTTGTCCCATTTTTTTTTCTTGTCTTAGGGATATGTTCTGAATAATTTCTTTTTATCTGTCTTCCAGCCACTTATTCTATCTTCAGTGATGACTAATCATTTTTAAATTCTTTGATTGAATTATATAGATAGAGAGAGATACCTACATTTCAACTAGTAATATGTAGTCCTGTATCAGATCTATCTGGTCATTTTGTATTGGACTCTCGATCATACTTTCAAAATTTTATTTATGAAATCCTATTGTATATAATTTTCTTACAGTTTAATGATTTCATTATTAGTCTTTGAAGGCCTAATTCTGTTTGTATCACTTTTGTCTTTCATGTGTGGTGCTCGTGTTTTTTTTGTTTGTTTTGTTTTGTTTTTAAAGCACCCATGTTTTAAAAAGCTATATATTACTCGTGATCTTTGAAGTTGCTCGT
Organism: Lontra canadensis; assembly: GCF_010015895.1. Taxonomy (NCBI): domain Eukaryota; kingdom Metazoa; phylum Chordata; class Mammalia; order Carnivora; family Mustelidae; genus Lontra; species Lontra canadensis. The sequence goes on from NW_022631033.1 coordinate 10,887,666, forward strand.
GGGAGTTCCTGATGAATGAGGTATGGTTGCACCTGTTCAGAGACTGTTTGCATGCATTGAGGAGGACCTTATCAGTCTTGGAACACTTTGAATTAACGGTTTGCTCGTACTTGGAAATCACACATGTGGTTCAAAGTGGGGCTTTCATTTTCTTGATACCCCAGCTTTTATTATCAAATTCTGACGAGAATTTGCTTTTTTCTATTATCACTCAGCACCAGATTAAGTCAAGACCCATTTTTGTGGATGGGATTAGTTCTTATTCATCTGCATGTTCAGTGTGAGCCTTACGTGGAACATTCCAATTAGACGTTTCACCTTGGGCAGGCTCTGTACTGTCTCTCTTTGGAATGTGGGTCTGCTCTCAAAACGGAATCTCCTGCATGATTTACTTGATATCTTCAAAGTGAATATGCTGGAGTTGCCTTTCATCCCAAGGTCACTGTTTCCAATTTAATTTTGGTGTCTGTATGTATCTTACATTCTTGTCAGGTCAGGTATTTGTTTATGAAGATTTTAAATATGTTATCTGAATTATTTTTCTTCAGTTTTTGTCAGGGCTGTAATCAGTGTATTTAGACAGTGATAGTGTTAGAAAACATGGTATAACATTTAAACCAAAAGAGAGAAAAAACAATCCACATGTAAATAAGTCATTGAAAAGAACTCTGTCCACCACAGAAAGTATAGAAAATAAGAAATCCAAGCAGAAAAGCATGATATTTTGAAGATCCATAAAAGACTGGGTTAGAACTAATTCAGAATAAAGCATTAATCTATTTAAAGGTCATCACTAGAAACTGTGACTGAAAGAGTGCACGAAAATTAACTCCACCACCTGACCAACAACAAATGTAATTCATCAAGGAGTTGTCCACAAGATAAAAATACTTAAACTGATACCATGGACAAGTATATTTAAAAAATAGAATTTGGGGCGCTTGGGTGGCTCAGTGGGTTAAGCCTCTGCCTTTGGCCCAGGTCATGATCTCAGAGTCCTGGGATCTAGCCCCACATCGGGCTCTCTGCTCAGCAGGGAGCCTGCTTCCCCCTCTTTCTCTGCCTGCCTCTCTGCCTACTTGTGATCTCTCTCTCTCTGTGTGTCAAATAAATAAATAAATAAATAAAATCTTTAATAAAAAAAATAGAATTCAAGGCCAGTGTGAACCAAACAAATCAACATTAGCATTTTTAATAAGATAATTTTAACACCAGAAAAATCAGAACTTAATAAAATAATAATTTAAATGGCTTAATGGGATATATGCCCAACAGGTTAAAACGATATGATATAACAATTGAATGAGCTATTGTTTTCATAATCTTCTTTAATCAACAATCCTAAACTCTCAATGGCTAACAGCAGCAACATTAATTTTTCTTCAAATGTGACTGTTGAACTCAGCCAAGATCAGCTGAGCTTGGCTTCTCTCTGTCAGTGTGGACAGGTCTGCTCTGCATGTATCTCCTTTGTGATATCAGTAACTACAGGGCCGAGTGTTCTCATGAAGGAATTCAGAAGTATAAGAAGTCAACATCAAGCCGATCAAGCACATTAAGCCTCCCAACACATCCTGTCTACTAACATTTACGGATCAAAGCAAGTCACGCAACTAAGCTCAAAGACAGTGGTAGGAACGCATTCTCTACCCGTGCTGCTATGATGCCCTTGATGGTTACAGGCAAGGACGTGGAAATGTAACTGTGCAACAGGGAAGTAAGAACTGGAAAAAGCATTCAGTCTGCTGCATATTTGAACATAATTGTGATTGAACTTTCTCAATATATATATATATGAAATATATGTTATATATAATATATAATATACATTATATATCCATATAATAGAATTTCATCTGGCTAGAGTATTCTTTAATATAAGAATGTTCAGAAGTCAGTGGGACACCTTTCATATAACCCAGAAACTTTATACCAAATATAGAATTAAAGCCAACACAAAAGAGATTTAAAGAAACTCAAGGGCTCATAATCTGTTTTTACACATACAGGCTTCAAAAGTACATGAGAACATATTCATGTTCCTTGTTCCTCACATACCAAGAATTACTCATTAGAATGTAAAGAATAGAGGGGCACCTGGGTGGCTCAGTTGGTTAAGTGTCTGCCTTCAGCTCAGGTCATGGTTTCCAGGTCCTGGGATCGAGTTCTCACACTGAGCTCTCTGCTCAGCAGGGAGTTTGCTTCTATTTCTCTCTCTCCCTCTGCTCCTACACCTTGCTTGTACTCTCTCTCTCTCTCTAATAAATAAATACAATCTTTTAAAAAATATATAAAGAATAGGGGTGCCTGGGTGGCTCAGTCAGTTAAGCATCTGACTTCGGCTTAGGTCATGATCTCAGGGTCCTGATATCAAGCCCCTTGTGGGACTCCACACTCATCAGGGAGTCCGGTTCTCCCTCTCCCTTTTCCTCTGCCCCTCCCACACTTGTGCCTGCACAAGCTTACACTCTCGCTGTCTCTCAAATCGATAAATAAAATATTTAAAAAATAAAGAATAATAACAAATCTAGAGAAATTTTTAAGAAATATATATAACCTATATAATGAAGATTTTAACAATTGTATTGGGAGAATTTTAAATATATGAAAGGTAATACATAAAAAAACCCCACATGTTCGAAAAACATAGACATTTTGGAGAAAAATCTCCATTTTGTCCAAATTAAATTATAGCTCTATAACCTGTAAATTATAGCAGCAATATCTTCTTTTGCATTCATGTTTTTAGTCCATTGTGGATCAATGATGGTCTTACTAAATATATCTTCATTCAGGAGCCCAGGTGAATGAAACTGTGCCTATCTGGGACATTGTTGTTTTTGTGGCCACATCAAAATCAAGAAAGATGGTGGAAACATGTGATGGCTCTTAAAATTTCTCCTTGGAAGTGGCATATCACTTCTGCTCATGAGCCATTAATTAAAGCAAGTCACATTGGAAAGAATGCTGTCAATGTGGTAGGCATGTATAATTTCCCACAGGGATGAGAACTGAAAGTCATTTTATTAGTTTCCTACTGCTACTGTAACAAATTACCATAAATTATTATTTTATAGATTTATTATCTTAGAAATTTAATATTATAGCTCTAGAAGTCAGAAGTCTTAAAAACAAGATATCAAAAGGACTGCATTTCCTCGCTTTACCCAGATTCTAGAGGTTGCCTGAATTTCTTGTTTTCTTGGTTAATGACCTCTTTGTCTTCAAAGCCAACAGCATAGCATCATCAGATATCTTCTCGCTCTCTCTCACCTCTGTATCTATCAACACATCTTCCTCTCTCACTCTGACCCTCCAGCCTCTAATAAGGATGCTTGTGATTACTGTTCCCACCTGGACAATCCAAGATCATCACTCCCTCTGAAGATCCATAAACTAATCATATCTTCAAAATTCTTCTTGCCATGTAAATTAACACATTCATAATTCCTGGGGATTAGGACAGGGACATCTTTGGGAGACCATTATTTATCCAACATAACAGCAGGGAGGAGGTAAATGGTTTGAAAAATAAGCAATTTACACACCCTTCTCTTGGTCACAAAAATTCACTTACCTCTCTTGTACCTGCATATATATCATCCACCTCCTTCCCTACTGTACTCCCAAAGCACATCCAAGAATCTAGTCTAGTGTCAGAGTCAGTGTCTTGTGTCTGCGTCATATTTGCATATAACTTGTCTTGATGCAGAGGTCAAAGAATTTAAAGAACACACCCAATAAATACAGGGTAACCTGAAAGAACTCTGATTCCAGAAAGGGAAGAATGAAAGCAGCAGAGCAGAACTAACTACAAACCAGTTCTGTTATCTCACTGGGAGAGGGAGCATGGTGGTTTATCTAGTCTTTTCAGTGCCACTTGCCTCTGCCTTTTGGATGCTCTTCCTTGGTTGTGTCTTTTTTTTTTTTTTTTTTTTAGATTTTATTTCTTTATTTGACAGAGACAGTGAGAGAGGGAACACAAGCAGGGGGGAGTGGGAGAGGGAGAAGCAGGCTTCCCGCTGAGCAGGACCCTGGGATCATGACCTGAACCAAAGGCAGATGCTTAAGGATTGAACCACCCCAGCACACCCCCTCCTTGGTTGTATCTTAAAAAGGTATCAGAGAGAAGTCTATCTTTGACAGCTAAGCTGAATTTCCATAATTTGGAGTATTTGGGATTCAAGGGCAGTCACTGGTAGATTGCTTAGTTTTTTATATCTCTCATAAACGTATCTTTTCCTCCAATTAGTTCCATGTATTATAGCCATATGCAGAAGTTTTTGGTAACTAATGCTCTCTCGTCATGATTATAGGTATTTGGTACTTAAAAGGATCACTGTTCCTTAGACCTTTCCCTCTGAAGGACTTTTGACCATTAGTTGGTCTTTACTGGGTACCAGCATAATCAGAATTTTAAGTGGTAATGGAGGAAATAACCTCAATTGAGTCCTTACCACAGGTTGGGTTTCTATCTTGCTACCTGATGGCCTCTTTTTTTTTTTTTCACAGTTAAATGAAGATCAGTTGCATTTCTCTACCCTACAAGTCCCAGAAGGTGCACTCAATGAATTTTCTTCTAATCCTATTTGTAGAGGATTTGCTTTTTTAAACTCATCTTGAAGCACCTGTGAGATGTAGCCAATGGTGGTAATCAACAAACAGCCTATTTCCTGACTCTTTCAAAAAAAGCTGTGGACTCATTTAGTACATTTATCTGCTCCCGGAATTGCGACAGAAAACACTTAGAAAATGTTCCACCACTACAATGCAAGATTCCTCAGATATCCCATCCATGAAGAGAATTTTGGTTATGAATCATACAGTTGTAGCTTATACAATTTCCAAGGAGGGTGCTTTGTGAATATAAAGATTCTAGGTTTGTTTTCCAAAAAGCAATCCTAAACTGCAGGCGGTCTGCTGAAAGCATTCCACAGATAAAGACTCTCCCTTGGCAATATAATTAGTCTATTTGCCAAGAGGTCCGATTATTAGCATGTTTCCAGGAAGATTAGCCTGGGTCACCTGCCTTCCTTCTCAGAATGTCCTACAGGTAAGGAGAAAAAAATGGGTCATAGTCCATTTGCTTTAGCATACTATCAGATAAGCAAAAGTAACAACAAAATTGAGAAATTGATACTTATTAGTTTTTCTTTTGCTTTACATCACTGTAAGTTAATAAAATGGCTTCTTAAAATCCACTTACTAGTTTGTTAAGGAACTAGAAATTATATGCACTTCTTGATTGTGAAAAGTATTGAGTACTAATTTATCTTGTGGGACAAATATACTTATAGGTAAAAAACTATAAGGTAAGAGTATACATACTCCAGGATTAATTATAAAAGAAACTTTTAATAGCCAAAATAAACTACATTATAAAAACAAGCATAATAAAATGTAGCAACTCCATATCAACATGAAAAACTGATTATCATGAACACCCATATGTAGAAAGATTCAAGTTATACATCCAGTCTTACTTCTTTTTTTTTTAATTTAATTTTATTTATTTGGCAGAGAGAAAAAGAGAGAGCACATGAAAGCACTCAAGTAGGGGGAATGGTAGGAGGAGAGAGAGAAGCAGGCTCTCCACTGAGCAGGGAGCCCGATGTGGGGCTCAATCCCAGGACTCCGGGATCATGACCTGAGCCAAAGGCGGACGCTTAACCCACTGAGCCACCCAGGTGCCCCTCCAGCCTTGCTTCTAATCACCTGTCCTTATTCTCTGTCCTTTGTTTCAAAACATCATATGAAAATTGATGGGTTATTGCAATTGCTTATTGGGTAGGATAAAAGCAGTTATTATGTTTTCTTTCAAATTTAGGACAACAGGTAATAGACTTACCTATAACTGAATAAATAAATTCCAAATTTTAATCCAAAGAAATATCCAGAGTTAATGTTCCTCAGGGCTATAACAAGTACATACTCATTCCAGGAAAACAAGTATGGTCCTGAAAGGATACAATATATAGATAAAAAATACACACTTTTCTGTTAAATTTCCTTTATCTTATATTTGGAGAACAAAATGAGTTACAAATCAAAATTCATTTAAACTTTAATAATGGAAATGCATTTTGTCTCTAGCATCTGATTTAAGCATCTTGCTTTAAAATAGTTCATTAGAAGAAGGGAGGGAAAAATGAAGGGGGGAAACCAGAGGGGGAGAGGAACCATGAGAGCCTGTGGACTCCGGGAAACAAACTGAGGGTTTTGGAAGGGAGGAGGTTGGGGCGATGCGTGAGCCTGTTGATGGTTATTAAGGAGGGCATGGATTGCATGGAGAGCTGGGTGTTATATGCAAACAATGAATCATGGAACATGACATCAGAAACTACTGATGTACTGTATGGTGACTAATATAACATTATAAAAATTTTTTTTAAAATGCAATAGTTTATTTTTATCTTATCAACTCCAAAACCCCTAAACCCAGAGTAGGTCCTAACTATGGTCGTCTGCCTTTGGTTGGATTCAAGTTAATGTTAAACTTTAATGATAGTGATTATGATAATACTTTTGATGTTTCTGAGGATTTTGTGATAATTTGAGTTGACTATAGAATTTTTATTTAAATGATACTAAATGTTGCCTTCTTCTTATAATGCACTTCATTCTAACATTAAAAAAAACTGTAAAAGTTTTCTTTTTCTTCATGTTGATATAACTACATCCAAGGACAACAAGTAGATATAATGTGTTTTATTGCCAGCTCTTTTCATTTATCAATACAATGGAAACCCAAGAGCAGAGCCTTCAAATTTCAAATGCAAATGCATTTAGATACTGTATATATGAGGAAATTTCAATGCAAATAAAAGTTTTCAGAATACTTTAGTTCATATATAATTGCTGTAAACCTTGGATATGACCCATTCTGCTTTTACTTTATCCATATGTTGAAAAGGTAGAAAACTATAAATTATATTGCAACTCTAGGAATAGAACTACTCCAACCTATATTGTTACAATACAATCAAAACTGTGAAGTAACAGCCTCAGAATTTAAAAAAAGAATAAGGTTTTCAGCATATTTAAGATACCTAATTTAGAAACCATTTTAATAATCTTCTTTTTGGGGCACCTGGGTGGCTCAGTGCGTTAAGCCTCTGCCTTTGGCTCAGGTCATGATCTCAGGGTCCTGGGATCAAGCCCCACATGGGGCTCTCTGCTCAGCAGGGAGCCTGCTTCCCCCCCTCTCTCTGCCTGCTTCTCTGCCTACTTATGATCTCTCTGTGTGGGTCAAATAAATAAATAAAGTCTTTTTAAAAAATTAAAATAATCTTCTTTTAATGGAATTATTCAAGAGTTGCTCATGGTACTCTCCTGCTCGGGGAGGGGAAGAGAAAGATATCAACATGACCGTTATTAGCAGAATATGTATATATAGTGAAATTGACAGCTAGGTTTTCAAGTTGTAAGAAAGGCTTACTTAGTGAGATAGAAAACCAAATTTTAATATCACAAATGGTGGCATTTCCTTAGTTTTGTTTCAGCATTAAGGTTATTAAGTTTGCCTTTTTTGTTCTCATTACTAGAATATTTTATAGGTAAATCCACTCAAGGAACCTATTGTGCTTTCTGATCAAAGTGGAAAGTGATGCCAGGCTATAATAAGCAATTTAATTTTTAATGAGCTTATTCGTGCCCAAGGTCATAACAAAGGTAAAAAAAAAAAGTTAAAATAAAACTACAGCAAAACACTAATGATAATGGCCCAAATATGACCAGGGCAAAATAATATTTGGCAGAGAGCACTTTCAAAGCATCCTAGTGCTAATTTTTAAAATTTGCTTCAGAATAGTAACTTAGCTCAAGGAAGGTAGAGCATATTAAATAGCATAGACATAGATAAAAGTGCATGAGACTTTACTCCTAAAAGAAGTAAGCTAAGCTGTTTATGGAATTTAAATTTCTAAGCTAAAAATGTTTAAGTGTCTTTTACTAAACGGTGTCATTAACCCATTGTTATTTCTTAAGGAGATAAAAATTTTGGCACATTCTCTGACTATGTTTTCCTGCAATTTCAAAATTTTTTAACTTATAGAAGCTATGATGTGATAGTACTTTAAATAGTTTAGTCTGTTGTTTAATCATTTGTAAATGCTTGAGATGTTACAGAGAAATTTCTTTCAATTAATAAACATTGAACAAGCCAGAAAAATATTTTTAAAATAATAACATTTATTTTATATTTTAAGTCATGATGTTTATGAGTTTACATGTTTTCATTTTTATCTGAATATATTACGTGTTAAAGAGGAAACATAAGTTCTCGGTTAAAACTTACTTGGGGAGCATAAGGAATAACATGGAAGACATCAGGAGATGGAGAGGAGAAGTGAGTTGGGGGAAATCGGAGGGGGAGACAAACCATGAGAGACTGTGGACTCTGAGAAACAAGCTGAGGGTTTTGGAGGGGATTGGTGGGGGGGGTTGGGTGAGCCTGGTGGTGGGTATTAAGGAGGGCACGGATTGCATGGAGCACTGGGTGTGGTGCATAAACAATGAATTTTGGAACACTGAAAAAAAAAATTTAAAACTGCTTTTGAGGAAAACTAAGACCATTTCTCATTAATAGATATGTTATCCCCTCTTTGTGTATTTGATTTCTTCAAGAATTCTTTCAATTCTTTCATGTTAATAGGGACTGAGCAATGGAAAAACTTTGAAAGTACCTTTGGCTCAATAAAGATCTAACTACATTGACCCTACTGTTCCACTGATAAAGAATGACAATTAACTAACAAAATATGGAGAATAGGACAGAATTGGGGAAAAGTTTTAATTAGCTGATATTTTTTTATTCCTTTACACATTATCTTAAGATCCAATAATTTTATATGCTAATATTTTATCTATTCACTGTGGGGTAAAATCTAATGATTTTAATTGAAACAGGGCTTGTTCTTGGTTTGTCCACGAGGAAAATAAAGGACATAACCGTTTTGTTCTTTTGTTTTGCAGTCAGCTTATATATTCATGAGAAAAAGAGGACAGAAGTTAAAGAGAACCATAGTCATTGACTCGACAGAATTAGATCACTGCATGAAGCTTGGGAAGGTTCAGCTGTGATTTCATTAAATAGGATTAATACTTTTTTGACTCCATGTTAAAATTTAAAAGTTGGTGGCAGTCCTCTTCTTTTATTGAAATATAATTGGATTAGTTTCAATTAAATATTACATTGCTGTAATATCAGTAACACTGAAACAGGTGTCAAAAACTCATGTTGACAATCCTTTTAAAGATTCAGTTTCTCATTTCCTTTTTTCTTCATTCAAGTCCCCACATTTTCCAAACAAAACTGGAACAGTAGAAATATCTTTAAATTTTAAATATAAATATAGTAAAAAATACCAAAAAACACATGGAAAATATGTATCATTTCCTGAATATAGTGAAAGATGACAAAACAACCTGGCATTGTATAAGAATAACCCTGAAAAACATTAAGTGGGATTCATGACTTTCTGCCAGATCACTGTTTTGATTTGTCAACATAAGTATTATTAAGACTGACCAACTTCATGTTAAGACATGACCAACTGCTTATGCTCTGACAATTTTATACAATTTTTTAAAATGTTACCAGTTTTATAAAGTTTTTAAAAGTTTGCACTTCAACCTTTGTTTTTTGCATTGTTTGTGTATTATTTTTCTTCTGCTGCATAACAAATTACCACGAACTTGGGAGCTTAAAACAACACACATGTGTTAGCTCACCGTTCTGAATACCGGAAGTCTAGACACAGGTTAGCTCTGTCCCCTGCTCAGGGCCACACAGGGGAGGTGTGAGAAACCCATGTTTGTGCTCCTTTCCGGAGGCTGTGAGGAAGACTTCACTTCCAGGATCCTTCAGATCCTTTGTTGACAGATTTTTGTTTCCTGCTGGTTGTGGGACAGATGTCCCTGTTCCCTCGCTAGGGATTAGCTGAGTCCATTCTCAAAAACTAGACGCTTGCTTTCAGGCCCATGCCTCACGATGGCCTCCATATTCAAAACCCAAAATGGAAAACCTGTCTCCTGTGTCTGATCTCCAACTTTTGTCTATGTGACCACTTGGAGAATTTTTTTTTTCAGTGCTTTTCAATTAGGTCAGTCATGCTCTAGAAAATCTTCTTTCTTAAAGTCAACAGCACCATTTAACATAACCTGATGATGGGAGAGAATTCCTTGCCCTCAGTGTCAGGGGATTAAGCAGGTTACCTGCACCAGAAATGGTGGGGCCTACTTTAGAATTCTGTTTGCTTCAGATTGCCTTTTAGTTATTTTCCTATTGCTAATTATCTGAGCGATAGAAAAAATATATATCATAGAAAAGTGAAGTCTATTTCAGATATAATTAATTAAAACAACTTCTAAGTTATTATCTGTTTGAATGTGTGGTTGTGTGCTTGCCTGTGTGTGTGTGTGTGTGCGTGCACGCCTGAGTGTGTGGTTCGTGATTTTTATTCTGTTTGTGCTAAGACTAAAAGGCCAAAATACAATTAAGATCTAGAGAAGATGAACTTAAACAGGAAAGACTTCTAGGTATCTTTTATCACCACTTACCAGAGAAAATTAAGGGTTTACCCTAATAGATGTAGTAATTTTTTTTTTTTATAAATCAAACAGTCATATGTTCACTTTTGGGTTCTTATGATATCATTACTTAATGTGTATTAAATGCTATAAAATCTAAGAAGATTCTTTCATGAAATACATACTTTTAAAAGGTAAATCTATAGGGGTGCCTGGGTGGCTCAGTGGGTTGAGCCTCTGCCTTCGGCTCGGGTCGTGATCTCGGGGTCGTGATCTCGGGGTCCTGGGATCGAGCCCCGCATTGGGCTCTCTGCTCAGCAGGGAGCCTGCTTCCCCCTCTCCCTCTGCCTGCCTCTCTGCCTACTTGTGATCTCTGTCTGCCAAATAAATAAATTAAAAAAAAAAGGTAAATCTATAACTTCAAATCATAATATCCAATCTTTTAATGTGTTCAGGTTGACATAAAATGGAATTCCTCATTTGCGTGATTAACTGTAGCATGGCTGATGGGTCAAAATTGATATTCATTGTCCACAAATAATTCAAGGGAATTAGAGAGTAGATGAAAATTTAATTATCAGACCCTTGCTCTCGTTCATAATATGAAAAAACAAGATCAATGCAAAATAACAGCCCGCTTTATGTAATGTTGAAAGTGTATATAAGAAAAGACTAATAATATTCTCTACCTGTGGGGCTTTACTGAAACCTCTCATAGTGTCAGTGAGTTTTTTCTGACATTATTTCTTGAAGTGTGTGTGTGTGCGTGTGCGTGTTTAAAACAAGACAATATATGGACTGTTGAATTGAAAATGATTTTAAATATCATGTAGTGCAACCTCATAATTCTGTCTAGTCTTACCATGTAATTTTACAAGTCGATCAATACTATCTACTCCAACCCCCAAATTTCACAAACGAGAAACCAGAAGTAGTCCTACAAAATGGAGTGATTTACAAAACACAGTGGCTCCTCCTGGACTATAAACCATGGTCCTATTTTCTACATTTTTATTCTGTTCATTTTTCAAACATATTAAATGCATACGAATATCTCCTAACATCCAGAGTCTAACATACATCTCTATCACTAGGCATTTTCCTGAGATTCCTCAGAGGCTGGCTTAAGAAATTCCATGAAATAGTACACTTTGCTCCCATATCATTCTTCATTAGTGCTTTTCTTCTATCTTTGATCCTGGAAACACAGACTTACCCCGTGTGTCACACACACACACACACAAAGGACAGGTAACAGTAAGTTAGCAATAGACTCAGTTCCTACTTTGTCCTTTTTATTCAAATCCTTTACTTAGGAAACAATTTTGTGGGCAAAAGAATACAAATAAATGACATTCGAAAATATTTCAAGAAACGGACAAGGAGTGGGATAAATTTGGTTTTGTTTGTTACCATATGTCTTTTAATATTTCTGTAAAGCCTGTTCTTTATTCTCTATAAGCATTTTCCTTATATGGGGAAGGAATATGAGTATTTTTATGTTTGTTTTTGGTCAGGGCTTTCTGAGCAAAAATTACTAAAGAATATGATTGGGACGGGGGAGAGAGAAAAAACCGTAAGAGACTCTTAAAATCAGGAAACAAACGGAGGGTTGCTGGAGGGGAGAAGGGTAAGAGGAATGGGGTGGCTGCGTGGTGGACATTGGGGAGGGTATGTACTATGGTGAGTGCTGTGAACTGTGTAAGATGATGACTCACAGACCTGTACCGGTGAAGCAAATAATACATTATATGTTAATTTAAAAAAAAAAGAAAAAAGAAATTGAAAAAAAATGAATTAAATGTCAAGCTTTGTAAGTTAAAAGATGATTGAATAAACAGAGAATTTCAGAGTTCTAGATTTATTCCTGCAGAATTATATGTCTGTTTTCCAAGGGATTATAAACCAGGGACTTTTCCTTTTTCATCCTGGAGAGATTATTATATATATATTTTTTAAAAGGTGAGGAAGGGAGGGTGTCAGGTGGGTACCACTTACTCTATAAGACCCCAGACTCACAATTTCGAGAAGTCTCTGTTGTGGCACAGACCCCGTCCACAGAGCCACTTTGCTTCTCTCACCTATCCCTGAAGGAGGTAAGGGTGGTTAGGAAAACTGTGAAGTTATTCCTTGTAATTCTATGTCTGATTCAGAAACCTGTTTGTGTTTTCCAGGCCAAATAATCATAGCATTAAAATTATGTCAAGTGCTTGTTGTTAATCAAACTTTGTTATGCCTGATTGATTAATTAGCACTGTAGACTAATATCTAATAGGAGAGACAAGTGAACAAAGAAACGTTTAATAAAATATTTTGATCCTTTTCATGAAAGAAATAAGCAAGGAGTAGTAGTGAAAAACAGGAGGTGAGAAATATGCAATTATTTTTCTGCCCTCTTATATAATATTAAACGTAACTACATTATAACAAGTATAATATTGTATTGTAAATTAGTTTTTCTTGGCTTCCCTTATCTATTGGCTTGTGAGATTTTTGAGAATAATGAATAACCTTGTTCTGTCTATCCCTGGTCAGTGTTTTTTGGAGTTTAATATATATTTCTGGGATTAGTAAATTAATCAATAACTCCACTGTTTTGATTTAAAATTACTAATCTCGGAGTGCCTGGGTAGCTCAGTGGATTAAGCCTCTGCCTTTGGCTCAGGTCATGATCTCAGGGTCTGGGGATCGAGCCCCGCATCGGGCTCTCTGTCCAGCAGGGAGCCTGCTTCCCCCTCTCTCTCTGCCTGCCTCTCTGCCTACTTGTGATCTCTCTCTGTCAAATAAATAAATAAAATCTTTTTTAAAAAATGAAAAAAAAAAGTAAAAATAAAATTACTAATCTAAGGGTGCTGGGTGGCTCAGTGGGTTAAAGCCTCTGCCTTTGGCTCAGGTCATGATCCCAGGGTCCTGGGATTGAGTCCCGCATCACGCTCTCTGCTCGGCGGGGAGTCTGCTTCCCTCTCTCTCTGCTTTTTAAATTCATTTAAATTCATTTAAATAAATGAATAAATAAATCTTAAAAATGAAATAAATAAATAAATAAATTCCTAATCTCAAGGAAATTTACATTTACAATTTTCTTCCCAACCCATCTAAGTATATCACCTCGAGAGCTGTTGAAAATTTGGAGAACAAAATATCTCCTGATTTTACAAAGAATTTTTGACTAACAATAATGTAGTGCCATTTATTTCAATTGGACTGGATACACATTTAATTTCAAAGTCTCCAAGCTGAAATACCAGGAAGGGAATCCCAATATTCAAATGAAAGGAAAAGATACCTTCAACAGAAAATGAATCCCATCTGTTTTAGAGGCCCTGTTGACACAGATACAATTAAAATATAATTCATACCTGCAAGGACAATTGTTTATATGAAATAAATATGGACAATAGGAAAGGAGTAACCTTTTTATGACCCTGCGTGAACTTTATACCAGTTTTTCTAAATTTTTTTTATATTCATTTTCATCTCCATGTACACACCAAAAGCTACTTTTGGTGGAGTTATTTTCCTTCAGTTTCATTTTCCATTTCACAACCTTGATGCTTTCGTGTGGAAAGCACTCCAAGGGCTGTGGTTTACGCTCTAGTGCTCTAGTCTCCGCAGAAGAGTCCCACTTGGTTTGCTCGTGTGTGCACTACCTCTTCCGTCAGGCATTCTCGTGGGCTGTAAGGGCTGTTTTCTTACTCAAGTGTAACTCCGGTTTTCTAGGTGTATCATTTGGAGACATGCCTCCAGCTTTCTGGTTTTATTTATGAAACAAATAATCATGTCTGTGCCTATGTGGTGTTCCTTACGTTGAAGTTATCTGTACGCAGTGGACTGAAGAGAGCTATTTGAGCTCCCTGTGACGAATCATTATACCACTCCTGGTATCACATAATTAGAGATTTGAGTTCCTTCTGTTTGTTTGCATTAACCTTTCTTCATATCAAAAAAAAAAAAAAAGGTCTTAGGAAAATTATAGATGAAGTCAGGAAGATCGTGGAAATACTGAAATTTTAGCTTCAAAATGTAAGGATATCTTCATGTTTCACAGTGTCTTAAAGATCAAAGCAGAATAAATTGGTGATATAAATGCCAACTGTTAAAATGGGAGTGGATAAAACACAAACATAAATCATTCAAATGGTATTTTCCTTTGCATGATGTAAGGACTCTTGATACACGAACAGCTGAAGAATGTATTTATATACTGTTCCCCCACCCAAACAAAACAAGATTGCATTTTAGGAGTCACATAATAATTATATATTAGTACAGAGACTAATGGAAACAACACATTAAAATACTTTATTAAGGGGTACCTGGGTGGTTCAGCTGGTTAAGCATCTGCCTTTGGCTCAGGTCATGAACCTGGGGTCCTGGGACTGAGTCCCACATTGGGCTCCCTACTCAGCAGCGAGTCTGTTTCTCCCTCTGCCTCTCCCCCTGCTCTTGTTTTCTCTCTCTCTCGCTCACTTTCAAATAAATAAATAAAATCTTTTAAAAATAAGTAAAATACTTTGTTAAATACTAAAGGTAGAGCAGTTAAAAGTGAGAACTTCATCATTGGACTACCTGTGTTTGTATTCCAATCCAACCATCTACTAACTGTGTTCCTTTGGACAAATTATTTAACTTCTCTGCTTCATAGAGATATAATAATACATCTTCATAAGGCTGATTGAAAAATGAAGTAATTGAGTTATCCTGTAGTTTTTACTCAAGTTGAATAAAAATTTAATTAAAGAAACACCATTGATTTTACACCACTAGAAAGAAAATAAATGCTTTCCATTTCAATTTTAAGACTCACCTTACAATGGTAAAATGCATTCCAATGAGGGAGAAATGGTGCTGCTTCTAGAAGAAAGTCTTTCACAAATATAATGAAAATTACTGGTTATGGGAAAAGTGCAAAAGGGAGAGGAGAGGGAACCCTAACACAAGCTAAGTGTCATTAAGTAATAACATTATAATTCTTTTTTTTTAATTTTATTTTTTATAAACATATAATATATTTTTTCCCCCAGGGGTACAGGTCTGTGAATTGCCAGGTTTACAACTTCATAGAACATTAGAATTCTTAATGAAGTTTACCTAATCCTGAAATTATTTAAGAAAATAGAAAATAGAATTATCCTATTAACTAAGCTTTCTGTTTACTTTTATGGGAGTCTCATTTTAGGATGAGAAATTTTAGTGAGATTCAGAAAACCTAAAATTGACACGAAACATAATTAAACTAATGGATGTGCCACTTTTGAGGAAAGAGCTACCGAATCAGTGCTAGAAGGTAAATTAAGCTCAATCTCATTCATAGAGTAAACCACATTTTGACTGATAATCTACAATGCTTTTTCTAAAGAAAAAAAAAATCACTACTTTCAAAATTACAATATTCTTGTGTTCTTTTTCAAATCTTACTGTAAACATTCTTTAGTGTACTACAATTTATTTCCTGCTCTTTATCATGAGATGAAAATTATCTCCTTCAAATGATCCCTAACCTTTATAAAAGTTTGATTTTATTTGTTTTTTTTATTTAGCACATACAATCGGAGGAGGGTAAAGGGAGAGAGATACTCTCAAGCAGACACCATGCTGAGTGTGGAGCCTGACTTGGGTCTTTTTTTTTTTTTTAACATTTTATTTTTTTACTTGACAGAGATCACAAGTAGGCAGAGAGGCAGGCAGAGAGAGAGGAGGAAGCAGGCTCTCCACGGAACAGAGAGCCCGATGCGGGGTTCGATCCCAGGACCCCGGGACCATGACCAGAGCCGAAGGCAGAGGCTCTAACCCACTGAGCCACCCAGGTGCCCCCTGACTTGGGTCTTGATCTCAAGACCCTGAGATTGTGACCTGAGCCAAAATCAAGAGGAGGAAGCTTAATCAACTGAGGCTCCTCTGTTCATCAGTACCTTTTAACATCAAAAAAATCACAACCTCCCAATCCTTTTTTATCCATACTGCTTAATGCATTGGAGTGCTTGTTATTTTTTTTTTAAAGATGTTTATTCATTTATTTGAGAGAGAGAGAGCACAGAGGGAGAGGGAGAAGCAGACTCAGAGCTGAGCAGGGAGCCTGACTTGGGGCTCAATCCCAGGACCCTAAGATCATGACCTAAGCCGAAGGCAGATATTTACCCAACTGACCCACCCAGATGGCCTTGTGCTGCAGTACTTGGGGTCCTGCAGATGGACCTGCTCACACAGTCTGCTGGAGGACTGCTAACACCCACAACCAAACAAAACGACGGATATCACTTCAGATAGCAAGAAAGGCAATGAGCTGATAAAACCATCATATGATACACGGTGATTAGGGAGAGTGGGCAGCAGGATACAGAACATCTGAAAAACATCTCTTTGTGGAGGTGACATCAGTGACAATGGGATTGTTGAAACGGTGAATGCAAAGATTGATGGGAAGAGAACTCCCTGGAAAGGGAACAGCAAGTGAAAGTGGGTGTAGGTTCAAGTCAGCTTTGTTCGAAAAGATAAAAGAAAGACACAGTGTTTGCCATGCGGAGAGAAAGGAGGAGATAAATGACACAAGGGAGAGTCATACAGGGTTTTTGCATCTTTTCATTTGTTTGTTTTCTCTGCCCAGGATCCCAACCCTACCATCTCCTACAAAAACAAGGAGGATATCCACATTCCCTGTACCCTGCCACTTCTGGGTCACACTATCTAAGTTCACATTATCTAATAACATGTTTCTAGAGAAGAACTGGGATATTAGGCAATGACTAAATACAAGGATTCTCAAGTGGTAGGAACCCTGCCATCCAGGGGCAGAAATAATGGAGTCTAGTGGAAGCTGCCAGACGAGGGTGATGGGACTAGACTATGTATGTTGGGTAGCCTTTGCCGTGGCTCCTTTCATCAGAATCTTTGGTTACATTTATTTTCTGGCCTTGGTTTCCTAGTTTCTGTAATTTACCCAGAACTTATCCAAGTTCTTCTTTCTTCCCTTTCTCCTTTCTTTCTTCCCTCCCTTCTTTCCTTCCTCCTTTCCTTCCTTCCTTCCTTCTCCTCTCTCTCTCCCTCTTTCTTTTTTTAATTAAATCAGCAAGAGTGTTTCTACTACTTGCAACCTAGAACTCTGACTGATAAATCGTTATAGAATGCTGTTCACTACAGCTGACATATTAACATTCATTCCTTTCCTAGCACCTAGAATAATTATCTCTATGATAGTTTATAGTTCCCCAAATACTAAAATCAGTTTCACACCTTAATGTCTTTGCATGTGGTCTTCTCTGTGTCCACCTGCAAAAATTGTTCTTCCCCAAATCCCCTCTCACCTCTACCAAAGTTAATTCTGTTCTCTCTGCCATTTCCATATTTTATTACTAAGATATTGTAAGCTGTGCTACATTTCATAAACATCTCCAAGATCTCAGTGGCTCGACTACTTCCACAAAGTTTACCATGAGTCCTAGCCATGGCCAAGGGCACTGGTCCACTTTGCCAGATAACCTAGGCAACCTTGAGCTTATGGTCTCACAAGAGGTTTCCATGATTGTCACTGTAAAGTAATGGAGGAAATGGAGATTACACGGAGATTTTCACAGTTTTAACTTTGGAGTCGTCCATTTCTAGTTAGTCTACATTTAATCAGCCTCGTTAATAGTCATATGACCTTGGCTACCTGCATTGAGTGAGGAAGGATAATTTTCATAATGCTTGGGGAGAAATACTATGAGAAGATTGTGAATGCACGAAATTGTGTCTGGCTGATTTATCCTTGTTTTCCCTATTTTCTATACATCACATTATATTATAATTTATTCGTTTACAAGTTGGTTTGTATCTTCACTACACATGGGTCTTTAAGAGTAGGAACCACTATTTATTTCTCTCTGAAGCCTGAATCTAACTATAATGCTCGACTCTCAATAAACTCTCTATAAAATGCATATTAAATTTATAGGATTTATTGAATGAAAGGATGAAAAATGAACGTTATTTTTCCATAGTAATTTTCTCTGTATTATAATTCCATGATACAGTATCAACCATCCTTCACTGAACATTACAGTATCAGAGTGCTCTGTAGGGATTTCTGTTTCCACCAATCTGTAGATTAAACTCTCTGGGGGGCCTTCCTCATACTAAATCCTGCATAAAAGATAAATTATACTTTATTTCTGGACTAGCAGGATGTAAGAGAAAACACTACAGATAAAGAGACAGCTAGAGCACATGTACTAGACAGAGAGAGAGAGACATAAAGAGAATGAGATAGAAGAAAAGCACAGGTTTGAATCTGAGCAGTGACCTGTGAACACACATAAAGGACAGGGCTGGTGGTCAGGAACACTTATCAGTACTGCTTTTGGGACACTGGGCCTTTCTCTAGATTACTAAGGGGTATCTGGAATCTGGGACTATACAAAACTGAAGATTTGGGGGCACCTGGGAGCCTCAGTCAGTTGGGTGTCCAACTCTTGGTTTTGGATCAGGTCATGATCTGAGTCCTGGTATCAAGCCCTCCACACTTAGTGGGGAATCCGGTTGAAGAATTCTCTCCTTCTGCCTCTATGCTCTCCCCGCTCCCAGCATGTTCTCTGTCTCTGAGATAAACAAATAAATCTTAAAAACAAAACAAAACAAAAACTAAAGATTTGGCGGGGGATAGTTCTGGGCTCAAGTCTAAAGTGCTTTATTTAGGCTCTGGGCATATCAAAGTCAATCACTCTCTGTGGGAAAGCATCTTTTGACCAGTCTCCAGTTTCCAAATAATGCCATCAACCAAATATAAGTCATAATCAAATAACACCAAAGGAACAATGAATAAACCAGCTTCATTGAGAATTAGAAGAGACAACCAAAAGTAGATTTAGGTTACAAACAACTTGATGGTCAGAGTACATGAGCTATATTCACAGGGATAATGACCTTGTTATCCTCACTTAGATGCTCAGTGAATTTTTTAAATTATGTGGTTTTTAATAAATGCACAAAACTTTGTCACATGTAGAAAATCTCACACTTTTTCCTCATATTTTATTTTTTCAAACAATTTATATAAAATTACAATGAATAAATGATTAAATGTCACTCTATTAATACTGACATTTCTCAAACTGATTAAAGAATTATTAATCTCTTGGTATACTGTCTTTAAAACATAGTAGATAAAGTGACATAATAGGATAAATATAATTGTTGATACTAAAAGTTAATTTAAATGTTTCTATGTGACTATATTCATGGTATTACTTCATTTAACTCTGTTAATTCCCAATCATAAATCATCTTCATTCTGATTTAACCAGTATTTGGTAGTATTGTCCTATTATTATGACAGCGATAGGAAAATGTTTAAATTATAAAATTTTGAGTTATTATGCCTCCCAAATCATTCTCAGCAAATTTACTTTCTATATCATACTGTGCAGAAAGGAGTTAACATAGCAGTGCTGAGACTGTTATCCTGCGGAAGAATCGCTTGCATGAATAACTCTCGGTTGGCTCTAGAAACATGGTTTCAAAAGTACTTCCACCATCATGGGGTGCCTGGTGGCTCAGTGGGTTAAGCATCACGCTCTTGATTTCGGCTCAGGTCATAATCTCAGGGTCTCTGTGATGGGTGTGGAGCTTGTTTCAGATTCTCTCTCTGTATGGCGCCCGGCTGGCTCAGTTGGTTTAGCGTCTGCCTTTGGCTCAGGTCATGATCTCAGGGTCCTGGGATGGAGCCACACATTGGGCTCTCTGCTCAGCAGGGAGTCTGCTTCTCTCCCTCCTTCTCTTTCTGCCCCCCCCCCCGCCCCTCCCCACTGCTCATTCTCTCGCTCTCTCTCTCTCTCAAATAAATTAAAATCTTAAAAAAAAAAGAAAAAAGATTCTCTCTCTGCCCCTCTCTCCCCTCTTCTTTTGCTCTCTTAAAAAAAAAAAAAAAGTGTTATTTCTACCACCCTGACTTCGTGAGAGTGTCATAATATGCCTAACCGGTTTGTTCACGCAAAATGGTTCATACCATTTTCTTTCTCGGAGTCTGAAGTTTGTTTTTTGTTTTTTTTTTTGTTGTTTGTTTGTTGGGTTTTTTTTAAAGATTTTATTTATTTATTTATTTGACAGAGATCACAAGTAGGCAGAGGCAGGCAGAGAGAGAAGGACGCAGGTTCCCTCCTGAGCAGAGAGCCGGATGCAGGGCTCGATCCCAGCACCCTGGGATCATGACCTGAGCTGAAAGGAGAGGCTTTAACCCACTGAGCCACCCAGGTGCCCCTGGGAGTCTGAAGTTTTGATGTGTTAGCCAGAGATTTCCCACACAACCAGCCCAGAATAAAAATCTCCATTCAGTCTATCCTGGGCTTCCCCAGGGGACGTCACCCATGTGTTGTCACAATTCACTGCTGAGGCAATTAAGCATATCTGTGTAACCATAAGGAGAGGACTGTTAGAAGCTTGTGCTTGGTTTTTTCTGGGCTTTGCCCCATGTACTTGTTCTGTTTGTTGGCTTTGATTAGTTTTCTGCAATAGATCATCACCTTGGGTAGAACTCTATACATGCTAATTCTCTGGGTCCCCCTATCTAATCAACAAAACGGGGAGTGGTCTTGAGGACACAGTATTTAGGTACGTTATGATTACCTAAATGTATGTTTAAGTAAAGTTTGATAGAGATTTAATCATATTACAGTAAAAGGGAAAATAAGAATCATAATTATGAAGATGTAATTTATTCTCTTTCCATGAAGACAACCATGGTTTATGCAGTCATTATGTGAATCATATTATTCACATTAAATAGTATCTTAGAATATTCCTTTTTAGGGCCACCATCATTTAAATGATTTCTGCAGAAAGAGAATTGTATGCTATGCCACCATGAGAGTCCATTTTTATTTTTCATTGTTTATTACTATGAATAGATTTTTATGGAAATAATACCTTATTTCTAATCTATTTCTGACAATACATGAGCTTTAAATTAAACAGAATGACAACATTTGCAACACACACTGCTGCGTTTTAATCTGTATTTCTTTTTTTTTAATCATTTTTTAAAATTTATTTTCAGCATAACAGTATTGTTTTTGCACCACACCCAGTGCTCCATGCAATCCATGCCCTCTCTAATACCCACCACCTGGTTCCCCCAACCTCCCAACCCCCACCTCTTCAAACCCTTCAGATTAATCTGTATTTCTTTGTAGAAACATTTTAAGATAATTTTCTTTTCTGTTCACTCACTTAACAAGAGGCCAAAACTTTCAGGTATAGAATGACACACTGATTTTAAAGAGATTTCAAATTCTGTTTAAAAAACAAAACAGGAAAAAAAATATTTATGGGATAAATTTTAAACTTGATTTCCAAAGACAGTTTGAAGAACATTTGCACAAATAAGTATATTTGATGACATAAACTGGATTATTTTCAATATAATGTTTTTTCACATATTTACTACAAATCCTTTCAACACTATGTTGTGTTTACTAAGTGCAAAAAAAAAAACCACCTCAAATTTTAACTTCTTGCTTAAGTTTGTCTAAAGCTCAAAACCTGTGGAATATTTATTATTGTGGTTTTTTTTCTGTAGACTTTAAATAATTGAATTTTTTCTTCAGATATATTATCATAAATTTAACCTTACATGCAATTTGCCATTTTTCTGTATTTTGAGAACATTACCATTTCAGTAAAAAAGTGCATACTATAGTATTCCAATTTCCAGTTTAGAAAAAAAAGGATGATTTATTTTAGAACCAGATGTCTTATTGGGCTATACTACTTCATTATAATATTCCATAATATCTCATTTTGACAATAATCCTGTGAGTTAGATTTTCTCTATTTCCTAAGAAAATTAATTTTACAAATAAACCTCAACAAGATTTTTGAAATTTTTACTCTGACGCATTGTTAGCTATAAAGATATAGATGTCTATAGTATGAAACATAATTTCCCTTTAGAGCAGAAATTCCCAGGGTTGCTGAATAAATTATTTCAAAGGGGGATAAAAAATGATTTTAGTCATCAGTGGTTCAGTATTACTTGGAATAAAACTTACCTTACTCAATACATCACAATGGAGGTAGCAACAACTTCTCCCTGTTTTAATAACTCCAAACACAAGTACTTCACCTGATTACTGTAACAAAGGTTCCTAGTGTCTTCAAAATCATGTGCATATGTTTCTTGCTGAAGTGTGTGCAAATAAATAATTCACATTGCCAAGGCACCAATATTAATTTTTTAATAAAGTACTTAAGAAAAGAACTCACTAGAATAATTCTGTTTTTGACATTTGTGAAGGTTAAATTGGCTATTACTTAATTTTATATCTTTAAGATAGATAACACTCTAAAGATTACATAAAGATAATATTCTTGATAAATTGTTATAAAACACATTTCAAAAGCTAGACTTCTCTTTCCGATAATCAATCACCAATATTGTATTTCTGGAATATATTAAAACAGAGTGTAGGAATAAGGCCGATACCATTTCAAATAATGATCATTTTCTATATCGAGAAAATATAAGTAAAATAAGAAATTGATTAATAAAAATAATACAGGTGATGATACATTAGTTTTAAAGATATCTAAATGCATTTTATTCAAATATTTTGATATTTTTAAAGTATGTTGAGCACCAAAGATATTTTTTTAAAGATTTTATTTATTTATTTCAGAGAGCAAGAGCATGAGAGAGAGAGAACATAAGCAAGTGAGTGAGACAGAAGGAGAGGGAGAAGCAGGCTCCCCGCTGAGCAGGGAGCCCCATGCGGAGCTCAATTCCAGGATCCTGGATCACAACCTGAGCCAAAGTCAGATGTTTGAGCCACCCAAGTACCAAAGATATTTTTACATTTTTTTCAATCCTACATGTTATGTGACAAGTCAAGATGAGTAAATATATATGACCCTACAAATAAGAAATGACTATAGCATTCATTAATTATGGAATTATTTAAGAAATTTTAGGACTGCTCTCTAACTGAGATATATCTATGTCTACCAATCTGCAGAGATATCACTGAGATACCGTTAAGTGAAAAAAAAACTGTTGTAAAGTAATATATTTGAAACAATTCCTTTTTAGGAGTAAAAAAAGAAGCAAGTAATAGGAAAAAATCCTAAACTAAATTTTTTGTCTGTGTGATAGTGTGTGCATGGGATAAGGTGGAAAAGAATACTTATAAGCAAAGCCAAATAAATAAAGCTTATTTTCATCAGTTATTTATTTTTAAAGTGTTTTCTATTTACAACTTCATTTTATAATGATGCATAAATATATTTTCAATGAAAAAAGTCAAATATAAAGATTAAAATTTGAAATTTTCCTTTACTAACTTCCTTGACAGTTTTTATGCTTCCAAATTATTAGTTAGAAATTAAGATTCCAGTCTTTTTTATTGATTCACATACTCACACACCTTATATCTCTTACTCCTAAATATCTCTAGGTCTCCAGGTCATCTATTCTTGTGGTATATTTGAACCCCAAGTCAGTTCTTCTCTCTAGATCCTGGGACATATTTCCCTTTCCCTTTCCTTTTCCTTTCCCTTTCCTTCCCTTTTCTTCTCTTCTCTTTTCTTTTCTCTTCTTTTTTCTTTTCCCTTCTCCCCCTCCCCTTTCTTCTTCTTCTTTTTAGAGAGAGATAGAGAAAATGCACTCACACAGGGAGAAGGGCAGAGAGATAAGGAGGGAAAGAATCTTAAGCAGGCTCCGTGCACATCACGGAGTCCCATGAGGGACTCAATCTTATAACCCTGAGATCATGATCTGAACTGAAAATAAGAGTCAGATGCTTAACTGACTGAGCCACCCAGGCACCCCTGGGATATATTTTTCTATAGAATCCATATGAGTCATATAGATAATCTTCTAGTTCGGCATTTCCAAAGTCTGTACATTTTAAAGCTTTCAGTTGTGACCATGTGTCCAAGACATTCATTCTCAGGCTGACAGCATCTTTGAAATAGCCTGACTTCTCCTCAGTTAGTTTCATATCATCATCTAAAAAGGTATCTGATATCTTAAGAGATCATGTCTTTGGATGTTATGACAAAATAAAATACCATTCCTGAAATCTATTTTTAATTTTAATGTTTCCTAGATTGTGTTCTCTGCTAATATGTCCCATTCAGAAAAGAGATCATTTGCAAATGTGACTTTCTTCCTGTATCTTTGGATTTCTGGTGTCATTCCCAACTCATTATGCCCAAGGATTAAACCGGGCCTCGACCCTGAATGGTTGTTCGGTTGACCGGCAATACTAGTAAAACTGTGCTTTTGGTTTGCCTCCAGAGAGGTGTTCAGTCCAACATATACCTTTGGTTCAAAACTCGGGAACAGTTCTTTCCCACAAATATAAGTCCTTTGAAACTGTGACTTCCTTATTTTAGTCCTAGGAGATTTAAATTTAAATAAAGTTATATATAAGCATTAAAAATGACAATTCTAGTTCCAGATAAGATGATGTGAACACATTCTATCCTGCCTTTTCACTGAATGTAGCTACACAGCCTGGACAGAATTCATGAAATAGCCATCAGAGGACTCATCTGGGGGATTAGGAAAGACAGAAAGTCCAAAGTCTTACCTAAATATCAGCTAAATCAGATGCAGGTGACCTCAAGGCACAATTCATCCCAGGTCAATTTCCTCTCCAACTATGAACTTGGGAAAACAAACAAGTTATGTCCTTCCCAAGAAACGGTGGGGCTGGCATAGGATAGAAAAATAAATTTCCATTTCAAAAGGGAAAGAGAGTAAAAAAAGAAAAAGGTACTAGTTCTAGGTTCTAAAACCTAATAGGACAAACACCACTCAACTTTAAGGCTCCAGAATAATTCTCTTTGGCTGAATGTTCTACCTTCTAGGTCCAGTGGGGCAGCAATATCATCCCAATGACTGTGAAGTCCAAGATGAAGGACTAGACATCACTAGATTTGGTGTCTGGTGATATCCCACTTACGATTCATAGATCGCTATCCTCTCACTGGGTCCTCACATGGTGAAGAGGCAAGGGAGCTCTCAGAGGTCTCTCTTTCTCTCTCTTTTAAGATTTATTTATTTATTTTAGAGGGGAGGAGGAGCAGAGGAAGAGTGAAAAACCCAAGCAGACTCCCCCAGCGCAGGACTTGATCCCAGGATGCTGAGATCATGACCTAAGCTGAAACCAAGAGTTGGACAGTCAACTGACTGAGCCCCCACCAGGCACCCCTAAGGTCTCTTTTATAAGAGCGTGAATCCTGTTCGTGAAGGTTTTACCTTCATGACCTAATTACTTCCCAAATATTCTACCTCCTAATGTCATTCCTTTGAGGGTTAGGATTTTACCTATGAATTTTAGGGGGATGCAAACATTCAGTCTGTAACAGAAGCTCTAGGAAAAGAATTGATTCCTTGCTTTTCCAGGTTCTAGATGCTGACCCACACTCTTTGGTTCATTGATATTTTCCATATTAAAAACCGTCAATCACGTAACCTAACCTTTGCCTCTCATCTTAGGTGTCCTCTGCCTCTCCTCTCTCTCTTTCCCTTATAAGTACCCTTGTGACTACATCGGGCCCACTTGGATAATCCAGGATCATCTCCTCACATCAGTGTTCTTAATTTAATGATATCTACAAAGTATTTTACCTTCCACATTAACATAGTCACAGGTTCTGGGGATTAGGATGTGGATATCTTTGGGGGGGCATTATTCTGCTTACTACTATAGTCAAGACAAAATCCTTAATGGTCATGTAGAAATGAAAGATAAAAATTACCAGATAATAAAGTATTTTGTTCTGTTGCATCCTCTTTTCAGAATTTTCTATTTTCCCCATGGCCTTTTGAAATTTCATTACAATAATACCAGATTTTGAATTACTTTCACTCATCTTTCTTCAAAGAGTAAGAAATTTGTAATATCCATATCTTTCTTTTCTTCTTTTTGAGCTCTGATAATTATTTCTATCTTTTTGTTATTTACTTCTCTCCATGACTCTATTATTTCTGCAATGCCTATGTAAAAGTTTTTGTGTATTTTCTCTTTGTTTCAGAAAACCATTATTGTCCATTCTCCCTTTGTATTTACTTCTGGGAGAAATATTTGGTTTCATTCTTCTGTTCCCTAATTTTCCTTTTCTCTGCATTAAGTCTAATAATCAGCTTTTTTCCTGTCCAATAAAACATTTTTTGGTTTTAGTTTTATTTATCTTTATTTTTTCTATTACCTTTGGTTTCTACTTCTTTCATTCTATGCTCTGAGCATGGCTATTTAATGATATTTTGTTTTAATGTTTTCTCTTTTTTTGCTACCATAACTTTATAATGATACTGCTCTTTTCTTCAGTGTTGTGAGTTACTTTGTTTCATGGTGCCAAATGTCCTCAATTTCCTATTGATATCTTATTTTTTGGTAAAAATCACTGTTTACTTGTCCAGAGATACTTTGGATGTTGCAGATTTTATCCCCAGACACTGTTTCTGCCTGAGAACAAATACTTTTGCCACTGACTGTCCAGAACACGGAGGGAGGCCAAGCTGCCCAATCTGTTCTGAATGTGCTCTTGAGTCTGTAATTTCAACAATGATCATCTCCCTCCAGCTGCTGGGGCAGCCATACCGACCTCCATCTCAGCGTTCTTTCTATTTTTAGCTGTGATTCGTTTCTGCTTTGCTCGTTCTCTGTTATTCTGATCCCGTTTCTTTTCTGTCTTTGAGGAATGCCTCCGACATTCTGATGTTTCAATAGCACTCTTTGGTGTTTTCCAATGACGGCTATTATGAATTTTTTAAAATGTATTTTTTCCTATTTCATGCATTTCTTATGGTTCAATTTTCACTACCTTCCTTTAGTCAATCTGGCAACACCTTCTCGTATAGTTCAAGGAAATACTTGTCCCTCCTCCAGTAGGTTTTGTTTATTCCAGCGTGGAAAGGTACTCCAGTTATACTCTCACAAATCCCCTGGTCTTTCTCCTTTCGATCTCAATCAGTCAATCTCAATCAATGTGGTAGTAATTCAATGCTTCTCCCTTGGATGGTGAGTGACAAGAAAGAGTCAAATTGTGTCTTTATTGTTCTCTGTAATATTCACAAGTCTTCACAGAACACTTAGCACATAGCAATTATAATTTTTCCATTAAAATATATTACTTTTGAAACCATGTTTTTGTTGATACTGTTAAATATGGGTGAGTGACTACGATAAAGGATGGGGTGTTCAGCAGCACCATGTGAGAACAGGGAAGTAGGGACAGTGGGTCGCAGGGCCCATGATGTTCGGAGGCACCTAGTAACAGGGAACATAGGAAAAGATGTGTGTACTTCTTGTCACATACATTTAATATGGATAAGGGAAGTGTAAGAACTTAAACAGAAGAATTATTCAGTAAATAATGTTGAGGGCACCTGGAGGGTTCAGTTGGGTAAGTGTCTGCCTTTGGCTCAGATTGCGACCCCAGAGCCCTGGGATTGAGACCTGTGCTGGCTCCTGGCTCAGGGAAGTCTGCTTCTCCCTCTCCCTTTGCCCCTCCCCATGCTTGTGGGCCTGTGCTTGCTTGCTCTCTTTTCCTCTCAAATAAACACAAATAAAATCTTTCAACAAAAATGTTAAGATTATTGTTTAGTAACTTACAAAGAAAAAGAATACTACCTTAATGACCTTAATTCAAAATAAATTTCAGATTAAAATATTAATATAAAAACTAAAAACAGAAGATGAACCAAAGTAATACTTATCCAATATTGGTAAAAGGAAGATATTCTATACTTCAAAGCTATAAATCACAAGGGAGAGGGTAATTGGATTTAACCAGATGAAAATTTAAAACACTCATACGAGAAAAAGATAAGTAACAAAAGAGGGGGAAAAACTTGGCAGTGGGTTTGGGTTTAATTAATAAGTTAAAATAATTAATATTATAGTGTTATTTTAATTTTTCAATAGCAAGAAACTGAGTTTAAAAATCCAAGAATATTTCTTGTCTTTCATTCTCTTTCTTTAAAAAAACCTCTGAATACCTCAATTGCATTCCTAAAGTACAATCAGGATTCCATATAAATCATGGATTTTTAAATTATTTTTTAAAGGAAGTTTGAATGAATTACTAAAATTTGGAAAAGAACTGGAATCAGAATGTACTTTGAGAAAAAAAAATAACACTTGACATTTACACTGAAGTATGGTTCAAATGAAGTGACGTTACATGATTCTAGGAGGTGGAACATTCTAAAATTTCTATCCTAAATAGATTACATCTTCTTGCAAGATAAAAGTGATTTCTCATTTCCTTGTAAATGTTATAAAAAACAGTTCACATTCTGCCTTTCAGAGAACCAAAAGGGAATGAGGTTTTTAATGGGACCATTGAGGATCAGAAAAATGACAGGATAATAAGTACCTGGTCTCGTGCAGAAACATGCATGTCCATAACGATAAAGGGAATTATGATGTCAACACTCAGTTCCAAAGGTGAATGTATTTTATTTTATGAATGAACATTTTTAAGTAAGGTAGTGTACAGTAGCTATGTACAGGAGTTTTTTCACTTAAAAAGTGAGTTTTCAATTGACTTCAGCTGTGTGTAATCACAGCCTGAGCATTAATGCCAGAAAGAGTTTATGAAATTTAATTTTTGACAGAGTCGGGAACAAAAGTTTCAAGCTATTAAAAGTTGAGCAAAGTGCAGTGGTAGGGGGTGTAGGAGGGAGGGACGATGTTGTGTGATTTCTCAGGAAATCTGAATGGTCCAATGATTATGTAAACCTTTCCCATGCATGGCCCCTCGAAACATACTTTCTTCCTAAGGAAAAAAGAATCCCCTATAAGAACGTACAATTTCTTTGCTTTCACTGCATTATTATTCTCTGACAGATCTTGACACAAAGCATTAGAAGGTGTTGTTTTATACAGATGATTGTGCATGGTTATTTCTTTATTTTAATCATCAACTTATTTAAAAACTAAACATTCCACAATATCCGTGGCCTTTGTATGACAATGCTATAACTCTATCAAGGCTGATTGTGCTCAAGTAACTTCATGAGATTAATCAGTTAGAAAAATTACATTAGGTGTTGCAACATGCTAGTATTTTCCCAGGCAAATTATTCTGATGAAGAAAAGAGTGCAGAAACAAGGAAAGAAATTAAAGACTGTGAGGTTGTTTGCGGTGCCCTAGTCCTAGGCAAATGAATGAATTAAATAAAGATTATTTATTGAATTATTTATTATTATTTTTTTAATGACAAGAGAGATAGCAAGAGAGGTAACACAAGCACAGGGGAGCTAGAGAGGGAGAAGCAGACACCCTGATGAGCAGGGAGCGCAATGCGAGGCTCGATCCCAGGACCCCGGGATCATGAACTGAGCCAAGTTGGATGCTCAATGACTGAGCCACCCAGGTGCCACCCAGGCACCACCCAGGTGCCACCCAGGCGCCACTCAGGTGACCCTAAATAAAGATTACTAAGAAAGCCATTTAAATTGATCTTTCTTGGTGTCCCTTTTTTGGTCTTTTCCAAGCAGCTCCTTGCAGCTATCTACTGGCCTGATTCTTGTTGCTCTGGTGCTTAATGACACTCTGGTTGCGCCCATTAGGGTCTGTCTCTGCACTTGGCCTGTCCTCACACCCACAGTAAGTAGAGAGTTTTCTCATTCCTTAAATGAGATTCCTTAAATCACCTTGCTAGGTGATTGGCTGACTATTGCTAAGAAAACCACACCGAATTGTCAGTAACACTTTCCAGTCTTCCATCTTTCCAGAAAGAATGGCCACAACTTAGGATCATTTCAGGTTCTCTGGTGCAAGGCTGAGTTTTCTTTTTCTTTTTTTTTTTTTTGTTTTTTGTTTTTCTGTTGTTGTTGTTTTTTTTCTTTCTTTCTTCCTTCTTTTCCCCCTGTTACTGCTGTTTTGTTGTTATCTGTGGGTGAGGGAAGGAGAGGACTAAAGAAGGAAAAATATAAATATTTAATCCAACATCCTATAGGCAGAGGGTTTCAAAGGGTGGTCATAAAAGACCAAGTACTAGGTTACTAGGAGTAACCGGTTTTCCATCACAGTATTTCCAAAATTGCAGCCGAATGTCATTCGACAAGGCATGACTTTTGTTGTTTGCCAGGGTCGACCTCGAGGCTGCTGGGCCCGGCCCCTGCCGGTGTGTCCCGGTGCAACATGACCCAGGCCTTTCTCTCTCACATATAAAACCTGTATTTACTTTCTCTAATTTGATTTTTTACTGATTTGAAATTGAACAAGAAAGAAAAAAAAAAAAAAACGATCCATGTCTGCAAATAAAAAGTCTCAGATAAGGATGAGGTTTGGGGCTACTGTTTTTCAGGCTTGCTGTCCATAGGAAGGAAACTATTTGGAAAACTGACTCTCTTCTGTTTCTTTCATTTGCCATAGGATGCGGCTGGGTAGGGACCCGAACACAATCACTGAAGATAATACTTCAGGTTTGTTTGTATTGCCTCAGCCTCGTTTACAACCATTTGCTGACTACGTACATCCACTATGACATTTCCTAGAGTTACAGGTAGCAAGGCACCCTGGGGTCAAAGTTGAAGGAGAAGGTCACACTCAGGTGTCCACCACGTTCCCTCAGAGCCTCCTCAATGCTGAGCCGGAGGCACCTAGTTCTTAAGAAGGCACTGATAGCAAGCTTCCTTACAGATTACAAATCCATTACAAAGCCTGTTCATACTGAGCTTAGCTACATTTCTCATAATTCAACAAAAAGTTCTCAGTCACTATATAAAACATGAGTTCAGTTTTTAAGAAGAATGGAGACTGGGTGATGTGATCCCTGTTTCTAAACAATATCAGTGATTGTGTCTTTGGGTGCCCTCCCCCCCACCCCCCACAAAGGACTTTGTAAGACTTCTGTTTCCAGCAAGTGTCTACTCATTTCCCTTCCTAACTTCTATATGGTCCAAACCACCATCCCCTCTGCTAAGACTACTGCTACATTCCAGTCCGAATTCACTGTAGAGGAGAGACCCCTTTCCTGGGTGCTGCAGGGGACCCTGTGTGGTTCTTTCCCACTGTAAACTGATGGACACATTTGTCATGTTGGACTTTGTCGCAGACAGGGAGTCAGCATGCCGTTGGACAGAACTGGTACTAGGAGCACAGATGACGGGACATTGTCAGTTTGGAAACCAGAACTGACTTCTATTAGGACATGATTTTCTTAGAAATTAGCAAAAACAACCAAAGCAGACCTCGTTAGGTGACTGAAGACTTGGATTCTGCAAGTGGGCATTATCATAGGGAAATACAAGCATTAATGTTTCATGACTTCATAGGTACCCACATGCTAGTAAGATCTGAGTTCATATGGGTTACATTCTAAAAAATTATCCTGAGTAAACTTCATCTCATTGTTTACCTTTTGACATTAAGTGTTAAGGCCTTAGAATAATGTAGCTCCTTAATATGTTTTGTGCATTTAATTGTTGAGAAGATTCAACATTTAAAAACTATGTTGGAAAAGCAAACATTTAACAAATTTTATAGGTTCTGTTCATTTGCATGAGAACTGGAAAGAAAAAAATCTTATCTCTTAAACAAAGACTTATGAGGTACTCATTTTCTTCCAATCCACCGAAAAAATTTAATGACTAAGTGAAACTACCTGTAATAAAATAATTGACTGTATCTAAAATTACCCTGAAAATTTAAGTCAATCATTAGCGAATAATATTGGAGCATCCCTGGTATGTTACATGCTGGATACTATGAACCATAATTTGAGAAATATTCTACTTAACCTCCTTCACTATGAAAATTCATTTTCTCTTGGTTAAGGATTTTTTTTTTAAAGTTTTTACTTTAGAGTAATACATAACTTGATTTTTTAAAAAAGATTTTATTTATTTATTTGACAGAGAGAGACAAGGCGAGAGAGGGAACACAAGCAGGGGGAGTGGGAGAGGGAGAAAGCAGGCTTCTTGCCGAGCAGGGAGCCCGATGTGGGGCTCGATCTCAGGACCCCGGAACCATGACTCAACCTGAAGGCAGATGCCTAATGACTGAGCCACCCAGATGCCCCTTGATTTTTAAATCATAAGTTACTTTTTCTTATCACTTGAAATTTTTAAAAGTTACATAACATGCTTGATATGTACATAAGAATGTCTAATGATTAATCACTTAAATTAAGAATTAGAAATTAATTGATAATAATTGTGTTTTCTTGTGTTCTCAATATTTCCTTTTCTCATCAATGGAAGTTATCACTCCCTTGAAATTTTTATTATACCATTTAAACACTCTTTTTTAATGAACTTTATAAAAAAATTAATACCAAGAAGATGAATAGCTGAGTCAGAGCTTTGCATACATTCTGCTTTGCAAGATAGTTCCAAGTTGTTTTCTAAAGACGTGGATCAATTTTTACTTCCTTTAATAGTGCCTACTGGTTCATATTGATTGACACCCTCACTAACACTTTGACTTATGAGACTTCTTAATTTTGCCAATCTGGTAAGTATAAAATTGTGTCTCATTATGGTCTTAATTCCATTTCCCTGATTACCTATAGGGGAGAGTATCTTGTCATGGATTAATTGACTATTTCCTGTTATGCAAAATGCCATTTCGTGTCTTTTTCCAGTGTCTTTCTGACTTTCTTTTATTTTTCTCTGATTCATTAGTAGAAGTTATACACTTTACATATTAACACTTTCTTGCTTGTATGTGCTTCAATATCTTCTTTTACTTTTAGTGTCTCTTCACTTTACTTAGGATGCCTTGTGATAAATAAAATGGCTTAATTTTAGTGTAGTAGAATGTTCAACATTTTTAAATATGTTAGTTGTTTGTTTCTTTCTTTTTAGAAAGATCTAATTTATTTATTAGAAAGAGAATGAGGGCAAGGTGAGGGGCAGGAGGAGAGGGATAGTATCTCAGGAAGATTCCACGCTGAACATGGAGTCCGACACGGGGCTTGATCTCACGACCCTGAGATCATGACCTGAGCAGAAATCTGAGTCAGAGGCTTAACCAACTGAGCCACCAAGGTGCCCCTAGTTGTTTGTGTCATTTAAATAAATTCCCTCTTAAACCAGATCCATGAAAACAGTCTATTATATTTTTTCCTCTTGATTATTAGATACTCAATCCATTAGGAATTTTTTTAAATATTTGATGTGAAATGGGAAATCAATTATATTATCCCCCGTTTTAAATAGCCACAGCCCAAATTTTTCCCAGGATATAAAGTGTTACCTTGTCATTGAACCATTCTCCTTACAGATGTTGGTCTTCTGCCTATATTTTTACCAATTTTTCTTTGGCTTAATTTATCTATAAATTTAATAAGTTTTGTTGTCTGGTAAGGTGATCATTGCCATCTTCAGGAGGGGTTTGGCTAGACCCTTACTTTTTCATATTAATTTAAACTTACCTTACCAAGTTCCTCAAAATATTCTGTTGAGAATTTGATTGAAGCTAAAGCTATAGATCAATTTGGGGATGAATGTGAGTTTAAGTTTTTGTTTTTCTTATTGTAAACATAGATTGCTCTCTATTTAATTTTGTCTTCTATTTAAATTTTATTATCTTCTTATGGAAAACTTCACACTTATTGTTAGATTTAACATAAACGCACACAAACATTTCCTAGGTGTCTTGATATAGTGTATCTGATTCTAATTCAGTTATAAATGTTTCTTAATTCCCTATGATTTTTTCATTGACCTGAATTTTTTTAGTTATGTTAATCAATTTCATATCATATGTGGGTTTTATCTTTATATCTGTTATGATTACTACTAGCACACTTCCATTATGGTGAGAAAACATCACAAATATAATCTAATTATTTGAAATTTGTTGAGATTTTAATGTTTTATGATCGTCTTAAGAAAATACCCACGAACACTGTGATGGTTAATTTTATGTGTCAGCTTGATTGGCCTTGGGGTGCTAAGATTAAACATTATTTCTGGGTGTGTCTGTAACAATGTTTCTAAATGTTTCTGATTAGCATTTGAATTGGCCTACTCCTCCTAAATGGACATCTTCTATTCCCTTGAGAACTGAAATGGAACAAAAGGCAGAGGTAAGAGGAATTTGATTCTTTTGCTTTCTGAATGTCTGCTTAAATTTAGAGATTTCATTTCATCTTCTCCGGAGCCTCAGAGTAGGTTTATACATCAGCTCTGGTTCTTAGGCCTTAGGAAATTGACCGAATTATACCACTTGTTTGCCTAGGTCTCCCGCTTGCATAAGGCAGACTGTGGGATTTCTCAGCCTCCCTCAACACAGGAAATAATTCTTCATGATTAATTAATTTTGAAACTGATTCTGTTTCTCTGGAGAATTCAGACTAATACAGTCACTTACTAGTTATATATGTTGAAGTTAGTGTATTAAATGTATGTAATTTTGGGATTTAAGAATTTTCCTCATAATTGGACCTATTTACTATTTGGATCTGATCTATTTTATCCATGATAATATTTTTCTATTTAACAATACTATTAGCTATTATTAAAACACTAACTTTCTTTGTCAAATATTTCTCTCAGGTTTTTTTGTTTGTTTGTTTGGGTTTTTGTGTTTTGTTTTAACTTTCAGTATTTCTGGTGAAATTTTTCCAATGTCTACTTCTTTTTCTTTTTTTCCCTCCTTTTTTATTAAGACTTTTTTGGGGGAACAGTTTTAGTTCCATGGAAAAATTGAAGGAAAGATGAGAGAGATAACTTTTGCCTCCGCACATGCATAGCCGCTATCATTGTCAACATCCCACACCAGAGTGTTACCTTTGTTACAAATGATGAACCTGCCTGACACATCAAATCACCCCAAGTCCATGGGTTCCATTACAAGTCATTCTTGGTGTCCTACTTTGTGTAGGTTTGCACAAATGTTTAATGGCATGTATCAGTCATGCTGTATCAGAGTATTTTCACCGCCCCAAAGATCTTCTGTGTTTCACCTACCCATCTGTCTCCTGACCTCCCCTTCCTCAGGTCCTGGCAACCACTGATCCGTTCACTGTCTCCATAGTTTTGCCTTTTCAGAATGTCACATAGTTAGAATCATATAGTATGTAGCCTTTTCAGAATGGCTTCTTTCACTTAGTACCATGCATTTAAAGTTCCTGCATGTTTGAATGTGGATGATAGCTCATTTCTTTTTAGTGCTGAATAATATTCCATTGCCTGGATGTACTACCATTTATGTATCCATTCACTTACTGAAGGACATCTTGATTGCTTCTAAGATTCAGTAATCATGAACGAAGTTCCTATTGATATCTGTGCACCTGTTTTCATGTGGACATGAATACTTAGCTCCTTCAGGTAAATACCAAGGAGTACAAGTACAGCATCCTGTGGTAAGATAAAGTTCCGTTTTTAAGAAACTGCCAAACTATCTTCCAAAGTGGCTGACCATTTGCATTCTCAACTACAATGACTGAGAGTTCTTACTGTTCCATATCTTCACAGCATTTGCTGTTGTCAGTGTTCTGGATGTTGGCCATTCTAATAAATGTGTGGTGTTATCTCATGGTGGTTTTAATTTGCATTTCTATAATGATGGCATATGATGTGGAATATCTTTCCATGAGCTTATGTGCCATCTCTGTATCTTCTTTGGTAAAGGGTCCATTAAAATCTTTGACCCATTTATTACTTGGGTTGTTCCTTTTCTTACTGCTCAGTTTTAAGAGTCCTTTGTATATTTTGGATAATAGCTATTTATCAGATGTGTAGTTTGCAAATATTCTCTCCCAGGCTATGGCTTGTCTCCTCAATCTTTTAAAGAGTGTCTTTCACAAAACTTTTAATTTTACTTATATTTAGCCAATCAATTATTTACTTTATTGGTTGTGGCTTTGGTGTATCCTAAAAGTCACTGCCGTACTCAAAGTCATCTATATTTTGTCCTATGTTATATTCTGGGAGTTTTGTGGTTTCAAATTTTACATTTAGGTCTGAGACCCATTCTGAGTTAGTCTGGGTAAACAGTGTATGGTTTGTGTTTAGAATCACATTTTTGCGTGTAGATATCCAGTCGTTTCAGCAACAGTTGTTGAAAAGTCTACCTTTGCTCCATTATATTGCCTTTCCCCTTCTATCAAGCTCAGCTGACTGTATTTACGTGGACGTATTTCTGGGCTCTCTGTTATGTTCCATTGATACATTAATCTATTTTTTGCAAACATCATGCTTTCTTGATTACTGTCACCTTAGTAAGTCTTGAAATAAGGTAGTATTAGTCTTCTTTGTTTTTCTCCTTCAATAATGTGCTGTTTATTCTAGGTCTTTTCCCTCTCCACCTAAACATTAGAAATAGTTTGTTAGTATCCACACCATAATTTATTGAGAATTTAATTGGGATTTCACTGAATCTCTAGATCAATTTGGGAAGAACTGGCCTTGAGTATATGGGGTCTTCCTATCCACGCATATGGAATATCTCTCCATTTATTTAGTTGTTCTTTGATTTTGTTCATCAGACTTCTGTAATTTACCTCATATAGATCTTGTATATATTTTGCTAGATTTATACTTATTTCATTTTTTAGAGTGCTAATATAAATGATATTATGTTTTTAATCTCAAATCCCACTGAATTCGTCGTTAGTATATAGGAAAGTGACTGACTTTTGTACATTAATCTTATATCCTGCTGTAATCACTTATTAGCTTCAGGAATTTCTTTGTTCATTCTTTTGGGTTTGTGTTACAGGTTATCATGTCATCTGTGGGGAAAGGCAGTTCTCTTTCTTCTTTCCTGATATTTTTACTTTTTCTTTCTTTTTGTTGTCTTATTGTATTAGGTAAAACATCTAATACAATGTTAAAAAGAAGTAATGAGAGGAAACATCTTTGCCCTAAACGTGATCTTAGTGGAAAAGCTTTGATTTTCTTACCATTAAATATAATGTTATGAAATTATATTTTAAAGGTGTCTCTTATAATCATAGCTTGATTTTGTCTTCTGTACCAATTTGACAATCTATTTTAGTAGGCAATTTCATTTTGTTTATATATATTGTGATTACTGATATACCTGAATTTACCCCAATTACATATGTTCCATTTTTTCCATGTTCACATTCTCCTCCTTCCCTGTAATTTTAATTAATTTAATTTATCTTAATATCTATTTGAATTAAACAGTCTGCTTACCTTAGTACTTACATATGAAATTTTCATGCATATTTTGTTTAATGAATTATACCATTAACCAATATATTCACCCACACCTACTCAAAAAGAAACTTAGACTATTTTAAGTTTATTAACTACCCATTCCAACCTTGCATGCTATTACTGTTCAATATTTAACTTCCTCCATCTGACTTACACTTCAAATTTAGTTATGAAAAGTTTTGTTTCATATGGTCAACATTTGTTTGGAATTACCCACATGTTCATTAATATATTTGCCCATTTTTCTTTGCTGTTTTTCACGTACCTTTAAGATCTATCTTTTTCTTTCTTGAAATTCATCCACTGAAAGATTGACTTAATAAATTTCTAGTTGTCTGAATTGTCTTCCTTTTGCCCACTTTCTTAATTTATATTGTAGCTGCTTATATAATTCTAGATTAACACATACTTTCCCCTTATCAACAAGAAAATATTTTTCCACTATCTCCTTAATTGGAAAATCATTTGGTAATTGTCTTTCCTCTGTGAGGTAATCTGTCTTCTATTTCTGTTACTAAGATCTGTCTTGATTTTCGGTAGTTGATGTATTTAGATGTGAGTTTCCGTTATTTATGCTATCTGAGATTCATTGTCCTTCATAAAGCTAGAGAGTCATTTTTGTCATTAATTCTTGAATATTCCTGTTGCTGTTTTTCAAAATTATTTCTCCCAAGTTTTTAAAAATTTCTTGTGGATCTGCAATTGAATGCATAGTTCCTCATCTTATTCTGTAATGCTCATATGTTCTATTTTCATTGCTGTTTGTGAATTGCTTTGTATAAAGGACCACTTTAAGAATTTTCTCTGCCCAGGATTTTGCTAGTGTTATGTGATTAAAAGAAACTCTGTGTTTTCAAATGTGCTTTCATGTGTCTCCAGCCGACCCTAACCTGAAAAAGAAATCTTGTACATTTATTCACTTTTGTAACAAAACTTCAACATTGATATAGTTTCCACAATTAAAAAAAAAAAATTAGTTTTCGCTCAGGTTAAAAAAATACCTAAGAGTAGTCTAGGATACACATGATGATTCAATAATTGTCGTGAACCTAGTTTCCTTCTATATGTATACTAAGGCATTAATAACTAAGGCTACCAAATTATAAATGAGTGATATATCCCTGTGTTCCCTGTTCCTCACAGAAAGAGGTGAAAACAAGAAGAATATATTCTCCTAACGAGATTTAACAGGTTACCCACCCAGTAATTACACATGTACCTCACTGGATAGAATTTACATTTCTATCATTACTTCTTTCTGGAAGGATGGCTGGAAATGCAGTCTTTAGCTGTGCACATTGCCAACCAAATGAAATCAGGGTTCATGATTAAGATTAATGGGAAACGTATATTAGATAGGCAACAGACATAGTCTGTTATATGAAGCCAAACTCTTTTTTCTTGTTAATTGCAGCCACTGACCTGAAGAGAACAAATCAAGAGTACTGCCAGAGGAAACAAACGACGGTACCCTTCAAGGGCCATATGAGCACCAACTTTTCCCTAGAACTAGGGATAAAAAGTCCCATGATATTTTGAAACTTTATTTACTCGTAAGCTCAGCTATGTACTTCAAAAGTTGTTTGCAGTATTTTATCAAGTGCTTTGTTGCAAGACATTATTTCAGAACACAGCTATCTTCCACTTAATGTAAATTATCTAATTCTAAAAACCTAACATTCTGTGTAAACTATTTAAGGGAAAAATTACCTATTCCCCATAATTTTAAATGGGAAAAATTATAATGTGTCTTACCTCAACCAAAACCCCCTACCAATTTTCTAAAGCATTACTAAAGGCAATAAAATGCTTACTTATAAGTTACAAAATACTGTGTTTGGATGTAAAAATGCTTAAAACTTTGCTTCCTGATCAACAAACAATTAATGTGGTAGTTAAATTCATTTTGTATCCTGTAAAATGTACAGTTTGCATGTCGCACCATAAACATTCTGTTTATGATATGGAAAGGCCAATAACACATAACAATACATAAATTTGCTGGAAAAACTGTATGCAAAAATTTACAATAAAACAGCAATTTCCTGTAATAAACTATAACTCACGATTTGTGTTGGAGATGTAAGACCTGAAGAAAGCTGAGAATTTAGGAGTGGAAGATGGTTGAACAATCATTATTTTTCTCTGGTAACAGAAACCGGTGGTGCAGATGAATCATGTGAACAGGTAGCAAATTCAGGTCGGCTGGCCAACTCAGAAGAACCAATACAGATTCTTTGCTGTTCTGGTGCTGGATGAAAAAAAAAAAAAATTCCAAATGGAACTTCACACTTCAAATTGTAAAATTCAACCTTTTTTCTATAACACCATAAGACAAAACAGGTCTTTTCATATAGAGGAGGTATTCCCAGTCTATTGCCGTAACATCCAAGAAAAAATGTTTATTATTGCATGGACATAACTGTTGCACTATGATACCTCTCCAAGTGCCAACCACACTCACGATTCACATACCCTTGTTGAATGACCATTCGTATGTTTTTCAAAACGTCTTCATGTAATTTTGACATTCTACTCATTGTTTCTAGAAAGCAATTCAAGATTAGTTCCTTACATAACTTGTTTGAAACGTGTTATTGTGTTGAAGGAGAGAGGTGTGTGTGTGTGTGTGTGCGCACACCAATATATATTTATAAATGAATTTTGGTTTAAAAAAAGTTATCTGGGGAGATACGTTTATATTCTGATACTTGGCTGATGAAAACTAAAATAATCCCCTCAAGATGCAGTAACTACATTTCCCCCCTGTCCTCCCTCTTAGAACTAAAAATCCCAGAATGAAACAAAACAGAAAATAGGGAGATTCTGAAATGTGGACTTGAAGAGGGAAGCACCTTTGGACTTGAGGAAAGAACCACCAACTCCCATGAGCCCTTTACGATAAGGGCCATGGAAGAAGATGTGCTCCCACCTCATCTTTCTGAAACAAGGAGGTATTAGAGCTCCATTTTTGCAGGAATGCTATTGGGCCCATAACGAAGCTGAACATACACAACCAGTTGGTTCTAACACTACACCTCAGTAGAGGAACTGCCTACTAAAAAAAAAAAAGCTTCAACTCTATTCAGAGTCCCAAAATATAAAATGTCCGAGATACAACTGAAAATCACTTGTTCTAACAGGTTGCAGGAAAATCACAATGTGAATGAGAAAAGACAATCAAAAGATACCATCACAGAGATGAATCGGATGTTGGCATTTCTGACGAGCCATCAAAGAAGCAATCATAAAATTTTTTTATTACTATTTTATGATTATGAGTTATCTTGAAACAAATGAACAAATAGACAATTCCAGGAAAGAAGTAGAAATTATAAAAAGAAAGAACCAAGTAGAAATTACAGAGCTGAAAAGCAAAAGAACTAAAATAATGTCATTGGACAGGTTTGCTATCAGAGTGAAGATAATAGAAGGTATAATCAGTGAACCTGAGGACACAGCAACAGGATTTACTTCATCTAAAATTAAAAAAGAAAAGAAACAAACAGTTATCTTGCAAGACAATAACAAAAGATCTAACACCAGGGTTCCAGAGGACAAGAGAGAGAAGAATTAAAAAGTATTTGAAGAAATAATGGCTGAAACCTTCCCAGATTTTATGAATAAAGATAAACCTACAGGGTCAAGAGGCTGAGTGTGCCCCCAATTGGAAAATCCTAATGAAACCTAATTGAAACACACCATAATTAAACTTCTTAAAACTGGAAACAAAACAAAATATACCACTGAAGAGAACCAGGGAATAAGAACACATTATTCACAGGGGGATATCAATGGAACTCAAGTGATTTGCCACCTAAACTATGGACAAATCAATTGCTGAAAGAAAAGAACTGTCGACCACATTCAATAAAAACATACTTCAGGAACATGAACAGGGGAAAAAGGCACTCTCAAATGAAGGAAAACAAAGAGAATCTGTAATACAAGCCTACCCTTGAAGAATGGCTAAAGGAAATTCTCCGAACAGAAAAGAAATTATAACAGAAGAAGGTTTAGAACTTCAGAAAACAACAAATACCATAATGAGTCCAACAGAGCTGAAAATGTTACAGACTATCCTTTCTCTCCTGAGCTTTTAAGTCACATTTGATTGTTGGGGCAAAAATATATAATTCAATACAGAACTCAATATAGGTCAAGGAAATACTTGAGACAAATACTTTTTTTAAAAAATTTTATTTATTTTTTTTGACAAAGATCACAGGTAGGCAGAGAGGCAGGCAGAGAGAGAGGAAGGGAAGCAGGCTCCCTGCTGAGCAGAGAGCCCTATGCGGGGCTCGATCCCAGGACCCTGAGATCATGGCCTGAGCTGCAGGCAGAGGCTTTAACCCACTGAGCCACCCAGGTGCTCCAAGACAAATACTTTTTAGAAGTGGGGAAGTGAGAAGGACCTCAAAAATACAGGGTTTCTGCATGTCATTAGGTAGAGTAAAATGTCAATTCGTGTACTTTGGTGAGTGGCATTTGTGTATTATAATACCTAGAAAAACCACCAAGATAATTATTCAAAGTGATAGACTGGAAAATACCGTGAACAAATCAGGATTAAACCTGGAACAATGCTCCAATAACCCACAGGAAGACAAGAAAAACAGAAACTGAGGAATGAAAAAGAGGAGAAACAGAAAATAAATAATAAAATGTCAGACTTAAGTCCTAACATATAACAAGTTATCTTCAATGTAGATAATCTAAATACGCTAATTAAAAGAAAGATGTTGACCGTGTTTAAAAAACATGGCCCACATTCATGCTGTCTGTAAGAAACTCAGTGTAAAATGCAAGGGCGTCAGTAATTTGGAAGGAAGAGGAGGATGGGCAACAATGAAACAAAGTAAAACAAATCACGGCAGGTGCGGCCTTTTTAATATCAGTTAAGTAGACCTCGGGGAGAAGTACCAGAGGTATCTTACATAATGATACAAGGATCAGTGCACTAGAAAGCCAAAACTGTCCTAAATGTGTGTGCTCCGAGTTTCAGAGCCTTAAAATCCATGAAGCAAAAACGGAGAGAGTGGAGCTGAAGAAAAGAGCAGAAAGGAGAAACAGACGTATCCTTAATCATGGCTGAGGATCATGTCATTTCCCTGTCCGAGCTACTAGAGAGAAAGCAGCAAAAATAAAATGCAACAACCAACATGATCTACTCCACATACGCAGACACTCCACTAAAAAAAAAAAAAAAAAAAAAAAAAAAAAAATTGTGGAATTCACACATTCTTTAAAGGCCTATGGAACATTTATCAAGATAGACTGCATGCTAGGCCATCACACACATAGCCACAGATTTAAAAGAATTTAAAGCTTACAGGATATTCTCTGACCACAGGGAATCAAACTACAAATCAATAACACAAAGACAAGCTGAGGATTTTCAAACACTTGGGAATGACAGAACACACACTTCTAAATAATCCCGGGGTTCAAGAGGAAGCCCCGAAGGAAATTTGTAAAAATACATAGGACTGAATGAAAATGAAAATACAACATCTCAAAATACATGTGCTATGGCATAATACTAGACATTCTAGACAGCAAAATAAAGTAAGGAAAATAAAGCGGATATGGGATAGAAAGGAAGAAATAAAACTGTCCCTGTTTGCAGGTGACATATGTTCTACAGACTCTCCTAGCACCAAAAATTGAGCTGGCCAACATCAAAAGGTACGAGATGAACACACAACAAGCAATCATAATTCTAGATAATGAACATGCGGAATCTAAAATTTAAAGCACAGTGTGATTTACAATTATTCCACAGAAAATTAAATACTCAGGTAATAATCTTACAAAACATGCACAGAATCTGTATCTGAAATGACAAAAGGCCAATTTTATTTTTTTATTTTTATTTTTTATTATTTTTTAATTGACATATAATGTATTTTAGCCCCAGGGGTACAGGTCTGTGAATCTCCAGGTTTACACACTTCACAGCACTTGACCATAGCACATACCCTCCCCCATGTCCATAACCCCACCCCTCTCTCCCTCCCCCCCTCCCCCCAGCAACCCTCAGTTTGTTTTGTGAGATTAAGAGTCTTTAATGGGGCACCTGGGTGGCTCAGTGGGTTAAGCCAGTGGCTCAGTGGGTTCAGCTCAGGTCATGATCTCAGGGTCCTGGGATAGAGTCCCGCGTTGGGCTCTCTGCTCAGCAGGGAGCCTGCTTCCTCCTCTCTCTCTCTCTCTCTCTCTCTGACTACTTGTGATCTCTCTCTGTCAAATAAATAAATAAAATCTTAAAAAAAAAAAAGAGTCTTTAATGGTTTGTCTCCCTCCCGATCCCATCTTGTTTCATTTATTCAAAAGGCCAATTTTACACAGTCAAACAAGTATTGAGTAAGTGGAAAAATATACTGTGTTCATGATTTCAAGAGTCAGCACAAAAGATGTCAGATCTCTCCTAAGCGACCTTCAGGCTTAATCCAATTGTTTTCAAAATCCCCACAAGGTTTTTGGTTTTTAATTTTGGTTTTGGTTTTGGTGTGTTTTTTTTTTCTGTTGTTGTCATTGTTGTTGTTGATAGACACAAGTTTATCCTAATGATTATATGGAAGGGCACAAGAGAATAGTCAAAACCATTTTGAAAAGAGAAGAAAGTGGAGGAGTCAGTCTATCTGATGGGCAGGCTCGCTGTATCGCTGCGGTGACCCAGTCTGTGTGGTACTACCGTAGGGATAGATGTATATATCAATGGACAGAAACACAGAACTCAGATGTAGACCCACACAAACATGCTCAATTGAATTTTAACAAGGGTACAAAAGCCAGTCAGTGAAGGAAAGGTAGCTGTTCCAAAAAATGGTGTCAGAGCACTTGGAAACGCATAGTTTAAAAAATGAAACATCACCTAAATCTTGCACTTGGTATGGAAATTTACTAAAAATGAATCACAGACTTAAATGTAAAATGTAAGACTATAAACCTTTTTTATAAAGTAGCAAATATCTTATAAAGTAGATTTTTAAACAAGTATCAAGTTCTAATGGTAAGAATGAGCTTTTGGGATAATTTAGAAATAGCCTAGTGTCCCTGGGTCACAGTGAGCGAGGGGAGGGGCCGAGGGGGCAAAGTGATAGACACATTTTAAAACAAAGACAGGAGTCTGATTATACATTTTCCTGGAGACCAGAGGAAGATTTTATTTGATTCCAAGTGAACGGAAAAAGTGTAATCTCCCAGAAAGTGGTGAAATCTCTGAGTTGATATCAATGTGGTACATTTAAGGAAAGTAAACATTTGCTATTCAGTAGGCTCGGTCTTGGTACTA
Source organism: Lontra canadensis (assembly GCF_010015895.1). Classification (NCBI taxonomy): domain Eukaryota; kingdom Metazoa; phylum Chordata; class Mammalia; order Carnivora; family Mustelidae; genus Lontra; species Lontra canadensis. The sequence continues at coordinate 10,932,621 of NW_022631033.1, forward strand.
AGACTGACCCATGCTGTAGACATTGAGTGAAATAGGAAAGTAAATGTTTCACTGGGGACATAGGAAGAATCATGCATAACAAGGGAAGGGACCTCTATGATGTGTTAATACTAAATAAATGAGAATTTTCACAACCCAACTATACAGACCTCCCTTTCCCTTCCCCCTGACTATTGATTGACATGGAATTTTTCATCATTCCAGACAGGAAGTTTCATAGAATAATAAGTTTTCTTTAAAAAAAAAATAAAGATACGGATCTTTCCTTTATATTTGATTTTGTGGGTAGAGATTCAGGCTCATAACATTTCTAGTCATATTGAGTCTAGCTACTCTATGCTATTAAACATTAAAAATATTGGATTTTTTTTTTTATTGTAAACCCAAGAAAAGACAGACATCCAACAGGGCCACAGAGAAAGCTAATTTCTGTGAGCTTGTTCTGAAGTCACCAAAGGATATATGCTAATCCTCGATAACATCACATTTCATATTAACTGCTGTGTGGGGACCAATGGACAAAGCCCAGGGTCCATGAAAGATTGGAAGGACCATGAAAAATCTGTTAAACAAACAAAAAAGCACTAACATTGGAGGAACACGGGATTGATTATATAATCATCGAACTAGGAAACAAAATATTTGCAAAAGTACAAAAATAATTTTGTATTTGAAATTTGTTTTGTATTTGAAATTTGCTTTTGGTGGTGGAAGATAAATGTACTTTCTGTTATTCTGTGAGACTTCAAACTGAATTGAAATTGTTTAAAGTTTGAAAAGACCGCATATAATAACTATTTTAAAGTAATTTTAATAAGAGAAAAAGAAAAAAAGAAAGGAAAGAAAAGGATCCATGCGTTCGGTAGAGATACATTTTCAGCCCAGGCCACAGAACATCCTCACAGCTCAAGTTTCAGCAAACATAATAAGCTTATAATCAGAAATCACAGAACATGAGGAAATACAACAATAAATGAAAAATGGCAAAACAATATATTCAGATTCTAGAAGGTGGTGTAGACTGGATTTTTGCATAGATGACATTCTGATTTGGCTTTGGATTGATGGTGCAGGAAAACACCGTGTGTGGGAGCAAATCATATCCAAAATGTCCTTGAAGTGGACTAAGCAGCTCTGGACAGTGGGGAGATTAAAAAAAAGAGTGAGAGAAGGAGTAAGATGAAAAGGCCATAGACTACAGGATCGAGGATAGACATTTTACCAGGAAAGAGTCACACACACATACACACATGTCATAAGCTTGGGTGCAAAGTGACTGTGTGAGCTAACCATTCTGATAATTCCATGCTGATTCCCAAGATCTTGGTCTTGGTGTGTATTGATTTTTGCTCAAATCATGGGTGGCCCTCTTTTTATTCTTGTTTGTTTAGCCATTTTTCCTTTATTTTGAATGTTGTGGTAGCATACTATTTTATAATTTAGTTTTGCCTCTATGTATCTTAGATTAACAAAATTAATTCTAGGTCAATATATCTGCACAAACTTCAGTGATATTTGAGAATTTTTTTAAAAGATTTCATTTATTTATTTGAGAGTGAGAGAGGAAGAGAGCACAAAAAGGGGGGGCAGCAGTCTCCATGCTGAGCAGGGAACCTGACGTGGGGCTCGATTCCAGGATCCTGGGATCATGACCTGAGCCAAACCCTTAACTGACTGAGCCATCCAGGGTCCCCTATATTTGAGAATTTTAAAAGTCATTAAATTTTACCAGGCCACTGGGTGGTTTAGTTAGTTAAGCGTCTGCCTTTGGCTCAGGTCATGATCTCAGGGTCCTGGGATCAAGCTCTGTGTCAGCCTCTTTGCTCAGCTGGGAGTCTGCGTTTCCTTCTCAGTCTCCCTCTGTGCTTAAATAAAATCTTCAAAAAATAATACATAAAAAGTCAGTAAAATTTAGTTAAGTATTTCCACTATTAATTAAAAATATATGAAGATTCACTGCTATTATTATTTTGCTTGATACATACCTAAGATGAAAACAATTTCTAATTTGCAGTCATTTTCAGCTGTTTAAAAAAAAAACAAACACTTGAAATTTTAGAGCAGTTACATCGTCGTTCTCTATTATCAGTGTATCATACTACCATATTAACTCTTTGTTAAGATTTTTATTAACTTCCTACAAATAATTTACAGCACAGTTATAACTGATTTCTATCTTATAATAGATCAGTTCCTTAGTATAGTTTAAAAACCATTAAAATATGTTAAAACATTATATAGAAAACACATGTTTTCCCTATAATAAAGAAAATGTTAGGTAATGGGAGTCTTGAATATTCTGCTAAGTGGGATGACCTCGTTTTAGTGATAAATTGTTGAGATTAGCTCTCTAATTCATTACAGTCAATTCTTTTGAAAAAGGTAATAGATATTTCAGTGAATTAGAGAATTAACCTAACATTCTGCCAAACAAGTTAACCTGATAGTTTGAAGTTTTCCTAAGTATAATGTAATTTTAAACTAAGAGAGATCATATCCCATGAGCAACAAATTGAGATACTCTATGTAACTTAATTTTGAATGGTAATTATATTAATGAAATAAGATTTTAAAAGCATTTCAAATCCATACATTCCTATAAAGAATTGTTTAATCAACCCCTTAAAGCAGGAGCTAGTTTTATTTTCTACATTTCATAAAATACTTGTCTTTAATAAATACTTATCGGTGACAAAGTGATCAGTCCTTCCTCATCTACTTTTTTAAAGTTGCTTTTTTGTGTGCACCATCTGGGCAAAAGTGCACAGGTGTATATATCTTATTAGTGGAGTGTATCTTATAAATAATCAGGAGAACTTGCTGAAATTGATTGAGAGAATGTGAATGAGAGTGGCAGAGTCAAGTATTGGGGTTATATTTATTAAATTCAACATGCCACGATTGCTTCTGTTTCGAACAAAGGCAACACTCAGTTTCTGAGTCAAAGAAGGAGATCAGCCATATATTCAGTATATAAAATGAAACACAGACATAAATGCATGTTAGAAATGACTATGGACTATATGCGTGAAGAGATGTCTTTAAAGTGTGGTTACAAGGGTGAGTAAACGTGTGTGTGTCTGAGTGTGTCTGTGTAGGGGAGGGTGTGTGTGTGTTGGGGGTGTTAGACTTGAAACAGAGAATGATTCCAAATATCTAAGTTTTGAGCAATGTTAGCATCATACGAATGCGTTTGCTAAAACTTCGCTAGTTGACATAGGTTGCAGTGGGAGTTCCATACCCGTGCGAGCAACACTAAAGACTAAATTCCACCGTGGATTTGCAAACAAGCTTATGTCAGTGCCTGCACAGTCTGGCCTCTAAGAATCTTTCCCGAGCTGGACAAAATTCACCAATCTGTACAAGACATGGACCCCTAGCTGAACAGTGCTTGGCCCATTGTGTCTGATTCCAACAACCGCTCCTGCTTCCCTATCTCATAACATCCCGCCCTTCTTCTGACTTCTTGCTTAAATGCAAGATAACTCACAGATTAGAGCTGACAGTTGGTTCTCCAGAAATGAGTAAGAATCATCCTAGGCAGTCCTGTGTGGGAAGAATTAATGGGAAAGATCTATGCCATAGCCTAAAAAGAAGATCGAAAATCATGACTAGAGAAACCAGATCTGAAAGCCAAGACAATAATATGTAAAATAATTATGATTTATTTCTTTATTTTATTCTTGGCAGTGTTTTTTTTTTTAACATTACCAGCTCATTTAACCTCATAATAACCTTATTAAGAATCATTGTTAACCCTCCTCCCCATTTTCAGATGTGAAGCTATGGGTGAGCAAATCACCTTGCCCAAAAACATGCAGTAAACATGCCCCAGGCCTGCGATTTCTACAAGGGCAGGCTGATTTTAGAGTCTGGCTAGTGGCAACTACATTAGAGGTTTGGACACACTAATTTTAAGTCGTCTCGTTAATAAAATAATGTGCATAAAAAAGTGAAGTAGTGGTATCTGGCCAGCTACAGGAATTTTTGGATATTTTTATTGGCCTTGCATCTCCAGAACAAAAGAAACTTTGATGACCATCCCATATTCTTCCAGGGTGTAAAGCGTTGAAAAAAGTCCTGCGCTGTGACAGCAAGCAGCACGGCAGAAATCACTATGGAGAGAAGCTCTGTGAGCTCAGAATACATTCAGTTTGGCTAGCAACTAAAATCCTTGCCAGCCTGACTAGAAAATCAGGCTCAGCAGTGGTTTGAGGCTGAACTGGACAGTCTTCCCTGCCACCCCTGGGCGCATCGTATCTAGACAGCGGCTGTACGGGTGCCCAGAAGGAGTGCCGTCCTGTCTCTTGGCACACTGAATTGCAGGTCTAACCATCCCACCTCTAAACACGCTCACTCTGTTGACATCGACTGTGGAAACGCATTAATGTTCCTGTGTATCTCTTCTCCTTTAGAAGTGCCTTTTACCATAGTTGTGAACAAGTAGATATGTCATTAGCTGTGTCTCCCACAAACTAAATACGCGCAGGAGATTGGGGCCATGGATCTTCAGATGTCAACTTAGAAATGTTTCACCAACAGTTTCTTACCTACGTTGCTCTGGCAATTAGGTCTCTTGGTTTTCTCATGTCTTTTCACCTGCCAATCCTGTTATTATTTTATTTTATTTTATTAGTTTTGCCTCTGAATTAATCATACAGCTTTTTAGGCCAATTAAATAAATATCTCCCTTCCAAACTTTGAATCAAGTCAGAGCTTGACTCCCCCTTCTAACATGCCGTCCCTATGGGTCTGTCATTGGGAACAAGACTGAGGAAATACTCTGTCTTTGCTTTATAGACAGCCTTTACCAGACACGTCTTGGAAACCATCAGGTCACATGATTTTCAAAGACTGTGAGAGCTATCCATTATTCACTAGCAGCATTCTTTCATGTGTCTGTCAGCCTTAGTTTTTTGTATCCTAATGTACATAGAGACTCAACAATAGTCAAGAGCGTAATTTTCATGGCAAAGAGGTTTTGAAATCATTTTATGTCAGACATCAAACTGGGCGTGGGTTATAGTTTCCACACCCTTGCCCTGGCCCTGTATATATTGGATTCTACAAAACAAAACAGAATGTTTGTGCTATGCTACAAACTGAAGATCATTCGTTTATCAATACAGCACTTGTAAAAACTGGACATGGAGCTAATTTCATCTTCAAAGAGTAAATATTATTCTGAATGAAAGCATTTTTTCAGCTTTAATATTTGAGTCTTCATCTCAAATAGGAAACATAACAGAACAACTGCCATTTTATTTACCAAAGTCATTCTAGTTATTAACATTAACAAGATGGGTATGTAGGTGTGGGGGGCATATTTTTCTTGCCAAAAATGAAAGACACGTGGTTGCCCACAGAAGGAAAATCTCTAAACAACATGGCTCTCTTCCTCAATGTCATAATCATATTCATCTTTAGGAAGTGAACAGGAAATAATAAGAATTAATGTTGCAAGTAATAGGATCAGTAATACTGCCAGACTTTATCAGGGCTTTACATATTAATGTATTTCACCCTTTCAACAACCCTATGAAATCCATACACTATTATTATTTAAAGATGAGGACAGGGAGAGAGAGATAAAAAAGAAACTCACTCAAGTACACAGAATGACGTAAGTTGGAGAAGCCAGGGTCAGTCTTAGGCTGGCCGGCTTGTGTCTTCACACTGGACCGGTGTGCTATATGCATTGCCTCCCATGGCTCAGAAAGGGGTGTGCAACTTGTGTTTTGAGGGTGTAAAAGAAGTGGATGCCAAGCGTCCACAGAGATAACAAGAGAAATTAAATGACACGGTGAATTTGAGGTAAGGCAAATGAGTAAACAAATTCTGACCCTGCATATGGAGCCGACTTGCCTTCTGGAAAGAGACAGAATTAGGTCAGAGAAAATGAACATGAGGCCAGTCCTATAGTGGCCACTCCTAGGTTCCCAGTCTACCCAGGGTTAATGCTGTCCCTAGTGTTTTTTGTGGCACCTGCTGGAGAAAAAGCATTTAAATTCCCCTACACCATAAGTATATGGAAGCATCCCCAACTGAGAGATGTTTCTGTGTGTACAATTTTGCTTGGCTCAGAGATGAAGCTCTAAGGGGTTCACAGAGAGACTGCCACCTCTAATATGATTCTAGCAGACCAGCCCCTTTCAAAAAACGTTCTGTAATTTGTTCTTGCAATTGTCACAAATATTCACTAACACTGAAAAGGAAGCCCAGTCCTAGCCCTTGAGTTGTTGGGATCCGGAATCCCTGTGAAAGGAAATTCATATACTATCCATAGCGAACCCTTGCTATGAACAGATTTCCCTACATGATAAGAATAACACAGCAGAGTCCTGCTTGGAGGAGAAGAGAAGGTATTCCCCAAACCCAAATAATCATTAATGAAGAAAAGACTTGAGAGTAGTGTAATGACTAGAACGAGACGGTGCCACAGCCACACCTTGGAGGCCTGTGTCTTCATGGAGAGTGGGAGAGGTGGCCAAAGAAGTGTCCTCATTCATCCAAGCTGCACTGTCCATTAGGATGCCCATTGGCCACACGTGAGTATCTAACCTTAAAGAAGTCCCAGTTAGAGAAGGTATTAAAAGCCAGTTCCTTGACTGCACCAGCCGCATTCCAAGGGCTCAGTAGCCACTGATGGCTAGGAGCGATCCCACTGCATCACAGATAATGGAACATTTTCAGATTGCCAAACATGGTATTGTACGGAACTACTTAATGAATAATAACTTGTTCACTCCATGAAGGGAGAAGGCAGAACTGGAGGTCACTGAGAAGAGCAAATGCATTCAGTGAAACCAAGGAGAGCCCCAAATGGAGGAGCCGGCTTGCAGAACCACATCATCTATTACCTGTGGCGTGGAACCTGCTCATCAAGTAGGCAGTGGCTCCAAGGTGTGTCGGAGGGTATTGCTGTGATAATAACCCTCGTGAGCAGAAAGACAGCCACACTGTTATAGACAGAAAATTACCTATGCATGAAGCTCTCTGAATGTGACCAATCATAGGGTTGGGGTATTGCGATGATTAACTTATTCTGAGTCATAAATTTACATATTATACATGGGTGACACATTTTCCTTATTAAATAAAAAAAAGCTTCCTTGTTTCTTTCTGATTATATAAATAATTCATGCTTATTGTAAATACTTCAAGCAGTATAGCAAAATGAAAGAGGAAAGTCAAAAATCACTTGAAATTTTCAATTATCAGAGATGATCAGCAAGAACCTTCCACAAGATAGATGAAGAAATATACACATACACATATATACTATTTTGACACAAGGATGATTACTTTAGATGAAATTACTGCTTTCTGTTGTAGTATTTTTATTGTAGTTGGGGTGTTGTCTTCTTAAAAATTATCCTCTTTGTTTTTTGGTTTTTGCTTGTTCTTTCCACTAATACACATACATTCATTGTTCATTCATAAGTCAAGTAAAAACTTTATACTTTTTACTGGTATTTTCCTGTCTGTTGATGAAATTGGGCTCATGCCATACATACGTTACTGCACCTTAATTTTATGACTTAAAATTGTATTGTGAAATCTCCTTAAGGCAAATGGTATATATTTAAGTCCTTGCAACTGCCTCAGATTTTGCATGGTATGCATGTCCCATAACTTTATCAGATATAATTTTATTTACTACTGCTTAGTTCAATTGCAGACTTGTCCTCATTACAATGAGATTTCTCGTAGCATTCATTTTAGAGATCCCTTCCCTCAAATTTTTACCGTACACATGAATAATTGTACATAAATCTACAGGTTTCCTGGAGTCTTATTACTGGTCATAGAAGTATTTGTTTTTTTATATAAATGATCATTGCTAGATTTTAAAAAAAGTTTATATAAATTTACACTTACACCAGTTACCCCATCTTTATATTCATTTAACTGTTAACCTTATGGGTGTCAACACTAATGTTAATATTTTCATCTTTATAATTTGTGTAGTTATCAATTATTCCTTTAATGTATAATTAAAAGTTGCAATTAAATTTGCAATTTCCACTAGTAAGGCTCATCATATATTTATGTTTTTCGTGGCTGTTTTGTTGTCTCTTCTGTAAGTTGTCTGCTGAAGACACCGTGCAAACCTTACTATCACGTAAGAGCAGGTAAGGGAGGGGAGGTGGGTGAGGGGATGCGGAAATTGGGTGATGGTCATTAAGGAGGGCACTTGAGGGAATGAGCACTGTGGTGTTACTTGCAACTGATGAATCCTAAATTCTACCCCTGAAACTAATAATACACTAACATGAATTTAAATAAAATCTAAAAAAATTTTTTTAAAAAGAGGAGATAGGAAATCTTTCTCGTGACTGCCATAATGAACAACTCCTGGGAGCCTAACCATGCTTCCATTCATTTTATAGTCTCCGGAGGTTTATAGAAACCACAATGCCATTTTTACATACCGCGATCGTGAAATAGGGCAACCCTAATAAATAGCCGAGGTAACATAAATATCATAAGATATGCAAATTGTATGCATTTCAAATATTTTTTCCCAATCTATATGTTGTCTCTTGGTTACAATGTTTCTTGTCCTATAATTTTATGTTTTGTATAAAAAATACTTCTACGTATTTTTTGTAGCCAGTAATTTTCCTGTCCTGCTTTAAAGAATTCCCTGATTTCTAGGTTACTTCCTTGGTCTCCTCTAAGATCTTGCAACTTTTTAAATTTTATTTTTACATTATGATCTTTAATTAACTTGAAATCTGCTTTGTGTATAATGTGAGGTGAAGTTCTATGCAAATTTTTTTTAATAAAGATTTTTCTTTATTCGACAGACAGAGATCACAAGTAGGCAGAAAGGCAGGCAGAGAGAGAGGGGGAAGCAGGCTTCCTGCTGTGCAGAGAACCTGATTCGGGGCTCAATCCCAGGACCCTGAGATCATGACCTCAGCCGAAGGCAGAGGATTAACCCACTGAGCCACCCAGGCGCCCCTATACAATTTTTTAAAAAAGTCCTTTCTGCCAACCATACATTTTAAATTAGACAGTATTTTCCTGTTGAATTCAAATGTCTTCCTTTTCATATATCAAAAATTTATATATTCTGGAACTATTTCTGGACTCCATTCTTCCTCTTACCTTCTCTTACATCTATGCTAATACTGACTTGACTATTTTATTTTTAATGTGTCATAAGGTGGATCTCTGTTCACCAGTCTTTCAGTTGCATAAGTTACATTGTTAATACTAAGTATTTATTTTTCCCCATAAACTCAAAGCTTTATTTTGTCAAATTACAACAGAATCTGGTGAGAATGTAATTAGGATTTTAAAGTGTATATTAATTTTTCTTAGGTTTTCATTTTCTTTCTAGTAAGATCTTGAATTCTCTTCCTTTTTCCTGTTACATTAACTCAATTTTTACTCAGTTATAAGCTACTTATATACAAATCAGAAGAGTAAACTCAATGAAATGTAATATGATAAACAGAGCTTCCTTAAGATTAAGGCTCTCTGCTCATTGAAATAAATTTTTAAGAAAATTAAAAGCTTGGTTGCCGTGTAGAAGATATCTTCAATATATATGCATTAGAAGACCACCACACAAAAAATAAAAAGAATATCTACAGATCAAACAGAAATAGACAGCCAAATTTACAAAGCAGCAAGAAAATTCAAATACAAAATCAAGATATAGAATTCTTCCAGTGATCTGAGGGCTCATTTGTGCTCACTACAAGTCAATGCCCTTAAAGAAATCATGTTTTTCTTTCCATCACCATGGATTATTCTGCTCATTTGTGAGCTTTATATAAACAGAACCATACAGTTTGTAATTTTTTGTATCTGAATTGTTTCTCTTCACACTGAATTTCTCTTGAGTACATAACCATGGAAATATTGAGACTGCTTGATCTCTTTTGTTCTTCTGTATAACATGTATTTGTTTTCTCTGAATATGTTTTTTATAATATTTTCAACATTTTCAGTTAATTTTTGGTGTTTCTAAGAGGATGTGTATGCACGCATTACATATACTGGTCCTTGTTTTCCTTGGGATTCTTTGAGTCTTTTGAATCTGTGATTTGCTATCTTTTGTTACTTTGGGAACAGTTACTGTCATTTTCCCTTTTAATATTTCTTCTACCCTATGCTCTTCCTACTCCTTCTGGAACTTAGGTGTATCCTAGACTATTTGATATTGTGCCACAGCTCTTGGCTCTTCAGTTCATATTTCCCCATTCTTTTTTTCTTTTCTTTGTCCATTAGTTTCAATGACTATGTTGACTTATCTTCAATGTTGCTGATATTTTTTCGAAGATGTTCTTAATTTCTGATATTACGGTTTCATTTCTAGGATTTTCCACTTGATCTTTGCTTATATTTTCCACTTTTCTGCTTATAATCCTCATCTCTTTATGCAAGATGTGGACACCTGCTAATCTTTTAACATATTACAGCTACTGTAAAGCCTTTCTTTGGATTTCAGGTTACCTATGGCATCCTAGGCTCTCTCTAATATGCTATGAAAAGTTATAGTCTTGCAGATTATTGAGCTCTTTCTCTTTCATTATTTGTGTGAACATCATTGTTTGCATTCTCTCTTCTAAGTGGTAGCAGTAGTATACTAGATACTTATTTTTAATGAATATTGACAGAAGGTGTTCCAAAATCATTAGACAAATTTCAACTCCCAACAGTATTGTAAAGATATCAAGTTTCTCCAATCTTCATTTATTCTGTGGGTTTCAGCATTCCTAATTATAACTTTTCTGGTAGAAATGAATTTCCATCCATTGGGATTGTAATTTACATTTCCTTAATTAGTTTTCATGATATAATTTTAAAAAATATTTTATTTATTTATTTGACAGAGAGAGAGATCACAAGAAGGCAGAGAGGCAGGCAGAGAGAGAGAGAGGAGGAAACAGGTTCCCCGCTGAGCAGAGAGCCCGATGCGGGGCTTGATCCCAGGACCCTGAGACCATGACCTGAGCCTAAGGCAGAGGCTTAACCCACTGAGCCGCCCAGGTGCCCCCATGATAAAATTTTTTAAAAGAACCAATGTTTGACATTTTTGATGTTTCTCTATTATATGTTTGTTTTCTTTTTTAACTGTAGAATTTTTCAAGACTGCTATTTAGAACAGTATTAGATTTATGAAAAAACCAGATTTATAGAAAAGAATGTCTTATTATTGACCTATTTCAATAGTATGGTATAATTGTTACAATTAAAGAGCCAATATTGGTACCTTATTAACCAAATCCATAGTTCATTCAAATGTCCTTAGTTCCTGTCTAATGTTCCTTTTTCTGTTCCAGGATCCCAAATTAGATGTGACCTCACATTTACTTATCATGTCTCTTGGTTTCTACATTGAATTTTATATAATTGATTTCCGGTTTTATGATTTGCTACCTTGACTTTCATCTTCTGCTATTCTTTCTTTCTTTAATAAATTTTTTATTTCATTTTATTTTGAGAGAGAGAGAGAGAGAGCACACACACAAGTGAGAGAGGGCAGAGGATGAGGGATAGATAGAATCTTAAGCAGACTCCATGCCCAGTGTGGACCCCAACACAGGACTCTATCTCCAGACCCTGAGATCATGACCTGAGCTGAAATCAAGAGTCGGAGGTTTGACTGACTGAGCCACCCCGGTGCCCCTGTTATTCTCACTTCTCTAACTGGTGGCTTTATTTGTTTCTACTGTGTGTATACAAAGCTGTATATTTTTTACACAGCTTTAGCTGTACTGCTCAATTTTGATATGCTGTATTTTCATTATTTAGTTCAAAGTATTTTCTCACAGTTCACCTGGTATTTTCTTCTTTTAAACATATTTATGATGAAATGGGTTTTCATTTCTAAATGTGGTTGTTTTCTAGTTATTTGTTATTGACTTATAGTTTAATTCTATTAGTTTTTAATTGTATATCTTGTATGACTTAATCAGCTGAACTTTTGGAGAATTTGCTTCATGGCATGACAGTATCTTCTTTAATGAATATTCCATGTGCACTTGTAATGAATGCATATTCTGCAGCTTTTGGAAGGAATGTCCTTTGAATATCAATTGGGTCAGTTGGTTAATTGTGTTGTTCAAATGCTCTGTATATTATTGAACTTCATTTGATCTGCTTCTTCTATTACTTAGAAAGTGGTGTTAAAATCTCTAATGTAATTATGCATTTTCTTTTTTTTAATCTCAGCTTTTTGGAATTTATTGAGGGAAATCCAACTAGTAATGCAAAATCTGAGCAGTGCATCTACTGATCTATTTTGCCTGGTTGGAAAAATAGCCCTTGATATGGATCTACACTAATTTATGAGCAGAGGCTCATATGTTTTCCAGATAACAAATACTTGAAAAGAACATGATTTTTTTTTGCACTGGGGACTAGGATATGTAGGAAGGAAGCATACGGATGGAGTCTTAAGTACAGCAGCGTTGTGGAAGGCATTTGTATGTAATTAAATCTTCACCAAGGGGTCCACTGAGGAGGAGGCTCTTAATAATCAGGGGGGAAAGATGACCCGTTCTTTGGAAGTGCATCAGCCACTTTCCTCGGCCATTCCAGGGTCATGTGCAAAGTGGTCATTGTAGAAGGGATGAAACAACATTAAGTACCCCAGGTCAAATCGATTCTAGTATCGCTACTGCTGAATGCCTAAGCTGCCAACAGATGTCAATGTTGAGTTCTTATATAAGCCTTTGCCCAGTGGAGATGACGGGAAGAAAATCACTTTTGTTCCCTTCCCTTCATTGGGAAGGTAACAGGTCATCCTCATTGAAATAGACATTCGTCTTTATAAGCATTCCTCTTTTCTGCTGTAAATTTCTCTGTCGGCACTATCATATCATACTGATCGGCTACCTTACTCACATTCCTGGCATCCTATAAAATAACATTTTGAGTAGAGAATTCATTTTATAGAAATAAAAACTCATTATCTTCATAGAATTTGCTGGATTCACTTCACGCCACTTCACTCAAATCTGCCAGCATTATGGAATTTTGGAATGGCATGTGGAAGATAATATTGTGGTACCCACCAGAAGACAACATTGTCTGGCGTGAGCAGTTCTGCTGGATGTGGCTTATGTTCTGAACCCAAGTCTAAAATGAGATTAATTTCTCCAAAATTAAGGATATGTGTCAACTGCTAAAATTGGGGTTAATTCCTTTGACTATTACTCCTCATAATCCATTCAAAAACTTTTGCTTCTCTTTTAGCAACTTTGTGCTCTCCTTGTTCCCAAGGTAAGAGTCTTGTCCATAGATAGAACAATGGTTCCTTTGTATTGTAGATTCTCATTTGTCCATGAGCACTGTGTGTTGTTAATACCATGGAAACACCAGGTATAGGAAGGTGTTATGGTAGTGGGTGGGGTGACGGATCCTGATTTACCATGGGGAAATATGGCTGCTATTATACAATCAGGGCAGAGAAGACCATTATGGAACCCAAGAGAGTTTCTAGAATGCTTCCAGTAGTAAAAGTTAATGGAAGACAATTGTTAAATCTATTGTAGCAGGATCCCTGGCAGCACAAATCCTTCAGAATGATGTTTGGTTTACCATAGTGAATAAAAAACTCCTTAAAGAGCTTATAATCAATCTGAGGAAATGACTCATTTATTTAACAAATATGATTTTATCTTAAGATGCATTAAAAATTCTGGAGCAAAACCAATTTATAGAAGACAAGAAATAGACAAATTAGGATGGATTATTCTGAAAGATATAGAATTAGTTATATTTATGAGTTATCTATTAGCCTTTATTTATTATTAATAGAAAATAACACCAAAAATATATTTTTATTTTGTCAAGTTTAAACTGATACTTGATAATGAAAGAATTAATATATTTATTAATAATAAATCAATAACAAATAACAAATAATAAATTAATAATTGATACTAAATTAATATCTTTCATAACATTTTAATTTTTCTGGGAGGATATTTACCTGAGCAGATTGCAAACCTCCACACATGTCCTTGAAACAATCCATCAAGAATAATTGTTTGATATTTATCATTCTGCTCCGCAAATATAGCCAAAATAGTTTATCATATATAATATGTTTTTTTTTTAAAGAATCAGTGGTTTGAGTTTGGTAATTACCTTGAAGAAGGGTCAGATCTGCCTCATGGAAACCTTATGTAAATCTAAGCATTTTCTCAAATAGAAGAGGATTTACTGAATAATCAAAGTCAGCTACCAAATGAATGAAAAACAGATAAGTCAAAACGATCAATTTCCATTCTCAAATTTTATCACTGTTATATCACTTGCTGCCCTTACAGGACAATAGAATAAAAGGCAAGGGAATATAATTTTAAATTACCCATTATACATATAAACTCTTTGAATGTTCATGTTTTATCTCAAAGGATCATACAGATTTCACATTCTCCTCCATAATGCAGTTGCATTTATTTTAATATAAAATACTTTAAATTGCACACTATACAATAAAGTAAGCTCCCCAGAATTTTATGCCATGTTTATTCAATAATTTTGTGTATTTCTAGGACTATAGCCATCTACCACACTAGTATTTTTAGAAACTTTGTTAATTGTGGCAAAGTAATAACATACATTGTGCTCATTATATAAAGAATTTTATGACAGGGGAATAAAGATCTTGCAAACACAGTGTTCTAGTTCATTTCAGGTAAGATGTCAACATGCTATCAGTTTTATGGCTTGAATTTGGGTAAGTGTAACACATGTAACACATTTAAATCAAAGGAAAACATCTCCCTAGAATGTAGTATAGGAAAACCTAGACTCACTTTGATGAAAATATCACAATCTATACTGCTGAGGAGAACACAAATTCTAAACTGAAAAGTATGGATTGAAATTAAGAAGCAATTCTGTTCATGGAATCACTTCTCTCTTTCCATGAGCAATAGCTTAACTATGACAATTCCTCAGAGGTGCCTTATTCTATCACGTTTATCTTGAAACTTGATCTCCTTCTTTTGTTATTAAAGTTCTACTCATATTCAGACTTTAGCTGAAAGTAACATTTCCGGAGAAAGCCCTGTTCTGTCTTCCCTTACCCTTGCTGACTGATACTTTGTACCAACTTATAGTTTTAAGTTCCTCCTGCCAGACTGTAAACTCCATGGGGAAGGAAGAATGTCTTTTGTTACTATTTGTGTCATTATCTGCAATAGCCCCTGTCACTTGTTAGGTGTTCAATAAATATTTTAAATGAATAAATGATCATTGAATATTGATAACAACTTGAATCACAGTGACAACAGGCATAAAAGTATTGTTTTATAAAATACATTGAAAATAAAAGTGAAAATATAGAATTCTGCTTTGAATATCATCTTTTTTTCTTAAACTGAAATGAAAACTATGTAACAGAAAGCCAAGTAGGGATTCTACTGATCTACTCTACTGATGTTGATACATAAAAAAATGAGAGCCTCTACTTGTCCTTAGCAGTTACAAGGAAGTTTGTAAAAAAACATATTCAAATAAAGCAGAATCCTTAAGAGTGAGTAATTATGTAGATTTGACTACAATTTGGAAACTACATTCATTTTTGGATGCTTTGCTTAAAGGAGACAACCTAGTCTCCGATTTCTTTTTCCTGGTTTAGCATGTCTCGGGTATCCAGTTATAATGCGCAATTTTAAGTAGAATTCTAGCCATGTATATAGTATTGTTTCTTTCTGGCCTGCTGAGAGTTGCCCTTGTTCTTCCTTCTTGCCATGAAGAAAGTGCAGCTTCAATGCTAGAATGCCTCCTTTACACATTCCAAAATATTTATCAAATGCCTACCATGTGTTAGAAAAATTTCAAGAAGCCTCTTAGGAACTTCTTGGTGGACCATGTCTCTTGCTTTTTTTTTTTTTACACTGTAGCTTGTGTATAATACTGATACTTTTTTTTTTTTTTTGATAATGTGAATATAATGAAGTTGATGTTAAGCCTAAAGACAGGTAGACAACTAGGTTCCAGGACTACTTTGCAGCCATTGGATGTGATATTTAACAGAAAACTTTGAAGGTACCCTCTGGGAGGACAAGCTGACCTCCTTTGCTCTTTATTACTTGATGAGATCTTCCTAGACGTTGAAACAATCAGGGCCGAATACTGTGTTGATTTTAACAGTTAGTTTCACTCTGTTAGGCATGACCATTCTGTGCAGAGAAAACATATACCCACGTGCAGTAGATCCCATTTTTTTTTATTGTGGTATAATTGATATACAGTGAACTGCACAAATTCAAAGTGTACAGTTTGGTTCGTTCAATGCAATTTGATTAATCAACACCTGTGAAACCAGTCATCACTGCAATCAAATGGTGAATACATCCAGCACCTCGGGAACTTTTCTGATGCCCCTTTACAGTCCTCACCTCACAGCCCTCCCCTGCTGTGTCCTGTCCAGGCAACCACTCCTTTCTTTTCCTTTTTAGAATTTCATAAAATGGAATTATACAATATGTAGTCTTTTTGGTCCTGCTCTTTTCACTTATCAATATTATTTTGATAATAATCCATGTTTTTCCACATATTACTAGTTCATTCCTTTTTGTGGCTGAATTGTGTTACACGACACAGGGAGATAGACCATAGTTCATTTATGTGTTCATCTGTTTATGGACATTTACTTTGTGTCTAGTTGGAGTCGCTTACAAATAAATATCTTCTCGATGGTTTATACTTTTATTTATTTTTTTTTTAAGATTTTATTTATTTGACAGAGATCACAAGTAGGCAGAGAGTCAGGCAGAGAGAGAGAGAAAGGGAAGCAGGCTTCCCGCTGAGCAGAGAGCCCGATGTGGGACTCGATCCCAGGACCCTGAGATCGTGACCTGAGCCGAAGGCAGAGGCTTTAACCCACTGAGCCACCCAGGCGCCCCTGGTTTATACTTTTAACTTTTACATTTGTGTCTATGACCCAGTGCAAGTTAATTTTGTATGAGTGTGAAGTGTGGATGAAATTTCTTTTCTTTTCTTTTTTTTTTACATGTGTTCCTCTGATTGTTCCAATACCACATGTTGAAAAGCTTATCCTTTTTCAACTTATTTGACTTTGCACCTTTGTCAAAAATCAGCTGCATTAAAAAACAAAACAAAACAAACAGCTACCTGTATATATTCAGGTCTGTTTTATCCTCTGTTATGTTCTATTTACCAATTCACTTATCTTTCTAACATATCAAACCACCTTGATCACTGTAGCTTTATAATGAATCTTGAAGATATGTAGAGTAGTTTGCTGGTGCCGCCATAACAAAATTCCACAGACTGGGTGGCTGAAACTACAGAAATTGATTTCCTCACAGTTCTGGAGACTGGAAGTTGAAGATCAAGGTGTCCGCAGGAGACATCTGAGGGCTCTTTCCCTGCCTTGCATGTGTTTGCCCTCTTGCTGCCTCTTCCCATGACCTTTTCTCTGTGGGCTCTTACCCCTGGTGTCTCTCCCTCTTCTAAGACCATCAGTTCTATTGGCTTGCAGCCCTCTTGTATGACCTCATTTCACCTTACTTACTTTTTTAAAGGCTGGATCTCCTAAAACAGCCACATTGGTGAGGAGAACTTCAGCTTGAATTTTGAGGGGATAGAATTCAGTATTTGCTCCATAACAACTTCAGTTTTTTTTTTTTTTTCCTTTTCTTACTTTTAGTTTTCCAAAGTTTTCTTTCCTTTTTTTTTTTTTTTTTAATTCTTTCAAGTCCTTGGCATTTCCATTCGAATCACTGGTTAACTTACCGATTTCTACCAAAAAAAAAAAAAAAATCTTGCTGGTATTTTGATTGGAATTATGTCGAATCTGTGAATCAATTTTGTGATCAATTCACATGTTAAAAATACTGAGTCTTCAAAAAAAAAAAAAAAAACTGAGTCTTCCAACCCAATATTTGGTTTCATACAATCTGATAACCTGTACCTTTTAACTGTGGCATTTAGGCCATTTACATGTAACATGATCATACCTAAGTCTGTCATGGTTTTTTCTGTATGTCCCATTTGTGCTTTACCTTCCCCCCTTCATTTTCTTCAACCTTCTTTTGGAGTATTTTTTTCATTATTCCATTTCCTCTTCTTTGTTGGCTTCTTTCATTGATTTTATATATGTAATTTCAGTGGTTGCTTTGTTGTTTTAGTTGTTGCTTTGGGATTTATAGTATAAAGTTTGAGCTTTACAGTATTCTTTCAAGTGAAATTACACCAGTGTATATATAGCATATAAACCTGAAAACAGTCTTCCATTTTCTTTCTTGACTTTTATGCTATAAAAACCAAAATGTATTACTATTACTGATTTAAAATTGTGTTGTCTTTTAAATAGTTTAAGATAATATGAATTATATTATACATTTAGTGACACAATTATCATTTCTCCTGGTTTTTTGTACTTTTATATGGGTTCTTGTTTCCAACCTGCCTAAAGAATTTCTTAAACATGTCTTTCTTGCTAGTCCTCTGGTTGACCTTTTTTTGTTTGTTTGTTTGATGTATCAAATGCTTTGAATGGCCTTTTAGCTTGACATAGAATTTACATTTGATATATAGACTTTATTTCTTTTCCTATGGTCCCATTTTCATCTTATCTACATGGTTTTCTACAATAAATCTACTGTTCTCTTGATCTGTGTACTTGTGTGTCTAATGAAACTTTTTTCCTCCCTGTTTTAAAGATGATTTTTCTACCAATCACAGACTTTGAGCAATGTGATTCTGATGTACCTAGATATAGTTTTCTTAATTTTTTAATGCATATTAAACCTACACATTTGTAGTTATAATCACGTTGGAAAATTTGGGGCCATTATTCTAAAAACTTTTTTTCAGCTACACCTTTTCCTTTCTTTCCTATGGAGACACCAATTGTGTGCATATTGTATATTTATTAGACCATCTAAAGCTGCCCCATAGCTCTCTGATGCTTTCATTTATTTCGTGTTTCTTTTTATTCTCTGTATTTCCTTTTGGATAGTTTCCATTGCTATGCCTTTAAGTTCATGAATCTTTCCTTCTGCAATACCTAATCAGCTGTTAATTCAAGGTAGGATATTTTTCATCTCAGTTAGTATAATTTCTATATCTAGAACTACAGTCAAGGTCTTTTTAAGATATATTCCAGGCCTTTATCTTTTAAACATATGGAAAAAAGTTATAATAACTGTTTCATGTTCTTTTCTACTAATCCTAACATCTGTGTCAGTTTGATTTGATTTTGATTTATTCATTTTTTTTTTCTTTCAGTGTGGATCATATAGTCTTATTTCTTTCACATATTGGAGACCTTCAGTTAGGTGCCAGGCATCGTGAATCTTATCTTGATGAGTGCTAAATATTTTATATTTCTATTACTCACCATGAGCTTTGTTCTGGGATGTAGTTATGTTGCTTGGAAATAGTTTAATCCTTTTAAGTCTTGCTTTTAAAGTTTATTACATAGGATCAAATCAGCATTTTTTTCCCTAGGGTCAATGTTTACCCTCTTCTGAGGTAAGACCCATTTGAGAATTCTACCTAATGCACTGTAAGTAGGGTTTTCTAGTCAAGATGGTGGGAACTAGCATTGTTGCCAGCCCTGTTTGAGCATCTGATACTGGTCCCTTGAATTTTTTCCTTTGGGCTTTTTTCCAGGCTTAGGTAGTTTCCTCACATGCCTGCACTCGGTGCTCAGCTTGAGGGTCCCCCCTCTGCCGATCTCCAGAACTTCACTTTCTTTGAAGTTCTCTTCCTCTCTGTCTTTGCAAATGCCGTCTGTCTCCCTGGATTCTCAGCTTCATCTTCTCAACTCACAGAATCCACCGGGCTCTGCCTGGGTTCTCCCTTACTGTCACATGGTCTGGAAATTTTCCCAGAAAAGTAAGCTTGGGGGAATTGTAAGGATCACCTCATCTGTTTTCCTGTTTCTTGGCAATCACTGTCTTTCATTTTCTGATATTAGTATTGTTAACACCATTATTTCCTATACTTTACTTGTTTGTTGGATGTTTCAGGTGGTAGGGTAAATCCAGTCTCTGGATTTACCAGAGATTTTTTTTCCAACCTCCCCAGAGTACAACTCTCTACATAAAATTGTAAATAAAAATTAAATTATGTGTTAGGTTATAAGAATGATCTGCTATATTATATGCTCTCAACAATTCAATACTATTATGAACTCAAATTGAGAGCTTATCATTAGCTAAAAATAAATAAAGTGTCTAAATGCAAACTTGAACTTCACCTGAGTGTTGAAGGATTAAAAATCAAAGTGAAGAATATAGAAAAAAATTCTAGGCAGAGAGATTTTGAAGAAAATGTGGACAGACTAGACTTGGGGTTTTGATTTTCATTTGCAGACAAATCAACACCCTTTGCACTGGGTGGCTGGTAATTGTTAGTCTTACCCTATGTTTCACTTCGTGTTTGAGTAGTACATTGAACATGTTATTAAAATTACCTTCTTAAATCTAGCATGTTCTCTTTATATTCTAACCATGTTTGTTGATGGTTTATGTAGTTATCTCTTTGGTTGTCATATTTACAAACCATTCCTCTTCCATTGCCACTGTCCTTGAAATGTTCAGTGTGATTGTGTTAAGTAAACATAACATTAAATTCTTTTGTGTGTTTCATTTGACTGGTGTCACCTGGATTACCCCTTTATTTCCAGTCTTATCATTCATTCATTCCATCAACAAGTATTCACTGGGGCCATATCCACCCCTGGGGTAAATGAGTCTGTAAACAGATGCCTCCTATGTGAAGTGTACATTTAAGGGAAGGATACCAGCCAACAAGCTTTTCACAACTTCACTCTACCAAGTATGTTAGCATTAAAAAACAAACAAAAACATGGTGAGCAAGATGGCCAAATGAGACATACCCCCTGTTCATATCCCCTCTGAACAACAGTAATTTGGAACCTATCCACAGACAAAAGTGCCTTTGTGGGGACTTTGAGATTCATGGAACAGATTCTGAAACCTGGAGATAGTCCAAGACAGAAGAGCCATTTTAAGTAGGTAGACCCTGGCAGCTGACTTGCCAACCACAGTCCTGGGTACTGAAGCAGAAATAGCTCTGTACCCCCGAAGGACTTGGCTACAGTCTTATTTGGTTATGGGTCTGCCTCTAGTACCGTACACGAGGATCCTGGGTAGAGTCAGGCCCATCTCTGCATCAGGTAAGGAGACCTCAGTCCTGGCAGTGGACTCTGAAGGAACCTCTGATCCAGCTTCAGGCCGTCTGGGCTGTGATGTGAAGACCTGAAGGTAGGTCTGCCAAATTCCAAATTCCAAACTTGGTCAGACTCTTGATTCTAGAAGGGCCCATTCCAGCCATAGTCCATGGTCTTGCACAGGGATCCATCTGCACCCCCCTCCCCGAGATTCTAAAAGGCCCTGTACATAGCTCCACCTTCCTCACAGCCATCCTGAGTCCCCTCAGTACCCCCGCAAAGGTGCTGAAAGGGTTCTCCACTCGACTCCAGACCTTCCAGCTGCATCCCACCAGCAGGCCTGCTGGCACTGGGATGAGGTGGGAGACACATACACCTACACCTCAGGAGATCCTGAAAGGGCCCTATCCTCAGCAGCAGCAGCCCCTCCAGTCACAGGCAGGGAGAAGTCCAGCCCACCCGGGGACCTCGTGAGAGACATACCAATCCTTGCTTCCAGACCCAGGTCTGCATATATTAAACTTGGCTGTAGAACCTGAAACAACCATGGGGCTTGGTTCCAGCTCCCCTTGGGCACAGCCAAGGGGCAGTCTTGCCCAAAAAGGACCATCCAGTGACCAGGCAGTAGCCCTCCCAGGGACCTGGTGGGAAGCACAGCTACCATGCACCTGGTCATAGTTCAGCTATTTGAGGATCCAGCTGTGGACCCTGAAGTGTTCCTGTCCCCCTGAACAAAGGGCTGGAGGCAGTCACATCAACACAGGGATAGGTCAGGACCCATGCCTACCCGAGCCTCTTGTAAGAAACCCTCCAACTGGATCCCAATGTGGCGCCCAGAAAAAGCCTTGTAACTTTCTAGAATCCAGCATGCCTACATACTGAAATCAGTCTGTAAAGAGTGGAAGAGCTGCTTCCTCCTTTAAATACACAGACACCAATGTGAGCCTACTCAGTTCATAAAGAATCAAGTAAATATGACATCACCCAAGGAAACTATTAAGGCTCCAGTAACCAACCCCTGGGAAATGCATATATATGATAAAGAATTCAAAATAATCACCTAATAATCACCTTAAAGAAACCTGATGAAATCCAAGAGAATACAGATAGACATTGAAAGAAAGTCGGGAAAACAATGCATAAACAATCACTTTTTTTCTGATCTAGACCATTAAATTCATTTCATTCATTGTGGTTACTTTTCAACTGCTTAGACTTATTTTCAATCACATTATTGTTCACCAAATTCACCAATAAGTCAATATTTTACATCCAGGGTTTTGGGTATTATAAGATGATAGAAAAGAGCCCCACAAGGTGCATGTGTGTGGAACCTAAGTCTGATTACTTAGACAGATGTCTAGGATGTTATTGGTTTATTAGTCCAAATTTTTTAAAAATAATAAATTATTTCCAGAAAGCCTACTGTGCCTGGTGTTTATACTGTGACTGTTCTGAGTTCACTCAAAACATACCTGACAGAAATCATAAATTACAAAAAAAATGTAATTATGTGATGTGATGGGTGTGTTAACTAACCTAGTTGTGGTAAACATTTCACAATATGTAAATGTAGCAAATCATTACATGATACACCCGAAACACACAATGATATCTTAAGAAAGTGGGTCGGGGGGAAGACCTTTCACAACTTAACAATAAAAATAAAAGGTCAAAGGATTTGGAAACATAGGTCTCTAAAAAAGACATAGTAATGGCCAATAAACTTATGACAAGATGATCAAATGATCAAGATCTTTAGTCATTATGGATGTGCAAATGGAAACCAAAATGAGATACAACTCCACACCCATTAGGATGGCTAAAATGAAAAAAAAAAAAAAAAAAGAACAAGAAAAACCATGGATGAGATGTGAAACCCTCTTATTTTGCTGGTGGGATTGTAAAACGGTGCAGACCCTTTGAAAACAGTTTGGCAAGATGTTAAACACAATATAACCCTGTGACTTAGAAAACCCATTCCTAGGTACATACCCAAGAGAACTGAAAGTAGACATTTGTACAAAAAACCTGTGTAGAGATGCTCATAGCAGTATTATTCAGCCAAAGTGTAAAAACGACACAAATGTCCATCAACTGACAGATAACAAAATGCGGTGTACCACATATCGGGGTATTCTTCGTCTATAAAAGAGGAATGAAGTAAAGATCCAGCTACCACATGGATAAACCTCGAAAACATGCATATTGAATAAGCCAGTCACAAAAGGCCACATGTTACATGATTCCATTTATAAGAAATATGAAGAACAGCAAAACGCGTTGAGACAGAAAGTAGTGGTTGCCACAGGCTTCAGGTAGATGGGGTACAAGGAGTGACTCCTGTTAAGTACGCATTTCTTCTGAGGTGGTGAGATAGTCTCACATTTGATTGTGATGATGGTTTCATGATTCTGTGACTATATTAAAAACCACTGAATTTTATACTTTAATAGTGTGAATTTTGTGGTATGTGAATTATATCTCAACAAAGCTGTTGAGTGAGAGAGAAAGGGAGGGAGGGAGAGGGAGACAGAGAGAAATAGAGAGAGAGAGGGAGGGAGGGATGGGGCAAAGGTGGGAATGGGGCACACATTAGGAGACAATGACAGTACTGGGCACCTGGGTGGCTCAGTCAATTGAGTACTGGACTCTTGGTTTCAGCTCGGGTCATGATCTCAGGGTCATGAGATCCTGCCCCAAGTCCAACTCCCCACTCAGCATGGAGTCTGCTTGATATTCTCTCTCACTCACTCCCTCTTTGTCCCTCCTGCTTGTGCTCTTTCTAAAATAAATAAATCTTTAAAAAGGAAGAAAAAAAAAAGGAGATTATGACAGTAGACAGTATTCCACACAAGAGATGAAGGTGGTAGGACCACAGAGGCTTAGAATGCTGAGACAGAGTCATGTAGCGGTAGAAGCAAAGATATTCTAGAGGACGAAGAAATAGGTGTCTGACAGGGTGTATTTGTGTGTTGGGGAGCAGATTCTTAGAGGTTGAGTTTTGAATATGGTGATTTTGGGGTATCTCTTACATATCCAAGTGGAGGTAGAAGTAGGTAGTTGAAATAATGTGTATAGTTGGAGGGAAGATTCCAGGCCATAGATATTACTTTGGGAATAATTAGCACATAAATAGTATTTGGAGCCTTGAGTTTAATTGACCTCATTAAGGGCGTGATATGGATGGAGAACAGCAGTGATCAAGGGGTCGAGACCCAGGGATCACCAACAATGAGGGACTGAGGCCAGTGAGTCAATTTCATCTATCACTTTCCTAATGTTTGCCGGTTTGATGAGGAAAGTTTTACTTTTCTATTCCGTTATCACTTTCTTTTTCTCTGCCCATGGATTAAAACCCCTATGATTCAGGATATTTGAAAACAAGGTGCTGTCTATTTCTTCCGCCAGGAGTCTATATTTTGTGGATAGATGCACCTGCCCCAATAAATAGAGCTTCCTGATCGCTCTTACTTCTCTCCGCACTCCTACCAACATGTCTGCCAGATGACAGCTTTGAAGACCATTTACCTTTCCATCCATCTCTCCCACATTCGAGACTCTTGTATTTTGCTGGGTTATGTGCTACTCAGAATTTCATCAACAGTATGTCCCTTCTGTTAGAAAAGCCCTTATTCCACAATCGTGTGACATATTCCTGGGCAGTCACTCATTATCTACTAGATTAATTCTCAGTTATGCACATATGTCCGTGACCATGTATAATGAGGTGCTCTTCACACATTTCTTTGCTTTCTTGTTCCCCTCATCTTGAGGCATCTGCCTCAGATCAATTCTTTATTGTGTGAAGAGTCTTTTCCAAAGCCCTTTCTTCCTATGGGGCACATGCATGTTATGCTCTAATGATTTCCTGTATGGTATTTCCTTATTTCTGATACATGAGTTCTCTCCTGACCAGGCACAGGAGCCTCTGGTTGCAGAGTTTTATGTGTCTGTAGATGTTCGTTCATTCTTGTCTTGCTCTCAGTGTTGCCCAAGACAACCCCACACACTAGTTTGTTTTACCTTCATAAGGAATCTGTACTTTCACCCTGTGCTTATGTTGCTGCTGCGGCTGCTGTTATTATTATTATTATTATTATTATTATTATTTTGTCCTCATCATTCAGGAAGTTTAAAGGATATTCCAAGTGTGTGTCTTTTCCCATGGGTACAGTCTGGAACTCAGTGAGCTCTCTCAGTCTGGAGATGCAGGTCTCTTTTCATCACGGATGAATTACCTCCTATTATTTAATTATTGCCTTTCTTCTATCTGTTCCATTTTACCTTTCTGAATGCCTTTCATTTTTATTATGGGTTCCCTGGATCTGTCATACAGTCTTTTTATTATCCTTCAGGATTTCTGTCACCAGACGTTTTTGCCCTTTATCTTTCACGATCTGAATTTGGTCTCAAGGCTGATAGTCTCTCCTTGCAATCACCTACTTAATTGTTTAATTGGAAAGATGTCTTATGGGCACCAATCATGTGGAGGTCTGTGCATACTACTGCTCTTGAGTTTCCACAAGTGCTCCTATTTTTCTTTTGGGTTTTCATCTCACTTCTGTAGGAGCTATAGTTCAATGAGAATCGTATGGTAGATCTGCTTTGTTGGCCTGTGGTAAGCTAAGTAATAATTCCCAAAAGTGTTCACATACTAATCTCAGGAATTTATGGATATGTGCCCCTACATGGCAAAAGGGACTTTGCCTATATGATTAAGTTAAGGATCTTGAGATGAGATTATCTTGGATTTGCTGTCTGGGCAGCTAACTCCTGATGATTAGCAATGGCCCTTTTAAGAGGAATGCTGAAGAGGTTAGTTAGAGAAAGCCAATGACAACATGAGCAGAAGGAGAGAAAGCAACGTTAAGATCCAGAAGTAGTAGAGGCAGGGTGGGGACTGAGATTTGGAGGTGTTAAGTGGCTGGCTTTGAAACTGGAGGAAGGGGCCATGAGTCAAGGAATGCAGATGACCTCGAGAAGCTGGAAAGAGCAAAGACACAGAAGCTACCCTGGAGCTTCCAGAAGGAAGACAGCTCTACTGACCCCTTGATTTTGGTCCTATAAGACCCATTTCAGACTTCTGACTTTCAGAACTATACAATAATAAGTTTGGGTTGTTTTAAGTCGTTAAATTTGTGATCATTTGCTGTAGTAGCAATAGTACACGAATACAGACCCTCTCAACATGTGGCGATTTTGCTTTTCAGGGCATTGGGGTTCAGGTGTAGATTTGAGTTTACATTTAGGGACACCAGCCACAAAGGGGACAGAATGTGGTGTAGTGAGCCAGGCATCAGTCCATGTCTGGAGACATGGACTTTCTGGGACAACTGGAGGAAGCTCCTTTGTATCTGGCTTCTGTACACGTTCAGCTTCAAGAGAAAAGAGTACTCGCTCCATGGGTTCTAATCTAATTCATTCTTTTGATAATAAGACAGACTCAACATACTATCAGGGGGCTAACGCTGGTCTTCCCCAGAGGATTTTGAAAGTTTCCGCTTTATAAGCAAGTCCAAAAATGTGCCAATTATCAGGGCTTACCCTACATGTCTGATTTAGTCTCTCCTGTGGTTTCTTAATCCTCAGGGAATGAAGCCACATACCAGTTTTCTCTTGGGAT
The DNA here is from genome assembly GCF_010015895.1 of Lontra canadensis. Taxonomy (NCBI): domain Eukaryota; kingdom Metazoa; phylum Chordata; class Mammalia; order Carnivora; family Mustelidae; genus Lontra; species Lontra canadensis. The sequence goes on from NW_022631033.1 coordinate 10,959,398, forward strand.
CCAAAAAATACTCCAGACCTGATTTCATTTAGTGGTGCATTACTTCTAGTAGGTCAGGAGAAATGAAACACTTGGAATTAGGATTGGAGGAGAAGTAGTATTTGTTTTAGATAGTAAAATAAATTACAATATTATGTAATGACAAAAATATTAGAGCCGGGAAATAATGAACGTGAAGAGAAATTCAGATCAACTGAATCAAGTAGAAATCCAGAAAAGATAAATTTCCTGTAGAGTGTTTAAGTGTTTAATTTCTGCAAATCACTGAGAAAATTCTAGGAAAAAATATATGCATGATATCCATACTGACACTATGGGTCATAATAACCAAATATTTAAATGAAGAACAATGAACCTACAAAATTAATAGTAGAAAATTGGGAGGATCATATAGAATGCTAGAATAGAGAGAACCTTTCTAAGTGGGATACGATGTTTAAAAATCGTAAGTGAAAATAATAAATTGGACTATATTTTTTAACAAAAAAATGTATATGGCAAAGAAGTCACCATAATCTCAGTTGAATATATAAACAGTTTCTACATATCACTAAGAAAAAACAACAGCCCAACTGGAAAAAATGGGAATGGATATGAAAATATCAGTTTCAGCCCTACAAATGGACTTTAAAAGATGCAAATGATTGAATAGACTCTAATAAATTAATATCAAATTATAATGAATATTTTTACCTATGAGATTGTCAAAGATTAAAAAGTTTGCTAACACCTGTTTTGGCCAATGTGCATTGCCTTCTGATTCTCAGATTTCCAATGGACAACTAAATGTGAGATAATAACAGATAGTAAACTAGGATTATTCATCTTTGTATTTTTTTTTAAAGATTTTATTTATTTATTTGAGAGAGAGAAAGAGCAGAAGCAGAGGGAGCAGCAGACATGGATGTAGATGTAGGCATAGAGGTAGATGTAGAAATAGATGTAGAGGTAGACATAGATGTAGACGTAGACATAGACACAGAGGTAGACGTAGAGGTAGATGTAGCGATAGATGTAGAGGTAGAAGGAGGCTCCCTGCTGAGCCTGACATAGGGCTCCATCCCAGGACACCGGGATCACAACCTGAGCCAAAGGCAGACGCTTAACTGACTGAGGCACTCAGGTGTCCCTCATCCTTGTATTTCTAATGTTCAAGCCATTCTCTAACAAAATACAAAATCAATTTATACCTTGAAAAATGAATAAACTTGGCTTAAAAATCATGTTGCTGAGAATGTATATTATGTTTTATTGACTAAGGGTGGAACTATTCTAATACATTTATACAAAATTAATAAATAACTGAAAGTAGAGCTCTGCCAGTTAAAACTCTCCGTCAAAAATATAGTTAATTATTCCAGCTATTCTGGAACATTCTAGCTAAGCAAGACATTATCATAACTATCCTTTGGTCTTTGAGAAATATATCAGATCACCTCAATGTAAAATACATTTTTTGTATTGTTCATTATTTTGACTTAAAGAGATTTTTTTTTCCTGAAGTGTAAAGATTTTCTTCTACTAGGAATACGTTTTCAAAATTGTGTATACTAGTCACAATGATCAGCAATGTACAATTAACAAGTCACATAACACACTATTAAGAAATTTATTGACAACGCTGATTATGTACTTACTTGTAGAAAATCTCTTTTCATGATCATCATTGAAATTCCAACAAATTGCTCCAGTAAATTATATCTGAAATTCACAAATATTAAAAATTTTTATATATTGCTATGTTATATAACAGAGTTTGTATTTGCATTGCTGTGCATTAATATGTATATAAGTCTTGTTGCAACATAATTTTTTGAGATGAGCATATATAAAATAATTAAGTAAGATCTTAGATTCTTGCCCATACAGGAATGAGGAATGTCAAGAATTTATATATATACACATATAACTTATATATATAATTTAAATTTAATATAATATAAATACAACTTTATATTTATTTTTATGTATATATAAAAGGGATCTTACGTTTCATATAATCTTCTCTGCTTTCAGTTTCAGTTAAAACTGTGAATGTTATTTTACAAAAATACAATATGCTCAGATTGTGGATTTTATTAATTTTCATACACTTATAAAATATCCATGTGATGTAAAAGTCCAGTCTTGGATTGTTTAAAAACACACACATTTCTTTCTCAAAATTATCGAGATAATCTTCAGATATAATTAAAAATCATTTTAAAAAATAGACTATATTTTCTCTTTCCTGTAATTCACTGAAAGTAAACATAACCATAGTGACAGAAAAGTGTATATTGTATGGTAGATACGCTCCCGGTTAGAAAAGAGAGTGAGAGGATAGCTGGTATATTATGATCTCTTTCAAATATTCTGTCAATAACAGAAAATGAATGAATCTATTGTGTTAACACATATTCTTTGGATAGGCAAACACTTGCATTAAATGCAAAGCACTTCTGTCATTGATATGCTTACCATTTTCTCCTAAATGACCTTGAAGCTTAATGAAATTCACATGAAAGATTTTACTGTGCATGTTAAAAGAAAGCAGTTAAAAAGATTCAGATAGCTTTATAAAATTGAGTCTCATTTTGTTAAAAAAAAAGGCCTCTGTTGTCATCTGTTGAGAAAGTAAACTGCTCCAACTCAAAGTAGTTTACAAGCAACTTTCATGGTCTTTGTTGTTACGTGGCAGTGTCTGCTAGATTGACAAGTGGTGCAGTGGTCTTTGAGGACTGATTTCTAAGGATATGCAGAGCGTGAACTTCATTCTTCTTAAATACCTTCTTAAATACAAGCTTCAAAACAAAGTCAACCATTGATCCAATCATTTAAAAAAAGAAGGTCTCAGTGTTTGATAATGGAAAACACTACAAAGAAGAAAACTTTCATTAATCTAGTTTATTGTTTTCATTTGACAAAAGTAGAGGTACAGAGTTATAGAACAATGAGAAATGTGTATGCTCTGTTCAGCAGGTAAGTCTACATATAGTCACTAGTGGTTCAGATAAAAGGAATCTTTAGAGAGCCATATGCTGATATTTAGAAAGAAATCTATTAAATCTATTAACATCTCAAACTTTCCATGAGCTTTCAGAACATTTGCAGACCCTTGATTTGTGATTTCCCTACGTAACATAAAAATATGATTTCTTAGGGTTAGAAAAAGCTGTAGGCACAATAGCATATGCAAAATAGTTTTTTTACAGACTTTGCTCTCTGCCCCCTGGGGCATCTCCTCCTACGGCAACTCCCCTGGGATACCCCTGGGGTACTGTTTCTAGTTGTGATTCCCAACAAGAAAAAAGACCATTTTATAGCTAATAAGAATAATCAGATTTGTACAGAAACAGAAAGAAAGAAAGCTGCAAATGTAGACCTGGATTTTATATTTTATCCTATTCTGAAAATAGAGAAGACCTAAATAAAGATGATTGTGAACTAACAATAATCGGGTGCTATTTATTTCAAAATGCAGAACTCTTCCTATAGAATCTTTTTTACATGATTTATTTATTGTGCTAACAGAGGTGTTTGAACCCATAAGACTTTCTAGGTTTCACAGTGCATAATGTAGAAAATGCACACAGTAATACTGTGCAGAGCCATATTGGAGCTTCAAGCAAAGAAAACTTAGTGATACCGACCTGTCTGTATTTTAATTTTGGGCACTTTGTTCATTATGGTTTTGAATTAGTTATCATTTAAAAATATATATGATATTTAAAAAATAGATAAATTGGACTACATCAAAATTAAACCTTTTATGCATCTAAGCACACTGAGTGAAAAGACAACCTACAGAATGGGAGAAAATTTTGCAAATCATATGTCTGTTAGGGGGTTAATATCCAGAATATATAAAGAACTCCTACAATGAAAGAAAAATGAAACAAACAACCCAATTTTTAAAATAGGCAAAGACATTTCTCCAAAGAAGATATACAAATGATCATAAGTGCATGAAAAGTTGCTCAACATCAGTAATCTTTAGGAACATGCAAATCAAAATCACAATGATATATGATTTCACAACCGTTAGGATGTTATTATAAAAAAAAGAAAGGAAAGAAGGAAGGAAGGAAAGGAGGAAAACAGAATGTGTTGAACAGGATGTGGATAAATTGGAACTCACACACCGCAAGTAGAAATGCAAAATGAGGGGCGCCTGGGTGCCTCAGTGGGCTAAAGCCTCTGCCTTCCGCTCAGGTCATGATCCCAGGTCCTGGGATTGAGCCCCGCATGGGGCTCTCTGCTCTACAGGGAGCCTGCTTCCTCCTCTCTCTCTGCCTGCCTCTCTGCCTATTTGTGACCTCTGTCTGTCAAATAAGTAAATAAAATCTTTAAAAAAAAAAAAAAAGAAAGAAAGAAATGCAAAATGACTCACTTGCTGTGGAAAATAGGATGAAATTTCCTAAAAAAAAACCTGAACGTAGAATTACTGTAAGTGATTCCATCTCTAGGTCTATACCCCCAAAAATCGAAAGCAGGGACTTGAACTGATATTTGTACATCCATGTCCACAGAAGTCTTAGTCACAAAGGCCAAAAGGTGGAAGCGAACCAGTATTCACTGAGGGATGAATGGATAAAGGAAATGAGATCTATTCATACAACAGAATATTATTCAGCATTAAAAAGGAAGGAAATTCCAACACATGCTACAACATGGGTGAACAATGAAGACGTTCTGCTAAGAGAAATAAGCCAGTCATGGAAGGAGAAATAATGTATGATTCCACTTCTATGAATTTTCTGGAATAGTCACATTCATAGGGACAGAGTGCCATCGTGGTTGTCAGTGGCCAAGGAGCAAGGAGACAGAGAGTCATTGTTTAGTGGGTATAATTTTGGAAGATTAAAAATGTTTTGGAGATGAATGGTGTTGATCGTTGCACAACGATGTGAATGTACCTCATTCCCCTGAACAGCACACTTAAAATCATGTAAACGATATCTTATGTATAGTTTACTACAACTTTAAAATATAGCATTTAAATATGATTTAAGTCAAGCGTTGGGGTTTTCCCTTGCTGCACCCCACTCTAAGTGTGCACCTAAGAGGAGAGTTTCACTGGACTCACTCTCCTGGCCCCACATAGGGTTATCTCAGTGGTTGTTTTCTTCATAGGGTATAAAATAAACATTCCTTACCTGTTTCCTTTTCCCCTAAACTTCTTGTGTGTTCTCTTGTAGGACAGGTTAAAGTGGATTTCAGTTACTGGTTGAAAAGTCTACGGTGTTCCGGGGTAACATGGAACCACCGTGATATTCCCAATCTCTATTATATTTTGAATTCTCTCCTCCCCTCTCATTCACAGCTGTCAAAATTTTAGTCTTAAAGATGATTTTAGTAGGACTAGTTGGAATATTTGGAAGTCATATTTGGAAAAGTTACACCAAAAAGTTCTGAGAAGTTTCACCTTTTGAAAAGATAGTGGTTGGTTCTTGGCACGATTAATATTAGTCTATTGGATCCCTCTATCACTGAAGGAGAACATATTGAGATGGGCTCTATTTTTTGGTAAAAACAAAACCAAAATATATCATTACATACAAGGAAAGTAATGTTTAAGTAACCTTTTTGATACATATAGTATTTCAAGTACTTTTGTGGAGCTCCCTATCAAAAAGAAAAATTATTTTCAAAGTATATAGATCCCCTCTTTTATGTTAAACATTCATGAAGCGATCAATTTGTAAATCGTTTTTGAGTGTACAGTACCTTTTAGGTGTCTTCCATGAAAACAAACAAGCAAACAAACAAAAAACCCCAAACCTCTAACTCCCTGAATTGTAAAACCAAGAATAGCATAAATGCTTAAAACTTCTAATTTTCACTTCTATTTAATGCTAAGTTATCCCCGAATATAACATTTACAAAAAATCAGGTTATAAAATGCAGATTTAAAGACCTATGGAAATTTAGAGCATAAAGTTTCTCTTCTCACTGGGGGAGTCTTTACATAGACCATTTACATATGTTTGAAACTGAATCTTTTGCACTGTAAGCTCATCTTAACTGCGTATTTTTCTACTGTCCTCTCAAAATTTCTGATCTTAATAGATACTTTTCATAAGCTATCATGTTCACAGACCCTTCTGAAATCAGAAGGTTCATATTCATTTTTCCTTTTTTAATAAGTGCTGTGGTAATATAATTGTTATCTCATAATAAATCATTGTGTTTTACATATTTCATTTAAATTAGTCTATTATTCCTTACTCATATACTCTGTATTAACAGTAAAATGAATTTTCCCCAAGCCATTCCCAGCTTTGTACAGAATACACTAAAACTAACTTAGAACATAGTTGAACATTTTTATTAATATGAAAAAAAAAATCAAAGCATAAACAGGGAAAATATCTCACAAGATTGACCAAGAATAAGGGCTGATTCATTTGGAATGTCAAAATGCTACAAATTTTATGTTCTTTATGATTCTCTATTTCGTTTTTGTTAATTCTTTTCAAAACTGGACTCCCCTCAAAATAAAAGTTTCAATGAAATGAAATAGCTTATTTTTGAAGATATGGTAGGATTTTGAAAAAAATATCAGGGTTTTGCATAATAATGATGTATACAGGATTAAAAGAAGTCTTTTGCCTTTTTTTTTTTTTTTTATCCTCCAATGTCCCAATTGTACAGCACTCCGCTGCCCAGACTAAGGCCTTCCTGAATTGTATCTTTTTTCCTTTCATATAGTCACTTAATAAGTATGTACTCGGTTGTGACTGGCACCCTGCTTAGAGCTGAAGATAGATTCCTCTCCTGGAATATAGAGTCCAGAGTCAGAGAAAATGTGTCCATTAAACATCTCAGGTGTATGAACTGCCACGTTGTCCTGTATACTCTGCTGGAGAAGTAAAGGGACTCAGGACAAATAAAGGACATCCAGAATCAGTCGAGGAAGTATCTGTCACCCTTAGCATATGTCTTTGTGTGGAGCTGAACGACGAGTAAGAATTACCTTAGGCGGGTGGCTGGAGAAATCGGGCGTGCTCCAAGCAGAGGAAACAGCATTGACAATGATCCTGAGGAGGAAGGAAGAAACTCAGTGAGAATCAAAGGAGGCCAACTTGTGAGATAGGAAGGAAGGATGGAGAAGATTAGTGAGGATGAGGCTAGTGTCTGGACACCTTGACTTTAGGGACAACTATAATTCACAAGCTCATATCCACAGGATTAAGCACAGTCACACTTGGCACACAGAGGAAGAGAAAAGGCACTGGCGTATCTGACAAATTAAGTTTCTCAATACCCAGAATTTCTATAACCTTAAATTTGCTAACAGGGAATCCACTGCTCCTCTTTGTCCCCATGTGAGATATAACTGCAGGACTTATCCAAAGACTCCCTGATCTTTGCCCCAAGGTCATCCTGAGTATAGCTATTAAAGAAGCCAGAAGTAGGAAAAATGGCTGAGACTGGGGGGGGAAGCTGGTGGAAACGTGAGGAAGAGAATACTTCCTTTTCAACTTTGACAAGTGAGGAGAGCATAGGAAATATAAACCTGGATAGTTGGATAGAGCATCTCCTTTGCAAAGTGCAAATAGGTGTCAAAGATGAGTTTATTCTTTTAGACTTGAAAATTAACAATAATTATAAATGCTGGAGAATTTGAAAAGTGAGAGGTGCAGCACACTAAATATTAAGAATGCATTCTTAAGTGATTTTTGGTAGTCATTTGAAACATGCAAATACTTTAGTATTAGTCCTGAGTACTCAAAAAAAAAAAAAGAAATCACAGTGTTTATGTATTTTTTACCACAAAATAATCTTTTTCATACTTGAGCCTGAGATTGTATATCTGTAACCTAGGTGATCACATATTACAGTGAGTCAGACTAGATGTTGATAATGTGTATGCGTTCATATACACATGTTCACACACACACACACACACACACACAGATTATTGGTTGCAAATTACAAGTAGGGGGATTCTGGAAAAGGGGTGTTGCTGATTGACTTGCTAATGCACAGTCACAAATTAAAAAAAGAACAAACTGGACTAGTATTTTCTCATCAAACAAAGTTATGACTCAGTTTACCTCTTATGAAAAGAGAAAAGTGGGTATCTTGATTGTGGAAGTGGGTTATTGGTCTGTTTTCACTCCCTTGTTTGATGTAATATAATCGGCGATGACACAAGCAACCCATGGTCTAAGCAAACCTCCATAAATTCAGGATCTTCAGCAGAAATGTGAGAACAAGTTTTCTGAGGATTGATGTTGATGGTCTGTCAGAAACAAAGGGATTCTGATCATTTTCATTCTCCCCGTTCCCCACCTGCTTCTTCCTATGTCGCCCCTGACCACCTCACTAGCTTCCTTCCCTCCTTGTTGGGTCTTTCAGCTCCTTTCTCCCTTCTGTACTTTCCTCCCCCCCTCCCGCACCACACACACATTTCCTTGCTTACAACAAGAAATCGAAGAACATTTTAAAAGAAATGTAACCAATCCAAGAGTTATATATTTTTTATATTCAATATATAACAATGGATTTTTTTTAGTATTTCTCAAAATACTCTTAAAACGTTTTTAATCTCTATGTAACACTTACTATTATATTCCCTCTGATTCAGTGATCCTTAACAAATAAAAAGGTTACCCACTCCTATGTTTTTGTAATTTGAATTCACCCCACATATATATATATATATTTTTTACATTCTATGAATCATGCCTTATGCTCTGGGTACAAATATTAATACAGTCTTTGAAACAGATGAATTTCATATAAAATAGACATTTTACAAATTCAGTAATTTACTGTGATGATTAATTTTGATTCCTGGTTTAATTCTTTGCTCCATCCAATATCTTGGACTAGGATATTTGATTAATCTAGCGTCAAGATCTTTCTTGCCACCAAATGTGGGTTGTTCCCGTGATAGTGAACATGGCCATCATAGTATAGCCAGCAGCTCTCAGTGAACATTTGGACATCAGAGAGAAGCATACTGGGAGCAAGTCTATGTAGAAAGGGTAAGGAGAGGGGATACCTGGGAACGACTGAATTTCCTGGACAAAATTTTGAAAAATGATACCATTCTAATTGTTGTTCAGATAATGGTTTTTTTAAAAAAAAAAAAAAAAGATATATGCAGAAGAAGTTGTATGCAAAACTCCATTTAAGTATCAAGGTAGGATAAGTGTTCCCTATATCTGAAGCTGGCTATCTCTGGAGCAGGGGAGAATTCTGGAGAAATACCAATGCTTGCAAAGTCCTAGGTTTAAAATTATATGTTGTCCTTTCAGGATGTGAGTAAAAATCTTAACTACCTTCCTGGCACAGATGCCATCAGAAACCCACACATGCTCATGACCACCACTCAGCTGATCAGTGAGCCATTTTCCTGCTTTGGGGAGATGATCTCAAGATTGTTCCATTTAGTAGGAGGGTCTTAAATTCAACTACCAGTGGCCCTTTTTCTCAGTAGTAGGATGGGGCTTCCTGAACAAGGGACGTTAGATATATATATATACATATATATATAGAGAGAGACTTTTCTTTTGTACTCTTTGAAATGGCAAGTGCACATTACAGATGGAGCAAGAGAACAACATCATGCTGAAAAGATGAGTAGGGTTTTTTTTTTTTTTTCCAGTTTTTCCCATTTCAGAACCTCAGCTGTGCCTTGCCCCCTGGGGGGCTTACTCCAGATGTCCATGAAAATGTAAAGTAGATATGTAAAATGTCAGCTCTTACCGAGTACTTTTACACATAACAGTGAATTTCGGAGAAAAGATCTAAAACATTAAGGAATGGGTATCTTATATAGACATTTCAGAGTAACTGGACGATATTCTTGGCCAGAAAAGAAAGCAAAAAAAAAAAAAAAGTAATAATAATAATAGTAAGTTACACCATAAGAGATAATGGTAAGCACCCTAGTTTCACAGTGTTTCTATATCTGGAGTCCCAGTTTAAAAAAAAAAAAAAAAAGCCAGAGACTGTGGAAGACACATCGTTAAAGAGAGGAACCCTGTTTCAGAATCCCAAGTGGTGAGATTTACATTCTAGCCTTTGGGATAAAGCTTAGTTTACAGGCCGCGTTTATTTATCTAGCTCTATGCCAGAATTATTTTCTTTTGATTTTTTTCCCCTTTTCCATGACTGAACTCATGAACCCTTTAAAAATAAAAATAAAAATAAAACACACAAAAAGGTTTACCTAATGGGAAGCCTGGAAGGGGTTTGCGTTGGAAAGGCTTCTCCGAAGTAGGGTCGGGAAGATGCCAGTGGCAGAGCGATTTCATTGAATCAGAAATGGGCTCTTTCCAGCCCAGCTCTCAGGTTGAATGGGGTGAGGGAGGGCGGCCGGCTTTAAGGTCATCTCTCCTGCAGGTTTGGGAACCAGGTAGACTGTCCCCGAGAGACGGTGGCACCAGCGGTCAGTTGACGCTTGAGAACTCATTTTGGGGCGAACGGTAGCAGCAAAGACCCTGGCGCTCCGGAGCTTGTGGGCGGATTTGGAGCACGTAGGATTCCCCCCTGCGCCCGGAGGCTGTGGTCTGGAGACACCTACTTCATTTCCTACAAGGGCTAAGCCCGCCCAGGCGCGGCGCTCGGTGCTGCACCTCGTGGACTGCACCTTTCCGGAGCGCCCGGGAGAGGACGGGTGGGGAGCGGGGGAAGCCCAACTGCGTAGCACTTCAACCACCATTTAAAAAAGAAGAAGAAGAAGAAGAAAAAAAAAAAACAACCCCAAAAAGCAAACTCGCGTCTCCCCTGGCTAAGCGGTGGCGGTGCGCATCGGAGCGTCCCGGAGGGGCGAGGGCAGCGAGCAGGGAGGGCCGGGAAGGGAGTGAGCCTTCCGGCCTGCGGGGCGCAGGAAGCCGCCGGGGCTCGGAGCGCAGCGGCAGCCGCCCCTCGCCCAGTGCCGCGGCCCGGCGGGGGAGGTCACGGCGCAGGATTCGGCCGCTTCTCCCTCGCTGCAGCCCGTCGGCTGCGCGCCGCACGGTCCCCGGGGCCGGAGCGTCCAGTCCTCGCCTCCACTGCCTCTCGTTCCCCCCACCAAGCCCTGCAGGCCGCCCCGGCGTCCTCTCCCGCCCCGGCCCCGCCCGGCTCCCGGGTCCCTCCGCCGAGGCTCCCCGCGCCCCCGCCGGGCGCGCACCCACCCGGGGCCGCCGCAGCCTCCGCCAGCCGCGCGCAGCCCCGCCACGCTGCAGCTGGAGCGCCCGCGGCCGGCCACGCAGACTGGGGGAGGAGAAGCAGGGGAGGGGAGGGCGGGAGGCGCGCGGAGGAGGACGGAGCGAGGAGGAGGAAATAAATAAATAAAACAATAACCTCCGCGCCAATAAGAGCGAGGGAGAGAGAAAGACGCGGCCAGAGAGCCACCGGTGCCTGTTCGCTCGCCGCTGAGAGGTTGTCCTCGCGCGCGCGTGTGTGTGCGTGAGTGTGTATTTGCTGGGACTGGAGCTGGAAAGTTCAAACTAAACGTGTTGCTCTCGCCGGCTGCCGAGGCCGCGGACGACGCTGCCCAACTTCTCTGGGCCAAGTGACTGGCGTTGCCCAGCGCCCTTGGCGCGGCGGCGGCGGCCGCTCGGCCCTGCGCCCGGGCGCGGCGGCGGCGGCTCCGCGCACCCCGGGAGGGAGCCCGCGGCCGGGGCTGGACGCTCGGGCCGCCACCTCCAGCGACGCTCGCTCCTCAGCCTCCGCGCCTGGCGACCGCAGAAAGGTACGTGGCACTTGCATGCACGGCTTCCACCCGAACACTCCCCGCGCGTATTTCTGGCCGCCGGGCTTCTTCCCTTTCCAGGAGTGGTCATCCTCTGTCAAACTTTACCTCCCACCACGCACTTGCCTGTGGCCGTGGCAGCCGCCCTAGCCGGCAGCGTGGGCACCGCTTGCGGGAGGGAACCGAGCGGGGGGTCGGGGGGAGGATCCGCGGCTAGCGCTGGTTCCCAGCTGGCTTAAAACCGCGTTTCCGAGTAAGTCGCAGGTCTTACCTTCCGGGGTGCCCTTTATTATGATGTTCCCTGTGATGCTGGTAATGGTTTTCCTTGGCCTTTCTGCACGGAAGGACGTACAAGTTTGCAGAAAAAGGTAGATGTAAAGCAAGGGAAGTTTGCAGCCACTCGCCTCCGAGAGAGGAGTAACCCTTTCTTTGCAGCAGCAGCCTCGGTGTTGAACGGCGGCGGCGGCAGCGGCGGCGGGGACAGCGGCCTGGCCGGTGGCGGCCACTGCATATTGTCCCGTCTGTGACTAGGAGCAGGAGGGAAAGTGCGGCTGCCTGGTCCAGGAGCGCGGCACTGGAGCTGCCCGCAAAGATGCTGCGGAGGAAAAAGCTAAGGGCCCCTAATCGCTTGGTAAATCATGTCTGGAGAGGCATTCCTTTCTTTTGTGGTATTTCTGTGCTTAACTGGTCGAAGTGCTTTTAAAAATCTTCTTAAAACTTTTGTGCGTAGAATTTTCGGATGTAGTTTGGGTGAACGACTATAGGACCTCTAGGATTCGTGTCAAATTCCGTACGGTTGGAGCAGTGCACAGACCTGCAGCGGAGAGCCTAGTTCCTTCTTGTTTGTATTCGATCAACTACTGGGAAGCGTATCTTCTCTGCCTTCGTATTTTAGGGACGATTGTGCATTCTTATTAATTTATTATTATAATTACTGTCATTATTATTTTCCAGTGAAGTGAGAACTCTAAGTGGAACGAGAATTAAAAAGTCACAGTAAGTTTCTCAAGCAATGTGCTTGAGCCTTTTGAAGCCACCTGCTGAATTAGTTCATATTACTTTTTAGAGGTTGCCACTTGGTACAGGAGATGTAGGCATATCCAGCAGATGGAGCAGTGGAAAACTGTACTAGAACCTATCTAGCACTCATTTATCCCGATTCAATCACGATGATATAAAAAAAAAAAGTATATGGAGCTCATTTTAGGAGCGACACTGGATTTTTTGTCCTATTTAAAAAAAGAATCATGCCAGCTGAAATACAGTGGGAATCTATTTGTAGAAACCTCAATTCTTTAAGCTTTTTTTCTTCCATAAAGCTCTTCTTAAAAATAGTTTCTTGTACAGATGAGAGTATAAAATGATTAATTTATGTCAGAAATGTCAATTGGAAACTGCATTCTGCCATAATAAAAGTCTATTGTGTTTATAATTTAAAAGATTACATAAACTTTTATTTAAAAGTGAGTAAACATCAATTTGAATACTTCAGAGTAATTTGAATGAAACTGGGTTTGTGTTTTACAAAGAAGATAGGGAGATAAAGTTATTTCTTGGAGTAGTCTATAGCTGAAATCGAATGGGAAAAGTTGATAAAACTTTTTAGTAATTCTGATGAATTGTTCATTGTCCTTCCCAATAATGAATGGGGTGAATTTTGGAAGTGCTCTTACCTGAGCACATTAGGCATACATAGGTAAAAAGGTAAAAATCTTCAGAAGCTACCTGTATCTCTACATTGGTAATTATGGCAACAATAGCGATGTGGAGAGATAATCTGCCTTTTCATATAAAGTTAAAAACTTAACAGTCAGAGATCTGACAATGTAACTTTCAAGCAAAGAGAGAAAAATAGGCTGCCCGTTTTACAGACAGAGCAGTGAAGGCTTACCTAAATTCAGTTTTTAGTTGCACTGTTTTGGAAAAGAGCTGGTTCTTGAATTTATTCTGCCCATGTTCAGTCTCTGCTCTTTCACTCTGATTTGCTGTAGGTTTTACTGTGGGGTAGAACTATGCTTAACTAGTCTGGAAGAATCCAATTAGGTCTTATTTTAATATCATTGTATAGCAATTTAAAATGGTAACTATGTATCAAACATTTTAAGGGACTTTGAGACAGGCAGGATGCTTTTGCAAAGGGTAGTACCAGGAATCATTCTAACAAAACATGCTTTCTGTTGAGTGTGCATGTTTATGACATATATGTTATGATTGTCTCAATCATCAGGTCATGTCTTTAGGAAAGTACTTAATTGTGCATTCTAAAACTGCATTTCCTTTATATTCATGTAATACTAAGGAAGGCTTGGAACTCTCCATGTTGTAAAATAATATAATTATCTTTGTGAAGGAACTGATTTTTATCCTGCCTGTTGCCACAGAGATTAAATTACTGGGGGTTTTAAAAATGTCACATTCCATACCCCTTCACACATGCAAAACCAAAAGGATTTCACTGTAAAATGCTGAAAGTTTGAGGTCGTGCTTCAATGTTCAAAAATATAAGAAATAGACATTTACTAATTCCTTCTTCTTGTTAAACATATTAAATTCCTTTTGCATGATAACATTGATAATTTAAAGTCAGCTTGAAACAGCAATGTTAATTTAGTAAAATAGGTTAGAAGTAAGTATAGTGTGGTCATTGCTTACATGATACATAGATTTCCAAAGAAAACCAAATGTATTTGTTTCTTCCTGTAAACTCAATCTCTCTATGTATTCATATCTATAAATTCATATGCAGATAGTTCTTTATATTCATGTATAGATAAATTGAATTTTGGAACTTTAAAAAAGTACTCAAGTCCCTCTGCATACATTAGTGAGCTTTCTCAGTTAAGTTTACTGGCCAGCACGATTATGTAACACACTCCCGACGTTGAGTTCAAGGGGGGAAGCACTGGCTAGGTAGATAGCATTCGGACTCTTGGTAATGACAGTGGTAGTGTGCTATATTGGTGGATTTGGGGAAATATTTAATCATTAACTTTTTGATTCTTATTTTAAAAGCTATGGGGTCAAAATTCTGTTCTTTAAAAGAATCTACTAAATAGTGTGTCTATTTTTAATCTAAGCTTTAGGGTAATAGTTGAAGGTTGGCCACCACCAAGTGTTTGTACTTTGTTACAGTATTTTCATCCACATGTTGTATTATTCATACCTTCATTCCATTTCTTTAGGACTTATTTTGTTGTAGCTCTACGAGATGGTATTCTTCCAACAGTATAAAATATAGCAATTAGGTTTCACCTTAAATGTAGTTTAACTAAATTAAGCCTTCAAGAGCATATAGAGGGATTGAGAGTTTATGAAGAGGCTGTGAGTATTGCTTTTTTTTTTTTTTTTCTCTCCATTAAATTATCCTCTAAGAGAGAGAATAGGTTTTTCAGTTGGTGGAGATCAAATGCAAGATGAAACCTTTTTATCCTTTAATTTCTGTGTTGTCACTAGCCCGTTTGACTTTACCTATAATGTAAAGTATGACTGAATATGACTTCCACTTATAATTTCTAGAAAATGCATATATATTTGAAGCTAGGTTTTCTGGGGGGCACCATTAGTTCTAAATGAGAAGAGTTTTAAGCAAGACTCCAAGAAAACAATTCTAATATAAGAAAAAAGAATGACTCTGAATAAGCACAGAAGCTACAAATTTATCTTGAAATACAAGTCTGAGCAGAAATGATGAGGATCTCAAAATATATTTGGAATGATATTTCCAACTTTGACTATGACTCTAATTTAATGGCGTTAATGAAGTATTAGATGAATATACCTTTATATTTAAGGAGCTTATAATATTGATATTTGAGGATAGATTTTGTTTCATTGGTTATCCAAAAGTCTTTTTTACTTTAGATGATTTCCTCTATCTGATTGTGTAGGCTTTCATTACTAGTTCTCCCATATGGCTTTAGAGATATTTGGTCATAGAAATACGTTTGGGTAAGCCACCCTACCCTTCACTCAACTACCATAATAATTGAGATTAATCTCTTAAGTGTAGCATATTATATCGATTATTTATAATGTTATTTAAAGGTTAAAACTGTTGGATAAGACAAATGCAGGTGTTTCTTTGTAATGGTGGAAAACTATCTCCCACATTTTTATGGGACTTCTATTTAGAAATTTTAATGAAACAGTTGGATGGGCCAAAAATTAGTATCAAATCAGTGAAAAATTAGAGCTTTAGCAGAATCACTTATAAATTATTACAATAAACTATCTTTCTAGTTTTTTTTTTTCAAGAGGTAGGAGATTTAAAGGGATGGAGAGAGGCATAATTAGAATATAGAGAACATAATCATGAAAAAATTCACTACCTGATATTACTAGAAGAAAACAGGGATCTAGTATTTATATTTTGATAGAGTATATATTAGGATAACTTTATGATTTTGATTGCTTTACAGTGCCCCCATGCTCAAAATGATTTTTTTCTTCTTTCTAATATGAATATTTTAAAGGTTTTGAAATATTTGATCAATTCCAGAACTTTGTCCAAAACTAAAGGCAACCCTAATATACTTTTAACACAAAGACTGAGAATTATTACTTCTTTGCTAGTAATTTTAATCAAAATATAAATCGTATTGCAGCTCTGTTTAGCTCTCTGTATTTAGTAACATACAAGGTGTTTAGGAATCGGCTGGTCTTTTACTGGACTTTTGTAATAAATATTGATTATCGTTATTTTATGACAGTGATCTTTGATGCTAACGTCAGGTTTAGAACATTCTCATCCAAAACAGACAATCTGAAAAAAAATGTTCTGAGGCTATAGAACTCATTTAACTGGTTCCCCCAGTCAGGTGGGCATGGAAGAATGGAAAACCTGCATTCCCTAGTCTCAGTTACATGAGGGTGGGAGCAAGGTAAGTGAGGACACCTGTTTCCAACCAGAGCCGTTTGCTTCCCAGGCTCCAGAACAAGTTTGTTAAATAAACTTGATTTTTACATTTTTTAAACCGAGGTATATTTAATGAGAAATAATTATGGTTACAAATATCAATTCATCAGTAGAGTGTATCAATTTTGTGTTATAGTCCAATCAGTTTTTCATTAAGTGTTAATTAAAGCCAAATGTATTCACATTACTTTTTAAAAATGGAAAGTATTTTGGCAGTTACATGTTATATCAGCATGGACTGGTTTTGGATAGTTATATACTGAAACTAAGTAGAAGTTGTTAATGGAGTTTTCGGGGATTAGTTCTATTATTTGGAAGATAAATATTTCTAGGTTTAAGCTGTGATTATATACAGAATTAACATCAGCATAAACAAGCACACCTATATTTCAGAAAATATGACAACTAGAAATGACAAATGGGTCTCTGTGTTTGTGTGTGTATGTGTTTTAATTTTCTGTGTTAATTAGTATGTACTATCAGTAGAATAGGATATCCTGAAAGCATAATGGTATCCTATTGAACATAGATTTTAAAAGTTAAGTGGTTATATTACTGAAAAATAAATATGTCAATTTACTTTCTGTATTTTTTCCCAAAGAGTATTTACCTAAATTTAGAGAGTATCCATAAGCTTGATAAAAAGTATTTAAAGGATAAGTATCAAATTAAATGCTTTATAATTTATATATATATTATTATAAATATATAATGCTATATATTAGGCTCTTCCTATCTTAGTTCTGTTCTAGCATCAAATTAAAAATAAAATAGAACAGTAAATATATATGTATTATATATATACATATA
The DNA here is from genome assembly GCF_010015895.1 of Lontra canadensis. NCBI lineage: Eukaryota > Metazoa > Chordata > Mammalia > Carnivora > Mustelidae > Lontra > Lontra canadensis. The sequence goes on from NW_022631033.1 coordinate 10,976,797, forward strand.
TATTTTCATTCAAATAGGTACGTGACGATCCAAGAGCATAACAGGATACTATTTGTTTTGTGATAGGATGTATTGTAATTTCTTTTCTGCTTGTCTTTCTTATACATTTGTTATTTTATTTTAATATCATGTGGTATATAGAGATTTCTTATCCAAAGTCATTTTGTTCTATGTTCAAATCACACACAATAAAACATCTTGCATTCTTATGTGTGATACATGTAGATATTGAGTTTCAAAATACAAAAATTACATTTTGTATGTATCATTATTTATACTGATGGTCTTTGCTAAAAGATCTAAGAACTGTTTATCACTGTGAAGTTCCTTATTCATATATTTCACAATACTTTTACATACAAGTCAATGTTTTGCTTATTAAATTGAAAGCATAGTTGATAATATTTTAGCCATTGCCAACTTCATTTTACTTTGACTCAAAAATACATTAAAAGTATTAACATCCTTAAAATATATTTTTTCTAAAGTTAATTGTATAAATCTAATTTGCTACTCATTTCTTCAAAATTGTATTGGTAGCTATGGGCTCAAACTATAAGTTTATTAATTTTAATGTAATTATGGTCCAGTGATATTTCTTTTCTGCCTATAGTCTGCATCTTTTAGAAATCTAGTAATAATTTTTAAATAAAATATTGTCCCTTATTAATAAGCTTATGAGACATATTACACTTTTTAAGATTTTGCTTTTAAAACAGCTAACAATAACTGATTTGAATTAAAAAATAAAACAAATTTTTAATGGTTGGTTTAATACTTAAAAATAAATTTCAGTTAAATGAAAATTTTGATGATGACCTAGATCAAATGATATAAAAAATAGAAATCTCAGTACTTGAAAATTCCACAAATTTTAAAGGAAAATAACCTTCAAATAATTAACTACAGAAACAACATTAATAACAGTCTTAAGTTTTCAAATTCTTGAGACTGGTTTTGGTAAGATTTGCATCAAATTGCTATGCTAATAACAGTTACATAGAATAATTTTTACTTTATTTTTCTGAAAGTATATTTAAACCAATATTGAATTTTATAATATTAATAATTTCCACATTTGCTTTAAAATTTTAATTTGTAGCACTTAACAAAAAACCCTCTTTTATTGGTACATTTAAATAAAAGTGTATAAGACCCAGTGGTCCAAATGAAACAAATTATTATAATGATCATTTTTTCCAGAGAAAAACAAACAGAAAAAAATATGAGATTACAAAGCATCTTCAAAACTGACTTAACCCCCATATCAGCTTTGCTATCAATTATATATAAATAAGATTATCTGTCTAATGCTCTATTTAATACTTAAGTGTTGGCAAAGTGATTTGTATAAAGTCTAGGTTGAAAATGTGATGAAATGGTAAGATTCTTTGCTTTTTCCTGTTTCTGGAGCTTGGTCATTTCAAGTTTAGTTCATTTTATTTGAAATCACCTTGTTATTAACAGCTCTTAAATAAAACTGCTAGATTTTTTGCAGTACTTCTTATTTCTCTAGGATAGTCTTTCACAACCCTAGTGAAATTATGGAAAGGCGATTTTTAAACGTGTAACAAATCCAAAGGTAACAACATTAAAGGACAGTGGTTTTGCGAGCTATGTAACATCAAGTAAAAATTATAAATGATATATCTACCTGAAAATTATTTCTGATTTTCTAGCCAATCATATGTTGACAGTTTCTGCCATGAAATTCTTTCAACCACAGCATCATTTTAGTAGCTGCATATTATTTCATTATTTAGATTTAATGGAACTTATTCAAGTCTTTTATAGTCGGATATTTCTTTTTTTTCCTATTTTTTAGCCACTTTTATAATAGAAAAAGCAAAATGAGCAGTTTTATTGTTGTTTGTCTCTTTGTTGACATATGAAAAGCTTCATTTAAGATACATTCTCAAAACTTAAATTATTACATTAGAGGGTATGCCTGGATGTTTTTTATTTTAAATATAATTAATGTTTAGCTATAGCTTTCATAAAGGCATGTTCTTAAATATTTGGAACCACCATATGTTGCAGTTGACTCTTAAGTAAATTATTACTTATAAAATAATAATTTTGATGTTTTATGATCATAGACATAACGCTGAATGCTGCCGGAATCTGAGATTTGATTTTCACTTAAATCTGTGTGATCTTGGGTCGGTTCTTTAATACATCTTAGTTTTAATTTCTTCATCTTTAAGCCAAGGAGTTTGTAATTATGCTTAATAGAACATGGTCACCACTGACAGTTTATTATTCTAACCTTACTTCTGATTTTGGAGAAAATAGTGTAGGAATAAAAAGAAGTCTATGTTTCCATGATTTATTGGCATTAGCTAATTTATTTGCCAGCTACAAGGTTGTAAGATATTTTTTGTCAGTTATCTTATGGTAATATTTAATAATAGATCCAATTATTTGGACTGAAGCTTAAATTAGCCTGCAAGTTAACATTCTTTTTTGCTTTCCTCAGGTAAATAATTTCATAGCTTACTGCATAATATTTTGGAATATAGGTACATAGATTGTGAGATATATACCAATGATTAACTCCCCATGTTATTTCATTTTATACGTGTGTGAGTGTGTGCATGTTTATTCCCATATATAGTAATTCTTGCACAGACTTACACAAATTTTGTTAATGTATATTATAGGCCAACATTCACGTGCACTTTTGACTTAGATAAATAGGTTTTAAAATATGTAAATATTGGGCACCATTTTGTCACTAAATTTTTTAAATATTTGTTCACAATCACTTTAAGATTCCAGAAAAAAAATGCTTTCATTATGTTTGGATTTTCACGAGATTAAGTAAAGTTCAGAAGTATTTACGATATGCTACGCAATGAATTTACAGATTAGATTCGCCCTTACTCATTGCCTTAAGTCCAGTTTCTTTGGTGCTCGATCTGCACCTGATCATCCACGACCATATTCTCAAAAATAATCTGTTTTCCCTGTCAGTGCCTGTCTTCCTTCCGGTCTGTCAACATGCTCTGTCTCTCCAGAGGCTTTTATTTTTAAAAAGATATATACCAATATTGGGGCGCCTGGGTGGCTCAGTGGGTTAAAGTCTCTGCCTTCGGCTCAGGTCATGATCTCAGGGTCCTGGGATCGAGTCCCACATCGGGCTCTCTGCTCAGCAGGGAGTCTGCTTCTCCCTTTCTCTCTGCCTGCCTCTCTGCCTGCTTGTGATCACTCTCTCTCTGTCAAATAAATAAAACCTTAAAAAAAAAAAGGATATATACCAATATTTAGTAAATGTAATTTGCAAATATATTTGGAGCCATATGAAGGTCCTACTTTCTTCTAAATGATACTCTGTAGTGCTTCCTAGACCCTGCTGTTCTTCACTTTGGTCTTCTAAACCAGAGGGCGTGTGTGTGTGTGTGTGTGTGTGTGTGTGTGTGCGCGCACGTGTGTGTGCACATATGTGTGTGCATGTGTGTGTGCAAGAATGTATGTAACTGCAGGTAACCACTCAAACAACAGACACTTACACAAATCATACAATTTTTACTGGTTCCCATATCAAGGGTCCCATTCCACCTCCACATACACCGTACCAACAGTACTCGTAATGATAAAAAGTTTCTTGTTCTCTGTCGTCATGAGTTGATCCCGTAACAGCAGCACTTCAGGGGTATATCCTACTGCCAGATCAAACTGCATGTAAAATACAGGACAAAAATGAGTATAGTCTCATGGATGGCAATCAAACCGCATTTTATTTATTTATTTATTAATTATTTATTTATTTTTAAAGGGTTCATTTCTTTATTTGATGTCTGCTGTTTTCTTATAAAGCCAGGAAGCAGTGAAAAGTTTCCCAAGTGTGCGGCTGAAGCGTCCGGTGAGAGTGGATAGGAAGATTAGGGCCATTCCCGGTTTCCTACTACGTTCTCTCTTAGTCTTTAGTCAGTTTTTTTGTTTTCTTAGTCTGTACTTTTGTTGTTTCCAGTACTTTTTTTTTTTTTTCTTTACCCGAATACTTGGTCTTTCTTAACTAGACTCCTAGAGGCTGTGGGGTGGCATAAATTCCAGTTAGGCCAAAGGGATCATAAGGGCCATTCCCTTTGAGTCCACTGCCTTGTACAGACTACCTCAAGAAAAATAAACACGTAGGATCGCAGGTTACTTTGTAAATTAACTGATCAAGTCTTGAATGCCTTCCAATCATTTTCTAAACAGCCTCAAATGTTTTGTGTGTTCTTCTCAGAAATTGCTGCAGAAACCTGGTTCTGCAAAACTAGAAGTAAATATATTTCTTTATTTCTTTCTTTTAACCCCTCTGCCTCCTTTTTCTGGAAGTGGATGCCTTTTTATTTCTTACCCCACTAAAATAAAATCGTGGGATACTGTTACAGTTATTCATACTTACATATCCATGGGCCTTGGGCAATTTGTTCTTTTGTCTGTGAAGGCCTTTTTACAGAGAAGTTTTTGTCTCTGGGCCATCAGCTCCATTGTCTCTAAACACCGAGCTGACCCAAATCATTCCTTTCTTTTGATCTCCCCACCCTTTCCTAAACTTCAGGCTGTAATGCTGAAGTCTCTCCACCCTTTTCCCTTTTTGAGGTTTCCTTTCCATCCCAGCACATAACCCTTCCATTCTGATCATTTTATCATTTTTAGTAAGCAGCAAACTGAATATGATCTTGAGAATTAAAAAAAAAATACTTCTCAACATTAGACCTTAGGAGAAAACCAAATACAGTTCACAGAATTAGGGATTTGGGACAAATTAAAAGACATCTGTGAGAGTCTTTCTACAAGGTTTAAAGAATGCGATGGCTATTTAAAAATTCATGGAGTGGAAAGTTGTAAAAATTAGTTTTGCGGATGCTAGGGGAAATACAAGATAAGAGTATCAATAAGATCAATAAGAAAACATACATTTTTATCTTCTGTGTCTTTTTCCTCATCATCATGCAGCATAATAATTTATTTGCATATCATTAAGTGTATGTCATATTAAATGAACCATTCTTTTATTTGTCAGTAACGTGAAGCTTCTTTCACTTCTCCAGCATTGTTTGATCAACAGTACGTTTTCACACGTCTTGTCATCGAGTCTCTTTAGACTTCTCTTGCCTCAGAGGCAGTTCAAAACTTTAAAAAAGGAAACAGCTTGCTCTAGATCCAGCCAGTCAACCAAATTTTAAAAGGCAAAGTTATTTTCCTGAAACCTAACATGCATGTGTTTTTGACATTTTTCTTCAGGTGTTCACCCAGATTTCACTACCTTGTTTTAGTTAATTGGGAAGTCAGTCACAAGAGATCCCTGATGCATCTTTGGGAGATGCAGAAGGAGCCCTGCCTGCTTTGAAGGAGATCAAAGCGCCGGAGGAAATACCGACGGGGAGGGGGGGTTGTTAGTTTCCTCAGGCTGCCATAACAAATTGTCACAAACTGGTGGCTCGGAAGACCAGACATTTGTTCGCTCACAGGTGTGGAGGCCCAGAAGTCTGAAACCAGGGTGTTGGCACACTTGATTCTGGGGACTTAGAGGGAGAGTCCGTTCATGACTCTGTCCCCGCTTCTGGTGTGGCCAGAAAGCCTTGACCGTCTTGCTTTGTTGCAGAATCACTGCCTTCTCTGTCTCCAACATCATGCAACCTTCCCCTTGGGTTTGTTTCCTTCTCCACATCTGCACGTGTCACCCGCCCCTCTCCTTACTCTTATGAGGATGCCGGGTTTTGGATTTCGTGCTCGTCCTAAATCCAAAGTGATCTCGTGTTTAGATCCTTCACGTCCTTGCATCAGCACAGTCCCTGTTTCTGAATAAGGTCATGTTCCAAGGTTCTGTGGATTAGGAATTGGGCATCTCCGGGAACACTACTCAACCTACAAAAGAAAATGGGCAACTTTGGCAGAACTTAAATGGTTAAATATGGGCAGGTCCTTTGGACTGTGTACCTACAAAAATTGTCTCTATAGGTAGTATAAAATATAAATGTAGTGGTTGGTAGGGTTGCGAAATCTTTGCCAGAGACAGGAGGTATAATGCATAAATCTGAGACGCGAAATGAACTTGAGAACGCAACACACGTGCTAGTAAGAACCTCTAACATGATTCAGAGAATCTGGTATTAGGCGAAGAGTCTAGCGAGGAGGAGGATACATGTTCCTGGGAGAAGTTGTGCCAATGGCACCTCTAGTGAGAATTCTGACCTTGACCTGCTTGGGGCAGGGGCTTCCCATGGCCATTTCTCATGTTAAGGGTTTCTTTTCTCCAATCAGTTCTACATAGTAAGTGGAAAAAACAGAGGCTCACTAACCAAACAGATCCAAGGTAAAGTCTTTGGGCTTGTCAGTTACTAATATTCTGTACATGGATTTGAACATCAGTTGTCCTATCTGAAAATGAAAATAGTAAGGATTGTTTTTCATTATGGTTGGGAAGAAAAGTATCTGTCCTCAGTGCTGTCCAAAAGTACTTTCTGTAACGACGGGAATATTGTCTACCCGTGCTGTCCAAAACGGTAGTCACTAACCACAAGGTGAGGCCTGGGAATGTATTTAATTTTAATTAATTTGAATTTAAATATCTGCTTACAGGCTATCATACAGAGCAATGACTCTGGCAAAATTGCCCGCATACAGAAAAAATATCTATTTTCATTCTCTTTCCTTCCTCCCTTTCTCTCGCTCTGTCTTTCTCTTTAGGCAGGTGGGGTTATTTAAATTTTAAGGGGGCCAGAAGCTGGTATGTATGTCTTGACTTTAGTAAATTTTAAATATCCTCTACAAGCACAGTTGGAAAAATATCGGAAATAGAACAATGTTGGGAATAATATTCATATAACCTTTGATTTCAAAGGTTATATAGCACTATAATATAGCACTATAAAAAAAGAAAATGAAATATAATTTCTTAGACTCCCCATTTCATGATTTAAATAATAAAATATGAAAACTCAACTTGATATACTCTGACTTATTTATCACTCAGTGATGTCGATCTCAAGGATACTATTGTAGTCGAAGGTGCGTGTTAAGACCCATCCTGTACTTTCTAATATGTGATTTATGGATTAAGGTAGTCATTGCTCTCTTAGCCAATTTCATTTTATTTTAATTATTTTCATGATTGTAGATTGTATGTGGCTACAGAATACAAAATTTCATGATTTTCTTTCTTGGAAAGTGTTTGGAGATGGAAGAGAAGAATTTTTGATTATAGCAATACCCACCTCCATCTAATATTGTGTATTATAAAAATGTATGGCATATAATTAAAATGTCACATAAAACTGCTAAATATTGGGTGCCTGGGTGGCTCAGTGGGTTAAGCCGCTGCCTTTGGCTCGGGTCGTGATCTCAGGGTCCTGGGATCGAGCCCCACATCGGGCTCTCTGCTCAGCAGGGAGCCTGCTTCCTCCTCTCTCTCTGCCTGCCTCTCTGCCTGCTTGTGATCTCTGTCTGTCAAATAAATAAAATCTTTAAAAAAAACAAAACTGCTAAATATAGGGGAAGAGTGAGAAACACACAGAGTATTTGCGTTCAGCACACTTTAGTTTATGAAAGATTAATACACAAGAATTAAATTGTAGCAAAGTTGGTTTTCTGATGTAATTAATAAGATTACCCAAAAGATGAATAGCAAACTAATGTATTATACAAAATAAAAGTTTATTGTCAAGCAAGATATACATCTCATGTTACCACACGTTTAACTACACACACACAGGCAAGAAAGAAAAGCCCTCCAATGCGTTTTGAAAAACTGGTAATAGTAGACTATTCTCTAGTTTAAAAATAAATCAATAAAGTAATAAATTTAGAAATAACTAACCCAAAAGAATAAAACAAAGCTGTCATTGCAGACTATTTAAAAAATAACAGTAAAAAACCCTGCAAAATTTGTGGAAATGGAAAAAAAAAAAAAAGAAACCATACAAATTTGATGGGTGTAAACCAAAATGTAATTAAAAGGAGCTCAGTATCTGAAGTACTTTACGACAACACAAAAATGAAAGTAAAGAAAATAATTTAATTGAAAAATCTGAAAAATACCAACAAAATAAATGAAGGAAATGACAAAAATGATTTAACAAGTCTAGTAGGTAATTTAACGAGTTAGGAGAAATAACAGAATTCGAATATAAATTAGGAAACATTTCCTGAATAAGATTCAAAAATTTATTCTTTGAATAAATAAAATGTAGGACATTTGCCTGATCAAAAAAATATGAGAAGATAATGAGAAAACACATAAAATTGGAAATGATGAAAGGGAAACCTGAATTAAATTGATATTTTAAGGCTGTAAATTGGAAGAATTGTCCCAGTAACTCCTATAAAATATAAATTTACCAATAAGAAGATTGTTATTGAGCTATCCCCTCAAGAAAGATTCCTACTGGGGCGCCTGGGTGGCTCAGTGGGTTAAGCCGCTGCCTTCGGCTCAGGTCATGATCTCAGGGTCCTGGGATCGAGTCCCGCATCAGGCTCCCTGCTCAGCAGGGAGTCTGCTTCCCTCTCTCTCTCTGCCTGCTTCTCTGTCTACTTGTGATCTCTCTCTGTCAAATAAATAAATAAAATCTTTAAAAAAAAAAAAAAAAGAAAGATTCCTACTTGAAAGAGTTATTGTTGAATTCCTTCGGTGGTCAGGAAGCCTAAGCTATTGTAACTGTTGGGGAGTCTAGACAAAGGAGAAAATTTCCTGAATCATTTTTTTAAATTAACCTGATCAATAGCAGTAAAGTGTAAAAAAAAAATCACTTGACCATTACAATAAATACATTTAGTAAATATTTGTTTATTTTTGAAAGAGAGAGAGAACATGAGTGGGGTGAGGGACAGAAGATGCAGACTCTCTGCTGAGCAGGGAGCCCAGTGCAGGGCTTGATCCCAGGACCCTGGGATCATGACCTGAGCCAAAGGCAGATGCTTAACCAGAGCCACCCAGACGCCCCGCATTTAGTAAATTTTAATGTTGGTTTCTAATAAAACCATTGTTATGTCCTGTTATATAATTGTTAGGCAAAAGAATCAGACAATAGAAACTCTAGAAGTATAAATATTGGAAACAGTAAACCACACACACTTTATTATTTAAAGACAATAGTAATTGTTGGAAACAAACTGAAGTATAACTAGAAACAATGAGCATTCAATAATTTGGCCACCTGCCAAATAAATAATTGATAATAAGCATAATGTTGATATTTAAAAAAAATGTATCAAGGGCATATAATAATTGGAAACTGAAAACAAAAGCTGCAGCTGAAAACATGAAGTGTGGGGATATAAATTCAACAAGATCTGTACAGCATTGGGCTGAAGAACATTTAAAACTATTAAAAACAGGGGCACATGGGTGGCTCAGTGGGTTAAAGTCTCTGCCTTCAGCTCGGGTCATGATCCCAGGGTCCTGGGATCAAGCCCCACATCAGGCTCTCTGCTCAGCGAGGAGCCTACGTCCATCTCTCTCTGCCTGCCTCTCTGCCTGCTTGTGATTGCTCTCTGTCAAATAAATAAGTAAATCTTAAAAAAAATTTTTTTTAAATAAAGCTATTAAAAACATACTGGAATGGTAGGTATACCCTAGTTGCAGAGTTGTCCCCATAGGGGCTCCTGTCAGAATACTAGGGGGGAAATGCTGGCTCCAGGGTTCACTGGTCGTTTGACCATGGATGAGTTGACAAAAATTTCTGTGCCTCAGTTTCCCAACTGTAAAACGGTAATGATAAGCAACCTTCCATTTGCAGAGTTTTGATGGATAAAAGATAATGATGTAAAGTGTCTGAAAGATCCTCTTGCCCATACTAAACATTTGATTACCCCTGTGTTATTCTTTGCGCTCTTGCTACTAATACCTCGATTGCTGCAACGTACCATGAAGTTTAAAGCACTGAAGATATGAATTCTCCAATACACTCATCTGTGCATTCAATGAGAGAAATCAAACAAAATCCGGCTAGGGTTTAAAAAAAAATGTCAAGTGGTTTTAAAGTCCTTTTTAAAAAAATGTGTGAAACAAGTGAAGGACTATAAGGCAGACCCGAAGGAGGGGTTATGCCCTAGTAGATACTAAGGTTCATTAGAAAGTTACACAACTCAAAATAGTATGGTAATGCAAAGAATAGAGAGTCCACAAATAAATATGTCATGTATATATGGAATGTTAACATGTGATGACAAAGGCATTTAAAATCAGGGGAAAAATGTATTAAAATCACAAGGTAAATATCCTCATAGGCAAGTATTTACTGAACTTCAGAAAAGAAATATAAAAATCGGTAAAAAAATGAACTGAAGAAATGCAAATAAAATGTAAATTTTGGATTTCTGTTTTGATGGGTCCTTAAAAACATAGAACGCTGTAATTTCCATACTTCTGATTATTAGGCAATGCGTGTATTCCACAGCTGCCTTGACCCCCGTGTTTGCCACAGAGGTGGCATGTGGACTTGCGGGAAGATACGAGTCAGGGACAGAGAGAGGGTCAAGGATGATGAAAGCAACAGAGAGGTTTTTGCATCATCACTTGTAATAAAAAGGTTAATAGAACCCTGATTTGACAGTTGACACAGCAGTGTCAAAAGGCCATGCTTTGCTTCTTGCCTGTTGTTAAATACTAAAAATATAATGAAAATGCCTTCTTGGCCGGAGTGTAGGGAGGTGGTGGCCATGTATATATGCCGACCATAGGATAATGATACGCAGCCTTTTGTGGAGCACACTTACACTGCTGATCAAAACATAAAACCCGATATGCTGTGCTGCAGAAATTCTCTTTATAAAAATGTAATTCAATGAGATAACCAACTAATTGTGCATTATATATATGAAATATATATAATTAGTACATATGATATAAATAGATATATATAATGGATGCTATAGCTGTTTATTTGCTGAAATGAAAAAATCTGCACATGATATCACGAAGTGCAGATAATATTTATATACATATAGATATCTGTGTATGTATATGTGTATTTGGCCTCAGAGAGAGCTGCCTTAAAGGACCATTTGGAAAACGTTAACAGGGACAACATTGCGCCTTGTGGCAACCCTTGGGTCATTTAATTATTTCTTTTTAATATGGTTCTTTGGGAAGCTTCTTGAAGCACACGTGTTATAATTTTACTTAATGGCTGATATCTTCCTAATTTTTTTAATCAGTTCTGTCAGTCACTTGACGTGTTCAGAATCACATCACTGTGATATGAGTAGCTCTTAGGCAGTAGAAATTTTGATTAAGATCAAAGGGAAGAAAGGTTGCTTTTCCAAACTGGGGACACCTACAGGGAAGGAGGCTTTGCACAACCTGTTGACTCTGGGCCCCTTGCCCAGGGAGAGTCCACAGGTGCTGGAGGTCAAGGTCAAGAACAAAAATGTACGGGATCCCCAAGTTCTAGTAGCAGTGGCTGTGGTATATCCCACCATTTGGTTTGTCATACTCCTCCTATCTTGTCTGAGCCCAACTCCCCGGACCCAGGTTAATTCTTTCCATTTAAGTGGAGACAGGATGCCCAAGTTCTGTCTCTCCTTGCCTGTGACGGGAAGCGACAGGGATACTGAAGAAGGAATCCAGAAGGATCCGTTACCCATCATTCCTTTTGTGCCATGCTCAAGGCCAGGGCCTAGAAACTCAGTCTCTGGAAGTCTGGTCAGAAAGGCAGGTGTCTAAGGAAGTAGCTGGAAACATTGCAGCTACCATGTGTATGAAATGTGTCGAATTGCTGCAAGAGAAAATAAATGAGACATTGCTGAGGGTAGGGCGGAGGGGGTAGTAGACTCTAGAATCGTTGCTGATTTGTGTGGTGTTTCTTTCTGGGGTGATAAAAATCTTTTAAACGTAAGTCGTACATCTGTTTAAATGGGTGCATTTTATGGTATGTGAATTCTATTTAAATAAAGATGCTAACAAAAAAGTCAGATGAATAAGCGTTTTACCTGACTGTGGAGACAAGGTTTGGGCACTGTTAGGAAAGGAAGCGGTGGAGGGTGTCATTGGGGCTTCAGAAGAATCCAAATTTAGGCTGGTGAAGGGATCAGGCAGGCGAGGGCCGGGCATACGCTGCTGAAAGTTGAGTATATGGTTTGGCGTCATGGGTCAGTATTGAGTTGAAGGCTGGGGTAGGTTGTAGAGGAAAGAGATTGTATCCCAATGACCTTAGTTCAATGGTGAGAAGTTTTCACCAAGTATCACTTAGGTTGTGTTCCTGAGGTTAACATCCCCTTCTGGATGGATGAAGTCAGGTGTATTTTTTCTATAATGACATTTCTAAGATTTACCCGAGCAGCTTGCTGAAAATGCAGACATCTGAGATCCATATCCAGAGATTCTGATCTGGGGGGTTTAAAGTGGGGGGCAAATGTCAACCTTTTAAGTAAGCATCTGATGCAGGCGGTCTACGCACCAGCTTTGGAGAGACACTATTTAGAATACGTTTATTCTTTCATATCCCAAATGCTAAGTGCCTTACATAGTGCAGAGTTGGGAGCATGTAGGTGCTCAAAATATTAGATTGGGAGCCAGTTCTCTGCCCTTCACATTAAAATTAAATTGAAATGGCACATTTTAAGAGAAAAATTCTTACTGTATATTTCCCAGAGAGGTTATCTTCTTCTTTTTTTTTTTAATAATAAATGGTGTAAACAAGAAATAAAGGTAGATATCACTTGTAAATGTGGAATGGGTCAATAAAATGTTATCCACAAAATGAAACTCTTAGAGTCTGCAAATTTTGTAAAATTATTTACAGGTGTAATTCTAGAGGACCAAAATGTGGTTGGGTATCTAAGGCTGGGGAGAATTTAGCATAGGATTCAAAATCTGTGCTTTTTCTTCCTGGATGAGGCCTTATTGGGACCTATTTTTTAAAAGTACATTAAGCATAATGCTTAATGAACATGCTTTGAAGTGACTTACTGCTCTTCGTTTTAGCCATGATCACATGCATTGTATTTCTTTTAAGAGGAAGATAAATATCAAGACTTGAATTGCAAAGCTTTTTCCTTCCCCTGAGAGTGTTTGTTGTGAACTTCTATTGATCTGGAGTGATTGTGCAGAAAGATATACCATGGTCCATAGGAAATTAAGCCATGATACCTCGTTTTAGAGATACATACATACTCTACCTCAGGTTTCTTCCCCCTCCAATTAGTGCTACATTTTTCTTTTCTCCAAGACTCTTTAAAACTCTACCTTGGGGAAATAATATCTCTTTTCTGTGGCCTCGGTTAGCCAACGAATCTACCTCATTTTCATTAAATGTTATTTTCTTGTTATGGTCATTATTCTCAGTTGATTTTAATTTTTCCCCTTGACTGTGTTTTTCAAGGGGTCCATGTTATCAAGAAGATGCCTGGTTACTGGAAAGATTTGTTAGATGTAGGAACTTCAGGCAGCCGAACTCTAATAGTCCAGGAAGAGTCAGTGACATGAAAATTTAAGGGACGTTTACTTTGTGAAAAAATAGCATCCATGCATGTCAAGGTTTGTTACTTAAAATTTCACCGTTAGGAAGAGACTCAGTCTGAAAGCAGTGAGCCTGGTTAGAAGAAAATTTCCTTGAGAGATACAGTGCTAATTCAGTTAAAAAATGCCTGTTTTGTATTCCTACTACGGGTCAGCCACACAGACTTCCAGGTATAGTTTTTATGGTCTTTTCACCATACCACACTCCCTTTTTACTCTAACCTGCATCATTTTAGATGGTAAAAATTGAGACACGAGGAGTATGAAGCAATCCTCCAGGTGCCACGTTACCCAAGCTGTTTGTGTACCATGATATGAGCATCTTAGAAGCAAGGTATTGGGGCACCTGGGTGGCTCAGTTGGTTAATCGGCTGCCTTAGGCTCAGGTCATGATCCCAGGGTCCCGGGATTGAGCCTCACGTTGGGCTCCCTGCTCAGCAGGGAGTCTGTTTCTCCTCTCCCTTCCCTCCTGCTCATGCTGTTTCTCTCTCTCAAATACATAAATAAATACAGTCTTAAAAAAAAAAAAAAGAAGCAAGGCATTGCTCATTTCAAACAAATTAAGAGGCTCTGAACTGGTTGACTGTTCAAGACCGTGGGCATTGGTTTAGGGAATACTTGCGGCTGTGAAGAGACGAATCAGAAGACCAGGGGCTTATTCAGATTCTCCTGACTCTCTTGGTAAATTTTCAGAACTGCAAGGGACTTGGGGGCCATGTAGTGCAGTCCTCCTTATTTACTAAATGAGAACTGAGGTTCTCAATTTCAGAAGGTCAGAGGTGTCATTTAGGGTTTCTCTTCTCAGAGATACTGAGAAGACGGAGTTTGGAGGAAAATCCCAAATCCCAAATCCTTTAGAACGCAAGTGAGGTCTCTGTGGGAGACAATAAGAATCAGACTGTAAATCCTGTTACAGAGAAAACACTTTTCAGGATAGGCTGAGTGCTATTTAGTAAAGGAAATGTCACAAACAGAGAACCTGCCAATTTTGTCTAATCTCAAAGTTATAGTATAAATTAGGTTTTTTAATGGAATAATCTAGGTTTCTCTGTGAAGAAGAAATCTTGAAGTTACCGGTTTTATTGTTTTGGACAAATATTTCACTAGATACATTTTAAAATATATTACAAAACATTATCCTTAATGGGTGGGGGATGGGTAAAATCGGTGATGGGGTTTCAGAGGGCACTTGTCGTGATGAGCCCTGGATGATGTATGGAAATGTTGAATCACTATATTGTACACCTGAAACTAATATAACATTGGATGTTAAGCAGCTGGAATTAAAATAAAAATTAAAAAAAATCCTTTCTGATAAGAAATAAACAATGAGATCACTAAATCAAATAAAAATGGAAGCATAATTCTGAGTAAATATTCGTAGCGTAAAACAGGTAGCTTACCAGTCCATTTTTTTTCACAAGACAGGTTTTAATTTAATCAGTGGTTGGGTGAATGACCCATCATACATGCAGAGAAAAAAAATGTGACAACATATATTTCGTCCCATGATTGTTTCAAATACCAGTTTATACTTAACATGAAGGATAGCACAAGGCGTAGAATAAAGACTCAATAATTAACAAGGCAATTAATAAGTAAGAATAGGGGTGCCTGGGTGGCTCAATCGGTTAAGGGTCCAGCTCTTGATTTCCACTCGGTCCTGATCTCAGGGTGGTGAGATCCAGCCCCCTGTGTGGCTCAGCGCTGGGTGTAGAGCCTGCTTAAGATTCTCTCTCTCGGGGCGCCTGGGTGGCTCAGTGGTTTAAGCCTCTGCCTTCGGCTCAGGTCATGATCGCTCAGGTCCTGGGATTGAGCCCCACATCGGGCTCTCTGCTTGGCGGGGAGCCTGCTTCCCTTCCTCTCTCTCTGCCTGCCTCTCTGCCTACTTGTGATCTCTGTTTGTCAAATAAATTTAAAAAAAAATCTTAAAAAAAAAAAAGAATCTCTCTCTCCCTCTACCCCTCTCTCTCCCCCCTCATGTGCGTGTTCTCTCTCTCAAAAACAAACAATAAATAAGAAGAGATTTCTAAAAACAAACAAAAAGACCCCAAAGCATTGTCCTTAAGTGTTTATAGTATGAAAAAAATAGATGTTGTTCCTTGATAATATATTTAATGCAGAATGAATTTCATCATTTTGGGAGGGAACCCATTTAGCCTGCAACTTTGGATAGTTTCAAAATGGTTTATATCAGAACTTTGGTTGCTTTCTCATAATTCTATTTGACAGAAGTCTGCATATATATATACATGCATTTAAAAAATAAAGAAAAGCATTTCAAATTCATTTTGAGAAAAATGAGACAGTTTTGTTGGCTCACTTATTATAGTATATGCACTCGTTGCCCTCCCCCCTTTTTTTTTAATTCACCATTATTTAAAGAACCAAAACCTAACCTCTCTCTGTAACTCTGGAGGCCTCTTATCCAATGTCATTTTCTACAGAATTGAAAGCTTCTCATAGTCAATAATCACTTCATCTATCTTATCTAGTAGTTCAATTATCACATTAAGGTACTTTATTGTGGGCCATTCTCTTTGATACTTTCTCTCGCTGGTTGAAATCCAACAAGGCCATGAATCACTTACTTATTACTCACTTAGAAACAGGCAGACCCAAAGTGGATAAGGCAGGTGACCTTAAAGCTGGGCAGTCTTCTGGTTCACTTAGAGAATGGGGATTGGGTAAACATTGATGTGTCTTATTGGATTTCCTAGATAGTGTGACAGAATTATCCTATTACCCCTAATTCTACAATTCTCTTTTGAAAAAATGTGCAACTCAGAAAGCTAAAGCGTGTGATTGGTACTTCAATATTGACTCTGTTTCACCTCTTAATTGTTGAGATGGGAGGACTCTAGCTCCTTCAATAGCTGGAGGGCATCTACTCAGTGTCTAATTATCTATGGGGGAGCTGGGAGTAGAAGCTAGGGCCTATGCCAGTGTTTTTTAGTACTTACATCTAAGTTAGTGCTTTAAATGGATTTTCCTTTGGATTTTGTATTCTTTTCTGCTCACCCTTTCTTCTTTGACACTTAAATTCAAGCAGAGTATGGGAGACAATCCTACTATGCTTTATGTCTTTGAAGGATTATTGATTTGGGACATAGTACTGGATGGTTTATTTCTAGTAAGGATTGTCAGCAATAATAAATGTTTTATGACTTTAAAACACCTTCTTTTCGGTAAGTGAAATAGTCTGATGGTGTTAAGCAGTATCACACACTGAAAGACTGTGTGATAAGGAATTTGAGGCATTATTTTAAGAACTCTGGCCTATATTAAAGAGTTAATAAAGGAATAAAGCACATAATGATGAGGTAAAACTAAGGGTTGAGCAAATGTGGAATGTCCCATCAATGTACAAATACAAGTAGGATTTCTTTGTTTAACCATTTGAATTTTGAATTGGCAGTACTTCCTTTAAGAAACCTTTGCATATTTGCTTGGTAAAATTTGTAAATGTACTGTATAGGTTCTTACCTATCTGTATGATTATATTTCATATTTCAACCTATAAATATTTTCTCTATAGTCTCCAAATTTTTTTCATCCAAAAGCATTTTATCTTAGCAGTGGTTTGTTCTTGATGCTGATGGTCTTAAAGTTCCCAAATCATTCACTCATCTTTCATTCACCTCTTGCTCGTAACTTCCAATGTCTCTTTCATACCGTGTCAGTGTAGTGGTTCCAATGAAGATAGAGCAAAGCAAAGTATTGAAGGGGCTCATTCATAACCCTACCTTATCAGCCTGACACATTGTGTCTTTCTAAGATAAAGGTGCTGTACATGGAGACTTATATGTATTTTAATCAAACTAGATAATATTTTTGAAGATAAAATATTTGGCAATGGATTATTTTAATTTAAACTCAGAGTAGAGTGATTTTTTTTTCTGGTTACTTACCAAAAGTAATATTTTCCTATGTGATTGGCAATTTCTGTTATGTTCAAAAGACTTCCAAGACTTAGAGAGAATTAGGAGTTCAATAACTTGTAATTGAAATAACTATGGGATAATCAGAGTAATGCAGATTAAGGTCATATAAAATTTCAGATTATATCCAGTCTTCATTATTATCTCTCATTATGTTTTATTTGTATTTCTACGAAGATGCAAAATTGTCAATTAGAATTTCATTTTTTTATAGCTTTAGCCCACTACCTGGTGCAGTTTTCCTCATAAGTGAAATAGCTCACAATCAAGCATTCAGAAGTCAATATTAGAAGGTCTATGATCCCAGAAGAAAAAATCAGCACCTCAAATCATTACAGTTTGCCTATAAATATACTCACATAAGATTTCAATAAATTAGAGGTTGACATCAGGAAAAGCTTTCTGAAGATTTTCCTTTACCAGGAAGTATAATTCACTTCAGAACAATGCAAATAAATCACAAATTATAATATTAAGGCTTTTTTTTTTTAAGTTAGCCTCCTTTTGAATAAAGCCTCCATCTACAAAGTCCGTAGTCCCTAAAAAGGTATTATTCACTTGTTCTTTAATTCAGTGATACCGTAAATCTTCATTCAGTGTTTTCTCTGTGCCAGTATATTTTTAGGCACCTGGCAGTAAACCAGAGAGATTTACCGTATCTCATCAATGTTACTTGTGGTTGTGGAGACTCTTTATACAAATAAGTAAAAAAGGAGAGTACCCCTAGTAACAAGCACTGCGGAGGGTCTTGAACGAGGGCAAAGTACTTGGGTGCTTGGCTGACGACTTTGCGTTGGTTCATCAGAAAAGCACCTGCTAAGGAGATAATACAGCACGGCAAATGGAGTTATGAAAAACCTGCCGCTATGCAAATTGGGAAGAAAGGGATCCAGAAAGAGCTTTTAAAGAGCCCTTGGTAGTTATCGGGGGGTGGAGATGCATTATAAATTACTTTCAGTTTAGATCTGACATTAATGAGGATAAAAACAATCAGGGATTGGCTAAGTGACTATGCAGACCTGGATGGTAAATTGTTGGAACAGTTAACGCCATTTTCCACCGTTTCCCCACTGAAGACACTGCTGATCAGTCATGCAACTACTGTGTTGCATGGTGTGGTGCATCTTCTGAATCTTTCTCCACAACACAACAGTCAAAGAAGCAGAACTGCCCATCAAATGAAGCAAATACCTCAGTCTTGTTCTTTTGCTCTGAGTGAAGTTGTGGCTCAACCTTTTTTTTTTTTTTTTTGGTAAAACCCACCTTCCACAATCTTTCTGTGAATCTCTAGAATACAAATTGACGTACCCTTTCCATGTTTACTGTATAATGGTTCACAAACACCCAAGGAGTTAAGAGCTTCTGTGTCCTGTTCCAGTTTGGACCATTTAAATCAGGATGTTGTTTCCTATTTGACCATTAAATTAGTATGTTATTAAAATAACAAAAAGCAGGGGTATCTGAGTGGCTCAGTGGGTTAAGTGGTTAAGCAGCTGCCTCCAGCTCAGGTCATGATCTCCCAGTCCTGGGATCAAGCCCCAGGCAGGGCTCCAGGCTCAGTGGGGAGTCTGTTTCTCCCTTTCCCTCTGCCCCTCTCTGCTGCTCATGCTTGCGCTCTCTCCCTCTCTCTCTTTCTCTCTCTCAAATAAATAAAATCTTAAAACATAAAATAAAATAACAAAAAGCAAACAATCAAATAGCTATAGAATGACCAATCACCAATGTTTATTTATTATTTTTTTTGGTAGTGTTCTAAAGTGCTTATGCTGGCCTAATGCCCCCCTTCTCTCTGAACACTTAGCAACTTTTCAAATTTATAGGTAGACTAGCACTTTCCAATGGAAATATGTGAACCACATATGTAATTTAAGATTTTCTAGTAAGCACATTAAAAAAGTGTTAGGAAAAAATAGTAAAAAATAAAGTGTTAGACAAAGATTACATTAATTTAATAATTTCTTTAATCCATACATCCAAAATATATCATTTCAATATAATAAATGGGATACTTTTCAAACTTTTTTTCATACTCTGTCTTCAAAATCTGGTGCATATCCTTTATTGCCAGAACTTGGCACATTTCAGGTCCTCCCTAACCACATCTGGCTGGTGGTTACCAGATTGGAGAGTGCAGTGTAGACTGTGAATCTTGTATTTTGATCTCGATCTCTGCTCGTGTGCTACTGGAGCACATGAACATATGAGGGATTTGAAGTCGTCCTAGAATCGATTTAGTCCACAATAACTTATTTCTGTAATAGTAGGAATTTTGTTGATTTGGGAATATATCTTGTTCAGACAGGCTTTTGAGCCCGTACACAAAATCATGTCACACAGAAGATCACCAGTTCTTACAAGCAGTTCTGTGAAAGTCAGACACACATGCACACACACATTCATTAGTTGCAGATCAATACATTACTCAGATTTACAGATAGAGAAAACCAACTCGAGAAAACCTCAGAGATCTCAATCAACTCAGGGTGTAATTCTCAAAGGATTGAAAAATCGATTACCACCTGATATTTTGAAGACTTTGGCAAACTGGGTGTTCAAAATGTAGCATCTTCCAGCACCCTTTGGGAACTCTCGGAGCTCTCTGAATATATTCTTGCCAAAGAGGCAGAACCTTAATCGCTAGGGACATTTTTAACTTCTAAGTCTGAAAAGCTTACAGGGACTCGTTATGGTCAAATATAAAATAAGAACACCAAGGAAGTCCCTTTGTCTTTTGACTTTACTGAATTTTTGAATAAAGCAAGAAAAAGTGTTCAATTTTATAAGGCAGTTCGTATGTTAGGCTCTTTCATTTTTTCATCTCTTCACATAGTACTAAAGCTATGGCTATAATATAAATATATATGATATGTATAGAACAGCATTGATTAGTTATAAATTAAGAAGAAAATGGTTTATGTAAACATGAATTTAATTTGTTTCTATTTCTAAATAATTGGGCAATTTCTTCCTCAGTGCTTACTATTAACTCTAATTATTTTAAGAATCATTTGGCATATGTTTTGAGATTTAATAACTAATAGCTAAGGTTTAATACTAATGGCAAAGAGTGCATCTAAATTTAGTAGAAACAAAATATTTGTGAGCTGGTTGGTTTATTTCTTCACATTTGTTTAGCTACTAGAAAACAATTTTATTTCCTTTACCCGAGTAAGTAATATTTAGTCATTGATGGTGAGACACTGTTCTTGAAGGTAACAGGCCAATGTGGTAGCCTTTTCTAAAATACTGAGTTAAATCTAAGGGGAAATATATTAGATAAGAAAAAAAAAACAAAAACAAAAAACCCAACCCATCAGTTTCTTCTCTATATTGCAGTGTATGTTAACTAACTGGAGTTTAAATAAGAACTTAAAAAAAACAAATTTATGAATCACATAGAAAAAAAGGACAAGGGAAAACCCCTGACCATTGAAGATTCAAGGTATGCAATATCCAGCCACATACAGAACAAAATAAAAGTATTATGATCCATGCAACAACATGTGTTCCTTGGAAATAGACTATAGATGCATAAAACTCTCTGTTTGAAAAAAAATAGTTTAGACTCACCCAAGTAACTGTTTCTAAACCTAGATTTTTATTATTTTTGAAACTGTAATGGTAAAATGATAGTAATACTAGATATTTTATATTATTTTTTAAAGGAGTTTTTTTTTACTAATTATATACAATCCCACTTTTTAAAAATTTCTTTTTATTTTAAGATTTTTTTTTTTATTTAAGAGAAAGAGCACAAGAAGGGGCAATAACAGAGAGAAAAGGAGAAGCAGGTTTCCCATTGAGGAGGGAGCCCAGTGTGGGACTGGATTCCAGGACCCTGGGATCATGACCTGAGTCAAAGGCAGATGCTTAACTGACTGAGCTACCCAGGTGCTCCAATACTAGACATTTTAAAGAGAAATTAATGGATAATGATTTTTTATCTTAATATTTTATCATAAAATTTGAAATACCATAGTTGGCCTCAGAAATGGTTTTGGGACTATACTTTTAAGAGCAGAAAGGGGAAAGCTTTATTCTTTTTACCTGCATTTTTTATAGAGGGAAATCATTGTTATGCTGGGAACTGCTCAGTAAGGCCAAAAGGAACACTTTAAAAATAAACAGGTACTTTTGAGAATTCTAGAACAATGTAATTTGTTGAAACAAACACAAAGGGACCGCTAATACTAATTATGAACTAGATAAATTTGTTTAATATTCAATTTTATCTATAATACACCAAACCATCGCAAATAGATTCTATCTTGTCTCTTTAGAATTTCAGAAGAAGAAGGTGTCCTGTCTGTTTTTCAGAGCTTTGTTCTTCTGCCTTTGGGACTAAATCATAAAGTTCAACCAGCCCAGCTTTGTCTCCCAAAGGACACAGCAGGCACTGATAGTACACTCCAACTGTAATTCTATAGTGACACCAGATTGGCGACTGACAGAAATCTCTTGGGTGAAAGTGACAAAGCTGTAATATTTTCACAATGGACTGACTGATGTCTTTGGAAGGTCTGTTTGATTTCAAAGGACATTTTATATTTTTCTGTGAAGATGAAAGTGTATTAGACTTTTCTGATGAAAACCATCTGACTGCATAATAAGCATTGCGATAAATAAAATTATAGCGTTTATTTCCTGAACTATATATGGCTTGAAGCTGATTAAGAATATTTCAAAGTGTAGATCAAGTGCTATTTTTTTCTTGGTACAAAGTGAATATGAGGTTATCTTTATTTCTATCTGATTAATAGAGAATAAATTATTTAGAAAATAGAATGTGTTGCCCATTCCTGTGAAGAGTGTATGTATTTTTAGGAGATGATAGATTTATTATTTATAGTTAAAATAATAAATATTTAAGTAGATTATCACATAAAGTATTTTGTTTATATCCAGGTTAGAAACAAAGCATATAACATCATTTTAATTTTTTCTGCTGAGCTCTGTTAGTTTTACCTTTCCACGGAGGATAGCCCGAATTTTTGAAACTAGTAAACTAGGTAGTTGTGCCAAGACCTACATTAATCTAATCTACCTTTATCTAGTTAAATTTTCAAATTTTTGAAACTTTGAAGCTCCAATTATATACTTTAATTTCTTTCTGTGGTACTCACCTTCACTAAGATATGATGAGTAATTTTTAAACTATCACATTCATGCTTGTTTAAATGATACGTATTTTAAGAAGAAAACAAAACAAAAAGCCCACAATTTCCACTCCAGCATTCTTGCTTCAGATTTTTAACTGGGTATCTAACACTCATTGTGTTATTTTAAAATTGAGTTGCTTATTAGAGCTTGCTTGAAGTCTCAGTATTTGAAAAAGTATACAAATAATATTAACATGAGTTCTGTTTAAATTTGAAGTGTGTTTATTGTGCATAGTTTAATATTTTAAAAAATACTAGTTGCAGCATTTTGAAATAGCAAAGTATGATTCTTTGCTTAATTACTTGGTAGATTAAATAAATCTTTTATTTCCTTATTTCCTATACAAAATTAAGATTCAACACAAATTCAAAATTGTCTGGGCTTTTAATGATGAAATTCATCATGCAGTGTTTAATTTTAAATAGCTTTAAATAGTGTTCATATTTTTTTAGAGTCAGATATTTCTCTCTCCTTCCTTTGGGTCTCCACTGGATTCCCTCCTAGCAGTGGCTCCTTAATGCCTGTCCTGATAAATGAATTGGTATTGTCCAGAGAGTTAAAAATAAAATTGCTTTGCTCACAGATTTCACTGAAAGATGTAAACAATATAGTGTGAAATGGGTTTGACTCAGCAATTTTATTTATCATAGGAAATGAGGCCTACACATGCATCAAAGGTGACTTTTAAAGGTTTGTCAAAAGATTTTCATTTATACATTAGAATCTAGCTATGTTGTTGCCAGTTTTTATTACAAGTAAGTGTTCGTTAATGCAGAGGTTCTGAGCACAGGCTGGTCCTGCGCAACGGGGCAGGCACTTGGAAACTTGGGAGGCTACTTTCCGTGGTAGCAATAACCAGGAATGGCTCCCGATTCTAGACTAAAGGGGTAAGGAAGCTGGTCATCTAGCGGTGTTCATGACATCCCTGCACTGTATCTGTTTCCCATTGCTGCTATAACAGATTATCACAATGTAACAAATTACCACAAGTTCATTGGCTTCCAGCAACACAAGTCTGTTATCCTGTGGTTACGTGGAAGTCCAGAAGCAGCCTGACCAGTCTAAAATTAAGGTCTTGGCAGGACTACCTTCCTTTCTAGAGGCTCCAGGGGAGAATTTACTTTCCTTGCTTTTCCTAGCTTCCAGAAGACATCTGCCTTCCTTGCTAGAGGCCCCAGTCCTCCGTTTTCAAAGCCAGGGACGTTGTATGTCTCTGACCAAGACCCTTTGCTTTTAAGGACCCTTGTGCTTAGAATCTGTCCACCTCGATAGTCCTGGTTCATTTCTGTATCTCAGGAACCTTCAGCCCCGTCACATTTGCAAAGTCTGTTTTGCCATGTGAGGTAACATATTCACAGCTTCCAGGGATTATGAGGACCTTTTGGCAAGATTTGGGTTTGGGGAGTGGAAGTTTGGAGTCTTCTTTACGTGACACATACCGAGAAGATTTTCTTAATCAGGAGCTTGCCCATTGAGGAACACTGCCTTGGAGAGCAGTACTTGGGGGTCCCTCAAAGAAGCTGACCACCTTTTTTGTTGTTGGCATTTGATGCTATTTAAATAGTCTTCAGGGTTTGCCCTCTCTGATTTCATATACCTATGTGGTAGCTTCTCCTAGAGGAGGGTCAGGTGATATCATTGAGGGAGGAATCAGGAGACATTAACAATAGCTCCCAGAGTCAGGGCTGAGATCTAGATCTCCATTTCTCTATGGATTTCTTCAAGCCGTAAATCCCTGAAAAGATCTACTGTGGCCATGGTCTGTCTTCCACAGATACTCCTCTCCTCCAAAGACCTGTTCTGTGGATTCCTGATGTTTGTCTTTAAATGTATGGAAGGGAACAGAATGGGTAGGAAAGGGAGAATCTTCAGGTTTGAAATAGTTGTCTTTTACTTCCTGGGGAAGTAAGAAAATTACTTCCTGGGGAAGGAATTTGAATTCAGTTTATGATAGATATTTTTAGAAATAGTCATCCAGACTTCAAGTTCACCTCTTCATGATTACCTTGTGATTTCGAAGACTTCTTTTAAAATAGAAAAATGTATACTTGATCAAATAAATTGTGACTTTCAGTCTATTGAGAATTTTAAGACTTGGGATTCCACATAATCCCTATCTTTTTAAATTAACAATCAAGAAAAAATATTAATGAAAACAGACATTAATATTTTATTATTTATAGTAAAGGAATTATTTAAAGTATATATAGATTATATATAGTAAATATAGATTATTTATAGTAACGGAATGATAAAATCATATTACTTATATTAACTGTGTATTAATAATAATGAAATTTAAGATTTGTTTAACAATTCACTATTTTCAAAGAAGTTCTTTATGTTTTTTGAGGGGATGGCACTAAGTACTGAAAGATATTTTAAATGAGTTCTCTCCTGTAAGACTTACACCACTATCATAATATAGCTCTCAATATTTCTGTTTTACAGATAAGGAAATAAAAATTCATAATATTCTTGTCCAATATCAACACATTTAGCTAAAGATGAAGCCAAGTTTGGACCTCTGATTTTGTGGTTTTCTTCTTCGGTGGCTCTCCTAGAACAGGACCATTGTGAAACTTTATTTACAAATGAAGTACTCACTAGGTGATATTAGTGGGCTTTGTTTAGTAATCTGAAAACAATTTTGAGTTAACTAAGTTTGAATTATTATATCTACTTATAATGGCATATTTGCTCCTTAAATAAATATGTAGGCATTGGTGGTTTTATTTAGTGAGTCATTCAGTGGGCCAAACTTTTAGGTTTAACATTTTTTACATATAAAAATACAATCAACTGCATAAAACGTTGATTCCTTGGTTATACTGCTGAGGAAAATCAGACCTAACTAAATTAATCCTGTGGGAATTGTATTGCCTTGATCAGCTTTTAGCTGATGTCCATAAGAAAGGGGAGGAAAGAACATTCTCTTTAGAGACTTCCTGTGTCCCTGTAATTTCTCTGTCCTTCTATTTGGATTTTTAAGCAAAAATCCACTTTCTCTATTTTAGGCACTTTATTTTAATTCTACTTCATACTAATGAATTGAGGAAAAACTTTAAATTTTACTAATGTAATAATTCATAATTCAATATAACTAAAATATAGTTAGGATTGACGCTTTGAAACCATCAAGAATTTTAAAAGGCAAATACTGTGAAATGGTTTCTCTTATCTGCAATTCAGTGACCATTAATTTTTTTGTCCACAATGATTTTTAACTTGTCATTATTGGTTGAAAATGGTAGCAAGGAAAAATTAGTTCAATGAATGAAATGAAATGAAATGAAAATAATTAATTTTGAAGTTTTCTTGTTTTGGTATAACTTTATTAAAAACTTTTTTACTTCTCACTTTGATATTTTTTGTGTGTCCCATCAACTTTATCAACTTTCCTTTGTACCATCTTTCAGCATAAAACTATTGGAAAAATTGTGAGAACATGACTAATTCATAACATTCCTTATTTAAAGGAGAATAAAACAAATTTTCTATATGTACATTATATACTAACATATGTATAAACTACATTTTGATGTTTTTCTTATTCTACTTTGTTTCAGATGTTCATATGTGTATTTTGCTTGCTTTTGTTTTGC
Organism: Lontra canadensis; assembly: GCF_010015895.1. NCBI lineage: Eukaryota > Metazoa > Chordata > Mammalia > Carnivora > Mustelidae > Lontra > Lontra canadensis. The sequence goes on from NW_022631033.1 coordinate 11,002,953, forward strand.
ATATTTGATAGCATATCTCCTGTATTTCTCTACTTCTTAGAAATGAATACTATGTAATGTTTTTGAAGATCAGTATCATATTCTTTGTGTTATTTGATTCTCATTAGATTATTCTTCAAAAATGTGCTTTTTAAAGATTTTATTTATTTATTTATTTCAGAGATGGGGGAGAGAGAGAGAGAGCACAGATGCAGGGGAAGGGGCAGAGACACAGGGAGAAGCAGACTCCTTGCTGAGCAGGGCGCCTGTTGCTGGGCTCGATCCCAGGACTCTGGGATCATGACCTGAGCTGAAGGTAGACACTGAACCAACTGAGCCACTCAGGCACCCCCTACATTTTTTTTTTTTTAACTATATACATACCAAATAATGTTACAGAAATAGTTCAGATTATTTAATTCCTCCAGTTATATTTAGGGAGGTAACACTATTGACAGAAAGTCATGAAATAAAAGGACAATTGCTCAAAGTTAATGAAAGGCTAGGAGCAAACAGTGTCTCCTTTTAGGCAATTCTTAATTTATGGTGCATTTCCAAATACAGGTGTTTTATATAATCCTTCATTTAATCCAAACAAAATATTTATATTGTCCAGTCACCATTTTTAAAATGGTGGTGACTAGTCTTTGTCTGCTAAGAACCTGTGTGTCTGTACTCCATAGCAATGACCAAGAAAAAGAAGAAAAATGTAATTCAAATCAGTATAATGTTATTACACTTAATCAAAGGCTAATCATTAGGAAATCAAATACTTCTAGTATGTTTTGTTGGTCAGAAAAAAAGTTGCCATGCCAGTAAGTATTTCTTAAAACTTAAGATATTTACAGTAAACAGTTCCAGAACTCTTTATGTGTATTTACCTAATTTTTAATCCTAGAAAGTCCAGTGGATTTATCATTTCTATAACCAGCTTATGAATGTAAGTGGTAACTTGGAAGATGACATTTGGAAAAATAGACTGCTCTCCCAGCCCCACGAGGCTCACTGAGCATGAAACGACCATAGGCACCATGGTGGCCTCGTATTATCAAGTAACTGGAGTGACGTTGATATACCACCAGTGGCTACAGTTGGGTTCTGGCTCATAAAACAGACCTTTTCATTCTCTGCTATGTTCTGGTTCAGGAAAGCTACCATATGTAGAGATCTATGTCCATAAATCTTGGAATATGATTTCTTGTAGCTTTTGGACTCCTTGAGGAAGCCCAGATGGCAAAAATGAGGGCAATATACTTAGTATTTACAACAGATTATTTTCACTGTAGTCTGCAATATGTAATTATACATCATTTCAACTAGCTAATCTTTTATGTCATATGTTACACATTACAAACCAAGATTAATGCTTGCATAGGTTAATTCTGCTGTAAGAATATATATTCAATACACAGTGCACTTTTATTTTTATGATGACTTAAAACAAATAACAGACCTCACTTCCTTAACTGTTTGATGATTTATTTAGTTATCTAAGACATTCTTATTGGAGTGCCAAATGTGTAAAAGGCAAGATGTTATTCATTATTTTTAATCCAATTTCCATTTGGAGTGAGCAGATAAAAGCATGTTTTGCTACTTAAGTACATTAAAGATTTACACCTTCTAAAGTAAGTTTCTCTCGGGGCGCCTGGGTGGCTCAGTGGGTTAAAGCCTCTGCCTTCGGCTCAGGTCATGATCCCAGGGTCCTGGGATGGAGCCCTGCATCGGGCTCCCTGCTCAGCGGGAAGCCTGCTTCCTCCTCTCTCTCTCTGCCTGCCTCTCCACCTACTTGAGATCTCTGTCTGTCAAATGAATAAATAAAATCTTTAAATTAAATAAGATAAGTTTCTTTGAGGCACAAGAGAAAGGAAGGAAGAATTTATGAGAGAATCAAAAGGCATGCATATTTCAGCTTATCCTAAATTTCAGCTTCTGAAGACTTCCCATATGTGGGGAAAAGTTGCAAGGAAGCCACAGATAATGTCTATTCCCATTCAGGACTCCACTTTCCACTGACTCGTTATCCTCCTATTACACGTCAAAACCTAAGTGGCTCAGTGAGCGAGGGAGAAGTGAACGGGTCTTTGATCACAGGGGCGGTTATTACATTGCCCTTAAAAATCTTTCTGAGCATGTCATCCTTTATCTTTTTACCTTTCTGGGGATAAGAGCAGAGTTAGAGGCACACCACTTCTCAGGGAGTCTCTGAGTTGCTGGGGAGTTGTCACATCCGGTGGCTTTGGGGAAATCTTGTCCTTAGAGCACCAATGTAGACTATTGGTTTTGGACAGTGCGACATAAAGATGAATTTTTCTTAATTGGTGTTTAGTGATTTTTTTCAAAGCGAGCTTTTCTAAGCCGTTTAAAGACTTTCCCTTTCATTACAGTGACTCTCATACAACAGTAAATCTGATGGAGAGACTCAGTATTAAACTTGGATGTGGATTTTACATCCTTACTTCCAAAAAGAACTGAGAATAGTTTATCAGACACATTTCTTGACCTATGCAATACTATGTGCTTCCTCTCACTGAAATAATTGATTTTGCCCTTGGGCCTGAACACTTTAACATTATCCTACTGATTTCATTATCCATTCTTTGGAACCACCTAGATGGTGAACACTTGTAATAATTTTATGCAGTTAATGGGGTTAATTGAGAAATCTTTAAAGTGGTAGAAATATATTATCTTTTGAAATGTTTGTGAAAAGAATTTTTTGTATTTCTCCTCTTCACTTACCAAAATAATTACACATATTATGCACTATGTTAAAATATTTTATAAATGTATATATCTTTTTTTCTTAGTGCTAATTATGTGACCATTAACTTAAGTATATTCCCGTAGTTTTGTGGGGAGAGTTTCCTGAAATACTGTGCATTTTTTTTTCTGATTATGTAATAGTTTTATTTGGAAATACCTTGGAAAATTCAGAAAAATTGCAAATACAAAGAAAGACATACCAAGTATAATTCTATCAGGAAGAGATAACATTCAATTTTTATCAAGGTAAAGTTTTTATTTACTTTGTAGCCTAAATGTATAACCTGGAAGGATTGTATACCTCAGTAAGTATTTTACTTGGTTTAATAATTATGCTTGATAAGGATGATACTCACTTCAGTTAAGTGTTTATTAAGTATGCATTCTCTACCTTCCACAGTGTTTAGTACTGCAAAAATAAGAACAAGGTGTCAGCTGAGACAGACACTTCACACTCACAGACCGTGGGAGTTGAGAGAGAAAAGACAAAAGAGATCTACGGAACAATGCCATAGTTAGGCAACAATATAATTGGATCATGTGTATAAAATGGAAACGCATATAAAATAACTCCCAAGTGAATCTACGTAGTTTAAAATTGTTTTAATGATACTTTAATGGCACTTTACCAAAAATTCTATTTACTATGGCTGCCTTTAAGAACAGTGCTTCACAGTACAGTCCCTATAGGTTCAGCTCCACTTTCTTGTCAGCAGAAAACATAGCTGTTGTCAGGGAAATTTAAAGGGACATTTTCTAAGTTTTTCAGCCATGGGGCTTATGGAAAAGGAAGAGAAAACGTCTCCTTTAGTGTCCTCTTAATGTCTATTTAATCATCATAGTTACAGCAGTTAGAGGATCACAGTATTAGAGGTGTTCATAATTATTCCAAACCCTCTTCTTCAGAAATGAGCCAGAGGAGCCTCAGAAATGTTACCTTATCGCATCTTATCCCTTCAGAAACATGGTCCTGTAGTAATAGGACTTTGCATTTGTAAACTACGTGAGAACAGGGACTCTTTCGCAGTATACACAACAGTGTCTACTGTTGGCCAAAATAGTACCCCCATGTTGTCACTGAAGTAAATGAATGTAATCACACCTCTATAAGACTATATTCATTGGTTTAACGTCTACTATCTTTATGTATTTATTAATGCATTAATTTGTTTGGCATTCACTTTTAGAAGGTCTAGTCATTGTTAAAATAAACCCTGTTGCTTCCAGATTGGCAAGAATAAAATACACATTCTTTGTTTATGTATAACCCAGAGCCATCTGAATTGCAAAGAGTTTTGGTACAAAAGAATTTGCAAATTCCATGCAGACAGCAAGGCTCTAAGATGTCTTTTTCACATTTCTGTCTTTGGTATATATTAATCCTAGGAGAATGTTTTGCCACCAACTTCATGTTATTCTTTCTCCATTAAGAATATCTTTTAAAAACTGTTTTAGTTATAATATCTATCATGGGCAATATAGATCGTACATAGAAATGGAAAGCCTCCCCCACCTCGCCTTTGCCAAAAGAGAAAATCGTTAACTTTTAGGTTTGGTTTCACTTCCTCATGATAGCCAAAAATGTGTCCTTTGGTATTAAGGGTAAGGAACAGAGAGAGAGAGAGAGAGAGAGAGAACGAGAGATTGATTCTGTCTTCTCAGACTTTCTGGCTTTCCCAGAATGTTTCAGCATTTTGGGGGGATATCTACTGTATCCTGACCTCTCTGGGTAACTCAGCCATCTACAAATCTTCACAATAGTTGTGGCAGAACAGGGACATTAGTTGTTCTTTCTCAAAGGCCCCTGACTTTTTTTCTCCCAAATCATCTTCAACATATTTTGTTCCTTTGTTGATTTTTCACTATAGAAGGTCGTTTCTGATGTTGCTGAAAAACAGTGTAGACCCTACGGTATGCCTAGTCTCCAGTTCTCATGGTGGCATTCTGGAGCTTGCTGATGATTCCTACATATTTGGTTTGATCAAAATGCTCTAGAGCACATATATGGCATTCATACCATCTAATATAGTGTAAAGTGCTATCGAGTATTAAAAATCAGATAGTCACACAATGCCCACAATGAACTGCTTAATATGTGCATATCCCATTTACAAAATAATTTCTCAGGAGTTCTTATTTTAAGACTTTGAAAGGAGCATGAACTGAGACCTCATGACTTAATTCTGGGTGAACCATAAGAGTGAAAACCATTCTGTCCTGGACGGGAGTCTGTCCTTGATTTTTTTGTGGTTGAGAACGCAACCTGCGTCTGTTTCAAGAGGAAGGTAGTAATCACGTGCTTCGCAGGAGCTGTGGCACCTGTTAACTCCCAAAGCTCTGCTCTTATGTATAAAAGAAGAGGATCAAGAGTATCAAATATTTCAAGAACCTAATATTTTTTTTTCTTTTCCCTCAGAGATGTTACGCCTTCCAAGACATTGCAGGACCCTTAGAAAATAGAATATGAAACCTCAAAAAACAAATTTATGAGGAAACTAATATTCCCAGAACTCAGCTCTGTAACGTAATTCTGAGGACCCCCTAATGCTATGCTTTGACTATGAGTAACACGTTCCCGCCTTATTCCTTTCTACTCTCCTCATCTTTTTCCCTAGAGGAATATTCTCAGATAGCTGCCAGACTGGAAAGTATATTCAGAGAAAAAGCTCGTACTGAGGTATGGATGTCTGGTTACAGGACAGTTCTATTAGTATTTTTGTTTAATTAAATAATATGTAGAAAAGAATTAGCGCAGCTGTTTTAGGCATTGGACACTCATTATGGTAGATTTTGGGGGCAGAATGACCTCGATCATTCCAGCAAGTACAGAATATGCAGAGTCATTAGAAGACGTATTCCCACGTATTCCGTTAACTCTGGTTCTGCATAAATGTAATGACAAATATTTTCATCAAAATGCTTTGTTATCCTTGATTTTTCCCTGACCTTATAAATAGGATATCTACTCATTTTCTAAGCTATTTAGGGCAGCTTTACCAGAGGCAATGGAATAGAGTATCAGTTTTCAGGTACAAAACAATGTAACAGCCCAATTTCTCTAAAGAACACTGCTTTTCCTAGACAGTAAAATGAAATAAATGTTTTCTCACTCTTGCTCAAACCCCACATTTACTTACACTTTATTCTTATATTAGTTGACATTAATCAGTCATTCCAGAAAATATCTTAAATGTTATGTTAATTGACCTTTGCACACACTGTGTGTTCTTGCAACTTTATATATATTTCATAACGTTTGACCTTAGAACTTAGTGTATTAACAGGCAAAGTATTGAGTTTGAATCTTATAAAGTAATATTATTTGATCTGTGCTTTTAAATGTGCACGAAGAGGGTCAGAGCTTTTTTGTTTCCTTCCTTCTATCTGTCTTCCTCTTTATAGATGTGGGACAAAAAGCACAAGGGTCTTGTATCCTAGATCCTATTGATTATGCAGATTGTATCGATTAGTCTTTTAATCATTTATACTTTTTAAATGCCTCAGCATCCAGAAGAAAATGCCCACCGTATGCTTTCATATTTTGTCATACCAGTCACAGGAGGATTTAGTAGAAATTATTTGAGTAGACGTGTTTGCGACAGAAGTGAGTAAAGGTAATTTATTTTTTAAATGTGTCTCCAAGTGCCAATATCTGTCCAGAAAAAAAAAAAAGACATTTTCCTAATGTTTGCATTACTTCTAGAAAACAAAACAAAACCTTTTAAATTGAATATAGTGGTTTCTCCAAAAAGATGTAATTTTACACGCAAAATATCTTAGTAACAGCAAATGTGATTTATAAATACAGCAAAGTTCATGCTAGATGATTAATTACCAACAGACCCTTCGTACATACCTATAACCTTGCTAAATTGAGGTTGGTCTACATTTTCAGTGCATACATTCTTTGCTCAAAGGTAACCTACCTGTGAAAAATAAAGAAGATACCCACTTGGCTATTTTTATAAGAGGATATGACATATTTCATTCCTGAAAACTGTGGAGATTTTAGTGTGTGCACTGTTACTTCAATCTAGGAGAATTTCTAAGGACGGACCTAAACAGATTTTTATAAGTCAATAAATGGCTTGCCAAATTTGTAAGGCTAATAATTACAAGCATAATACATTTAATGTGAAATTCAGTATACAAAGCTATATTTCTTGTATTCCTAGGGAAAAAAAAATCATTATAGGGAGTACAGCTGCCTTCCCATCTCATCTCCTATATAACCGAACATGCAGTATTAAAATTACATTGTAATATAAGATTTTAGCATAAATTGAATAAAAGTCTTAAGTTCAGAAAAGAAAAATTAATCAATGAAATGACTACCTGTGTTAGTACCATTTAGTTATTTCTAGAAGCAAATTAAAAGATGATGTGAAAATTTCTACCCTTCAACGTGTAGGTTTATGCCCTTGAAATTTATTGGACATAAGAATGAACTGGCAGGACTTCATAAAAATGTGAATCCTTACGATGCCTCACCGGTGCCTCCCAGATTCTGATTCAGTAGTATGAGAAGGGGCTCACAGATCTCTATTTTAAATAAACAAGTCGTATAATAAACAGACCCGGGGCACTTGGGTGGCTCAGTGGGTTAAAGCCTCTGCTTTAGGCTCAGGTCATGATCCCAGGTTCCTGGGACTGAGCCCCTCATCGGGCTCTCTGCTCAGTGGGGAGCCTGCTTCCCTTCCTCTCTCTCTGCCTGCCTCTCTGCCTACTTGTGATCTCTCTCTGTCAAATAAATAAATAAAATTAAAAAAAATAATAAACAGACCACTCTGAGACATGTAGTATGTGAATAATTTCCTCTTTTATCTTCATATGTGAGGATTTAAAAATTTTTTTTAAAGTCAGATATATGTCTAATGATTGCTATGACATTTATTTTTAGAAATTGACCTCTATCAACGATACTGAAGGAGGTTTCTGTTGTTGTTCTTGTTTTGCTTTTTGATGAGTCATTATAAATATTGGGGAATGATTACCAACATTTTCAAGAACAACACCTATTTCCCAAATGGCTGCAATTTGTTTGCTACTTTGCTCACCTGTGGAAACCAAAAGCTTAAAATAAAATCTCTGAACTGTAGAGTCATTTAATCTGGTTAGGAAGTTAAAGCACATAGATGAAAATGTTCATGAGACTGACTAGAAGATTATAAAATGATATTTTCTAAGATTCTCAAGACCTCCTTGGTAAGTGCGATGAGCATGAGAAAAGCAATCAGAAAACATGAATTTGGTTACTCTCTGTGTCTCTTTGAAGTTCTTTGATGTGTGTCTTTAAACATTTACATTGTCCACTTTAATGGTATCATGAAAATACTTTTTTAAAATAAATCACTAGCTTGTAGTAAGAACTGTTAATTTATTTTAAAATGTAAGGAATTCAATAAATATAAATATGATTACTAAGAATGTTCAGTGTTAAAGGCAAAAGATGTTAAAATGCGAAGGTAACGTAGAAGCATATGTGGGAAAATTACTGCACCGGGAGGACCTCAGCAAACAGAGAGGAAGGGAACACTGGTGCTCATGTATCACATGTGAAGGTATCACTCTAGAGAACCACTTCTGGGAAAATTCTCAAAAATAGTCTTAATTTTAAAATGTAGGCAGAAAGCTCTCCCATATACTGTAATTTAGGACATTATTATAATAGCCTATATATTCTTTTTATTGTCAGGATTATTCATTATATATATATTTTTATATAAAATGTAACTAAATTAATAGCAATGGGATATTATATGTGCATAAAGGAATGAATTATGATGACTAAGGGAAACATTACTTTAAAAGCCTTGATTCATTACATGGAAATCTCAACTTTAACACTTTCTTAATGTGAGGTTTTATCTTAAATTCATACACATTAATTGTATTGAAATAATTTGTAGAGAACATAATCTAGCCTTTATTTCTGCCAACATTTTTCCTGTGAAGAATTCTTGTGCATCAAAAAGTCAGTATGTTAATTAGCAGATGCTTATCAAATAGACCTCAACGTAAGGCATCTCATTAAAATCTTTATGTCATGACATAGAAACATACGGTAAAGTCCTGATGTTTAAGAAACACAATCTGGTTGTAGGGGTAAGGTATACACTGTGACATTTGTACGTCAGTAGAATCACTATATAATTAGTATTATTGAAGCTGACCAGAAAAAAGTCACAGCGACTCCAATGTGATAAAACTCCCCGTTACTCAGCCAACTACAGAAAGTGGGGAGCCAGAGTCATGTGTGCAGGGTGAGGCAAGGAGGGAATTTCCTCGTGGTATGAACAAGATATAGGGTAGCAATGTTTGAGTAAATAGCATAGAGAACAGTCTCTTAATTAGACGTCAGAGTCCCTGGCTTACCATGAAGAAATGAGCTCATTTTCTGTATCAGTCACTCTTCAAATACTAGGGCATTTTTTTTCTTCCCAACTCTGTGTCCTTCTGATCCCTGCACTGATTCTCTAGTTGGCTGCCTGTGGTTCTGTAATTGGTGGCTGATTCTTCTTGCTCCCCACGCACCAAACTACATTACTCCCTGTTACCTTCTGTACAGTCCTCTTATCCACCTACCACGGTCTTCATGGTCGTTTGACAAGCATTGATGCCCAATGTAAAATTTCAAAAATTTCCTCCCCACCAGAGAATATCACTGTTAGCAATTTGCTACACTTGTCTTCCCATTTGAGGTAGTGTCTTCTAGTATTACAGCTTAAAATATTTCCTTGTTACTGTTTATTTAAAATTTTTTTGAGAATTTCACACATTTAACTAACTCTTTGAAAGGATTTTTTTAAAAAAAGGTTTTATTTATTTATTTGAGGGAGAGAGAGAGTGAAAGAGAGAGAGCATGGGAGGGGAGAGGGTCAGACGGTCAGAGGGAGAAGCAGATTCCCCGATGAGCAGAGAGCCCCATGCAGGACTTGATCCTGGGACTCCGGGTCCATGACCTGAGCCGAAGGCAGTCACAGTCACTTAACCAACTGAGCCACCCAGTCACCCTTAAAACATGATTCTAATGGCTGTGCGGTATTCTCTGCTTTCATGAACTACATTTTCCTAATCTGCAAAATGGGCTTACTAATGGCTCACAAGCTTGTTTCAAGAATTCAATGAAATGACAATTAGAAAAAGATTCTAGCACCGTTTAGTAGGCCTCCTTCCTGCATTCCCAAGGATTTTTATTATGTGCTTTAATTTCCAGTCGCTGAGTTCTGACATATGTGGAAATAGTCTACATCTTCCTCATAGACTTATTTTAAGATGTTTGTCTGAGGCTCATCTAGACCTTGCCAAGCTTATTCACATATAATTCCAAATGACGATTTTTAGACCCACCTCCATATACACACATGCCCCATGTCTTGCTTTCAGAGTAAAAACTGCCACTTGTTAAAGGTTATTCTCTGGGCACAACACATCTAGCTATTGTGAGTGTAGACATGGAGGTAAATTCAGGATGACTTCATAATTTAAAACGAAACAAGATGGGATTGGGAGGGAAACAAACCATAAGAGACTCTTAATGTCACAAAACAAACTGAGGGTTTCCGGGGGAGTGGGGAGGTAGGGAGAGGGTGTCTGGGTGATGGACACTGGGGAGGGTATGGGCTATGGTGAGTGCTGTGAAATGTGTAAGCCTGATAATTCACAGACCTGTACCCCTGGGGCTAATAATACAATGTATGTTAATAAAAATATTTTAAAAATTAAAAAAAATTTAAGAAGCCCAGATGGGGACAGTGATGATATTGTTGGGGGCAGGGGGAAGACTTTGCAAGTAGGGCTTTTCTATTAGGAAGTAAGAAATGTACACAGTGAGGATATTAGCTTGGTTCTGGATCTGTTTTACTTGATATTCTAGCAGGTCCTCAAAGTAGAAACATCAAGAAGGTATTTGGAAATAAACCTAGAGTGCATGAAGAATGTAGGTAATTTAGGAATTACCTATGCACATGGCATGGTACTAGCCATGATAATGTATGAAGTCTCAAAAAGTAATACAAAAATTGGGATGTATCTTTCAATATTTACATAGCTGATTATGAATAGTCTTGAATTTGAATCCCATTTTTTACACTTGTTGCTTGACTTGGTGTAGTACTTATTTTCCTCCTAGAGGGTGGAGGCAAGCCTAAGCCAGTTCTCATGTTTCAAAGAAATTTTGTATAGAAGGTGTCGTATAGAAGACATGGTTCATATCTTCTATCAAATCCCCTATCAAGTCTCCTATCAAACAAAAATGAGTAAGATTCTGTGAGAAATTACCATGTGCCATACAGTCCTCTATCACTACCCATGTATTTACTCATTTTATCTTCACAAAAGCTCTGCGAGTTATGTGCTGTCATTAGCTTCCTTCTACAGATGAGCTCACTAAAGCACAAGGGGGTTAATACATGTTTCAACATCCCCACGGATAGTGGCGTGAGACCCTGGCCAGCCCGATTCTGAGCCCGAGCTCTGAACAGTGCCCGACTCAAACATGAACAATTTGCTGTAGAATGGCTGTGCTAGGAAAATGGAAAAATAAAGCAACAATTAAAGAAAAATTGGTGTCCTGGGCAGTAGAGTGCCTTAGAAGAATAGAACACTCCTAATGATATAGTCCTAAGGGGAATGATTCTGAGTCCCAAGGAGAACACTAGGCAAAAGAGAAAAATTATCAGAACTTTAAGAGCAGTTTGAAACCTGGATATAAATGAATCTGCCTAAGGAAAGACGATTTGTTCTTTACTGAGTATCATAATAGTTCCCACTCTTTGTGTTCTTATACCTTAAGTCAATGAAGCAATTGACCACAAGTTTAAAAAATAACGATAATAATCATGTAATTGTAAGTAGTATTAATAAAAATATTTAGCATCAATGATAATTATAAGTAATATGAAATACACTAAACATATTTATTAGGTAATAGGTAATATACTAAATAACACAGACAACTTAGTAGATTACATGGCCGCATGCCTTCAGGGTAGCAAATGTGTCTTCAACTTTTCTTTCGTTTGCACGTCACACGTTATTTTATCTGTAGGAGGCTCACTAAACACTAATTGATTTAATATTTGTGTAACATGATCTTTTTCTTACTATTTTCAAGATGCTATGAATGGATTATCATTTTATTTTGCTTTTTTATGAGTACTTTAATACAATTTTTGTAAATGTTAAAATAAAAACTTCCACGATTCATGCATTCATTCTTCTGTTCTACCTGCACTAAATTTTGTCTTCTGCCACATGCCCAAGGACATCAAGAAGCAATTCTCTGCCCTCTCTCATGATCACATTTTGTTCTGTATTCTATCCTTCTTCACAGCTCTTATTTCTTATGTTCGAAACAGTATTTTCTTGACACCATTCCTCTACCAGCTACTGCCCCCATTTCTTTGTTTTTCTTTGTAGCAAAACCCCTCGCACGAGTTCTCTTTAGGCATGTTCATCAATTACTCTGCGCTCATTTGCCCATGCAAATCAGATTTTGCCACCTCTCTCCATTCACGTTGCTTATGGGGGAATCATCAATAACTACCGTATCGCTAAGTCTGAACGTCACTCCTCAGTCCTCCTCTTAATTGACCATGTCCAGCAGTTGGCCCGTTTGTTTTCTTACCATCTTCTTGGTCAGTCCTGGGTTTCCTTATTTGATTTTCTCTTTTCCTGACATCTGCGTGTTGGAATGACCCAGGGCTTAGTTCAGGGCCCTTTTTTTTTTTTTTTTTAATCTTCATTCACTGTACTGGAAATCTTACTAGTCTCATGAGAGAAATATCTCAGTGATTTAAAAGAAGTGATGTGCTGGTTCCAGCTAAGATTGAAAGCAGCGGCCGTCTTCTAGGGAAAAACAACTTGATTCCAAAGGGAGGTTTTGCAGAGAGGGAGCGGGGTACAGACATGGTTGTCCAGAAGTCAGGGTAATTTGCTAATCAACCTCATACTTCAGCTTTGGTATGGAAATGAGCCTGAACTATGAATAAAGGTAAGTGTAACCCGAAGGGAGAGCTTGCTAAACTGAGTTCTCCTGTTCTTCATGTTTAAGTTTTTCAAATAAATCGTTTTTTTAAGATTTTATTTATTTATTTGACAGAGATCGTAAGTAGGCAGAGAGGCAGGCAGAGAGAGAGGGGGAAGCAGGCTCCCCGCTGAGCAGAGAGCCCGATGTGGGGCTTAATCCCAGGACCCTGGGATCATGACCTGAGCTGAAGGCAGAGGTTTTAACCCATGGAGCCACCAAGGCGCCCCAACTTTCAAATAAATTTTAACATGGTTTTTAGGCCCATAAATTTGGCAAAATCAAATTTGTATGTTTATATTTACATACATGTAGTGGGCATGTATATTTATATATTTATATCTATGGAGAGAGAAAGAGAGAAATAATCTGTAGGTGTATTTAGGTGAAAGGATTAACTAGAATATGGTAAGCATTGAATAAATATTTGAACAGTTACTACATGATGAGTATCTGATAAATTGGATTATTTGGTCTGCACCTTATTAATTTCAGTCATTTTTGTAAGTTCTAAAGTGAACGTTTATAAAATAATCTATATAAGACTAACCTAAAGAAAGCATTGTTAACTTCTGCTAGGACCAAATGCAAGAATTCCATTATTTCTTTTAGCTACCCTAAATTTTAATTTCTACTAAACACTAATTCATAGTTTCGTTAGACCAGGTAGACAGTCTCCAATACTTGTCCTCTTTGAGTTTAATTTGACTCCGTACAACTTCAGGATAATGTAAAAAATGCATGAAAACAGTCATTTAACTGAAAAATAAAAGGTTCTTTATTTTTATGTTGGAGCAGGTAGTGTTCCTTGTTACTTTCTCTTCAGGATGCTTTACCAAAGTGTTCAAAATATATAGGATACTTAATTAGCTTAATTTTTATTCAGTTACCTTTATTACACTACAAATAAAGACTTAGCTCTTGCAAAAAGTATATGCATATGAAATCTCACCCAGTGACACAGCTGTGTGTGGGGACCTGGCATCATTGGTCTAGTCCCTGTTGCTGTCTGTATTTTTTTCAGAATGAGAATATGAAGCCCTAATGGCAATAATATCATCATCACCATTCTCTCTCTCTCTCTCTGTATTCTCTCTTCTGTCTTCACTCTTTCTCTTTCCCTCCTCCTCTCTTTCTGTCCTCTTCTCTCATACCTGCTTTTGTAATAATGTTAAATTGATTACCTCGTGCCCTTGAACTTTAGTACTCAGAACCTCACCAAAGGAAAAGAGAGACTTTCCACCTTTTCCAGTTGAAAAAAAAAAAAAAAAATCCTAGGATGGACACTGATTGACCTGGTTGGGGAATAAGGAGTACCCTGTCCTGAGAACAGTGGCGAGGTACAATTACTGATTGTTCCAGCCTGGGACAGATGCTGCCCCCAGTGGCCACAGAGGTGAAGTGTTGCACATATCAGCTCTTAAATAGCATTAAAGAGCCAGAGGTCTAAATGAGAAGTATTTCTAGTCAACCTCATTGATCCCTCCAGTCTGTTGAACGTTCTGTTTTTTTTCTATATCTTCAGTCCCTCCAAAACTATTCATTCCCTACCGAGCAGGGGCCTATATTTGGTCATCAAAACCGCTATTTCACCCCAATTTTTGGTGTTTTTCATGGAGGATAATGTCCTACATAACAATATCCAAAAACATGGCATCAATAACAGCATTCACTTTCATATTCTTAGACCCAGGACACTAATCCATTTGGAAAAAAAAAATCACACAGTTGTATACTAGGGCCCATCATAACTCTTTTGTCTGAAGTTTCAGCCAGATAGCTGTCAGAGTTCCCCAGTCCATTCATTGTCCTTTGTCAGCTCACCCTATCCTTCTGCCTACAATGATCTCAGGCCTTCAAATCCCTTTTCAAAGTTGGACCTCCTGGCCCCTAGTGGATAACTTTTCCATCATTTCTTAAGACTTTATAATTATTTCAAGCAAAACTGGAGTGTTTTTTTTTTAAATTTCTCATGCCCCTGTTCCATCTCCAATAAAATTTACAAACCTATGACCATCTTTACCTTTCTAAGCTATTTCCTTTTACTTTCAGGAGACTAGAGCTGCTTCAAAGCCACATCATTCACACACGTGAGGAGCACAGACCTCTCTTGCTTCCTCTGAGGCCTTACCTAATCCATTCCTTCTCAGTCTTGTGTCACTAGTCACTTCTTTTCTAAGAACTGGTTCTCTAAATGATCTCAATTCTGTAATATTTACAGTTAGGAAGAGACACAGCCACCTTGCTCTGGCATGAATGTGCTTGTGTGTACACTCAAGACTTCCCTCGAGTCATGTACCCCGCCTCAGTGTACTTCCTTATTACTTCAGTGGACTTCCTTGAGAGAACATTTTCCAGTCACTGCCTCTGGCCTTTCAGTCCTGATCACTGCTCAACCTGTTGCCTTGTGTCTTCCCATAATAGAATTATTTTATAGGGTTCTGTTCTACTCCTGTTTGCCAAATCCACTGGACATCTTTAGTTAACTTACTGGACTTTATTTTGACCTTTATCTTTGCTAGTCACTTTCTTCTTCCTCAAAGTCCCAAGTCCCATTATTATTTTTTAAGTAATTTCTACATCCAGTGTGGGGCTTGAACTCATAAACCCAAGATCAAGAGTCTCATGCTCTACTGACTGAGCCAGCCAGGTGCCCCATTCTGCTCCCATTTTTACTCTGTCTCCTTAGGACTCATCATTTTTCATTGTTACTAAATTTTATTGCTTCTCATTTTTATTGTTCTGTTAATGTCATACTGATTGATGTCCTCAACTATCGTTCTCTTCCTGGAATTAGATCAGCACTCTAATATCTTGACCATTTCTACATGGATGTCCTCTTCCATAGTTATTTGGAAGTTCCAAAATTGAACCCAACACGTCTTTTTCCCTAAAATGAAAATGTCTTCTATTTTTCTCTTTTTTGGTCAGTGGTAGCAGTATCTACATAAATTCCCAATATTATCAATTAGAATACCTAGCTAACATTTATTGAGTTTGTAGTATGTAGCTGACTGCATTAAGTGCTTTATATGAACTATCTCAGCTAATATTAATAGTCTGTAAAGCTGATGGTACTTCATTTCCAATTTATATTTTTGTTACTGAATTTAAATATGTTAAATAATGTGCCAAAGTCATTTGGGAAGGGTGGCATTTGTAATGTAATTGAGGACACATGTTGAACCATATGGTACTTCCTCAGAGTGGTCTTTGATTTCTCTTTAATCCTCCGTTCTAAAATAGCACCTTGAATTGTTATGTTACTTCCCCAGTATTTCTTGAACACATTCTCCAAAAACCTCTTCATCCCACCAAATTACCCTTATTTATGTGCTCATTAACACTATGCTGAAATAGTGCATCGATACCCTTATCTCCTCCGAATTAGATTTCTCAAATACATTATTCCAGCACACTCCGGTGATTTAAAAAACACGGTAAAGCACAAACCAAGACAAAACACACACAAATCTGAGGACATCCTTCCCTTCTCGAAGTGTTCTGATGGTTTCCACTGTTTTCTGAGATAGATTCCAAACATCTAAATGTAATTTGCAAGGTCATATTGATCAAACCTCTGTGCGTACACTGGCCTCACCATCCACTGCTCCAATTCCTGGTTTCCCTCTTCATTAGTAATGCAAACTGCTCGCGGTTCTTCCTACATCTGTTGCTGTAAGTACCCCTGGGCCTTTGCTCCTGCTGTCAGGTCCTCTTGGAAGACCTCCTGGCTTCTTTCCCCTGAACTAAAATAACACCTCCTGTCCCCTGCCAATCAGTCAGCTGTCCAATATCTGCTCCTTCTAAATGATAGAACTTCTTCCTTGACTCCAAGAACAAATGAATATCCATTTTCTTTATTTCTAGGCTAACTTCTGCATATTTCCATTAATGAACTTGTAAGTTTGTTTTATAATTATCTATTTCTATCTAATTTGGACTTCTTAAAGTCAGGGACTACATTCTTCTTGTCCTCTACTGGCCCCAGAACACCATATTACCTTAGTGTGTTCATTAATTTCTCCTCAAGTAATAGTATGACTTCATGAAGGAGATGATGAACTTTGAGTGGGACCTTAAATAATTGGCTTAGAAATAGAAGAGAGGACCCATATTTGAACCTATGCTTCACCATCCCTGGGACTAATTTGATTCTGTCTAGCATTTGTGTTTACTGTACTCCATGAAATTTCCCACCGTGTATTCTACACTGTAATTTTCTTGAACCATGTGTTTATTTATTTATTTATTTATTTTAAAGATTTTAAAATTTATTTGACAGACAGAGAGCACCAGTAGGCAGAGAGTCAGGCAGAGAGAGAGAGGAGGAAGCAGGCTCCCCGCCGAGCAGAGAGCCGGATACGGGACTCGATCCCAGGACCCCAGGATCACGACCTGAGCCGAAGGCAGCGGCCCAACCCACTGAGCCATCCAGGCGCCCCAGAACCATGTGTATATTTAGAAAGGGACAATAATGGTCTGGGTTTAGAAGCAAAACTATTTCCAAAAGTCAGTTAATATTGTGATTAATTATAAAGTATTTTAAAACAGCATCGGGTGAGATGTCATCTGTGGTTGGCAATAGACATGCTGTGGGTAATTTATTATTAAAGACCTTTAAAATTTTAAAAACCCAATTAAGAAAAAACTTATAATTGAAGGATAGGAAAAATGCTTCTTTAAAAAGTGACAGTAAGATTAGCAACATCACACAACCTCCAGGCAAATGCTGATCTCACATAATAATAAATTTCTTGTGTGAGTTAAATATCATTGAAACAACTGCAATGATAACACCTTGGGCTATCATCATGTTAGATTTCTGTAGACAATAAAGAAGGGGAGACGTGCACAGGGGGAAAAAAAAAAAAAGGAAGAAAACTAAAACTCTGTCCTTAGAAGTAGCAGTCTTTTTCTGGGATTTTCTCTCTGATCTGAAACCTTTATTCTGCCCACAGTTATCACAAGAATTAGTATGTTTCCAAGTAGTGCAAGTCCTTACTACCCACTTAGGACCAATTGTAACTCTTTGCAAAGCCTGCCCAACTATGTACCTCCAGTAGATACAAAACTCAAGGGAGCTGTTATCATCTGTATGTATTTCCATGGCAGTATATCCTCTGGCTTCTGCCAGAGTCATTTCTGCCTGGGTCATTTCTCATGAATTCCTGAGTTCAGTGAGGTTAGTGCCCAAAAATCGTGTTGCTCACATCACCTTTGAAACTGACAGGGACGCCTGGGTGGCTCAGTCACTTAAGTGTCTGCCTTCGGCTCAGGTCATTGTCCCAGGGTTCTGGGATCGAGTCACGCATCGGGCTCCTTGCTCAGCAGGGAGCTTGCTTCTCCCTCTGCCTGCCACTCCCTTTGCTTGTGCACTCTCTCTTCCTCTCTCTTTGACAAATAATAAATAAAAATCTTTAAGAAAAAAATGACAGGTAAGGATTGCTCTTTCAAGTTAAGCAAAAATGATGAGGATGATGGTGATGATGGTGATGTGGTGTGTGTATAACACGGAGGGAAGACATGGCGTAAAAAACACCCTACCAAGGAAACAATGGAAAGCAGAAATGTTTAACAGTGCAGAAAATCATCACTCTTTAAAATGTTCACATATCGTTTTTTTGGAAAATAAGATTTTTTAATGAAAATTTCATTATCTAATCAATTAAATTCTGAAATAGTACCCTGTATTTTAGTTTTTGTTATGATTTTGTTATTGATACTTTTTTTTAAAAAGATTTTTATTTATTTATTTATTTATTTGACAGAGAGAGACCACAAGTAGGCAGAGAGAGAGGAAGAGGAAGAAGCAGGCTCCCTGCCAAGCAGAGAGCCCGATGTGGGACTAGATCCCAGGACCCTGAGATCATGACCTTGAGCCGAAGGCAGAGGCTTTAACCCACTGAGCCACCCAGGTGCCTGTTATTGATAGTTCTTATGACTTAATCAAATGTTTAAAATACTAGTTTTGCTTTCTTGATTGCCCTAGTTCGTTGATTTCTTGAGGCAATTTTTTTATAATTAACTCTTGTTAAAGTTGCAAAAACTTCCAGGTCGCTTGGATTATTCTAAGATATGCATGTACATCTCTAATAATCCTGCAGTAGTATTAATCAGCCTTTCATGGACTTCTATTTTTTTTTGGATGCAGCATATGAGTGAAGAAATATGTTAAGGAAAAATAGTTTAAGCTCCTTGGACTGCTAGGATAAAATAGGCTGATGAATTAGGAAATGAAATGTTTCTACGAACAACCAGATTGGAGGAGAATGTGTTGCTACTTCCAGAAAAATATTTTCCCAACAAAAAATAAACATGAAATTAATAGAAACTGCCCTTGGAGATTTGGCAGCTGTTGTGAAAATGGAAATAAGACCTGGTTACGTTGAAGTAGGTTTATTCAGAGACAGAAAAAAATGATTTCCTTGATTTTAATTATCTGCTTAGAAACAGGCTAAGAGTTTTGGGTCTTGTCATAGTACCTATTCTGAAGTCTATAGAAGGGTACCTGATTTCAAAAATTAAAGGGTGCCTGTCCAATCAAGTGCCATAAACTTCTCTATTATTTATCTGTCTCTCTCTATGTGTATTTATACAATAACAGGAGGAGACTTGTTTATGGGGGAAGTTGTGCAAACTGCTTTTCTGTCATTGTTAACTTTTCAGTTTAAAGCAAGGAGGGGAATCTCAGACATTTTCCTGCCTTCCTTGTTGCTGACGTGAGGTTTAATAGCAAAAATAATTGTTATGGTATATGTTTAAATATAGAAATAGATCTACATAGACCTATGTATATAAAACAAATCTTTTGTGTGATTTTTTTTTCCCCTCACCAAATAACAGCTTTCCAAGTATAGATACTAGTGAGATACAGGGAAAACAAATATGAAATGTGGTGGCAAAATTTAGTTAAGGGTTTAACTATTTTATTAAGGCTAATAAAATGCCATTAATTCATATTTTTTGAGTTTAGTATTTATAATAATTTATTAGTATTAAATATAAGTTAACTTTTGTTACATAGAAGGAAAAATGTTTGCTAACAAGGTAGAATAGAAAATATGAAATACCTATTTTAGGGGAAAAAAGCCTTCATATCACATTTGAAGCAAAATTTTTTTGGCAAAAATATATATTAATTAAAATTTATTTATTAGAAACCCATGTGCTTTACCAGGCACTATTTGATAGTTAATGTTACTTTGATAATACCTGTATTTATTTAAATTGTCCCTAATTTTTCTTCCTCAGAATAATGTCCACCAGTCAGTAGAGAAGTAGTTATTTTTATCTTTATTTCTTAGAAAAAATTCTTGGGAGGTGCCTGGGTGGTTCAGTGGGTTAAGCCTCTGCCTTCAGCTCAGGTCATGACCCCAGGGTCCTGGGATCGAGCCCCACGTCGGGCTCTCTGCTCAGTGGGGAGCCTGCTTCTCCCTCTCTCTCTCTGCCTGCCTCTCTGCCTACTTGTGATCTCTGTCTGTCAAATAAATAAATAAAATCTTTAAAAAAAAAAAAGAAGAGAAAAAATTCTTGAATCCTAAGAGAAGTGATACGTGCATTATTTTTATTTTTACATCTTTGCTGCCTTTCTCAGTTTTGAAGAGATCGATAATCAGAAACGATCAAGCAGACAATAAGGAAAAGTGAAAATTATGATTTGAGTTACTGCTATAAAATCATTTCAAGAATAATTTGGTCTCTTGCAACTGAGGCAAAGTTTTATTGAAATCTTGTTTAAATTTCTAATCTAGGAAGTGCCAAATTTCTATTACAACTTCATTACTTAGAGAGAAATTAAATTCGCCTATTTCCTAGTCCTCCTACTTCTGTCCAGATGATTAAAGGATCAGCAGGAAGACATTATGCATTTCTTCATATACTCTTCCTTGGAGCTGGTGTGGCTTGTAAGGTCTCAACCTCTGCCCTTTCTTTCTTTCCTTCCTTAGACCTTGAGATTATCCAGAAAACATGTCCAGAAACAAATGCATCATCCTTCTGTAGACAAACGAGTTCCACCTTCCAACTTTCTTCTTGTCATATTTGCCTGCATGTTGTATGGGAAAGCAGCAGTGATGTGACTGAGGTGGGCCCTGCTTTCGTATGGGTCAGAAACCTGCTGCACTCACATCAACCCTGCGTTCATCCCATGAGACCCTCCAGGCCTCCTTTCCGAACCTAGGAAGACTTTGGCATTTCCAGCTTAGTTTCTGAAATAATTTCTCCACTGATTTCCTGGGCTCTGAAGGCATCTCCACCATCCCATACTACGTGACTCAAAAGCCATGCAAGTTTTAGTACAAAGATAAATTATAATTCCTCATTTTCTGTCTTCCATGGTTGAGCCCATTTGGTATATCTTATTATCCCCTCTTCCTTAAAATTGTTTTTGTCAAATCAACTCTTATTTCTGTACCACAAGTGATCCCTGTTTTTAATCATTAGTTACCTTTTTGTGTTACTCCTCTTCACTACTGGCCATATATCTCTTAGCTCGTAAGACCCCCGAAGTCCAGTTGTTCTTGGAAGACTTTACACCTCTAGTGATCATTTACTGTCACCTTTTCTGTAGGCATGTAGCACATAAGGAATTTTCCAAAGCCAGTTCTCAATAATTCGTCTAATTTTTGTTGCTCACTGGGTTTATGTTAATAAACTCTTTAATGATTTCCAAATTATCCTCATGATAAGCTAAAATTTCAGTTATGGCTCACAAGAATCGGGAGTGTCCAACCTCTTCTTGTATCAATATTACCATCTCTCAGTCATACTCCATATAGCCACAGTCTAGTTAGGATTTGCATTTCTACCCATAAAATCTAGCCTTCCTCGAGCTGGTAAGGCTTTGCACACATTGATTATTCTATGTGGAACAATCTCTTCCCATCAAAACATACCTTCTACCTACTGCAGACTTCTGTAAAGTTCCTTCTACATCTTCGTTTATCACGCGTATAGGGGCAGGGATATTTCCTATGCTCTTGCATGATATCTGTAGTTGTCTGGTCTGGGGGCTCACTATTCTATGATGTCTTCCCTTTCAAATGTGTAGCAGTAGGGATATGTCAATCCTGTTCAACATTTTATTCCCTGCATTTAGTATATGTTTATTGAAAGCATGAAAGAATTAAAGTGCAACTAGAGTTTTTCATTTGTTTGTTTAAATTTTCCCCTCAAGTAATTTTTAAGCTGTGAAGCTAAAGCGTATCTTTTTAAATTATATTATATTTAGTAAAATTCCTACAAACATGCCAAGTAAATATATTATCTTCTTTCACACAGGATATGGTAATAATTAAGTATAAATTCTGAAAAAAATCTATTTGTTAACATTCATGGTAATTAAACAAAATGCATTTTTACTTTACTCGTATTTACATTTATTTGAAGTGAAAGCATTGTAAGAATATAACAAAATAAAGCTTAAGAAAACGTAGAAAATTTTCAGCATTAGCTTATTACCAATTTTGAGCCAGTCACCGTATCAACAGTATATGCGTCTGTATGTCGTTCCTTATACCAAACTTCCTGTACAATAGTTTTCATCTACTCATCTTTGAATCTTGTGTGGTTTAGAAGTAGTTCTGCAAATTTGTGTTCAGTTTGCAAGTCATATTTTGGGTGTCTTCTGACCTAAGTATAATCATTCAGTTTTTCAGGAGTGTCTTAGATAGTATGGTGATAATCCAGTTTTAACCTTGGTGTACTGCTAAATTGCATTTTTATTATTTTATTTATTTTATTTTAAAGATTTTATTTTTTATTATATTTTATTTTAATTTTATTTTACATAGGCTCCACACCCAATGTGGGGCTTGAACTCAGGACCTTGAGTTCAAGAGTGGTATGCTTCACTGAGGCAAGATTCCCTAAGGCTGAATTTTAATCTAGTTTCTATTCTAAGCTTTTCCTGTGCTCTTGGGAGAAGTTCTTTCAACTTTTCTCATCTTCACTCTTCTCACTTACAAAATATGAGAATTGAATTGGATGACTTTTCAAATTTCTTTTAAGTTCTAGAGTACATTATGTAAAAAAAATTAAATCTATATGTGATCTCAAACATTCAGATGTAGGTCTGCAATTTAAAAATCCCACTGTTGAAATAAGAAAATCATAAAGCTCATCCTTGAGAAAAAAATCTGTGGTTTTATCAAACAAAAGTTCATTTACTCAACACATTTCAAAATATAAGGAATCTCTGACTCTATTTTCTTTATAATCTATATATTTAGTTACTACAGACAATAGAATGATTGACACAAACCAGCCTAAGAAAATACTTTTTTTTAATGTTTGGAAATCATATATTTCTTCATACCTTCTCTTTTTTAAAAGATAAGAACGTATTTTAAGTCAAGAAACAAATAATTTGTGAAATGTACAACTTCACCTTAAAGGTGGAGGTTATTATGATACGTGTTTGGTGCAGAAGACATTTTGGTACTACACCAGTTTATTAATATGCTTAGGTTAAAATAGGCCTCAGTTTTCCCATTTATGTATGTATATATGTATTTATTTATTTATGTATTTATTCATTTATTTCATCTTGAGAACATACTTCTGCCATTATTTAGATTTCTATCAAGCACGTTTATTGGTACCTTCTATGCACCATGCAGTATTTTGAACATACGTAACAGAAAATCTCTGTTGAGTCCGTAGACATGGCCCGGACGTAATGGGTTTATGGGCCACAGAGCAACGCAGAAAGATTCTGTGTGCTTCCTTAAGGTATGCTCCAGAAGTCTGTGGTTCTGACACCGGAAGTGGTTCTTCAGTATTTAAGGAGGAACACTTTGCGTCCCCTCAGAATTACTCTTAGGATACTTTCTAATCCGGGAAGCCTGGATTCTCATTTCCATTCCTTGAACGTAAGCCCGGTGTTTTCCCCATACTCCCTATCAGTGTGCTGAAGCAAACTTGGGTGAAATACTTTTCCTTTTGTGAACTCCTAGCCACATGCGACTCCTAGAATGCAGCTTTGTACAGTGGCCCATCACTGGCCCCAGTCTCTTCTATTTACTAATTATTTGTTTTACCTCGGTTGCTATATTGTTCTTACTTGTTCTTATGTAGTGTCCCTACTTGTTCTTGTTCTCATCAAGAACACCTGCTTTAACAACTTCCTTTAACACCATAATCAGGGATAAGTGCAAGAATTTGGTCCGTCCTTTGTGCAGGGACCATGGATTCTTCAAGCAGATTTTCCATCTCCTCTTGAGCAACATTGAGCCTCTATTACTTTCTATTGAAAAAAAGGAAAAGATGGATAAAACAGATCTTTACATGTCAGCTGGTTACATGGGTTTATGCTTATTATACAGATATTTTCCTTCTTCTCCTGATTCTCGTAATTATTCAAGCTTTCTCCTGGTTGAAGGACAGAAACTTTGATGGAGAAAATGGGAATTGTTGCTTACATGAATTGTGACCCTTTTCTTTTCTTTCCTTTTTTTTTTTTTAAAGATTTTATTTATTTATTTGACTGACAGAGATCACAAGTAGGCAGAGAGGCAGGCACAGAGAGAGGAGGAAGCAGGCTCCCTGATGAGCAGAGAGCCCAATGTGGGGGCTCGATCCCAGGACCCTGAGATCATGACCTGAGCTGAAGGCAGGCTTTAACCCACTTGAGCCACCCAGGCACCCACCTTTTCTTATGACTTGAGAAAGTGAAGGAGATAGGATGCAGAATAGTAGATGGAAACAGTAAAGAAAAGGTAGGGCCAATTAAAAAAAATTGAAAGAAATGGAAAGTCAAAAAGAATTAAAAGGCAACAAAGGTTACTGAACATATGCTCTCATTAACGAAAGAGGAAAAGAAAGAAAGCAAAGGTTCAAGAAGCAGGGAGGCCATTCTCTTCATTGTCTTTCCACCTAAAGAATTAACAGGAGGGAGTTTCCAGCAAGTAGCTGGCAGTACATGCAGTCCTTTGCCTCATGTCTGGAGACAGCTCAATAAAGCAGTTTTTCCCTTTCCAGAAACACACCAGTGCACTGAGATTAAATGAGAGATGGGATAATCCTCACTCCTGTTCTGCCAACCACAGGCTCGATCCCGATGCCACTTCAATCATTTCTGTAGACATAGAGTGGGCCAGTATGACTCCCGCATGCTCTCTCATTGGTGCCGTGACTTTAAGAGCTTCAAGATAAAAATTGAACAAAAGTGGTTTACATTTAACTAGGAACACTTCAGACAATAGATCATAATTTCATAGGTACTTGATCTGTTTGACTTCATTTTTTCAAGACAATAAATATCTCTTGTGCCAACCCATAGCCTGTATTCTGGGAATGATTCAATACAAAGGAATGAAAGGAATTTAATGTTTTGAAAGATTTTCTGTTAGGCACCAAAGATATTATTTGTAAAAGTAGTAATTGTTGGAGTAGTTTGATAAAAACTATAAATACCAACCACATTTTAATTTTTCTTTACATAATCCTCTCACCGTATAATAATACATAGCTGTGAGTGAATATTTCATTAATTATAAATGACTTGCCAAATGGAATGCCAATGGAAATGCCAGAGGAAACCCTACTAGGGTTGTATGAGAGAACTCAAAGTTAAATTAGTTTGTGGAACTTTTACTGAATATAATTTTTAAAACTTTAAAGCATTTCCGTCTTATCTTGATTGTAAGTATCTTTCATCTTAGTTTTTTAAAAAAATATCATCTATTGAAAACTAGTCACCATTAAAGACAAAAATATTTCAGGTAACTGTGATATATATTTTTATAGGTTTTGGTTTTACTGCAAGCAGAGAGTAAGTTTAAATCAATCAGAGTATTTAACTCTATGACTGAAACATCATTGATAGTTCCACTGGAGGTATCATTGGGATATATAGGTATGTAATGATACAACAACACAAAAATAAACAACAACAACAAAAACCTAAAGCAAAACATTGATTTCCTGTTAGTACATACTAGATTATTCACAGTTCTTTTGAATTCAAAAGCTCAATTTAAGAAATATGAACAATTCACAATAGGGAGGAAATGTCTCTTTGTCTTAGACTGAGTAAGATATTTTATATTTGAAGTCATAGTTTTTTTTTTTAACTGGATTTATCTATTCTCAAAAAAGAGGACTTAGGATCTTTGCATCATTTTCTACAAATATTGTGGATTGTTTAATGGAACCACTTGCCTTCCAAGTTCCTATAGTCTTTTAAAAGACTTATAACATAGGCCTGTATTTGCTGTATATGATAGAAAGTTAAAATTCCTTTTTTAAAAAAATTATTGTTTTTTATTATGTTACGTTAATCACCCTATAGTACATCATTATTTTTTGATGTAGTGTTCCAAGATTCATTGTTTACATATAACACTCAGTGCTGCATGCAATCCGTACCCTCCTTACTGCCCATCACCAGGCTCACCCACCCATCCCCCTACCCCTCTCCACTCTAAAACCTTCAGTTTGTTTCTGAGTCCATAGTCTCCCATGGTTCGTCTCCCCCTCCAATTTCACCCCCTACACTTTTCCTTTCCTTCTCCTAATGTCCTCCACGTTATTCCTTATGCTCCACAAGTAAGTGAAACCATACGATAATTGACTCTCTCTGCTTGACTTATTTCACTCAGCATAGTCTCTTTCAGTCCCGTCCATGTTGATACAAAAGTTGGGTATTCTTCCTTTCTGATGGGGGTATAATACTCCATTGTGTATATGGACCACATCTTCCTTATCCATTCGTCCGTTCAAGGGCATCTTGGTTCTTTCTACAGTTTGGTGACTATGGTCATTGCTGCTATAAACATTGGGGTATAGATGGCCCTTCTTTTCACTACATCTGTATCTTTGGGTTAAATACCGAGTAGTGCAATTGCAGGGTCAGAGGGTAGCTCTATTTTTAATTTCTTAAGGAATCTCCACATTATTTTCCAGAGTGGCTGCACCAACTTGCATTCCCACCAACAGTGTAAGAGGCTTCCCCTTTCTCCACATCCTCTCCAACACATGTTCTTTCCTGTCTTGTTAATTTTGGCCATTCTAACTGGTGTAAGGTGGTATCTCAATGTAGTTTTGATTTGAATCTCCCTGATGGCTAATGATGATGAACATTTTTTCATGTGTCTGTTATAAAAAATTGTTCTAGGAGTCCTGAGAAGGTACGTTATTTGTTTTAATTGGAAGAAAGGCTGGCAGAAGTGAAATAGGACAGCAGTAAGTCTGAGAAGACCAGGCTGAGACAGCAATAGGACGTGTCACGTTGAGAATGCCAGTAAATTACTGCAATTGGCCTCATTTTCCACATCTACAGATGAGAGTGTGCTCTACATTACTCGTAATATTCCATCCAGTTCATAATTTTTATGATTATATAAAAGACTATTAGGAATAAATGAAATATCTGCTGTGATTAAATGAAGTCTAATTTTTTAAAAAATGCATGGGTTTTTGGTTTGGGTTTCAGTTGTTAAGCAGAGCATACTTCAAAGTAGATGCACTCAACCTTATTTCATTTATAATTAGTGTCATCAGCTGGCATATAACAATTAATGTGCTTTTTCCAAGGGTTTTTACCATTTCGCCTGTTATATACTTTAAGCTATTCATTTGTTTATCATATTATGAAAGAGAGCTTTTAGGCCAGAGCATATTAAATGATCACAAATCCCAAATTTAATGAAGTAGAAATTAGTGACATTTTATTTCATTTTTTCTCACATCATCGTACAATAAAAACCACACTAGCATTTTATAATATCTGGAGGACATGATAAAGTAGAGGGGCTACTCCAATAAAAGCCATACAGCGTGACTGACGCTGGAAGGCTGACAGCTGTCGTAAAGAGTAGATCACAAATTCATTAATGAGGGCTCCCATTATAATTGAATTAGCCAGTCTTTTATCTGTCTTAAGTAATACGTTCTGCAACCAGAGGCCATTTACTGAGTGTGTAATATGTCCGGGGATCCAGCTAAGAGAATGGAAGAGGGAGATGTGTGAAGTAGATCCCCAGGCAGGAGCTGGTGATGGGAATCCTCAGTTAGGAGGAGAAAGCCCTTCGGGGTCCGTGCAGGGTAGAGAGAGAAGAAACTTTAGAACCACGTGCCTGCACTAAAATCAGGTCCAGTGAGTAACATGCTGGACCTAGTCCGGAGTCCTTAGCACGTATCCTTGAGCAAGAGGGAAAAATAAAACGGAGAAACCAGTGGGTGCTCGTTTGTCATTGTTGATATCTGTAACCACCTTTCCTATAGATTACAGATATCTCACCTACGTAATTTTATTTGGTGCACAAACCACGTACCTGTTTACATACATTTTTTTCCTCCATTGATTTGCAGCAGTTCTTCAGTTTGTGTCTGTATTAAATTGTGCTGTATGGCTGTATGTGGAAATGTCCAACGCACAAGTAGGATGGGCCAACTAGAAAGTCATTTGCAGGAAGATTGATTTATTTGTCAGGGGATGAAGCCTCTGGCAGGAATAAAGTCCCAGGCATAAAGAGGTTGGCTCAGAGAGGAGGTCTTGGTTTTCGCAGGAAGATGGCATTCTCAGTGCAGCTTGGCCACTGGCTAGTGTAATTACAATAGTGTCCCTCCACTCCCCGCCCTTCTCCCCATTTTCACTTTTTGTGGTATCCTTTCCCCATCTACTGTGGTCTGGGAGCAGGTGGTCCTCGTCCTAACAAACTGTGAGGTCACTAGCAGCCTGGTGCTACCTCACAGTGCCTGAATGATTCACCTCACTTTGTCTGGTCACCCGCATTTTATCATCTCACATCTTCAGGTGAAGACAGGGGTGAGTACAGGATAATAAGGTATTTTGAAAGCGAGGCCACATTTACATCAACTTTAATGTACAGCATTTTTATTATGGTATATAATTATGATTGTATTTATTTTATTACTAGTTACTGTTGTTAATCTTTGGCTGTGTGTAACTGGTGAAGTAAACTTTATCATAGATAAATGATATCGTAGATATTATAGATATGTATGTATATGTAAAAACATAGTATCGATAGGATTTGGTGCTATGTGCAGTTTCAGGCAACCACTGAGGATCTAGGACAGTACCTGTAGATAAGGGGGGACAATTGTATTTCTTGGACTATGAGGCCTGAAGAAAACAAAACTGTAAGTAAAAATGGAAATTACACTTTTATGAACTTGATAATAGTATGCAAGTAACCTCACTTTTGGAATACCTTTAAAATAATGCACTAGAAAGAAGATGAAATAGATGTGTTTTAGTCAGGGTTCTTCAGGGAATCAGGATCAACAGACATACAGAAGAGCCGATTTGTTATAGGAATTGGTCATGTAATTCTGGAGGCTTAGAAGTAGACCCACCATCTGCAGAGTTAGATGCGGACCCACCATCTGCAGAGTTGAGAAACCAGGAAAGCCGGTGGTATAATGAGAACCTGAGGGCCATTGACTCTGGAACCTATGTCCCAGAGTCTGAAGGCCCCAGGATCAGGAGCTCCAGTGTTGTAGGACAGGAGAAGGTGGACATCCCAGCTCAACAAAAGAGAGTGAGAATTTGTCCTTCCTCTGCCCTTTTATTGTTTGTTTTTACTTGTTTGTTTGTTTTTCTGTTGGGATTCTTAAGAGATTGAAGGATGCATACCCGTGTTGCTTAGGGTGGGTTTCTTTACTCACTATACTGTAACAAATTCCAATCTGTTTGAGAAGCACCCTCACAGACACCCACCCCCCCCAGCTATCTGAGCAGCCCTTAGCTCAGTCAAGTTGACAAAATGAACCATCATAAGGTCTTCCTCATGAACTCGTCTGAGAGCCTCTGTATAAATAACTTATCTAAAGGTGTCGATGATTCAGGTCATCAATGGTAACAGCAACACACTAAGAGCAGAGAAGACCTTGGTCTTGCCATCGTCAGATACTTAGTGGGGATCACTGACAGAGAGCTGGTGAGGCCTGTAAATTTGTATTATGGATGACAGTGCCTATTGGAGTATCCGCGGGAAGTGGCAGCAGGACCTTGTAGAGATAGCAGTCTCTTTAGGGGTACTCCTTGGTCAGGAGCCATGCAAGAATAAGGCTGGAGATTCTAGCAACTGGTTTAATAATCCTGATGCTGGGCAGAAACCGTTGTTCTCAGGGAAGCACAATCAATGTCTTGTAAAGCAATAGCCACAATTATCAGGGAAGACAGACAGTGGACACAGGACCAAAGGGAGTGGAGCTGTTTCTGGGGTATGTCCCAGAGGGCTATTTTCTCTTCGTTTTGCCTACCTTCACATAGATGATTCTAGTGACCTCTCAAACTCTTCCCTTTTCAGATCTCTATGGGTCCAGACAAAGAACACACAAGAGGCTTTTTTGTATATAAGTTGCTTTACTTGAGTTCTCTCAAGACGAAAGTTTACATGATAGCATGTCAAAAGCAGTCAGACCAACTCCTGCTTACACTACTGACGTCGTATTGCTTACAGCTTCTTCTTAAATTTGGTGTGAGGGAGACAGAGGTGGAAGAGATTTATGGTAAGAACCCAAGCTTTGGTACAAGAGATTGAGCATTGGTTGGGAATGTTTTGAAGTATGAGCTGGGGACTTCCAGTTTCACCGCTCTCTGCTTTCCAGCCGCATGTAGAATGGCAAATTCTGGCCCATTCAGAAGAACTCAAATGATTACCCTGCAAAATCACCTGTATACACCCAGACTAGTATTTTGTAGTTTTTCTTTGCATTTGCTAATCGGTCATGTTCTTCCTCAAGTTATTTTGATGCGTTGTTTTCTCCCTCCAGTTCAAGTCCTGATTCAAAAATCACCTTCTCAGTGAGGATTTCTCTGTTCATACTATGCAAATTCCAGAATTTTACCCATTGTGGCATTTCCTATCCTTCCCCCTAGAATTTGTTGCTCTCAAATATCTCCTTTATTTCACTCATTTATTTCCTTTTCTGTTTGTCACCACACTGCCCAAACCCACTAGGATGAAAGTTCCATAAGATGACTTGGTTTCAATGACTTTAGTCTGCTGCCATGTCTCCAGTACCTGAAATAGTGCCTGACAGAGAGTGGACACTCACTAAATATGCGTTGAAAAGTTAAGTCATGAAGAGAAATTTTGATATTGTGAAAAAATACAGCGAATTGAGTCCAGTGGGATGGCAAAACAAAGCTGCGTTATCATCAAGGATGTTTTATTCGTACAATATTTCTTCCCACAAGCACTGCCGTTGCCATCTTGACTCATCCTCCTGCTCCCACTCTCTTTTCACAGCACATTCTCCACAGGGGAGTAAAAACCTTGATGTCTATCCCTGGTCCTCCTAGGACTCCCATTACTCTTTAACTAAACCTAGCATCCTCCTCCAGCCCAGCACCCCCAGGCTTCTGCCAGCCTGTCCACACAGTCCTCATGATTCAGGCTTCTGCCTTGCTGGCTTTCTTCACATTCAACAAATCTGCCTCGTTATTCTACCTCATGGTGTTTGTGCCTGCTCCCCTGTTGTATTTTTTTTTTTTTTCTGTTTGGAACAAGCCTCCGTTAGGCTAGTTTCTGTGCATCAATTATGGCTAAACATTTTATATTTCCAATTGTAGCGTTTTGAGAATAAAGATACATGATTATAATAAAAGAGAACATACTAAAAAGAACACATTAACATAAATATATATTTATGAATATTTGAAGCTTGAATCCACTTATATCAAAGCTTCATTTTTTGCACTAAAATTTAATTAAATACCTATTATGCAATGAACCAGAGAACGGAAAGAGTAGTAAGAAGTTACAACCATAGTAGTAGGGAGATATAAAATGAACTCCCTAGTTTGTTATGAGACTAAAGTAATACTTAGTATTTCTGGACTCGTACTATGTTGAGGACTATTTGTATCAATGGAATCTTCACAATGGAATTTCAATGTAGGCATTAGTGTGATCATTTTGTGATCACAAATGGAAATCAGATGGTATAAGTTCATTCTTCAAGATCTCACACATAGAAAATGGGTTCCTAGGGCGAGAATATATGACTTCGAACCTCATGCTGCCTTTCCAAAATGAAAGAATTCTTGGATGGAAAAGAGGGCCCTGTGGGGGGAGAAGGGTTAATCAGAGCACTCTGGTCAGAAAAAGCTTTCTGCAGGAGACAGTATTACATGGAATCTGGAAGGACCAGGAATTGCAAAACTGAGGCTGAGGGGGGAAAAACAATGGTTCTTTCTAGAACATGCAAGCACTTCAAAATATTTAGAACGCAGAGTCTGCAAGAGGGTGGACAGACATTGAGTGGGGAGACAGAGATGTGTACAGTGCAAAGAGGTTTGACTGAATCCTGTGGGTAACCACATTGTTAAGTATTTCAGCAAAATTATACTTTAACCATGGTGTAAGAAAGATTGGAATAAGGAAGAAATCCTTAGGAAACCTGGCATATTCCGGTGGAAAGGTGATGAGGATCCTGAAAGCAGAAATAGGGATTACACATGGAGAGCGTTAGAGACAGAATACATATTTTGGAGGTAAAATCAACTGGAATTATGGATTGCTTAGATGTGGGGCTTGAGGTAGAGGTAGGAGTTTAAAGTAAAACCCAAGATTCTTGTTAAGATGACCGAGAGGATTGTATGCTATTAGGAATTTAACAGGAAAAACGGGTTTTTTTTAGGACAATACATTTCCTATGTTATTTTTTATTTTAAATGTCTGAGGAACACTGATATACTCAATAAACCATTTAAAATACAGTTTTTGAGCCTGACAGAGTTTAGCTATGGCTCTGGAGACAATGACCTGGTTTAAATCCCAATCTGACCACTTAAAGTCTCTGTAAGTATGAATAAATGACTTAATTTCTTTAAATTTCATTGTGTTCATCTGTCAAATGGATGAATTTACAATACCATATAGTGTCCCCATGATAATTGAATAACCTATAAAGAGCATGCAGAGCGTTACCTAGCAGGTGTATTTTGGGTGTATCTACAGTTTTTGTTACTCCTTGTTATTTTGGCTGGCAGACATACACATCTGTGAGTGGGATAATACATTAGTTGGTGGAAGTTGAAGACCTGGGATCAATGTGATCAAATAGGGAGACTGGATGGCAGAAGAGAGGAAAGATAAGAATGAACCCTTGGGAACATCTGTGCTTAAGAAATAGAGAGAAAACTAAAAATACACTTGAAAATAATTAGTCTGAGGACTGCAAGAATACAAGGGATTGAGCATTGTTTAAGAAGCCACAGGATCTGATTAAGAAGTGAGGGATTAACATGTTAGATGAGGCAGAGGCATAAAGGAAAATAAGAGTGATTTGTCCATTTTGAGGTAGTAGAAGGGTTTCAGTAGAATGGTAGGGTCAGAAGAGGGTAAGACACCAGATTGTAGTGGTTCAGAAATTACTGGGAGGTCTGGAAGTGGAGTCAATGGGATAGGCTACTCATCATTCTTTAAATATGAAGGCAATGCAGACACTTGGTGGGGAAGGTCATGGGAGGGTAAGAGGGAAGGGCATCTAAAGGGCAGGTGGGTGAATCAGTGTTTGAAACTTTCAAGAAGTTGTGGTGGTGTAGTTGATGTCGTGTTACCATCTTTGCGATTAATAAGATAGTTAATTAAAAATGAGACCATTCCTACAAATGTCGATGACTGTATCTGTTTATTGATATGTATAGCAATATAGAGAGAAGAAAGATATACAGTGTGTTCAAAAAGTAAAACAAAACAAAACAAAACCCTAGATTGATAAGTTTGAACAGCTTTATTGGTATATAATTTGCATAACATAAAATTCACCCACTTAAAATGTCCTATTCAAGGCTTTGGAGTAGATTTCAAGAGTTGTGCTACTATCACACCCCATCTATGCCCTCCCCATCCAGACTATAGGAAAACACAAATTTACCTCATTTTCAATAGACTTGA
Organism: Lontra canadensis; assembly: GCF_010015895.1. Lineage (NCBI taxonomy): Eukaryota > Metazoa > Chordata > Mammalia > Carnivora > Mustelidae > Lontra > Lontra canadensis. The sequence goes on from NW_022631033.1 coordinate 11,036,604, forward strand.
TTATTCCAGACATTTCATATAAAAAGAATCTTATAATATAGGGTCCTTTGTGATGAACTCCTTTCGTTCAGCAAGATGTTTTTGAGGTGTCTACACATTGTAGTGTGAATCAGTTCTCCATTCTCTCTCTTTTTTTTTCTGAATATGCCACATTTACTCAGTTGATGGACGTCTGGGTTATTTCTGGTTTTCGGCTCTTTTGAATAATTCTGCTGTGAGCATTCATGGCCACATTTTTGTGTAGATGCATGTTTTCATTGACTTGAGTATATCACTAGGTGTCGAATTATCAGGTCATGTGGAAATTCTTTAAGTGTTTGAGGAACTGTCAGACTGTTTTTCAAAGCAGCTGTCCATTTTACATCCCTCCAGCTTCCAGTTTCTTCACATTTTTTCCCCCAGTTCTTATCTTTTGTTGTTGTTGTTGTTATTCTAGAATGGAATTGATTGCATTTTCATAGAAATATTCTTCAGTGTTGAAAGTGTAGATACTTTTTCAGTAAAGGGAAACTAAATTTAAAGTCATCAGTTCCCTCTGAATCAGGAAAAAAGTACCATAAATACAGTTACACTATTTTCTCTGGGACTCCAGATTTTGGGGGGCCGATAGGATATCTAGAATATGTGTGATTGTGTACATACTAACAGGGACATCATTTTTGGCAGTTGTGGCAGGGTCAACAGCATAGCTAATTTGTCAGAACAGAAGTGGCCTCATGACCCCTGTCCAGTGGTTTATAAAGCCCCAAGCAGCTGGGTCAGACTCAGAGTCCACTGGGATCAGGCATGTGGTAGGATTGTCTTTTGTCTTATTTCTTCAGTTAGATTTTTTTTTTTAAAGATTTTACTTATTTATTTGACAGAGATTACAAGTAGGCAGAGAGGGAGGCAGACAGAGAGGAAGAAGCAGGTTCTCTGCTGAGCAGAGAGCCCCATGCGGGGCTTGATCCCAGGACCCTGAGATCATGACCTGAGCCGAAGGCAGAGGCTTTAACCCACTGAGCCACCCAGGCGCCCCTCTTCAGTTAGATTTTTGCTGTGATCCTGGATTTTGCCTACGATTTCTTGTTCCTACCCTTTTTTGGGAACCTCCCTGCAGATTCTAGGAGCTCCTTTAAAACCTTTTAACAGATTTCCTTTCTGTTTTTGTCAGGAGAAATCCATGTTCCTTACTTTTCACTGAGTATCCTCTCCCATAAATCTGTGATATTATTTTCTTTGCTGATGAGAGAGGATACCAAGGCTGCTTTTTGTGGAAAAGGTAATCCAAAAGAATATTACTCAGGAAAGCTAAAGGAGATCCCTTATTCACAGCTGCTTTCTTTGTAATAGCCACGAGCTGGAAATGACCAGGATGCACTTTCATAGGCGAACGGTTAAATAAACTGTAGTATATTCATACCCTGGAACACTCATCAGCAAGATCAAAACAAAAATAATTATTATAACAAAAATTTGGCTGAATCTGCAGTGAATTTCACTGGATGCAAAGTTGACTCCAAATAGTTATATATTCTGTGATTTCATTGAATAACTTTTTTGACATGACAGAATTACAGAAATGGAGAATAAATTCGTGATCACCAGAGCTCAGGAAAGAGGGGGTGGTGCAGAAGTTTTGTAATAAGAGGCAACATCATGGATCCATGTGGTGAAAATGTTTCTTTCCTGACTGTATCAATAATAATGTCTTCCTTGTGGAAATAGTACTGTAGTTTTACCAGATGTTACCATTGGAGGACACAGAGTAAGGATACATAGGATCTCCCTGTATTATTTCTCCATGGGAATCTTTAATTATCCTTAAAGCAAAAAAAAAGTTTAATTAAAAAGTGCATTGAAAGGTTATTTTCTATTGAGAAAAAGATCCGATCTAAAATGATTAGAACCTTTTTGTTTTGATATGTGGATTTTCCAGAACAAAATACATATCATACATATTGCAAAGTTGCTTATTTCATTAACTTTTTTCTCAACAAGCAATTTGAGACACCTTGGTGTCTTGTTGCCCTGGAAATAATTTCGCTTCTTGACCCTTGGGGGATGAAACAGATTAAGAAAGTTTGGGAAAAAAGCCTTCTTTAAACTATAAGATTCATCCCAGATCAATGACATTTCATTTAATATTTTGAATATCAAAGAGAAATGAAAGCTGTATAATTTCCTTTCAACAAGTAAATGAAAGAACTAATAACATCCATCGGTTATGTGTATACTGACACAATCAATGAAAAATAATTTGGGGCAAGCCCATTTTGGAAACTTTAAGGATCATTGATTTTTTTAAATGTAGAAATGTTACTTTACTGATGAAAACAGTATTTGAAAGAAAAATCTCGGATTGTCTTCTGCAGCGAGTGGAAACCACTACTGGTTTGGTATCATGTCTGATTTTGGGTATTTGATAAAGAAGGAAGCCTTGACTCTGAATCATGATTTTTCATGAGTTGTTTTGTCATCAGAGATTCTGACAAAAATTCTTAAAAGTATATATTTTTTGGCTGTCCTGAAATTTGTCAGTGCACATAATGTCAGGACCTTCTTAAGAGTTTTTCTAGGAAAGTAAAGTGTAATAGAATATATAAGGCTTTCAAGAAAACATCTTGGAGCACTGGTTGTAATTCAGGAAAAATTATTGTTTTAGAACAAAGAATACAGTGTAATTCTCAAGCTAATATAGGGAGAATGAATTAGGCCAGAATAATACTTGGATCCTTTGGCTACATAATAAGCTAAAATCACCTTTATTTAAGGCTCTGTGATCATCACTATAGTGTTCCTAAAAACAAATCTGAGCTCCTCTGGCCAAATTGCTGTTGTTCAAGAAGAGATTAGAGACAGATACCAATTCAGTTTTTTCAGTGCTAGAAGTTAAGCCTCGTGTAGGCCAGGATCAAAGTCCTAAAGACTTAACTCATTTATCAACTGGCAAACTCTGCAAACACCTTAAAACACTGCAAATAATTCTGAGTATAAATGCTTAGATGACCTTAAATATGAAATATGAATTCATAATCCTTCCTTACTGACACAAATGGGGACAGTGAGGAAGAACCTGCTAGAAATAATGTCCTTGAATGGAGGTCAGGCATATAGTCCCATATGGCTTCCAAGTCGCAGAGCTGTAGTCCTTTGAGATAAGGCTATGGTCTTCCAGTAGTGTAATCAGTGAAAACCCCAGTTTTGTGTTTTGTGTTTTTGTTTTTAATTACCCAGATATTATAGGTTGTTCTCTTACATATCAAAATGAAAATTGAAAAATGATTAGATGATAGTGTTTTAAAAAATGATGTTATAGTTTTGTTGAAGAATTTAATTTCAGTTTTATTTAAAACCACCAACTATAAGGGTACCTGGCTGGCTCAGTCAGTAGATCGTGCGAGTCTTGATCTCAGGGTTATGAGTTTGAGCCCCACACTAGGTGTGGAGATACTTAAACACACACACACACAAACACACACACACACACACATACACAACCATCAACCATAAGTATGTTTAAGTATACTTATGCAGGGTTTTCAGATTTAGGGACAAATTGTCAGTACATACCAAAACATTAATAATAATAATTATCTCTGGGGAGTGAGATTGAGAAAAGCAATCAAGTATGTAGTTCCATTACTTTTGGAATGAGAAATATTAAATGATGAATAACAAAGATGGAATATACATTTTCAAGACTAAGTCTAAGACTTGTATCTTTCAGCTTCTTTTTCAGGAAGACAAACCACAAAATCTCGCAGAAATCTCTGTTGATGCAGAAATAAAATTTGTGGGGTTTTCTTGTTTGTTTTACTCAGAAAATCTTGAAATACTGTCTTTTTAGGAAGAAGCAAATAATTTCATGAAAAAATAAAAAGAGAAAGAAGTGAGCAGCTCTGTAGTTGTATTATAAATTATGTCCATGTGAAAAAATAACTTTATAATGCAATAAATAATAATTGCAATAAAATAAATAGACCAGAATTTGAAGTTTGAGGTTTTTTTTTTTTCATTTTAGGACATGGACACACACCTTTATAGATATCCTTGAAGAGAATCCAGGTTCTGACTGATTTAGAAACACTGATATATAGAATGTTGAAATGGGGTCTTCATCTTATTTGTATGTGCATCCACTTTTTTTTTTTTTTACGATTTTATTTATTTATTTGACAGACAGAGATCACAAGTAGGCAGAGAGGCAGGCAGAGAGAGAGGGGGAAGCAGACTCCCCGCTGAGCAGAGAGCAGAAAGCTGGATGTGGGGCTCCATCCCAGGACCCTGAGATCATGACCTGAGCTGAAGGCAGAGGCGTAATCCACTGAGCCACCCAGGTGCCCTGTGCATCCACTTTTAACTGCAAACTCTATTACTTCTAGTCAACGGAATAACAGATCCTTTTCTAGTTCTCTGTTCAGTGTCTTCTCCCTTCCTCCCTCCCTCCCTCCCCCCTCCTTTCTTCCCTTCCTTCCCTCCTCCCTCCCTCCCTCCCTCCTGCTCTCTCTCTTTCTGAGTAGAAATATTCTCTCTACCAGGAGGGACTAGGCACCAGGGAACATTATGATCAAGATTCTGTGACCTGCTGTCACATAAGACAAAATAAAACTTGGTGGCGGATGAGAGTAAAGATGTTACTGATTGAAGCGCAAACTCCCAAGTGGTGTCCTTGAATTGGCTGCGTTAACACTGCAAACAGCATATATGGGGACACGGAGACAGCCTCCTCCATGTTTTCATCAAAAATTTGAATGATATATGTGCCTGCTCTGTCTACTAATTCTGTTTTATACGGATATGAAAATGCTAGCATCACCAAAACGACTATTATGATCTGTGGTCCAGAAGAGAGACATCCAATAAAAGCCAATTCTGAATAGAACTCCTATGAAGGAAGACTGAATTGCATGCAAATAAACATGGGAAAGATTGGACAAAACCCAGGGAATCCTGGTTCCACTAATTTCTGCGGTGTTAGCGGCATCTGTCGGGGGTAAAACATCTCTTGCTTTTGCTTTTCTCTCAAGTGAACTACGGGACATAGAATCCATCTGCTTAGCACTAGTGAGATGTTTGAAATATATGATAGTGTGATTTTAAACTTAGAAAATATCGGCCTCTTTTGTAGATGAAATATTTAAAAGAGAGAAAAAAGATCTGATCAGTAGACCAGGGTTGAAATCTGGGTCTGTATACTAAAATCCAGCAGAGCGCAAAGCCAGTCCCTAACATTTTCTGGTCTGGTCTCTTCACTCTGTAAATTACGGAAGATGGAACAGTTAGGAGACTCTTAAAATAATATTTTAAACCTAAAATTTTATGATCCTCCTTAAGGCACTAATATATTTATATGCTCTTATTTTTCTTTCAGAAAAGGAAGGCAAACATCTTTAAAATGTAATTTTAATGCAATCAAAGATATTTTAATGTAATCATTATAATAATAAAATATTATAGTTAAAAATGAGTAGAAGAGATGACATTAGCTTCTGGATTTATTATCAACTGTATTTCTAGAGAAGTAAAAAATTTAAAAATAACAATAAAATTTGCAAGTGATTTACACAAAAGCTTCCTCGGTGAAGAAATAGGACTACGACTACTTCTAATTCCACTAAAGCAAGGGCCAATAAAATTTGGGCATATCCTGCAGTATAATTAGGTTCATTTAGATGAAAAAAAAAAGGGGTAGGTTATTAAGTGCATTATATTTAAAAAATGATTAAAGCAATGACATCAGTCTTTTAGGATAGTTGTTAACAATTAAGGGAATGGGTGAGAGAGTTCTTGTGGGTAGGTTTCCATAACTTTGCCTAATCCATGGACCGTAGTTGTATAGCTCAGATTTTCATGAGGTCCTTCAAACTACACTGGAAGATTGCTGTCGAATTACAGTCTTGCCTGGGACTGCCTGGGTTTGACATCAGCTTTATTTCAGGGTGACACAGTCTACCACAAAAGAAAACCACAGGTGCAAGAGATAGAAGGAACACAGCGACAAGGGAAGTTTTATGCTTAAAGGTAAAGAGGAGTGGTTTGAATTTCTGAGAGATGAGAGAATAAGCCACTTAGATCTTTCAAAGTACCGAAATAGTCATTTTTAAGTAAAAGCAAGACTCAGAGCTTCAGAGAGTTCAGAAAACTTCATCCTGGAGTTACTGATCCAGCCACACCGGGTATCGTCAGATATCGGCGGGCACTGTCAGCTGTCAGGAAATAAATCTCTCTATCAGATGGAAGCTGTGTGAGTTGGAGCAAGTGCTCCACAGCGTATCACCCCGGGAGCTCTCAACACGCCTAGTGAGCAGGGGGCCCTGGTGTGCTCTGATTTATGTATATCCGTAAAGTCCCTCCTGATAGAGTCAGAGGGAAGAGGCTGATCAAGAGGGCTGTCACTCAAAATGCTTGTATGGTGTGGCCACCTCCCTCAACCCATTGTCCAAGGCTGCAAGGAAACAAAAGCACCAGATTCTGTTCCCAGCCGTTTTTTCCTTTCCCTTGTGACCCCGTTAAAAGACTATTGTGGGAGCCACCACTCCCTTCCTGTGCTAGTAGACAGTGGCAAGTACTTACATTTGTGTTTTAAGGGTGGTCTTGTCAGTGGGTCGTCCTGGCAGTTGATTTTACGTAGCCTCTCAGAATTTCTCAGGTGCCTGCCATGGTCCATGCTTGCCTGCAGATTTCTTGGATTTCTGAAGAGCCAACTGGATTTCCTCCCCTTAATGTGTCTGATGCCATTTCATTCCCTGAGATCCCCGGTGTGATTGTATTTTATCCTCATTACATTTCCAACTGTACGAGGTCCAAATTATATTGGGTCTGTGCTAGTATTAATTGGTAAAAATGTGGATATGCTTGTTTGGTTGCTGTTGAAGTTGTCTATCATTTGTAACTTACCGAAAGACAGGAATAGAATAAAAGCAGGGCATATGATGACCTTAATAATAGATGATACTTGCAAATACATGTTAATTCATATATCAGGGATTGGTTTTTCAAAAAGAGGTATGAAGTCACAACAGAAAGACATCGTTATGGACTTCAAATTGTGGAATTCAAAGAAACATACACATTTTGGACAGTTTTGGTTTTGAGGCCAATAGATTGAAGTCAATGGCCCAGTTACTAAAGAGCATTATTTTATTAGGGTTTTAAACAGGGCCAGGAAGAATGAAGGATTTCAGAAATGTTGAAAAAAAAATATTGAGAACTGACTGGTATAGTTGAGGAAAATTTATTATATGTGAGAAGATTATATCAACATAGTGTACTTATGGAGACTTTTTTTTAGCTAAGTTTTTTTTTTTTTTTTTTTTTTTGCTCCTGAAGTAAACAAATGCGATAATTTAAAAACATATTCTCTAGAAAATGCCTTGTATTGCCGTTACTTGTGTACATAATATGCTTTTCTTTATTTTCCCAAGAGAGTAAGTACTAGAGATCAGAACTATGCCTTGTATACCATTGTAAGCAACTAGTCACCTAGAATACAATTTGAATATAGTAGCTTTCAATAAACATCTGTTGATTATAAAAATAAACTAATATTCAGTTGGATTTACTGCAGTATTTGTTTTGCAAATATAATTGTAAACGTACATATCATTTGTTGTATTCACATATACTCAGTTGGTTCCTGCCATCACTGCCTTGCTTTGTTATTTATTTTATTTCATATTTATTTTGTTTTGTAATGCTTTTTCTAGTATTAGTCTCAATTGTCTGGGGGAAAAAAGGTAATTTCTTTCTAACTTTAATGTGGCTTCCATTTTGCCTCCGTTCAAGTCAGAAAGATTCACATTATGACATTTATTTTTGCTGCACAATCCTTGGATAGATTATGTGAACTCTTTGGAAAATGATACCTAAGTACTTTTTAAAAATTTTTGAGACAGAGTTTCTAATAGTTTCTTGCTTAAAAAAAATTCTTCTCGTATCTTTCAGAAAATGTTAGAATTTATGGAGAGAAAAAAATTGTAAGTCAGCTTCCAGGATGTGGAGACTGAAAATCTTGTGTTTTTATTTCTGTTTCTGACATGTTGCGTGTTTCTGCTGCTGCAGAAGGAAGCATGATAAAATATATTCACAACAGAAACTACCATTCAATTTCTGTCCACTGCAGAGATGGAAGCAGAATTTTTCCCTGAATCTGAAGGTTCAATTGTGACCTCACACAACTATTTTTTTTTAATGCTATGTACCATGCAGTACATCATTACTTTTTGATGTCATGTTCCATGATTCAGTATTTGCATATAACACCCAGTGCTCCATGCAGTCCTTAATACCCACCACTAGGCTCACCCATCTCTCCACCCCCCTCCCTTCTTAAAACCCTCAATTTGTTTGTCGGAGTCTATAGTCTGTCATGCTTCGTCTCCCACTCCTATTCCCCCCGCTTCATTTTTCCCTTCCTTCTCCTAATGTCCTCCATGCTATTCCTTATGTTCCTCAAGTAAGTGAAACCATATGATAATTGACTTTCTCTGCTCAATTATTTCACTCCGCATAATCTCTGGTCCCATCCATGTTGGTGCAAAAGTTGGGTATTCATCCTTTCTGATGGCTGCATAATATTCCATTATGTCTATGGACCAGTCTTGTTTGGAATGTAATAATGATGAATCTACCAAAAGGTATTGGGGAAAAGTAGGAATTTGCTACATGCATTTCCACAAAAATTACAGCAAGAACGAGGCTGGGCTACAGTAGAATCATATCATTGTTGGCTTGGTGGCAACAATGTTTTTATTGTAATGAAAGTTTAAAAAGTAATAGGTAGGCTTTTTGCTGATTATGTGGTATGGATAATTTCAGAGTAGTGTCTTTACTCTGCTTTTAATTTTATGAGATTTTTAAGTCAATCTTGATTTTTCAAATTTGCAAATTCATGATAGCATATAGAAAAACTGACTCACTAAGCAGACTTCCTGTCCATGAGCTTCTAATGCCTACACAGAGAAAAAGCAGCAGCACATGGAACAATGTGTAACAAAAATTTACTTTTGATATAGTAAACTTATAAATTAACTGTGATCCACCACTACTGGCCCATGCAAATTATTGGTAAGCCAGGTAGGTTTATTGAAATGAGTGCTTAGATGTTAATAAATTTTAAAAAGCATTTTAAATGACAAGTGTTTTAGTAATAGTTTGTGAATAAGATTATACTTATTTCAGTGAAGTTTTGGTTGGCTCACTTTTTAAAAAGTGGTAGGTGGTATCACGTATTGACTCAACTATGCATATTTTTCATATTTTTCAATTACACTCAGGGTTCTCTTTCCTTTGGTTATTGATTGATTGATTGATTTTTAATTTGAATATAGTTGATACACAATGTTACATTAATTTCAGCTGTACAACTTAGTGAATTGACCAGTTTGTACATTATGCTATATTCACCACCACCATCTGCCCCATTCCATCTCTGTTACGGTATAATTAACTGTATTCCTGATGCTCTATTTTATTCCCTGATTTATTCATTCCATAACTGAAGGCCTGTATCTCCCCCTCTGCTTTACCCATTTTGCACAACCCCCTATTCCGCTGCTCTCTGGCAACCATCAGTTTGTTCTCTGTATTTATAGCTCTTATTTTGCTTTTTGTTTATTCATTATTTTAGATTTCATTTATGAGTGGAATCATACAATTTTTGTCTTTCTCATTCTGACCTATTTCACTTAGTACAATACCCTCTGGATCCAACCATGCTGTCTCCAGTGGAACAGTCTCATCTCTTTCATGGCTGGGTAATAATTGTGTGTGTATCAGATTTTCCTTATCCATTCATCTATTGATGGGCACTTATGTTGCTTCCGTATCTTGGTTATTGTAAATAATGCTGCAGTAAACATAGGGGTACATGTATCTTTTCAAGTTAGTGTTTTCATTTGCTTTGGGTAAATACCCAGTAGTGGAATTACTGGAGCATATTGTATTTCTATTTTTAATTATTTTGTGAAATCTCCGTACTGTTTTCACAGTGGTTTATATTCTCATTAACCGTGCACTACGGTTCCTTTTTCTCCATATCCTTGCCAGCATGTTTCTTGCCTTTTTGGTTTTAGTCATACTAAGAGGTGTGAGGTAATATCCCATTGTGGTTTTGATTTTCATTTTCCTAATGATGTTGAGCATCTTTTCATATATCAAAGAAGAAGATCCATATGTCGTCTTTGGAAAAATGGCTATTCATTTCCTCTGCCTATTGCTAAATTGGATTGTTTAAGGTTTTTTGTTTTTTGTTGTTGTTGTTGTTGTTTTTGGTGTTGAGTTGTAGAAGTTCTTTATATATTTTAGAAATTAACCACTTATTGGATGTATTATTTAATATCTTCTCCCATTCAGTAGGTTGTCTTTTTGTTTTCTTGGTGGTTTCCTTTGCTGTGCATGATTATTCTTTTAAATTGATTCTAACACTGAACCAACATATCCTTATTAAAATTAAGCTGTTTTTCTTGGTGTAGTGGGTTTGATGATGAGTGTGATGTATCTAACATTATAAATCATATTTAAGATGGTAATAAGAAAATATTTGTTTTAATACCAAATCCATTTTTGAAAATAAAAACAAATATTACTAGCTTTGAATTTAAACAAAAATAAATCACATGTGGGTTCTGAGATCTTTTTAAGCTGCCCTTCTTAAAGCACTTTGTTATGCAGAGTTGCTAATTCTTATGTAGATACTTTTCATTAAGATAACATTGCTTTAGAAGGTAATTGTTTTGATAACCTTTCATTAGTTATAGTTTGAGAAGAGGTAAGGCTTTAAAAAAATAATTGTTACTGACACAAGGCATTTTTCTAAATGTATGTTGGAAATGTCTGAACTGTCCTTAAAATGGACACATTCAGCAGGTGCCTGGGTGATCAGGTAGGTTAAGCTTCAGACTCTTGATTTCAGCTCAGGTCAAGATCTCAAGGTTCTTGGATGAAACTCCTGTTGGGCTCCAGGCTCAACATGGAGTCGGCTGTGTCTTTCCCTTCCCAGGCTTGGCGCATGTGCCCCCTCTCTCTTAAATAAATAATAAAGAAAGAAAGAAAGAAAGAAAGAAAGAAAGAAAGAAAGAAAGAAATTAAGCTAAAATACTAAATTAAATAAAATACTAAATTAGACTAAAATAATTAAGTATTTTTTAAAATGGGTACATTTAAGAAAATAAAATAATTAGTGGTAGTAGAAATAATACAATGCTAGATGCTATTACTAACATCAGCCATTATGAGAGCCACAGTTTAAACTGTGTTTCCTCATTTCTAAGATGCCATTATCTGTAAAAGGTACCATCAGTTTAACATCAGCTTTCCAGGGGAGGGGGCAGAGATAGCTGGCAAGTTTCTTTTAGAATCCATTGTAAGACACATCCACATTTAGGAATTGTTAAAATGTGAAGAAATGTTGGTATTAGAATTGAGAAAATGTGGTAATGTATCTGTGTGTTTACAATCTATGATATTCCATTTGAAACCCACAATTTTGCAGCTGACAGCTTTTCATCTAGAATGAACGCCCTTACTGAAAGCTATTATACCTTTGCGGAGGTTGTTGTAAATGTGTGTATAATAATGAGTGGATACAGTTTGATATCGGTGATTGTATGATCACTTTTCCCTCTGTAGTCAAGTTTGTAAATGCATGAAATAAGTTCTGAAATATTTCACTGTATAGTTGCTTCCTATTTCTATGACTGAAGATGTCCTTTGGGATATAGGAAGTTTACACATTGAAGAAATAAAAATCATGAGAAGAAATACATCATTATAAAATGAATTACTACTGCCAGTGTTTTTCTCCTCAATAAAAGCCTGCCATGAGTAAAATTTTAGGTGGAAAGTGAAATCTGATTTTGTGAAATGAGTAATATTTAAAGTTACATTCCTGGTGTTTGACTTGGCATAGCATAGAGTCAACTACTAAGAAAAAAAAATGACATTATTAATAGAATAAACATGTTTATTAGGGTAAGGAGACTTATAGGAATAAGAGAAGTAGCTTTTTTAAATGTAGGAAACAGGCCTAGATTACCCATATTACTTTTGCCTTGGTTGTATTATTTATATGATACTTATATAAGATATTTGAATATTTTATGGTAATTCAAGGTTTACACATGAGACACACATAACAGTTTCTAGAGACTCCTGACATTGCTTACTTTAGGTGATTGTTTAAATTGAACTATGCAATCAATTCAATATATATGTATATATTAGAATATATACATAAATACACATATCTTCTGTGTCGGTACAAAATTGCTACTAAACTATTATTTTGATCCTATGGACAGATGCAAAACAAGCAGAAATGAATTCAAGTAGCCTTAATTAAGTTTCTTATAGTTGTAAGTAGATATACATAAGTTTAAAATACATCTGGACCATCAGAGTAGCATAATGAATATCCGATCTAACAATTTGATGTTCTTGTTGCTGTTGTTGTTGTTGTGTTGTTTTTAAAATTCCTCTGTGGGTGTCTGTACACGTCAGTGAGTTTACATAAAGATGGTAGCTAGCTATTACTTTCAGTGGTTTCTTCTCATGTGAGTCATGGTTATACTGTGTGTGTGCACACATGTGTACACATATGCACATGCCTATAAATAGTAGATTTGGAAGTGTACTCAGTAAAGTCTCAGTGGCAAAAACCCAAAACCCAAGTCTTGTGGGCATTTACTTATAAAAGTAATTTTTCAGAAATTTGTGTTACTTTACAAATAACAATTTAATATTAAAAGAAATCATTAAAATGACAGAAAAATCCATTCATTTTCCATGACTTAATAACTTAATTATTTTCTTATTTGCATGTCCCTTCATTTCTTGTTCTATTTACATGTATTCTGTGTATGTGCTTACTTCTAATGAGAATGTGATTTTGCATTCTATTTTTTAACTTAGTACTTTAAAATGTATGATTATCTTTTGTGAAAGTTACATATTAGTCTTTAGAGATGATTTTAAATATCTTTAAACAACTACACTTTAAAATATATTTAGAATTATTTCCACTGTATATCATACCACAGCAGTGGGATTTTTAAAAATGATTTTCCTCTCTAAAAACCATTATAAAATTGCATCTTTCATGTTTTACCTCTTTCTATTGATCGCATGTGTAAGCAGGGTATTTTGGATTTGTGAATAAAAACTAAAGTGATGAAATAGCAGTCACCAAAAAACAAAAACCAGATATCCAAGGCTAAAAAAGAAATAAAATATTATATGATACAGTATTCAGACGCAGGGAGGTGCCACGGTAAGAAGTAGCAGAATGAAAAGGATAAACGAAAAATGTATGTTGAGAATATTTTAATCCAGTTTAGCTGTATTATATTCACTAGAAAAACAAAATTTTTCTTTATGTTTTAATGCTTGTAACTACATGTTTCCATTGAGAAGCATAGCAGATGGTTAAACTTATATTTTGTAAATTTACATTTTACTCTCCAGTTTGCTTCTTGTTTCCTGTTTAAACATGACCACAGTATTAAAGGTAATATTTGTGTTAACTGAGTTTATATTTGTGTAACACAGCCATTTAATGCTGATGTTACAAAGTTTTGGTTAATTATATTAAGTAAAACCTCTCTGTTTTATAATCAACACTTTTCATAATGAAACATAATGGATCTGGTATAAGGCAGTACTCTGAAACTTTTTACTAATTTATCATTTTTAAAAATTTCTAGATTTCTTTATATGTATATTATATAAATATAAATGAACATATATGGTTATGGCAATGGTCTAAAATATATTAACAGGAAATGTATTTTCAAAATATTGGGAAAACTTGGAATACTTCTTTCCTAATAAATTTCAAAATATGGATTATTGTAGCCAAGAAATTGGCTCTGGCATTTAGAGAGATTTAGTTTATATTCAAGATAACTTTCTGTCTGTTCACTGGGGAAGGGTGAGCAGGGAAGATGCACCGTGTTGAATCCCCAACTTGCATGCTAGTTCCAAAGAGCTTGAAGGGTAAAGTGTATGCTATACTTATATTACTTGTAAACTAGAATCCATACATATGCATAAAATAAATTTATATTATACAAATTATATGAATGTTTATATTTATATTAATTTATATTTAAATATCTGGAGAAAACGCATTGCTTATAATAATTCAGGAATTATAAACTTAAATTACTGTGATGGATTTGACTATATAAAATGCCAGATTTCGGGGGGTGCCTGGGTAGCTCAGTTGGTTGAATGTCTGCCTTCAGCTCCCTTCATGATCTTAGGGTGGTAGGATTGAGCCCCTGTGTCAGGCTCCCTGATCAGGGAGGAGTCTGTTTTTCCTTCTCCCTCTGCCCCTCCCTCCTGTTCATACTCTCTTTCTCATATAAATAAAATCTTTAAAAAGATAAAAAATAAGATAGAATACAATAAAAAAATAAAAAGTAAATAAAATGTCAAACTTCTTTATGGAAAAAAAGCAGTACATATAATAAATACATTTGAAAGATAAATGAAATTACACATGTATGTGTATTAATTCATAATTATGTATGTATGTGTGCATGTACAGAAAAGTGATTGTAGACCTAAATATATGTATAATTCACACAAAACAATGGAAAGATATCCAATTACTTAAGAGAAAGATAAGCAGAGGAATAATGGGGTAAGAAGGTAAAAAAAAAAAAAACCAGAACCACATCATTTAAAATATTGAACCTCAAAAACATTAAATAAAAAACACAGTGACTAGTAATGATTTAAAAGATGAGGTTGTATTTACTGTCTTAAGTAGAAAGAAGGTTGAATTTTGTAATACTTTATCCAGATTGAAAATATAGATTTTATTTGCCATATCAAGAATATTCTACTAGTTGGGTTTGAAATGAGTAAAATTTTGGATCAGTGTTCAAAGAAAAATATAACAGAATGTTCATTTCAGTGCTATTTTTTAAAAGATTTTCATATATTCATTTGAGGGAGAGAGAGAGCATGAATGGGGAGATGGGCAGAGGGACAGGGGCATGCAGACTCCATGCCCAGCAGTGATCCAATGCAGGACTCAATCCCAGGATCCTGAGATCATAACCTGAGTTATGATCTCAGGTTATGATCTGAGAAGTCAGATGCCACATGAGCCACACAGATGCCCCCATTTCATGCTATTTTTAATACTCTGAGGTCAGAAACAAATTTAATGTTATTATGTGAGAAAATACACATAATAAAAAAAATTATAAGGTTAGTTAACTGGATTATGTAGATCAAACTTCATTAAATTAGAATGATGAGCACTTAAAAAAAAAAGACACACCATGAAATAGAATAGTTGCATTTTTATAAAGTAAGATTATTAATATGATTATCCGTGATAAGTGAGGGAATAAGTCAGAATATTGAGGGAAGGGATACTTTTACTCAAAATATAAATCAAGGTGAGATGTTCAAGGGAGAAAGATCGTATTTTATGATAATGTGATCAGGTCCCAGAGAGGAATATTTGAGCAGAGACAGAGGAGAAGCCAGGAAGTTAGACATGAGGGTGGGAGTAGGGGAGACTATGGAGGAGAGTGCTTGAAAAACAAGAAGCAAGCATAAAGGCTTTGTGGCAGAAACATGTTTGTTGTGATTTAGGTGCATTCAGAGAACAGATGCGAGTGAGAGGAAGACTTTCAGGTCTGATAAAGTGAGGTCTACCATGCCATACTAATGGAGATTGGAAGTCATTAGACAGATTTAGCAGAAAGGGTGTCATGATCCCACTTGCCCTTATGGACCGCTGTGTTTTAGGACGGGACTTACTGACAAGGACAGAGCCGTTCCTCATAGCTTTAGAAGACTACGGTATCATTCCAGGCAAGACAGAATGGCAGCTTGTTCCATGTTGATAGTTTTGAAAGTGATGGAAAGTGACAGAATTCTGAAAATATTTTGAGTGCAGATTCCAAAAGGAATGCTGATTTTTTTTTTTTTTTGGATGTAGGAGATGCAAGAAAAACAAGAATAAGCCAACATTGGCTTAGGTGGCTATATTCTTAATTTTATTCAGTTGAATTCATTTAAATTTTTATTTAAAAAGCCACTGGTGCCTACCGTTACCATATTGGACAGAGCAGCTCTAGGCAGTAGTGATGAAAAGGGGAGAAGAAGTCCAGGACTGTGTTCCTGGGTGTTCCAGTTTCAGACCTTAGGTTCAAGGATGGGCAAACCTGGAGGCAGATGGGAAGGAGTGATGACAGTGAGGGACAGGAACTAAGAGAGGAAGTGGTTCCATAGGTCCAATGAAGAAACCCTTTCAGGATGGGTTCAGGAGAGGACTTATCTACTGTGTCAAGCTCTGGCTGTAAGTCATGTCAGATGACAGATGATGCATTTAATAAGGATGGAAGACTTTGTGATCTTGACCTGTACGGAACAATGCCTCATTTCACTTGAAGAGGGAACCTAACCCTTTTTTTTTTTTTTTTTTTTTTTTTTTTTGAGTGTGGCTCCCATCCCTTCCTCATTGATTGGATTGCAAAGTCTTAAAGGTATACTTCTCTGCCTTTCATATTCTGTATGAATAATTGACACAGTATATTTTTTGTAATTTAAAAGATTAGGCATTTTTTATTTTAAATGTCATTCTATTCTTATAACTTTTTCATCATTTTTGAAGTACATGAATTGGTTAAAAATGATCCAAACCATTCTGTTCAACCCAAACAAAATATTTAAACTATAAAATGGAAGAAAATTAAGGTTCCTAAGTGCTGGTTAGGAAGATTTGCAGCAGTAGTCCATATTTCAAAAAAGAGTTCATCAGACTCAGAGTATAATATTAGTGTCATCTGTACAATTAAAAATAATGATCACACAGTAATGTTGAGTAACTTTTAAAACAAATGATCATTCTCACTAAGGGAATAGCTTTCTCTAATTGTGCAGGCAGTGTTCTTAGGTTAAAAGTCACAATAATGCCTATGATTACCTACGCAAAAGAAACAGCGCTATCTAATTTTGTATTAGTATGGTTAAGGAAAAGGTAAGATTTTGAATATGAGCAGTACATTGTGCAGTTAAATTAAATGGTTGAGATAAATATCACTTCCCAATTTCAGATTTTAACATGCAAAGGACATTTAATATGTAAAAATTTCTGTGGGAAAATTGATAAAAATTTTAAACATCACTTTATTCTTCTCATGAAGTGCTTTTTAATTGTCTTTTTAAAAATTTTTATGTGGACAATATTTTATTAAATGTAAAAGAAATACATAATTTGAGTGAAATATGGTTAACAGATAAATACCTACATCATTGAGTGAAATGACATAAAAATTTTTGTCTCTGTCTGAAAGTAAACATTCGAAAAAGTAGGTATAATGGCCTAATTAGCAATACAGTTTCCAAAGCTCACTATAGAATATGAAAACTTTATCACTGCATGAACTGAAGCTTGGAAATATTCATTTTCAAACAACTTTTTTGGAGCAATTACTTGAAGTCACCAAACTTTTATGAACTCTGTTACGACATTATCCAGAAAATTGAGCTGGCATATTTGGCAGAAAATGAAATATAGATGACGGAAACTGCGTGAAAATTGAAAAATATCCCCCAATCCTCCAAAATCACAATTTACACGTTCTTCTTATGCAATATTAGTGAGTGCACAAACACGTAAAGATCACAGAAGGGTTCACAACCATACACACGCTGCACACACACAAAGGAAATGATCTTCCTTCAAATGATTCTGATTTTCAAGTAAACACTGTAACTTGTTAAAACCGCTGAATTATTTTCTGTAGAAAATAAATGCATCTTCAACCAATTCAACAATTTGACAACTTTATCATTTTGGACCAATGTTCATTTGGCCTTTCCGTCCCACTCTTAGTCTTGTCAGTGCTGTGTCTTTACAGGCTCATCCTTGCAAACAAATTTATTGTGCTGATTGGGATACTAAACTGTAAATTTCAGGGTGCCTGGGTGGCTCTGTTGGTTAAGTGCAGCCTTCAGCTCTGGTCATGATCTCAGGGTCCTGGGATCGGGAGCCCTGCATCAGGCTCTCTGCTCAGCCGGGAGACTGCTTCCCCCTCTGCCTCTGCCCCTCCCCCTGCTTGTGCACGCTCCCTCTCTCTCTCTTTTAAATAAACAAAATCTTTAAAAATAAACTGTAAATTTCAAGTATCCCCCCCCCCACATTTAAAAGATTTTATCAATCTCTAGCCTAAATAAGAAGATTAGATGAAATTTAGGTTTTAAACTACTATCTGGCATAGAACTTTAAAAAAAAAAAAAAAGAAAAGAAAAATTCACATGAATAAGCCCTGATTAACTTTAAAACTTCTTACTGAGGAAGTGACATCCTTCTTAGGGGTATAATTTGTGTGTTCTTCCAAATTCTTAACTTATTCTTTGATTTTAAATAAGCAGATATTTTTATGTTATTCTTTTTTTCTATGGCATCTGAAGTTTGTCTGCAAATCTCTACATCACTGATTGACATGCCAGGTTTGGGGAGAGTTTAGTTGGTCAAGAGTTTCTTGACTAACTAAAAGAAATATCGTGAGATTATAAAGTAAACATAGAGACAAACAAGAAACTATAGCCAGGAAGAGCTAGCAGACATTCCTTCTGTAAAATTAGTTGTAATTAATGGTTATGAAAATATATTCTATATAGATTTTATGTGAGATAGTGATGTGAAAACAATGTATGTAGGATGAAGTTATTTGCATCGTTAAGAATCAATCTACATCAGTCGACCCAGTTTCTTCTCTCATGTATGTACAGTATACACCGTTAATCTGGTTTACCTTGTAAGAATAATCTGAAATCTTACAAATGTTTCCTGACCAAAATAGGAATCTATCCAATGTGGGCAAGTGCAGTGCTAATTAATTAGACTTATTTATTTATTTTAACCCAAATGACATCAGATTACTTAGAATCACCTTACTTAGATATAGATTTAAGCTGTTCAATGTATAAACATTTTTATACATTTACATTTTGTTTTATATCTTCCTTAACATTTACTTTTGGAAAATCAGGAATTTTTAATTATTATATATTACATAACATATATTATTATATATTATATAACGTATACAATGTTATATAACTTATGTAATATATACAAATATGTACATAATAGGTATATTTAATATTATATATACCATTCCTCATTTTTGTGGAAATGTAAGAAATTCAGAATACATTGAACTATATTTATTTTCTGAAATTCATATAAATATCTCATTTTTATTTCCCATGTACATTCTCTAATGACTTAACTCAGAAATTCAGCAGTAACGTGTTGACACTCATATCCTTATCACTTAATTTAATGTGAATATGATACTTCATAGGACTCAAGCCTTTTCAAGTTTCATTCAGTAATTTTTCTTAATAGTTAAAAAAGCATCATAGATCTGTATACTATATTTTTAAAAATTGAAGCATTGCCTATCATGTGTTATATATCATGACATTTCCTACTAAGTTGGTTAAAAACCATTTCATTTTCTGTCATAAACGGTTCAGTCACAAACTAATGTAACTTAATTGAAAAAATGCGGGATTAACATTGTCATGAGACTGACTTGACTCTATTAGCCAGGTACATGACTTTGAGAAACCACTTAGTGCTCCTTAAGCCTCATTTCCCTAATACGTAACTTGAAGTTAACCATGATACTTATTTCATATATGAATAAAAAATGAATATATATTTTTGACCTGGCATATCATGACTTATTAATAGGTGTTAGTTACTATTATTTTCTTGTTACTGTTACCGATCGTGCAAAACCTCTTTTAGCCAAACATTTCGTGGCTCCTGTCTTGCATTTCAGTGGGTGCGACTGGGGAGGACGCTTTTCAAGATAGCAGTGACTTCCCCCAAGGAGTCACTACGGAAAATGGACAGTAGGATACTGCATATTGAATCCCAAATTAGAAGTCAGAATGCAGTGTTCATTTCTGACCATTATTTGTGGTTTCAGTGGTGGCTGGATTCCCAGACATGCTTACCAAAATATAACGAAGCCAAACTGTAGATACTTAAGTTGAATATTCTGGGAATTTAAATACCATTGAGAACATTGTTACAAGCAGATGATCTGCTATGCCCAAATATCAGGCAGACAGCTTGCAAATATGTCCTGGAAATCTGATCTCTTTCTTCCATGTGAATTTACTGAACGATAATATAGGGGCTTCTAATTCTAAAATTCTTCTGAAATTACTTATTTGTTTCTACACATTACAGATTTCTTAATAAAATATGGGTACTAACTTCAGAAAATTTAACACAGAAAAATACTACTGGGCCACATTAAGACACTTATCCATATGGCTCAATAAATAAATGTTGAAATTAAATAACAACTAACAAGTAACACTAAATGTTGGCTAATCAAGTCAAGTCATTTTTAAATAATTTGTTTTGAATTAATCAAATGAGGAAGGATTAGCAATGTATGCCTAGTGACAAAAGGCATCTCATCTCATACATAACCCTCTCAACAATTACTTGTGCAAAAATCCTAGACCCAGTAATCGCTGCACAAAGCATCAAAGGACACATCACAGAGTATTTGGTTTATAATGTGATTCGGACCCTACTGGGCTTTCATCTTTGTTTTGGTTTGGCTTGTTTAATTTTGGTCAGAGAAGGCAAGTCTAAATATGGCGTAAGGGGGACGTTTACATACTGGCAAGAACCTTATTCTTAGCATATGGGGTTTTAAGAACCATTTTGGGCGTGGGTAGCAAATCCAGGAGCACTTGGGTTCTACCCCAGCCATTCCCGTGGGGCAGCACGATGTCCTCCAAGAATAGGAGAGGATGCTGGGGCCGGGGGGCGGGGGGCTTGCAAAGAGCAAAATGGACCTGACTTCCATCGATTGCTTCTCCATGAGTGGAAAGACAGGGCTAGAGTACAAGTCATGAGCAAGAATGTGGGGCTACAAGGAAGAGGACACAGATGTTGAACCGGAAGAATCCCTGTCTTCCTCTACCTTTTCTGGGCTTGAATCCAAGCTTATAATCTTGCATTTTCCAGCAGGTAACCACGTAGGTTATAAGGTTGTTGTCTTAACAAGAAAAGCGATCTTCCATGCTGGAAAAAAACAAACCAAAGAAACAACAAAAAAGCAAGTACAGGGATTTTACATGAAGTTCCTCTGGTGGCTGTTGGGAGTAGATATTTCCACCAGCGTACTACTCAAGGCTTACAAAACAATTGAGCACTTCGAAGTTGGATCAAAATGTCAGGATTAAAAATTGTTTCAAAATTATTCAGGACTTGATTTTAGTTTTGTGAAATTTGGAGTAATGGTGTCCTTTTTCTTTCTTTTTTAAAATTTTTTTTGCCCCTTCCTTGCTTCCTTCCTTACTTAGGAGCAGGGGTATGGGGCGGGGGAGGGGCAGAGGGAGAAGGAGACTCCCCGCTGATCAGGGAGCCTGACATGGGGCTCAATCCCAGGACCCTGAGATCATGGCCTGAGCTGAAGGCAGACACTTAACCCACTGAGCCACCCAGATGCCCCCAGAAGTTTGACATTTTAAATAGTCAAATCCTTCATAGTAATTGAAGTTTCTAATTTCTGAACTTTCTCAACATTTCTGATAGCACTGTCATTGATCTCTAATAGTCTTGAAAAGGAATGCTTAAGTGGATTCAAGTTTAATATCAATATATTTCACCACCTGGACCTGTAAATTTTCCAGCTAACCTCAAATGCCAAACTTAATGGAAACCAAAACAATGAATGCACCATATTCTGACTTCGGGTGGTGGGGTTGAGAGTGTTACAGCATTTGCACCTAAATAGCTGTTATTTGTTTAATAACTAAAGCAACTGTATCTTGAAACTTTGTCCCTTTTATTGCTAGATATTAAGTTTATTCCCCTTAAAACAACTTAAAAGAAGTCAGTAACCTTGAAGAGTCTTTCCATCGGCAGTCTCTTGCATTAAAGTCTGTTGGTTTGATTTTCACTGATCACTGAGCTATGAGCAATCCCTCTCCTTACTCACTTTCATTCAGTGTTCAAATATAGATTCTTTTTGTTAAATATGACATGAATATTCATAACTTAATTGGATTTAGAGGAATAAAATTGACTTCCCTATGACTGCTTCAATACTAAGAGTTAGTTTAACTCAGCAAAATACTCTAGATTGGTCGTTTGAAAATCACTTAACTGGTAGAAAAAAAAAAGAATATATTTTCTACCTTCTTGGTATCTTAAACATACTTATCTTGAATAGAAGTATATGCAGTTGAGATCACTTGGAGTGTGTAGAGATTCATTTCCCATCTTACTGAGAAGCAAAAGGAGTAATATTTACCACTGATCAATGCACGTTTCATATAATTTTGGGAGGCCTGATGATTTTTGCATCATATATAAATCGCATTTCTAAAATTCTTCATAGTTATTTAGTATTCAGAAACTTCACCATGTTCGGGAAAATATTCTCGCATTTTCATATTGTTTTACAAATTACATAGAAATTATGCAATTGTATTTAATAGTGAGACATTTAATTTTTTTTTCAGACTTGAATGCAGCGATCATGTAAATTAGAGAAAGATAAAAATAACCTCTGAATAGTCTTCTCATGTGATGTTTATTCTGGATGAAGCATTAAGATCACTTGCAGAGGTGTATAACAGTAAGTATTTTCTAATGACATTAGAATGCTTATTTTTTGTGTGTTTCGATAATGTTCTGTGTGGTAGACCTTAACAGAATTTACGAATAATGTGTGTCACGTGGGAACAGTAATAGGCAGATACTACAATCTCCCAGAACACTGCCTGATAAGAGAATAGCTACTTGGAAAGAAAAAAGAAATATCCTGGATCTAAAAGCTCTTCATTTCTATAAGTATATAAATATTTGGGGTAAACAGATGTGAAGTGAAGGACAACATGACAGTTGTTTACTATGTCATGATGATCTTTGCCAGGAGATGTTTAGTAGTGTGGCAGTTTTCTGATGAGAAAGTCAAATAATTATAAATCCAGGCTGGGAAGAATGATAGTGTTCCCATGAACAATCAATAGATTTTGAGTTATAAGATGAGAAGAATAACAAATGAGAAACTTTTATAAGACAGGATGCTTAAATGTTGGTGACATTTTTAAATCTATCAAACTATCAGCGATAATAGCCGT
Organism: Lontra canadensis; assembly: GCF_010015895.1. Classification (NCBI taxonomy): domain Eukaryota; kingdom Metazoa; phylum Chordata; class Mammalia; order Carnivora; family Mustelidae; genus Lontra; species Lontra canadensis. The sequence continues at coordinate 11,059,743 of NW_022631033.1, forward strand.
GAGTTCTGTTTTTCGAATGCTTAATCTGGACCTTATTAAGGTAAAGGGCTCTTTCCTCACACATGTGCAGTCTAGTCATACAGACTATTCTGTACATAAAGGATAAAGGCAGACACAACCTTGCAAAAACCTTGTCAGTTGTCCTGAGAGCTTGGTTTGGTCATATAAATGAAGAAATATATTTTCTACATAATATTCCATGCGATTCTACTGTAATTTCACTAGCAAGTGCTATTATGATTGGTAAAGAAGGTGGAATGATAGCCATTTTGCTGGCAGACTAGAGGTGGTTGGCTGTCACTCTTGGGTTGCAATGTCTTTGATAGTCCCATGAATTACACAAAAAAACATAAGGTTTGGGGGAGATTGTATCCAATCATAAAACCTCCAGATGACTAAGGTTTCTTTACGTTTTAAAATCACATGTAGATATCTCTACTGATACTCAGAGCTCACTGGTAGGGTCTGCCCATTGGGTGGGTCCATGCTCTACAGATGGATACACATTTTAAATGTCCCCCCCAGTATCTGTTCAGATATGTCTTCTGTTTTGACTTGTGCTATTAACCCGCCCCCCCCAAATAACTCAGATAATGAAAGATCTTTTTAAATGTTCTATGACATACAGTTTTTTTTTTTTTCCTAAAATGGAATCCATAGCTTGGGAAATTTCTTGCAAATGAAACTATTTATATGTCATTTGATTATTCATAATTACAGAAGTATTTCACAGAATGTAGTGATAGCTTAGATTTTTCACATCAAAATTTGAACATTTTTTTCATGGTAGTAGTTTACATCGTTTGAAGATAATGGATCTACTTCATATATTTAATGGGTAAGTAAAAGTTTTACAATCAGTCTTAAGACTGGTTTCTTTTGGTTGAGTCTAATAATTTTTATTCTCTCATTGTCTCATAAAAATATGTATTCACAATAATACTAAATAATGAAATTGATTTAAAACCAAATATCCCTTGAGACAAAATCAAACTTATCAAACATGTTACTTGTTCTACTAAAAAAGGAATTCAAAGACAGTCAATTTTATGTCTTCTGTAATAAAATTTTTCTAGGTTAGAGTCATAAAAAAATTTTCATGGAAGTAAATATTCCTGTAAAATATAGAGACTACTTGGAAGCAAATTATTTTTAATTAATACTGTTGATGACTTACAACTGAGAGAAATCTGTGAGTTGCTTTAAAGCTATCAATCTTCTTCCAAAATGTCCTAGGCCATCTATCAGAACCAGAAATACTACTCAGTGTCACTTAAGGCTAGGTGATACTGGAAACCATAGAGTTTAACACACTTAAGTTGTTTAACACAATGTTCAGTCTGTAAAATTCCCTTGGCTCTAAACATTTTATTATATTTTGGATCGATGAACCACATGAGTGTTTCTTAATAACTATGAGCAGAAGGATAAATATACAGAAATTCGTTTCTACCAAGAAGACAGCCTGGTGTAAGAAATTCTTTCTATTAAGCAAAATGTATCAAGCCCTCTAGTGGTATTAATATATAAAATATTTCATTGTGATGTGTGATGTTTACTTAGTAAGAGCAGTTGTTTTGTTTGTTTTGTTTGTTTAACAACAAACAAAAAAAGTATAGGTATTTAACATTCTCTTGACATCAGCTTTTTGAAAATTTCTGTTTGCTCCATTTGGCAGATAATTTGTACTGTACTTCAGGTGGTTTTTCTACCTTTACCTTGGGATAAAATTTTTAAATGCATAGACTTAAGACTGAAGTAATAAATAGCCCAGTGGTGATAAATCACATTTTCTTTTTTGAATCAGTTGCTTTTGTCCTTAAGTCTAATACTAAAAGATATTTATAATGTTCCATATGAATGATGGTAGCCTGATGATGATGATGATGATGATGATAATAATAATAGTTTTCAAGGGAAAAACTACATCAGGTAAGACCTTCATTTAAATAAACAGCACAATGAAGAGTATACCATGACTCATGACTCACTCTTCACAATTCTCACTGAGATCTTTCATTCTTTCATACTATTTAAACTCTAAAGGAAATGGGCTTATTCATACTTAGGGATTTTTTCCATCGAGGTTTTTTTCCCCCTTCTTTTAATTTTGGCTCTTATTATCAAAGGCCTGTACATAGGGGCTTTCAATGGCAGATCTACAAAGTGTGTTTCAATTATTAAGGAACAGGTTTTAACTTCATGCCAGCAGGACTTGTATTTCTTTCTTAAAAAAGAAAAAAAATATTAATGCTTCATACATAGCCAGAGGAAACTGAGGATACCAAGCAGTGGAAATGGAAAAAGAATAAGGAAAACGCTGAGATGCAATGATGAGTCTCAGAGACCATCGAGCCTCAAAGATGAATTCCTTGATGTCCTCTCTTTTATTTCAACTTTGTTTTAGACTCCGAAATTAGACCCAGAGTGGAGCCGCCAATTAGCTGTTGTAGAAGGTGCTGTGCTAGGTTTTTTAAAGGTCTGCCTTATTTCTCAGACTCGTTCTAAGTTCTTTATTGTGAGGTGAGTCCTCATCGTCCTGCCTTATCCGTCCCACGGGCACTGCCTGGCTGGTGACTGTTCTTTGGGAAATGTGTGTATTGTCCCTGCTTCTCATCAAGGGATTCACACACATGAAGGTGCACCCATCTCTCTTTCTTTCTGTTTGTGCTCCCTTGTTCTTAGAAGTCTCCAAATAAAACCGATTAAAAACAGGATACGAAATCCTGTCAGCCAATATATCTACTCTTCCTCTGTCTAAATCTAGACAATTTTAAATCTCTGGTGATAGATGGATTCTTAAATCTTTAGCTTTCACTCTGAGGTAAATTCATTTGGAAACCCGAAGAAGCTGATGTTTCAGACTTGTGTGACCCAAACGCATGGAGTTAGTTACATTTCTCCTTTCAGATTATTCTGATTTTATTTTCCTCCAACCACTGGGGTTTGGAGTATCGTCATGATGGGTGATTTAGGGACATCACAGACACCTACTTCAAAAAGGGAACACAAAATACAGAATATTCTGGAAGTTGGTATATTTCCAGATTCAACCCGATATAATACATAGCACTATGGAAGTTTGATTCTTAAACTAGGAGTCAGTAAAGCCTTGTCATCACTCTGAACTGTGCTCTAGGGTCAAATAGAATTCCAGGTCCATAATATCTATGAACAAATTATATTATGAAGTCTCTAACGTGTCTTGTAATCTAAGAGCATCCTGTTTCTAAATCATGGAAGCAATCAAAAGGATCTTCCTGTAAGGTGAGGGGTATTAAAAAAAATTGTATTTCAGGATATTTTCCTTTTGCAATCTCCTCCCTTCTTGAGTCTCTTCTTTAGTTGTCAGGAGTTGGGCTGATCTGGAGAGAACTGAGCTGCCAGGTGTCTGAGTGGCCAATTAAGACAGAAAGCCAAAAGGAAAGTAACAGTCAAGCCTTCTGTCACTTGCTGGGGTGATATAAGCAGGAGGCTCATTTGGAGGAAGCCCTGACTCCTCCCTAATTCACTTCCATTCATGGGATACACTGGTTGGGAGTCAGGGGGATCAGCACAGATGTGGGGCTTATTTATGCCGATTAGAGCTCTGGATGAAAAGCTCCATCAGTTCAGAGGACCAGGGTGCTGGGGAGGTAAAGGAAGTAGAGCTAGGAGTGGAAGGTACGGAGTCAGAGAGGAGAGATGTGCATTCAAGTTTCCTCCATAAGGAGGTCACGGCAGAGCCGCTGGAGGAGGGCTTCTGCCAAAGACACCACGTAAAGAGGTTTCTGGCAGAAAGCATATGGTCTAGGATTGTGGATGTCTGTAAGAGCAAGGCTGGTGAGGGGTGGGGAGGGTGTCCTGAACCTCCCTGGAGAGATGGGGCGCACCAGCTGTGCATCCAGTCAAGTGGGAAGATGGCAGCTGCTGTCCCCTTTGAGGCACGCCAGGAAAGACTCGCATAATCGACTATGGTCAGTCCTGAAAAATCACACATCGGCTCTGATCCGGAGTGAAAGTCCTCATTGATTATCATCTTACTTGCTTAGTTCACTTTGAATTTAAATTAGGGAGCAAGAGCCAGTAAGATTGGTCCTTTATTTGAAACACTGTGTCACATCTCCTTATTTAGTCCAAGCCCTTCCTCTGGGCCTGGTGTGAGGTGCTGGTTGTACCAAGATAAGTCCCACCTCCCAGGAGCGTGGTCTCTACTAGGGAGTCTGGGCGATATTTATAAATGACTGTAACAATATTGTAGAGTCACTTAATATATGCCAGCCTTGCTCAAAATGCCCTGCTTTATCCTCACAACTACTCTGTTATTATGTATTCTGGTTGTCTTCCATTGTGTGCTTGTGAGGCAGCCATTAAGCAAGGTTCAGAGAGGTTAAGTGATCCGCAGGTGAGTGGTAAAGCGCAGTCTAGAGGCCACACACGTAACCCCTACATTTTCTTCTCTTTAAATACATCCATCCGAAGGCTGGAGGCATGCGTAACCTGTCAGGAGGAGGGAACTGAAAAGAGGCACTGGGTTTCCATGGGAAGTAGCGAGCATTACCTAAGCTGAGCGGACGTGGGGTGTGTGGTGGAGCAGGGGCTGAGTTCAAAGCAGGAGAAGGACATGGGTGCTGTGAAATGCAGCTCTTGAGTGTCTCAGAAGATAAGTGAAACAGTGAGCAATACAACGGAGGCTGAGAACCTAGGAAGGGATGGATGGAGACCAGATGGAAATATGGGGACGGCGAGATCGCAAGCACATGGCTTACCGTTTTATACTGGGTGTTCATGAACTAGAACTGGGGAGAGCAGAAACAAGAACGTGGCCTGCATGTCTTTTCATTTTGGTTGGATGCTGCTGCCTCATCCTGAGGTCGTGATGTAAAAGGAGGTCTACGAAAATGATATGTCTTGCTTTGGGGATCTCGAACACGTGCCTGCGGAACTCCTGGGTAAAAGTAGTTTGCAGACAGTTAAAAATGTGAGTCAGGGGTGTTATTTGCCACTGATGAATCATTGAACATTACATCTGAGACTAATGCTGTACTGTACGTTGGCTAATTGAATTTCAATAAAATAAAATGTGAGTCAATGATTGGAAGAGAAATGGAACCCCAGGGAGGATGATAACTAATGAGAAGGTAGAGAAAAGGGAGCCCCCAAATGAGGCATCTGGGGAAAGGTCAGAAGGGGTGACATAGGGGAGCTGGTAAAGTCATTGTGGCATGAATTTGAAGGAGAAATCCATCATGAGGAGGAGCTCAGTGCAAAAGAGAGATATCAGTGAAGATCAAAGCTGGCCTGATTCTTGAAGCCAAGAGGCCCCCAGTTTCCACCATTTGGCAAGGGCAGGCTTAGCAGAGCAGTGAGGCCCAGGCCAGGTGGCATGGGATTGAAGAGTGCTTAGAAGACAATGGGACAGACGCGGTCTAGGTGGGACTGGAAGTAGATGAAGGAATGGAAGTTGGCTTTCTTATTGTTCATAAACTTGTTGGTCAGTTGGATTTTTGTTGTTGTTGTTAACGGGCGTGATACGAAGCTTAGATATGGGGAAAGGCAGAAAGCCGGATTCCCACGGGATCTGAGGTTGAGACCAAGGGCCATGGCGACTGCAAGGCCAGCTGTACCACTAGACCCGTTTGGCGACGTCATGTAAGCTCCCAAGACTTAAGCTTTCTCATCCTTAAAACGCAGATAAAATCATGCCCATCTAAGAGGGTTATCATGAAGACAACAGGTTACGATACCCGTACAAGTAATTGACAGTGAGACCTCATTATCGTGTTTGATGTTGTTTTTATTTAGGGTAAACTAGTTGATCTCATTGATGAAGAGGCCCATACATGAGCACATCATCCCAGACTCGAATAAAGAAGAAATGATCGATATATCTTTAGGCAGTTTTGTAAATCCGATGCTCAGGGAGATTACTATTTCAGTGCCTTTGGATTTTTTTTTTTTTTTTAAGCAAAAACTAAAAGTAAGAAATAAGGGCCTGTTTTGGCCTTGGAAGTATAAACTCCTGGTCAGTTCAAAGATGTTTGGCATTAAGACCCATTTTATCCTAGAACTATAAGCATCTGGTTGGGAGTATTTTTATATATACCTTGTATGATACATCTTGCTTTTCAGTAAGTGAGGTGAGAATCTTCTATTATTCAAATTTAAATGTACAACTTGTATTCTTTCTTTACCACAGGCCAACAACTTCTATGGCCCTTTAAGGAATCCCTCCTGAAACAGTTTCTACATATAAAGAGTGGGAAAACCATTAACACCCTTCCCACCCTCCACCCCCCCACCTTCCATGTAGTTACTAGAAGGAGTTAAAAAGTCTTTTTGTAAATAGTGCTAAATTGGTTTAAATATATTTTAGAATGCTTCTATTTAAGAATACCCAAATAAATGTAATCACATTACATTTTTCCCCCCTCAACTTTGGTTATTATCTTTTCTCTGTGGTGAGTCGTATATTTAAATACAACCAAAGGTAATTTATCGTGAGCCTGAGAGGGAGTAATCAAGCTTGGGAATAAAAAGGTAGTGTTAAAGTAATAGAACCAATTTTCTTGTCTCTATTTATAAAAGGGCACTTTCTTACAGAGTATGTACGTCTCCATACGTCATATGTATTTTATTGGGATTTCTATATGCAATCCTGTCACTTGTTCTACGTGAGAACAGTCCTGTGCTTACTTCCATTCAACCTGAACCACTCTTTTCCTGATGATTCTGGGTTAATTTAGCTTGGTTTCCTTCCTTCCTTCCTTCCTTCCTTCCTTTCTTTTTTAAACTGAAAGCTACCAGTAATCTCAGGTACGTTGAATGCAAGCTAACCCTAAGAGAGGTTGATATCAAATCTGAGTATGCAAGTTCTTAAATTTTGTTCTATTTCTGTATGCCTTACTCATGCTGATTTATGAGCTCTTCTGAGATTCAAGATCTTTTATTCTTAATTGTATGTAGTGTTCACTCTTATATGATTTACACTACACTCAAAGGCTTTCTTTTGCAAAAACTTGCAGCACATGAACAATTTATACTTCTTTGGAACTCTTGCCTGTTTGAGGCATAACCAGATCCTTTTGGGAAACGATTTTTAATTAATAAATAGGACACTTTTCATCACCTTCAATGGCATAGGCTCTAAGAGAATAGGACACAAGGCTGATGACACTTTTTGGGGGGCTCGGCATCTCGAGAGGGGGCTGCAATTTAGCAGTCAGTGAAAGAAATAGCAACTTCACCTTTTCCCAAGTTTCTGTTCCCATTTCAGATTTCCTTTTGGATTTTTTTTTTTCCTTCTCTCTTTACTACTTCTTTGTTGGTTGACAGAGCTCTCTCTGGTATCAAGGTTCTTAATATTTACTTGTAGAAGGGAAAAGGAATACTGAAGGAGCCTTATGAAACGTAGAGTGATTTTGGAAGTGGGGGTCCAACACACATTCTTTCTTGGGGAGAAAAAAAAAAAAGATCGATTTTAATTTCCTACCTTTGAGTGTCAGCCTGGCTTTACTCTACAGCTTGAAATATGCACATAAAACGCCATGGCACTAAAAACATGGGAAGTCAAGTTCTGATCATTTCTTTTGTCAAAGCAGCATGATCTTAACTCATGAGTCACTGTTAAATATAAGTATAATGTGGAGGAAAAAGGAAAATACATTATGAGGGGTTTTTTTTCGCCAATTTGTACAATTTTTCAGTTAAGCAGTCATAAATCAAGGAATATTGTATTTTTTGAGGCTCATTACAGAGACATTATACGTCAGAATAGTGAAGTCGTCAGCATAATGAAATGATGAATGCCTGTACCTATCTGTGTGTAAATGATGTGAGACAGATTCGGGGTGTTACAAAGGAGAGCAGCTATCTCCCTGACAGTTCCCCCTAGGTGCCGTTGCTGGATGCTGGTGACAGATGTGGAATGCGACGCTCTTCAGTGGCAAGCACTTATTAGCACTCGGTGGAAACCAGCAATATAAAATAAGACAAATAGCAGATAATATCATTTTAAGCAAATTTGCTCAGTAAGGTGTGTTATTGCATTTTATAAACCTTCTTTATTGACGAAGGCGATGTTCTAAACTCCAGAACACGTGTTAGAAAAGAAGATGGTTATTTTGAGAACAAATATGTAAAAAAAAAAAAAAAAAAAGGAAGAAGTATATATATTTTGTAATCCTGGCCTCTTTCCTTGACTTCTTTAGGGGCTGGGCCATGAAGTCCTAACAAGTCAAGCTTAATCACTTTGGTTTATTTATTTTGTCAAGGGAACATATCCATCGTACCTGGCCATGTGTGCTTTCCTCAGTGAGATTTGTAACATGCGTACCGTGAGTTCTCTTTTCATCTCCGTATTTGTCGATGTCATGCCTTTTTTGTTGGAGACTGAACCTTCTTGTTGATGAGTCCACCTTCAGTCCTACATTTCAGAGGCTTTATTTCACTTACCAAAACGGGACAGGCAGTAGATCTGGTCATTTTCTGGAGGTTCTCATTTATGTGGGCATTTCCCAGCACGGGGTTCAGGTGCCAGGCCCATGAATGCATATTCTGTGAAGGAGGAAGGGGTGGGGGAGACAAGAGGAGAGCGAGAAGGAAGGGAGAAAGAGATTTTTAGTCCGCCGTGGGTCACTGATGAAGTCTGCGGTATTGGCCAAATTCTTGAAGTTCTCTCTGTGTGAATTCCCATTTTCTTTTCTTTCGTTCAGTTTTTTGAGGCGTAGTTAACTAATAAAACTGTGAGCTATGTAAAGTATACAATGGGATGATTTGATACACACGCATACCATGTGGAAGGATGAGTTGAGAAAGCACTTTGAATATGTAGACAGTGATACTAATAAAAATATTCATATTCTGTGTGCTTTGGAGATAGGAGTTTTTTATTTTTAATAAAATATATTCATACCTCTGCTATAGTATTTTAGCACTTTGTTTGTTCACTAAATGTGCATTTCTGGCAAGAAATATGGTATAATTTCCCGATAAGCACCAGTCAATGTGATGATACCTTTTCTTTATCCTCACGTTTATGTAATGGGGCTTAAAATAGTTTGACTAAAGGTACATTCTTAAAAAAAAAGTCCTGTTTTACTTCCTTTTGTCTTAGGAATACAGCAAATTATGGGCATCTGAATTTTTTTATTAATAACTACATGTTTATATTTTGTGGTGATGTGGAAAATCCATGAGCACACAGTTGTCCAAATTTTCAATAGTCTCCGTCTTAAGAAGAGTAACTTTTTTAGATTTCTCATTGCACTTTGAATATGCTAGTACATATAATACTAAGTATTGTTCAATTCCTTGTGTATATTATTTGGAAATTTTCTGTTAAAAAAAAGATAAGATAATGTCCAGATGCAACTAAGAAGCCCAAAGTCATGCATAGCTATTATAAGACTAAACTAAAAGTTAAATATTTTTTTAAAATATACAGTATTATTTTACTTTTCCTTTGCCTATTCATCTCCTACCAGACATCGTGACCATTTTACAAGTTCACTCACCAACAGAAATACCCTTACAAGTTATATAATCTTCAACTTTGTTCATACAGAAACAGACACAATCTAAGAACATCTACTCTATATAATAACAATTTTATAATAGAATTCACTTTTACACATAACGTATTTTACATATGATATTATATATTATATGTATTATGTGTATGTATTACACATCACATAAAACATATTTACATATGTTACATAAATTACATATAACATATTTTATGTATAACATATACTTACATACAAGTTCATAGACAGTTGAATGCTCAAAGAGATTGATTGAGTTCAGGTAACATTTCCACCATTCTACTGCACAGAGTAATGACTCCAGAAAACATTTCTCAAAGCCAAAGACATACTTTTGGAATTTTTGTGATATCCTATTCTATAATTGAGTGTCCATTTTCTTTGATGGGAATAAAGAACCAACTGAAAGTTGTGGCAAGGGCACCATTTGTAGGTGTTGAAAAGGAACACGGAAAGGACAATGAATGTTTGATTTCAAGCTAACTCATTTTTTTTTTCTCCAAAGGAGGGGAAGCCAGGGTTCTTACCATGAAAATTATTATTTTTTGACAGTTTGTTGTTTTCTCTAGATTGTTAAAGGGTCAACACTAAATTGTTGGAAAACATCACATAGATCAGTCTTACTACTTTATAGCCAGCCCTTGTAAACTTACTGCCACCAGTAGGGAATGAAATCTAGTAAATTCTGTTTACATTTAGTTTACATTTACATTTAATGTCTAAGACTAAAAATGATAAATGCGGCCAACTAACCAAATGGATATATACATATATTCATATATCATATTTTTGTGCTTCTTAATATGAGTTCTCGCTGGTTATTATTATAATTAAATGTGTGTATTTTTCTAATTATATTTTTATAATTTTTATGTTTAAAAAATCGCTTTTAAATCCATATATCATTTGACCGATGACATGATTTGAATCCTTGTGTCTTAAATCCAAATCCATTGCTCCATCTACCCTGTCATCGTGCGTCTTGATAAACGTCTGAACTTTACATCCAACGGTATACATGCTACGATCCACACGGTACAGTTTGCCAAGCCTAAGTTACTGGATATGGAAGGGGACTTATTTAATTGGATGTTTTGTCACTTATGTCACATTTACTCCCTTTCTCTTTCAGAGTTAGTTTAGAGACAGATGAATGCTCAAAGAGATTGATTGAGTTCAGGGTAATATTTCCACCATTGTACTGCATAGAGTAATGACTCCAGAAAACATTTCTCAAAGCCAAAGATATACTATCTCATAATTCCTCTTCCTTCAATTACATATCATTTGTAAACATTGCCAAGTTATTATTTCCTGCCAATTGAAATAAATGACAGAAGCATTTTTAAAATTATAAATATCCAGCTTTCTTTCAAACTGTATGCACATGCACACACATAAGCAAACATGAAGCATGTGATCACTATACACATTATATATATATGTATATACATTTTTTAATAAATTTCAGTTTTATGAATCAGAATGCAGTCATTGCAGTCAGACTAAGGGATCCTGAGCTAGGAAGCACCAGAAAACATTTATAAATAGCACGAGGATTATCTGGAGAGCTGGGACCTTTGGGAGCCATTATAAGTATGAATACCAGGAATCAATTAATTGCTTTGGGGCATTTGGAGTCAGAATGTTACAAATGGTAATGACCTTAGAAATTAACCAGTTTTGGGGCACCTGGGTGCCTCAGTGGGTTAAAGCCTCTGCCTTCAGCTCGGTTCATGATCTCAGGGTGCTGGGATGGAGCCCTGCATCGGGCTCTCTGCTCAGCAGGGAGCCTGCTTCCCCCTCTCTCTCTGCCTGCCTCTCTGCCTACTTGTGATCTCTGTCAAATAAATAAATCTCAAAAAAAAAATTTAGCCAGTTTTAGGATGGCAGTATTTGAAAAAGGGAATATTGTCTTAAACTGATTGGCACTTACTGCCTGAGCCACAGTGTAAGAATAAGAATATGTGAAGCATGTCCTAATCAATTAGCCCTTTCTACCACAGGTGAGGAACAGAGGTTGGCAGCATACTTGCTGAGGCTCAGAGAATTGAAGTCACGTGCCCAAAGTTGCATGGGTAGTTAACTCTGAATCCGTGGCTATAAACAGGGCATCTGACTCATAATCCACTGCCATTCGCTCTGCTTTATTGATAAAGTAGAAACACACCCAGTAGGCTTCCTCAGAGTAAATCCAGAGACATTCAGGAAACTTAACTGAAAACATGAAGGAGAGCCAAACAGGGTATGGTGGCTGCTTGCTTTGATGCCCTTGTGGGTTCAACTTACTGAGATGTACTGTTTCCAGGGTATAAATTACTTAGGGTTATTCTGAGGCTCTGTAACTAGGCACCATCTTCTATTAATTACGTTTCCTGTATTTTATGTTTTGTCTTTTCTTAGAATTTCCAAGCCTATAAACTCAATAAATAGAATTTTGTAAATTAAATATACTAAGATATGCTCAAGGAAAATCTCTTCCCATAGAACATAAAATCTGGATTAAAATGCAGACATTTTCATTCCAGTGTGAACTATTGACCTAATAAAAATTTTGATATTAAATCTAAAAATTAACTTCGTGGAGACTAAAGCAGTTTGGCAAAATTCACACCCACCCTCAATGATGCCTTTGCTCTATCCCTCCCCACCTTTTTATAAAATCACGTCTAGCTGATTAATATAACAGAGCACTTCAGCTTTGGTGAAATACACTTATTCAATTTCACCGAAGATTATAGGTTTCAAATAATAAAATTGGATTTTATTGCGGATTGAAGTGTGTAAATAGAACTTTTGATTGAATTTAATAAAATGGTATCCTGCTGATGGAGGCAAGTCATTTCCTCTAGTTTTAACTTGATTACAAAGACAAGAAGTTTTATGAGCAATTTTGAATGGAAAATTTCTTTCTGTCTAGAGGAAAAAAAAACATACTGAGACTAAGGAAAGTAAGTAGTACCATTTAATATTTTAAATAAAATAGTTGTGAATGTGTGGTTACTTTTTCAATGCAGTAGATCTATTTTCTAATCTGGTTTGTGACTATTTGCTTAATTACTAGGGTTAAACAAGAAAGCTGCAGAGAGGTAAACCCAGTAGACAAATTTGTTTCTCTCTGGATTTGAATAGTTTTTATCTTGGTGATAAAGATACTTTATCTGATATGTGTCATTCTGTATTTAATCAAAGTATAGTGAGATCAGAGCATCATTCCTCTTATCTCAAAATGTATCACTACATAGTAACTATTATTTAACTGTTTGGTTTCTTCAGCTATTTCTGAAGTTTCTTAAAAAGAAACACAAAGCAATTCTTTTTGCTATTTCTGACAAAAAGAAAAAAATATGTATACATGTATGTATGCATATTTCAGTACAATAAAATAAGATGTTATTTTGCTAAAATCTAGGCTTTTCTTAATAATGTCAATATTTTAATTGTTTTATTAGCTAAGGAGCTGACTGCAAATGTGGAAGCTATAAGACAGGCTAGATTGGTAATCGGGCATCATTATAAATGTAGAATGAGCATTAAGAATTGTGGATGTGTGACGCCTGGGTGGCTCAGTTGGTTAAGCAACTGCCTTTGGCTCGGGTCACGATCCCAGGGTCCTGGGTTCAAGCCCTGTGTCAGGCTCCTTACTCAGCGGGGAGCCTGCTTCTCCCTCTCCCTCTGCCTGCCACTCCGCCTCCTTGTGCGCTCTCTCTCTCTGTCAAATAAATAAATAAGATTTAAAAATAAAAATTAAAAAAAAATAATCATGGACATAATGTTGACTGAAGATTGATAATAAGAGGTTCCAGAACACGATGAATTTTAATGTGGCCTAAAAGAGTACCTTGGGTTGATTTAGAGTATTATCTTTAAGCAGATGGTTCAGAGTACTGCAAGGGAAATAAATACACAGTCTGAATGTCGTAGTTCTATTCAATTATTTAGCAGTGCTTTCAAAGAAATAAAAAGTAAACAGTTGATGAAAGGGCATTACATTGCAGGAAAAATGTATCTCTTTACGCTGATTATGGCTGCCTGTTGTTTTTAATGTTTGGAGAAAGGTGCATCATACAGAGAAAGAGAAGAGTCACTGAAGAGAGAACTCGGGGAGAAGACAAAAGCAAGAATAATGGTGACAGAGACAACTCCTACCTATACAGGAAAGACAGTGTAGAGGCCGAAAAAGAGGCAACAGCAAAAACAAGCAAACGACCAAACACACCACGCAGGAAAGATGCCGCTTGGTCACACCCTCTGCTGTCCTGTCAGGAGCTATTGGAACACATGGATCAGAAACACTATTTGAATCTGGAAAAACCTAGAATGCCTGAGGAACGGGAGTTTGTTGCTTGAACTGAGATGAGAAGAAAGAAAGTAATTAGAACAAAAGGAGTTCTATCTTAAAACGGTTCAAAGCATAGGAGATCCCTCCAGACAAGTCAATTACATTAGTTTGAAAAGGTGCAATGCTAACAGGTCCCAGTTTTATAGTTTGAGAGGAACCGCAACAAGAGGGATGAGAAAACACCTGAACACCCCTCATGTAATGATGCACTGAAAAGGTGGGATAAGTTTGGATACAAGATTATCACTTAGGATCAAAGTCTAGAAAAGGCGAGGTATTTCAATACAAACACGGTCATGTAAGTGGGAGGACTTTTCACTTTGGAAGACCACTCTAACAGAAACTTGGGTTGACCAACGTGTTCATTTTAAAGCCCACAGGAAAAAAAAAAAAAACAGCCCACAAAAAGTGTCTGTAATTCATTGAGTGCCTCACTGTCCCTTGTTTCATCTTTAACTAACTTGCTGTCTGGTGGTTGTGCGTGACTCTCAGCTCACGTATATAGTTATTGAAATTCACCTCAATATGGTAGTCTCTTTTGATTATTAGGAAAAGAACGTAACGAAACTAACAAAAATAGTAGTTATGGTAGGAGATTGTCGGTATTCATGAGATCAACACAGTATCCGTAGTGTCTTTTCAGTTCTGAAAATTGTGTGAAGAAAAAAAAAATTATTTGGCTTCTGAGAATAATTTTAACACACACAGGTCTCATGCCATGTCTAGTATGATCATCACTTCTCTTCAGTGTGAAAACAAAATGACCAAGCACCTATTATTACATCCATATTACCAGTTAACATAATGATATTAGACTCAGAATTGACCTGTGATCTCATTACCTGGAGGAAGATTAAAATTGTCACCAAATGGTAAAAGCAGAACAGAGAAGCTGAATAATGAAAATACGATAAATCAGTTTCAAAAATAAATGAAGCCCAAACCCACCATTCCAACCAGTCTCATTTTCATCCTTGCTATTGTTTTCTAAAATAAGAATCTTAGAAAGTCTTCATCTTCTGATGCAGCACTGTTTGTTCTTACATGTCCCGAAACAAATTCTATGCAGGCAACACAGGACCTGTCTTCTCCGTAACGTTTGTTCCAAAGTCAAACAAACAGAAAGCAAGCACATTTCTTACATTTTTGTTTCAGGCTTGCATTCAATATCTACACAGAAGGTACCAAATGAAAAATGAATCCTACATTCTGTTTACAGTCTAAACACCACAGGAAAATAATTTTGAGAAATATGAAACATATTACATAGATCATGTATATGGTAGTAATAGTAGTAGTAGTAAATACAAATTTCAGACTCTATGATATTAGGAAAAGTGGGGGTTATTAACAAAGTAATTTGTAAAAGGAAGTGTGAGAGCTTAAATTTTTATGTTTACAGACTTTTTAAAACCTAATATAGTATTTGAGATAATGATTAATCATATTGAATTGAAACATCAATAAAAATATGGATATAATTTTCTTGTGAAATATATCCTTTCTTGTGTGAAGTTCTTAAAAGGTTAAGGATATATATGGTTGGGGGTGCCTGGGTGGCTCAGTCAGTTAAGCGTCTGACTCTTGACACTTTGGTTCAGGTCATGGTCTCAGGGTTGTGAGACTGAGCCTAAGTCAGGCTCTGCACTGGGTATGGAGCTTGCTTAAGATTCTCTCTCTCTGCCCTTACCCCGCTCTCTCTCCCTCTCAAAAAAAAAAAAAAAAAAAAAGATACACACACACACACACTCACACATATATATATATTTGACTATTTTAAGAATAATAATGAATGAAGCCACAAAAGCAATAAATAATTCAAATAATAGAACTTTAATCTGTTGTATCATTTCAGGTCATGTGGGACATTTTGTACACATTACAGATAAGGAAACTGACTGGAGATTCTAAGCGACTTGTGTGAGGTCTTTTGTCAGGCAGAACAGAATACTTTCATTCCTTTAGACACTTAGCAGTGTGTAACTATCTCTTGTAATGACTTAATCTAAAGGTATTTATTGGCATACGTACTCTCTATTTCAATCTAGGTGGTTATTTTTGTATAGTCAGTTACCTATTATTGTCATACTGTCATAACAATCAACTCCCAATTTCATTTAAGTGAAATTAAATGGCATCATATCACAATTTCCGTTAATCAAAATGATGTAATAGAGCATACAATAGGTTGCAATAATTGTTGCTTAACAGGCTTGCAAGCCTCATCTGTTGCTTTGGATGAATTATAGTAACAGAATGACCCAAGTCATATTAACAAAATGACACAAGGCTTAAAGAACTTAAGATGAACATCAGAAGAGAACAGTTATGCCTCATCTCTGTGGCGGTACTGAGAAAGGAATGTGAGTTGTCAAGATCTCGCAAGCATAGCAAGACACTATAATTCAGAGACAGGGGAAGAAGGGATTGAGTAGGTAGCCTGTAGTAGCGTCGAAGAAAAATGGGGGAAATCTCCATTTTTGCAGGTAGTGCCCAGGGACAAAGCAAGAAGTACCAGCCAATTCACCCTTTTCCAGACATAGTGCCAGACTGGGAAAGGGACGCACCACTGGCTACATGCTAGGTCCTTGATCAGACAGAGCCAGGTATCGTAGCCAGAACTGCCTCCCGCAGGAAACCTCATTCCCACTCCCTCACTGTCACACTTTCCAGCTATCGAAAATGTCAAGTTCCCTTGGCTGTTTAACGGAAACTGTGGTGAAGGCAGTCAGAAGAAGGTGATGACAGCCACGGTACACTCTACCAGAGCTCACAGAATGTCCGAGAGAACCAGCCCGAGTTAGCCAGAAGACTACCCAGAGGCAAACCAAATTAACAACGGAAAGAATATCTTGAGTTAATTACAGAAGTTAAGCAAAGAAATCTACCAATTCATGCATCAGGAGAGAAGGTGATCGACATGGAAAAAAAAAACCCAAAAAACAAAAGAACACTAATGAAATAGTAAAAGCATTTAGAGATAAAATAGTGGAAAATTTTTCCAAAATAAAGGAAGAACTGTATTTACAGCTCTGATATGCATATGGACAATTACACACAGAATGAAGCACATAGATGAGAACAAATGTTGGAAGCGAGACCCCAAACCTCCCCAAACAGTATGGGGTGACATTGGCAAGAAAAGAAAAAGGACAAGGAGGAACAAGTTTTCTGACCAGTTGCTTCGAGGATTTTTAGGACATTTTACTGTGTGTCATGAAATAGAATCGTTCTTTGGCAACTCTTTGAAAAACATCGAAAAAATGTAATCGTATATTTGGGTGGAGCAAAGGCATATCTTTTGATTGGATAAGCTGAGTGAGGCCAAAAACCCTTTTAGGTGTACATACTTTGGTAGCACATTGGGGTTTTTGCTTGGGTTTGGGATTTGCAATGCAATTCATACTGCATTGTTATGTAGAAATGATCCTTGAATACAGTGACCCCCTTTGGTTTATTGTCATGAAAGAGAGCACAGAGCTACCCAGAAAAAGCCAGGCTGAGTCTTAGGAAAGCAGCTCTAATTAAGAGGAGAATTGTAGAAACTGGAACGCTATGAAAATCATAATCTTTGTGTTAATGCATAGAGCAGGATTGTGTTTCACAGGGAGACTACATATAGGAAATATTTTGTTACTTAAAAATGAAAAGGTCTAAGCAACACCCTTGTGACAGTATATGCTATAACTTATTAATTTTTTAAATTCAACCTTCATGAACCCTTAGTGTTTAATAAATTGGACCAGTTCAAAGCATTTACTCTGCTCGACAAGCTGATACCAGAACCCCTGAGAACTGAGTTACCATTAAGGCACAGGAGATTAGATAGAAAAACAGAGATCAGATAAAAATTAACTGCTAGGAAAAAAAAAGTATGTAATGAACATTTTTCCAGGGACAGAAGACTGAGTTATAATTTACATAGGCCACAGATACGTGGGAAAGGCTGAAAAATGTTGGAGATTAAGTGAAAGTCTGATGAATCCAGAATTACACAGTTTTTTATCCAAGCCGTGAAGACTTCTCAGTCCCTGGCAGACTGCCTGACTACCTTGTCAAAGTGCCGAGTTGCTTAGAATTTTCTGCTCAGTTTAATTGCTTTTTCATCCCTAATCAAATTAATTATGGCAACAGGATATAAGCATTGGGTCACGGGTGGTATGGGCCACCTATGTAGGTGGGAAATGCCTTTTTCATAGAATGGGAGGTCACTGAGTGAGGCAGATTGAACAAAAATGTACAGTATCCTCATTTTCACTAGAATGTCAAAAGTTATTTTTCAACCATGATATTATAGACTCTACAGAACTATGAAAGTCTCAATTCCCATTGTCCGGCTGTGTTGTAATTATCACCTGGGCATCCAAATGTTGGCCAGATTTTGCAGAAGTAGGAAATGTCTTCATGGCATTAGGAAATGTAGGACCATATTTTATTATGCAGGCATTTTAATCTATGATTATATACTAAAAAATAATTGGGTAGTATTTTGATAATATGCCAGTAATATCTTAACAAATTGTACACAGGAGACCATGTCAGCCTTCCATGTGGTTTTATCCTCAGTGCTACCGTTGCCCCTGATCTAAGGTAGTGAGCATTTTGGACGTGTTTGTTGAATAAATGAATGGATTTAGTAACATTTATGATGTGGCTACAATAGGAAAAAAGTAGAGAATGGGTGAACAATTCTGTTTAACTTTTTAAACCAAGTTTTAGAAGTCAACACACTAAACTAGTTCTAAACGAAAACTTAGAATTCAAATTAGGGCTGTTGGCATTTTACGTATGAATGAAAGCTGTTAGACAGTTACATATGGCAGGCGTATCTTCTTCTTATGCTTGGCCATTTTCTTTCCAGAAGAGTTATCATATGTGCCTTATTTATCTACTTAAGACCTCTTAAAGGTTAACAAATGTGAGTTAAGGAATTAAAGTTATCATCAAAGTGTACAATTCATTTTAATATATGGAATCATTTCAGTTTGTATCTCACTTGTTAATGGCTGTATATTTGGTAAGTTAAGAATTAGTAAATCTATAGTGTATTTACCACATTCTTGAGAATTATTTTTTAATGTTTTTTTTATTTATATTCAGGGCCACATATGATATTTTGATTCGTTTTAGTAGATTGTTTGATGTAAGTTTGTTTATTTTAATTTTAATTTTTTTTTTAGTAAGTATAATTGTTAAACGACATGACTTGCTTGCTTTTCTCCCAAAGGATCTGGGAATGGACAGATCTTTCACATGCATTGAGAGTTTAATATTGACTTTTGTGTCTGTTTATAGGCTACACAACGATCAGCACACATTTATATTTCTGAAACTCACCTTTCTTCTCCTGCTACAAGTTCTTATGCATAAAACTGGATCCTCCTGTTCAATTACAGGAACTTTGTCTCTTGAGTAACAACGATCTTATGCAATGTGCCTTTACTCCACGTTCCCACTCTGGAGTCTCTCTGGTTGACCTGGGTTTCCAGTAGCAATTTGTTGGCAATTGGCATTAGCAATCTCAGGAATGAAGGAAGAGGATGGAGAGCACATTCATTACTACTACTAATAATGATCTTTAATTTCACTTCTGATTGGTGAGTAACAAATTCTGCATAGACCAGAGATTGCCAAGTCAAGATGTCAAAATCCAAAGTCTCCTGATTATTTTTGCTCCTTTTTTCCTCATTGCACTGATGAGTAACAGTATCTTCTATACTGTGTTCTGCTTCTACTTTTCATTCACAAAGCACAATGAGGAGAGAGACAAATCCTTTCTGTGAGATCCAGATACGAGAATATAATATAGAGCCCTAAAGAGAAAAACAAAACAAAACAAAACAAAAATGAAGAGATAAAACAAGAAAGAAAATACTAACTGAAGGATATGGCAGGACGTATGCATTTATAAGTAGGAATTTTAAAATTACACAAGTAATGAAAATTGACATTCTCATAAAACAGTCTTTCAGGAAGCATACTTGAAAAGCTGTGTTCTATTCTTTTTACAGATACTATTACGGATGAAGACATTGTTATCTAAAGAGTTTTGTTTTCCTGCCCATTTTGAGGAGATTCTTAACTGTAATTCTGAGTTTTATACACTAGGCTGCAGAACATTCCTTTAGAAAGAAATGAGATCAGGTGAGGGAAGGGGAGGGAAGAAGTAAAAGAACAACATTAAATAAAAATAATAGGCAGAGAAAGAGAAAGTTTGGGTTTTATTGAAAATGATAATAAGAAATCTCATGAAAGTACATTTACAAATGATGAGATAGCAGGGGGGAGGAAAAGTTAGGATATTGTTTTTGTCTGTCTTAATTTAAGAGACAGTCTGAACCTGAGGCAAACATCGCAGTGCTGAAAAGCACAACCAATTATCTTTTTTACCGAAGTGATTTCCACCTGAAAGGGATGGAAATTAGAAAATGAAAAGATGAAAAAAGAGACTACCTTGGGAATATTGTGCCAGAATGCATGTATTTAACTCTCTAGTTTAGTAAATCTGACAGCGAGCCACCATCTGGTAACTACAGTGAAGGAAAATAGTCCTATTTACTAAGAATAATGTGTGAACTTCGGAAATGAGCATTCATACTTTAGAAAGATCCCTGTGTATCAGTTACGTAATCATTTTCTTGTTAAAAGGCAAATGATCTTGATTTAAGGGGACCCAGCAAGTATCTCTTTTATGTGATATTTTGTGATAATATGCAAGAGCATTCATGATAAAACATGCTAATAACTTGGAGGTATATTTCTAAAGACTGTAATGTTATTGTGTGGCTAAGAATATGCATTTGTAATAAAAACCAAATATTGCTCAAATCTGTAAGTAGACACAGACACGTTGTTTTTGTAATATGTGTATATGCATTTAGATTCCTGAACTTCCTATCTTGTTTTGAAGAGATATCTAGATTAAAAAACAAATGGAAGAAAATTATGCCCATAAATTCTCCAAACCAGACTCCGAACACACCAGGGCACTCAAGCTTTGAAATTTTGATAGAGCCATTGAAGAGGTATAAATTGTAATTGGGTATAAGTCCTTATTCTTTCAGCTGAAAGCATTTTATACTATTTCAACTACTCTTACCCAGCTAAAGCATCTTATAAATAAGAAATTATGCAGCAGAAAAATGTATATTTACCCTTACAATGTGCAAGAACCTTGAAACATTAATGTAAAATTAATGAGAAGTTGACGAAGTATCACAGGCATAGGTACATTGGTAGTAACTCTTTGATAATAATTATGAATCCTGGCTGCATCTTACAAAAGAGTCTTGAAGTTCCAAAATCTGAAAGCCTGAGAACTTACTACCTCAGCATCTCCAGAAAAGCGATGTGAAAATTTTTATTTTGAAAGCATTTTATTTACACTGGTAATGTTCAGTCAGTGTTGAAAACCATTGATAAATATAGTTGTTCTTTTAAAGATTTTTATTTATTTATTTAAGAGAGAATGAGAAAGAAAGAGAGAAAGAGAGAGAGATAGAGGACATGGTAGGGGGAGGGTCAGAAGGAGCAGCAGACTCCCCACCAAGCAGGGAGTCCCATGCAGGACTCCATCCTGGGACTCTGGGGTCATGACTTGAGCTGAAGGCAGTTGCTCAACCAGCTGAGCCACGCAGGCTCCCAAATGTATTTATTCTTCATAACCATAAAACTTTATAGCTAGGAGAGAACTACGATTCATTCATTCCAATCTGCACATCAGTATTTAAGTCAAATACACTTTACTCTGGCTCTTATTAGTATATATAATAAAATGAATATATATATGACTATATAAGCATATGTATGAACATGAGTTAAACTAATATAGACACGTATATATTCATGTGTGTATAAATGTACATACATATACGTAGATACCCAGACATCCATCCTCGTCACAGAAACATTTCACTATGGTAGATAATAGAGGAGGCAGATATGATTATGATAGTTTATTGTGTTTAAATAATTTAGTCTAATAAAACATATACACATATAACCAAAGTTCAAGGCAATAGTACTCATAGAGTGCTGGTTTAATACGAAAGATGAAACTCTCAATTCCTAATAAAATGGCAAAAATCGGGGTGCTGGGGTGGCTCAGTGAGTTGAGCCTCTGCCTTCGGCTCAGGTCATGATCTTGGGGTCCTGCGATCCAGCCGTGAGTCAGGCTCTCTGCTCAGCCGGGAGCTTGCTTCCCCTTCTCTCTCTGCCTGCTTGTGATCGCTCTCCCTCTGTGTCGAATAAATAAATAAAATCTTTAAAAAACAAACAAAATGGCAAAGATTACATTTCTTTGACCTGGCTTTTAAAGGAGGAAAAGACCTCTTAAACTTGGAAGAGGTGAGATAAAAGAGGCAACAATGATTGAGAGAACAGGATGTGCAAAGTCACAGAAGTAGCACATAAGTACTTTGTTCAGCAAAACATGCAATGATCATGCGTGGAAATGAAATTTATCTCTTAATAAATTTATTTGTATATTTATTCTTTCCTTCATTCAACAAATGGTGAATGCTGAGACTATATTAGTCCTTGTCATCAGAGGTATCCAATCACAAAAAAAAAAAAAGCAAGGGATATCCAGTGTAATAGAAATTGATACATTGTTAATGACTTTGTTACTTATTTTTATTTTTTAAATGTTACTTTTTAGATTTTATTTATTTATTTTACAGCGAGAGAGAGAGAGAGAGAGAGAGAGAGAGTCACATGCGCAAGCGGGGAAGGGAGAGAGGGAGAGAGGGCGAGAGAATCTTGAGTGGATTCTGTGCTAACCGTGGAGCCCAACGTAGGGCTCCATCTCACAACCCTGAGACCATGACCTGAGGCAAAATCAGGAGTTGATGCTTAATCAAGTGAGCCACCCAGGTGCCCCTTTGTTACCTATTTCTAAAATCTATATGATACTCCTAAAATAACTTCCATTTCTTAGGGCAATATATTATGTTCAAAACCATGGGAAGATTACTGTAATGGTAGTAATAAGAATTTGAGTTATAATTTGAAGCCCTATTTTTTTTAAAGTTTATAATATTTCTTTTTTCTTTAAAATTGTGGCACTTTTTGAAAGTTTATTTATGTTTTGATAATTATTTCCCTTAGGCCTAATTTTTATGCTTAGTTAGTTGTTATTGATACTGAAGGAACGTGTGATTTGCTAATTACCTTATTGGATATTGAAGTCCTCAAATGGAATCATAGAGCTGGAAATGAGTCATGACGTCAGTTCTTTCTTCATCTTGGACTGATGCTAATATATTCTATTTTTGAGATTTTGTTGGAAATTGACTAGGTGGTTCCTGTTTGTTTTGCTTTTCTTTTATTGGGGAGTGTCTATCTCTTCTCTAGTCTGTGATCCATTATTGTTAAGGTGTAAATCTTGTCTGTGTCGCTTGGCTTCCTCTAAAACCTCAAATATTCTTAGAGAAAGAGCCCAGAGATTCAAGTCCAAATGGCATTCAGGGAATGATTTCACTACTTGCTGTTGAAGCATCTCCATGATTCAGTCTCCTGTCGCTGTGCCTCCTGCTGTAATTACCCCATTCTCTTCTTTCAGCACTCTGTCGTTGACAGATACCCTACCTCCATCCCTTCCAAGACTGAGCATACATGCTTTTTTGCAAAAATTTGCCTGTTTAAACTCATCAGAAGCTGTCCTTGTTCTTAAAACAAATGACACTTTTTTCTGTGCTTTTCCTGTGGACCTTTTCTCTATAGATATTTGTATACACGACACACAAATACACATACACATGTATGTGTTTTCCCTTTCGGAGTGAATGTATATGCTACTTGCAGAGATAGAATTCACGTTTTAGCCATTATTCTAAAGCAGGACCTTGCAGACACAATTGTACCTTGGTGTGTGTTTATCAAAGAATACATTTAGGTTTTCCCCCAAATTCAGGAGTTTTCTGTGTTTTGATTTTTCTTTGCTGAGAAAGGTAGGAACAAGGGACAGAGTTCTAGGCACTCCCATCTCTCTCCTCCATAAACAGTTTCAAGTTGTGAAGAACATAGTTGTAAAATATATATGTTGTATATTATATTCTAGGACATCTTTAGTTATTAATTTTGATGGCTACTAATTTTCAATACAGTGTTTCATTAAGTATATGTTACCCAAATTCCTTGAGCTACAATTTTATTTTTTTTCATCTTCTTTTAAAAGATTTTATTTTTAAGTAATTTCTACAGCCAATGTGGGGCTCAGACTCACAACCCCAAGATCAAGAGTCACATGCTCTACCAACTGAGCCAGCCAAGTGCCCTATGTTTTTCATCTTCTATCCTATTTTTTTAACTTTCTTTTTAAGTAGGCTCTACATCCAGTGTGGAGCCCAATGTGGGACTTGAACTTAGGACCGTGAGATCAAGACCTGAGTTGAGATCAAGAATCAGATGCTTAGCTAAGACACCCAGATGCACCTATCCTATTTTTGTTTTAATGGGAAAAGTGAACGCATCTTCTGTCCGTGTGGAAAGAACTTTGAGACTTATAACAAAGTAAACCCTAACTACTAGAAAGTATTCTTAAAAAAAACTAGCTGATGATTCATAGAGTTATAACATTTCAACATAAACCCTAGATGTTCTCTTCTGCTATTAAATTATCTTCTGTTAACCTGAGAAGCATGACATATCTTAATTTACCACCCAAATCTCCAATGCCATTTCCCTATCTTGAAAATGATGAGATTAGAAAGAAGATTTCTTAGGCCTCTTTCATCTCTTAAAATTTAAAAGTCTGATTTTTTTTTTAAACTAACTACATTTTAGATTCATTTTCAGATTATTGTCTGTAGAAACTCAATTTTTTTTTTCTTTTTGGTTGCATTTAACTTCTATTTCAAACAGAGTGTGATATGTAAGTTTTCTCTTCAAATTTCTCAGTAACAATTTCCCTTTTTAAATTCTAGTGCAGGGACGCCTGGGTGGCTCAGTGGTGTAAGCCTCTGCCTCTGGCTCAGGTCATGATCTCAGGGCCCTGGGATTGAGCCCCACATCGGGCTCTCTGCTCAGTGGGGAGCCTGCTTCCCCCTCTCTCTCTGCCTGCTTCTCTGCCTACTTGTGATCTCTCTGTCAAATAGATGAATATGATCTTTAAAATAAAATAAAATAAATTTTAGGTGCATAAATTTGATTTCATTCAAATCCTTATTTATTAATTTGTTATCAACACTGGACAACAGTTGGCTCCTTTTAATTTAATTCAATTAGAACCTGACCACTAACTTAACACCTACCTACAAACCCTGCCTTAGTCTGTCCTTTTCTTTTCCACACCCCATGGTCACCATCTTGAATTTTGTGTTTATCAATATGTTATTTTTTGTAATGTTCTTGGGTATATGTTTATCTAAAAATATATTGCTTATTTTCCTGTTTTTTTTAATTTATTACAAATACTATTCTGCATGTAATCTTCAGAGACTTACTTTTTACAGTCAGTATTTTGTTACATTTATTCATGCTTTATATATAGTGACAATTCACTTCTTCATTGTTGTTTAATACTTCATTGTGGGAATATGAAACTATCTATTCTCCTGTTCATGGCATATGATTTGTTTTTGACTTATGAACAGTGCTGGTTTGAACAGTTTTGTGTGTTTTCTAGACTATATATATGTAATGAACTGTATTGTCATTTAAAATATTAAGCTTTTCCTTTTATCTGACCATTTGTGCCTCATACATCAACTTTATTTTGGCTTTGCTCAGAATGAATTTCTTAGAAAAAATAGTTAAATAGTTATAATTAAAAGAATATAGTCAACTATGTAATTTTTCTAAATTAGTTTTATTTGGTTTTTATTTTATCATGTTAACATTGTGATGTCTCTCTTGAGTTTTTGTCACTTCTGTTTTCATCTTTTGCTTAATGAATGTTTAAATAAGGCCTTTGTATTAGGAAATCCGAGTGAGTTCAATATAGTATAATGACATTTAAGATCTTTTCAGAATCTTTACAAAATTATCATTGTTCTCTCATGACTCATTTGACAATGCAGATATCTAATTTAAGTTAACAAAATTCACTTATGACTATTGAGATATTTATATCTAAAAGGTATTCCTCTTTGTATCTTGGTTGAATTAACCACTTTTTTTTAAAACAACATACCACTTGACTATAGTTAAATAACATAATGCCTCGAATCTAATAATCTGATACCAACTACCTAATAGAATGATGCAGGAAATAATTTTTAAAATGAGGAGCAAAAGGGAAAAGGACCATTTAAAATAAAGAATTAAGACAAGCATATTCATCAATTACCTTTTGGGCACAGTGGAGAAACTGGCCTGAGGGCATTCAGTTTAAAATCTTCCAGACGTGCTATTGGGTCCCTGAAGCCGAATATAATAAGGGGTTGGTGTCCCAATTAAAGTATTGGAAATGTCAGCAGGCTGAAGGGGACGGCTTCATATGGTTTGAGAGACAAGTGTGCTGGTAATGCAGTTTTAGCATGAATTGCTTGGAATATTTCAAGAATAATCAGACTATTTTCTTAATTTCTAACTTTTGCTTTCTCTTTCTTTCCCTGAAGGGATTTACTTGTCCAGTGCCCAAAATCACTTATTATGAATTGACAGTGGACCAGATCATGGTGAAATTGTACAGACACTTAAATAACTAAAAATACAAAGGTAGATCTGACTAGTGAACCTGTTAGCAATTTCAACACTGATTTTACTTTAAAGAAATATGAAGTCAGTACTGCTTCATGTTTTGAAATTCTTTCTGCTTCCTGAAAGAATGTAACTTGATGAATTTTAACATTTTCACTATTTGAGCTTACATATACTACTACTTTTAATCCAATGAATGAATCACCAGTTTTCAAATCATAACTTTATGAAGAAAATAATTACAATTAAAATAACATTGAAAATACACTGTTTACAATCATTTCATCTTATAACCACAAAATTTCATGTGTATATGTGAGTGTTTGGATGGCAAGATCTCTATTAATCACAAAGACATATTCAGTCTAGTACTTAGCAGCTCTGTCGTCTTAGAAAAGGTACTTAACTCTCTGTGCTCAGTTATTTTATCTTATACATGGCCAATAATTATATCTACTTGTGGAAATTTTATGAGAATTTAATGGCTTAATACATTTTAATAATTTAGAACACCACCTGGCACATGATAAAGACCCAAGTTACTAGTTATTATTTTCTGTACCATGACCATCATTAAAATTATATGAATCTGATAATAAATAATTATAAATCCAAGCACTTATTTATATTCTTTTTCTCATCCATTTCTAATTTGAAACTGTAAATATTGAAAAGAAATATAATTAACAAGGGCAGTGAACCAACCAACTCAAAGGTTTGCTTTGTCAAGTTCTAGAAAATTGAGAGTAAAGATAATCACTTTAAAGCAAGATAAAAGGGAAAGATACTTGCTATCATAACTTTATTTCTTTCTGAAGGTCTTTGTTGAAATAAGGCAGCAAAACAATATTAAGAGGTGAAACAAATAAAAGGTGATCAAATCATCATTTTGGCAGATAATACCATTAGATACTTAAAAACTCAATAAAATAAACATTTATTAAGCAAATTAATAGTAGATACTAGTGCTAAGACGAGAAACAAAACATTTATACTTCCTTAAATAACAGCAATAAGTATTTAGAAAACATGAAAGTAAATAATTTTTCACAATAAGAAACAAACATAAAAAATACTTGGAGGGGCACCTGGGTGGCTCAGTGGGTTAAAGCCTCTACCTTCAGCTCAGGTCATGATCTCAGGGTCCTAGGATCGAGCCCCGCATCAGGCTCTCTGCTCAGCAGGGAGCCTGCTTCCTCCTCTCTACCTGCCTCTCTGCCTACTTGTGATCTCTGTCTGTCAAATAAATAAATAAAATCTTTAAAAAAAAATAAATAACCTGGAAATGTATCTACCTATCTGTATCTATGTCTGTGATGTTATCTATGTAAAAATTATGAAGATAATTCAAGCAAATTAAAAGCATCTCAAACTTTTGGATAGGAAAATTACATTTTACAAAAGATGTCAGGATGCTTGTGTGACTCAGTTAAGTGTCGGCCTTGAGCTCAGGTCATGATCACAGGGTCCTGGAATTGAGCCTGTCTTTGGGCTCCCTGCTCAGTGGGGAGGCTGCTTCTCCTTCTGCCTGCTGCTCCCCTTGCTTGTGTTTGCTCTCTCTCTCTGAAAAATAAGTAAATAAAATCTTTAAAAAAATTGATTTAGGGCATCTGGGTGGCTCAGCTGATTAAGCGACTGCCTTTGGCTCATGTCATGGTACAGAAGTCTGGGATCAAGTCCCACACTGGGATTCCTGCTTGACAGGGAGTCTGCTTCTCCCTGTGACCCTCCCCCTTCTCATGCTCTCTCTCCCATTCTTTCTCTTTCTCTCAAATAAATAAATAAATCTTAAAAAATTGATTTAAACATTTGTCGATTATGACAGGAAGGGAATGAATGAATGAGTGAATGAATAAATAAAATCTTTAGAACTACAGGAAGCAATTTTGCAACAAGGAAATACAAGGATAAATGTGTGTGACCAATAATACTGAAAAGTATGTATGAAAGTGCAATGAGAGGAAACTCTCCGCTGCATAATAAAACATGAAAATTAAACCATGTACTTAATATAGACTGGAAAAAGTACATGTTACCAAGAAATCAACATTTCTTAAATATGAAAAGGATCTAGTTCTGGGTCTGTGTTTAAAGATTATGTTACTTTGGATTATACTTTGAATACCTCCTCTTACCCAAACTCCAAACCCATAGCAATGAAAGATAAATTTTTAAACATGATAGGCAAGTTATGTCTCAGAGACCAAATAAAAAGAGTAAGATAAATCTGGCTGAAGACCTAAGCCTACAGTGTTCTAGGTCCTGAAGCAGAGGAATTATCTGATCGGGAGTTTGGCTCATAGACTGTTCAACGTTGCTCTTTGTAAGCTGGAGGAGTGAAGTAACGTTTAAACCCAGGGTTTGGTGTAATGATATTCCACAGGAGGAGTGAGAAAGCTGTTGATTGAGGCTGCAGTTTTTAGCAGGTGGGAAGACAGGCCCACGCTCGCAATTAGATGCTGAGCCAAATAGTTGGATGGATCATTTGAATCATCAATTTCCCAATATTACCATAGTGCAGGGACACCAAACTGCTCATATGAGAGCTGGGTTTGTATTCGGAAACTCGAGTGGCCAGATGTATAACCACTATTCAAGGGGACTTTGGAGATGTTAGAACACAATGCAAAAAGAGTGAATGAGAGAATAAAACAACTTAAAATTTTCCTATAAACTATGATTTCAAAGTATAAAGACAGTTAATACTGCAAAGGCAAATATATCAATAATTAAAACATTAAATCAAAATAATCCAACAGCCTGAAAAAAAATGTTAAAGTATGTGTATGTCCCAAAGTTATAAATGGACAAACATCTATAAAAGAAAAGAAATTTA
The DNA here is from genome assembly GCF_010015895.1 of Lontra canadensis. NCBI lineage: Eukaryota > Metazoa > Chordata > Mammalia > Carnivora > Mustelidae > Lontra > Lontra canadensis. Next base: position 11,089,090 of record NW_022631033.1, read on the forward strand.
TGGAATATAGTGCATTTGGGTGGCTCAATTGGTTAAGCATCTGACTCTTGATTTTTGGCTCAGGTCATGATCTCAGGGTGGTGAGATCAAGCTGCCTGTCGGGCTCCATGCTCAACACAGAGTCTGCTTGGGATTCTCTCTGAGCCTCTCCCTCTGCCTCTCCCCCTCCTCGCGCTCTCTCCTTTTCTCTCTCTAAACTAAATAAAATCTTTGAAAAAAAAAGATATTTATGGAATATAAACAAATGACATCAAACAAGAAGTATATCAAAAAAGCATATATTGTGACAATCTTAATTAAAATAATAGTAGAATTATCTGAGTATAAAAATAAATATTGGAGAAACAATACTAGCAGAGACTAGTTTTTTGTTGGTTTGTTTTTTATTTAAATTTGAGGAAATAAGTAAATCTTCATGTTGAAAGTACTGAGCTAGATGAATCAACTTCCATATCTTCTTGGGCACACTGTCGTGAAACAGAGATTATCAAAAATTAAGAGATCTTCAAGGCACCGAAGAAAGAGAAAATTACCTGTAAACAAATGAAATGAGATTGAAACAGATTTCTCAGAAGTAAAATAGTTGTCAAAATACAGGATGTAATAGCTTCAAAGAAATGAGGGAAAATACTGATCCACATAAAACATGTTCTCTACTAAAGTAGCATTCAAGAGTTCTACCAAATATAGGTGAAATCAGTCCTAAGAGAGTGAGCCAGCAAAGACCTTTCCTGAAAGAACTACTGAAGGCATGGCTTAGCTGTAAGAATACCGAAGCCATAATGAAGTATAAAAATTGATGTAAAGATGAGGTATTGGTAAATGCAATTGCCATTAGACAAAATACTAACTCATTTTTGTGACAAAAAGGAAACAAGGTAAAAATAACAAAACAATAATCTGATGGTGGCTGGTTAGCTGTGGGTTGACTGTGTGACTTGATTTCAACTCATTGTGTGACCTTGGGTTCATGAGATTGAGTCCTGTGTTGGGCTCCATGCTCTGCGTGGAGTCTGCTTGGGGTTCTCTCTCCCTCTCCTTCTGCCCCTCCCCTGCTCTCACACACTCTCTAATTACATACATACATACATACATAAATACATAAATAAATAAAATGTTAAAAAATAATGATCTGGGTCTGGAATTCAACCTTTCAAGGTTGAAAGTGGTAGTTATACATAAATTTAGAGCATTAAATGCATTAACTAAGAAAAAATAATTGTAATCATGTGGATATTCATGTCAATAAAGCAGAAAAATACATCAAATTATACCTAAAGACACTAGAAATAAGGAAATTGTAACTATAAAAGCACAATATAATAAATACAAAACAAAACAATGGAGAGGAGCAGTTAAACCAAATAATAATTCTTTAAAAATATTTTTACCCAAGGGGCGCCTGGGTGGCTCAGTGGGTTAAGCCGCTGCCTTCAGCTCAGGTCATGATCTCAGGGTCCTGGGATCGAGTCCCGCATCGGGCTCTCTGCTCAGCAGGGAGCTTGCTTCTCTCTCTCTCTCTCTCTCTCTCTGCCTGCCTCTCTGTCTACTTGTGATCTCTCTCTGTCAAATAAATAAATAAAATCTTTAAAAAATATATTTTTACCCAAAAAATTAAAATATAAAAATAGAAGAATAAAATAAAACACCAATTTGTTAACAGTACTTTATTTCAGGTCTTTGTTATTTGTGGAAATGAGGTGAAATTTCTTTATATTTTTAAAAAATTTTCAAATTATCTACAAATGGATATATCATACCACTTTGCCAATTGGAATGAAAGGTACATCACTTTGTATAAACTTGACACAAAGTTGACTGGACAACTCAACCTGTCTACTTTTGTAAGAGTTCAGCTCAAGTCAACAAGAATCGTTACTACTATTATTTTTACGTTTTTCCATATCCTTGATAGTAAAACAAAATTATTTTATTTTGCCTTGGTTAATTTCTATTCTGAGGCATTTTAAAAGACATCCTTCCAAACAAACCAAAACAAAAAAACAAAACAAAACAAAAAAACACACACACACAAAACAAAAAATATGGAGATGAATGCGTCAAAGACCAATCCACAATTCAGCTTCATGCTACCATACTAGTATCAACAACAACAAACAAAAGATCATAGCAAGTTTCCAGAATAATTTATGTGGACTTACACTAATCACTGAAATATCAAGTACATAAAAATATAACTTTTTGTATGTTGGAACACATAGATGATTCTCACAATACAATGTTAAATATCAACTATTTACTGTAATTTATTAAAATATTTTGTCCAACCCAGAGATATAGGTACATAGAAAGCTAACTAGCTATATATAGATATAGCTTAATATGAAGTTTAAGGCTCTATTCAAGTTTACTACTCTTGTTAAAATATAAATAAATGCTTAATTATTGCTTTGGGTCATTCTCCCATAATTTTATCAGTGGTAGAAATCACATGTCTATTCTATATCTGATAGTCTCAGGGATGACTAAATACATAATTTTAGCCTAAATCATCTTAATAGCCAACATGTGAAATAAAACTAGAATTTCTGGGAAATATCTGTTCCTATTAATATAACCTTAATAATATGGAATCCTATGAAGAGTAGAGAAATGGACATTTAAAAATTTGAAGGCTGAGAATAACTTTTGCCTTAGATATTTAAATTATGTCTAAAGCAGTATAACCTTAATTTTCCTAATTTGGTGGTGGTAGTACAGTGATGTGCTGAACTGATTTATAACGTTACCGGTTCAATTATAGTGTTACTAGTTCAATATATGTTCATCGATTCACATGGTAAGGTGCCTACAAACAAAACAATCTATGTAGTAGAATTTATTTTTAACACAAGCATTTCAAGATCACATTAAGGTGATTTATAAATATCATTATGAGGAAAATAAATATGAAGTCCATAACCCACACGTGAAAACCCAAAATATACATTACCTATGAGCACTCAGTTGCCAACTCCATTTAATATATGAAACGAGTGATGGTAGCTACTTGGTGAGAATGATAATACACTTTTTCTGTTATTTTATTTCTCACATTCTGGCAGCTTTCCATGTTTTAGCAAGGGATCATTTGAGGTTGTTTTTTGTTTTCTTTGCCAAAAAGATAAATATTTTGACATAGACTGGAAAAAAGATAAAACACAGTAAAATTATCCAGGGAGGTATGAGTACATTCGAAGAATAGGTTGGTTCTGTGTAGAACAAAAAGAATGATGACAAAATCTACAGGGGTCAGAAATGGTTTTGGACTCATATTCTATTATCAATCCATTCTACCAGGAAGATGAAGGAAGGATGTAGCATTATTCCTCACTTTGCATTATTCAACTTTAATATAGATGTCTTCCTGGAAATCAAAATTAGAGTCTTATTTTTGTAACCATAGAGGAAGGATCATTACCAGAAAGTCTGGAATGAGAAGCCTGAATGGTCAAGCTCTGTGTACCCAAAACTAATACAAAGATTAAAGTTATTCAAAGGGATAAAAATACGCAGGGTGGGCACAGACACCCTATGTAGTTAGAGCCATAGTAAAGCCTTACAATGATAACAATTCCTGAAGACATAATCACTTTGAACATGATACAGATTAAGAAAAACTACCATAAATTCAGTAAAAAGGACTCAAGTACTCTGTCCCATATGCATTCTGTAATATGGGAATATTACTTCTGTTCAAAATTATTTTTGTGATGGTATGAAACACTGTTTATTGAGAGTTTCACTGTAAATAACTCCAAAATTGTTTATTTATTTATTTATTTATTTGAGGGAGAGAGAGAGCAGGGAAAAGCAGGGGCAGATAGAGAGGGAGAGAGAAAATCTCAAGCAGGGTCCACACTTAACCCGGAGCCCTGACATGGGACTTGATTTCATCACCTTGAGATCATGACCGGAGCCAAAATCAAGAGTAGGATACTTAACCGACTGAGCCACACCAGACGTGCCCATAATTATTCAAAAGGTAGTTGTGTACAAGACCAACGGGTTTTTAAAACATTAGAAAGTTTTTCTGTTTAATATTGCTTTCCAGTGCCTCTGATATTTAACTGAGCTATTGCATCAAATAATCATTAATTTTAGTCAACTTCCCTAATCAAGTAGGTTGAAAGTAAAAAGGAAAATAGGTAAATTCTATCTTGCTTATTTTCAGGAACATTGGAAAGTTTTGATTATAGTTTAGTAACCTATGGTAACTATATTCTGAGTTTTAATAATTTTTTACAGATGTATTATTCTAAAATCAACATATATTTTGTTAATAGTATGTGAAGTTATCCAATTTTACTGACAAAATAAAGGTCAATGTCTGAGATAATCACACTTTATAGCAGTATTTTTTAAGAGAACATATTGTCCATTATGAAATTCACTCTTTAGAATTTTGTTTTTTTAAGCAGAGATGATTCTAGTCAAAAGTTGAGATAGCTAAATTTTTTATTTTAATTTTTTGTTTCCCTACACTAAGAATATGTCTACTCTTGTCCTTCTGATAGGTTCAGATGTATTTTGAGCCTTTCTTTCATAAGCAGATAATCCTTTCTCAGATTTCTCTTAGGTTGCAATCCCAACTGATAAAGTACACTTTTATTCTTAGTAGAATATATTATCTTTCTGGAAAAAAATTCACTTTATTTGTGACAGTTCTCCTTAAATATATGTTCCCTGAAATTGCATGTTTTGAAATGCTGTTGGATGTACTTTCTGCAGAAGTGAAGCAAAGGAAATCTCGCCTGAGACAGAAGAGTGCATCATCTTCCCGATGCTGCCTCCATGTTCTTGCCTTCTGTGTATGTGCAAATTACCAGATTTAATTAAATAATATTGTTTTCCATGCTGAAACTATCAAAATACTGTATCTTATGATTCATTCAGTTTCATTGATTCTTAAGAAATTTTACAGAATTGTGCTACCACATTTTCACCACATGTAAGACGTTGCCATTAAAGACTGTTTAACAGATAATAGATAATAGATAATAGGATACGGTAGTTACACATATTCTTATTAAAATTGTGCAAGAAATTTGTTCACATACTTATGGCACTCTTAAATATTCTAATATATTTAAATCGACTGTGCAGTTTTTCTGGTTCATCAGGAAATATAGAAATCCTTGGTGAAAACCTTCAATGTATATGGGATAGATCTGGAAGGGACAAATGGGATTAAAGATGATGTATAATCCAGACATGTGGTTTCTTACTATTTGGTTTCATTTATTTAAAATGGTGGAGTGAATCAAGATTTTATAATAGATGTAACAACATTCTTCCTAATCCTGTAGGCATATTAATTAAGAATGTTAGCCAATTTGTAAGCATTAACAGAGCATTTACCTCCTTTCTTAACATTTACAGAGCCGGGTCCCTTTCATCTCCCATTTCGAATAATAACATTTCATTGTGAGCTAATCCTTAGCACATAAATTCTGCAGGCCACTTTTGTGCCTGTCTTTCCGAAAAGTATCACAGATCTCTCCAGTGACTAAATAAAGCCCTATACCGCCCACCCCAGTACCCTGTGACTTTGTGGTTCTGAAAACACTAACCCCACAGCGCATTTCTCACCTTAACTCCCAATATCCTCAAAGAGAAGAGTGTTTCCCTCTAGTTACAAAATACCATTTGCCCTGTGTGTGTGTGGAACTTTCTATCTGCTCAGCTAGCTGTACTTAGGGTGCTCCTTCTGTCTGAAAAGTTTTTGTGCACATATTTGCCCCTGCAAATTGTGCTCATCTTTTAAGGCCCAGCTGAAAACAGCATCTGTATGAAGTTTCCCTAATCCGCCTAGGGACTTTGCCCTCCTTCTCTGCCTTTTTTCCCACTTATTATCACTCATAATAAAATAAATACCAACTCTAGATATTTCTGTGCATATTTTTCTCCTGATGTCATTAAGAACTCTGAGGACAAAAGCCTTACAAATTAGGCTGTATATCAACTAAATGTTTTGGAAAGAAAGGCAAAGAAATGCCCCAAATTAGGCAGCGAAAATGATCACTTAAACATGCTTTAACGTTTATAACCATCTGTGGCGTATAGTCAATATTTGGTAAATTTCCGCTATTTTTGTAATAATGCAGCTAAAGCCTATTTAGACACATTCTGAGAAACAGATATGCTTATGGTTCTGTTTCTGTATGAGTTTTTCATTCAAAGCTCTGCCTGTAAGAGGAAATACGTTTCAGATGCTGATGCACTTTTACTGTAGCTGAGTTACTGCCTATTGATAAGAAGGAAATGCTCCTTGTTAGATACAAACCCCTGTATTTCCCATTTCTTACACCACAATGATTGCGTGATCATTGTGGTGATCATACAAGGTTATCACCAGTATGTATATGGAGGAAGATAATAATTTAAACAAATGGTGACACCCTACATTTGGGTTCAAGATTTGTCTCTTATTTCTAGGTCCCTTCTTTATTTTTTTAAAGATTTATTTATTTGAGAGAGAGAGAGAAAGCCTGGGTGTGTGCAAGTAGGGGGAGAGGAAGAGGGAGACAGAATCCTCAAGCGGATTCCTCGCAGAGCACAGAGCCTGAAGCAGGGCTTGATCCCAGGACTCTGGGATCATGACCTGAGCCGAAACTAAGATTCGGCTGCCAACAGACTGAGCCACTCACATGTCCTAAATCCTTTTAAACAGTGCCACACGACTTCCTTTTGTACATCAGGCATGGGGTGAGGGGCTGAATAGTCTAGAAGAAGAGAAGATGTAACAGATTTTCCACACAAGTTTAGACTTCGAGTCAGTAGACACTGCACAAAAAGCATCCTGGATTAATTCTCGGGAAGTTAATTTTATTGCTACTGGTGAAGTTTCCTGGCAGCGCTAGAATTTTATTACTACTAGCTTATTTTTTTCTGAATTATGTTAAGTATTTGCAAATGTTGACATCGATATTGGGTATAATCCATTTCAGTGTTTTAAAAGTAGTAAATTTTCTAGGCTCTTGAGGAACACCTCTGAAATTATGTTAGAAAAATAGAATAAAATTCTCATTGAAGTATAAAAATTGATATTTCTTTCTCAAAATGAAGCAAATTGAATATTATTGTTAAGTGCTTCCTCAACCCAATTTAAATTTCTCATATGATATTCACCCCACTTCATGAACATGATACTATTCTAAGTGGTTGTTATATACTGGGATTATTTGACACAAGTATTTCTAGGGTTATTGCAGGACCACTCCTGTGATTAAGTTATTGATAAATTTCACATGAGGCCATGCCAGTATTACATCACGAATATTAGGTTAGAAGGCGATTTATTACATTCAAGAATGTGCAGCTTGATTCTTTGATGGTCTTTAATTGGCTTAGAACCGTTCCCTTGGAGGATCTTTAATAGAGAACACTCTGGAGAGAAAACAGAAAAAAAGAGGAAGGAGGTCTATTGGAAGCAGCAGTGAGTGCGGTAATAGGGAACCCCCTGTGTACTATTCTACCAAGAGGTGGCTGAAAGCCATTCCCTGAAGATAATATCAGTTGCTGCATCTTTGTGGACATGACTGTGCAGAGAGAGTAGCACCAGATGTAGACATTTCACACCATCTGACTGAACACAGCCTTATCTCTCACAGTATAAGTAAACTAACTCAAGAATGCTAGCAAATCTGGACCATCCAGATGGCCCCGGAAGACACTTAATCGATAAGACAAGGAAGCATCTATTATTTGCTGTATATTCATTCATTTTATACCATATTTTTAGATATATGTTTATTAAATGGACGGGGGTTGTGGGAAGGGAAGTAATGAAATGCTTGCAGTTTTTCCTCACACCTAGTAGTAGAAACCTAATAGTAGAACTCTCTTTCCTGTGGGGACAGTATTTGTGGCAGGCCCTGTGGCATTTGTAGTTATTTCAGATATTAAAAGTCTAATTTTCAGAGAGGACAGCGTTCAGTCTTGTTGAATTCAAAATGTGCATCTTTAATTTAGTTCTGTACACCTGCCCTTACCCCAATTTGAACCTGAAACTTGCTTAAAGAATGGATGCATGGTCACTTTCTTCTGTCTTCTTTTCCTGACTCTATTCTTCAGTAGTAGTTGTCCTTTCATACTTCTCTTATGGTCAGATTCAGAGGGAGGTTTCTTAAAGATAAAGGCAAGGTCATAGGTGATTAGTGGATGTGTAATCTGATGGTGTGTTTGAGCTGCAGTAGGAGACTGAATGCATCTCTGTGCCCCTTGGAATATTTAGTGGGTTCGTTAATTCTCCACCCCACATGGGAGGTCTCACAATGCAACATTTTGTGATGTTATACCCCCAACAGTCCACTTTTACCCTTCTCTGACTTCCTGCTTCTGGCACTAAAGCCTGGAAAGTCTCCTTTGGGGGGTGTTACCGCTCTCATAATGTCCATCAGCGTTCAAGATGGTTCATGCCTCTCTCCTTTGATTGTGGTAGCATATTCCCGACCCAGTATATTTTTGGACCTCACCCTTTTTAATAGGGTTTTTTGCTTCTTCTTTAATCCTCTGTTCTATTCTTCTTTATCCTTAGCTTCACTTAAAACAAAACAAAACAAAACAAAATGTCTAAGCCAACGTCATGCACTCTTGTACTCCAGACTTCTGGGTCTCCACATCAAGTCCTCTGGGTGATTGAGTTGATCGGTCTGAAGAAGTTGGAGGTGTGGGGCAGAAATGTAGAGCATTCTAACAATTCCATCCAAAAATTACTTACTGCCCATATTTCTTTCTTTATATTTAAGATCTAGGTAGAATGAGATAAAGGTTGAAGACCCAGCTTTGGGCTAAAACCTTAGGAAGTTCTTCATAGATGAGCAAACATTTTTCTTAGTTATGTGAGAATATTTATCACCAATTATTCCCAGTTTTGGTTCTCAGTTAAAATTCAGAAGACAGGAGATTGCATTTTAGATATCCAATTACTCAGACATTGCAATTGTATGTTCATCTATATGGCAAGTGTGTTTGTTTATTGTGTTACATGATAAAATGATACATGATAAAGATATCATGTATCATCTTTAACAAAGGTACTTAAGCATTGACCTACCTTCCCTTCTGGCTCCTGGGGGGGAAATGGAATATTTATTGGAGCTGAATTGTTTGATTCAAAAAAATTTAGAGATGTCTCTGTGATCCTATTAATCAAAGTCATAATCATATGGAGTAGTTACTGGCCCATTCAGAAATATACAAAATAGTTATCTTGACTTGATAAGAAATTTAAAATTTAGATCAGTGATAATAACTATACATTATAGCAAAATATTGCTCTACATTATAGCAAATTGCTATACATTATAGCAAAATAATCTGTAAAGGAATCGAAAAAGGTTTTACATAAGGTTTCTATAGGATGTAGTAGAATAGATGCATTTCTTAGTCTATTGGATTCATAATGAATTGTGAAAAATGTCCACGGAGAATCCTGGCATCTTTCAACTATTTCATAACTGTGAAGGGAGTTTTTACCTGAATTTCCACAGGACTCTAAGTATAAAGAGAAATTGGAAAACCAAATGACCAGAATCCAAAGGCAGACTTCAAGAATGTGACTAAAATTAAAGCTATATCAAGATTCAGCAGATTATTAAGTCCTGAGTGTGTAGCTAGAGCTATGCCTGTTATATATACATGTTTACCTGAAGTATTTTATATACCACCTATTTTGTGGATAAAGGCTGAATTCTGGAAAAAAACACACATACACACACAATACATTCTTTTCTTCAAACTCTTTTCAGAAATTGGCCTAATACAAAAGGGTTCTAAATAATCTTTAACCATCAATATATGATCACGTATTTTGGAAAAAATATTATTTCAAGCTAAATTCACTTTATTTCATATTGCTTTTTTATATTTTTTATTTTACATATTTCATATATGCATTTTATATTTTTACCTTAACAGTTTTGGGTTTTTTGTATTTTTTTTAACTGTTTCACCAATTTTACCCATTTCCTACCCCTTGCCTCTGGCAACAAATAATATGTTCTCTGTATCTATGACCTCATGTTTTTGTTTGTTTGTTATATACCACATGTAAGTGAGGACATGCTGTATTTATCTTTCATTGTCTGACTTAATTCACTTAGAACAATATCCTGAAGTTCTATGCATATTGTTGCAAATGACAGCATTCCCTTATTTTAATGGCTGGTTGGTATTCCATTGCATAGGTACATTATATTTTAATGTGTGTATACACACACACACAGAGGCCGTGTCTTCTTTATCCATTCACCCACTGATAGATACTTAAGATGTCTCCATATCTTGGCTATTGTAAGTAATGCTACAGTGAACATGGGCATGCATATCTCTTTTCAATTAAATATTGTTCTTTTCTTTAGGAAATATCCATAAGTGGAACTGCCGAATCATATGGTAGTTTTATTTTTAATTTTTTATGAATCTGTTTTCCATAGCGAACACACCAATTTACATTCCCATCAACAGTGCACTACAATTCCCTTTTCTCTATATCCCTGTCAGAACTGGTTACTTCTTTATGTATCTTGTTGATGGATTTGTAGATATAAACCATCCTTGCATTCTTAGAATAAATCTCATTCCATCCTGGAAATGATCATTTTAATATATTGATGAATTAAATTTGCTAATATTCTGTTGAGGATTTTAGCTTGATAATTTTAATGAAACACAATAATATTAAAAGTAACTAGAAACCTTCTTTTAGGAATGAATTTATATCATCCCTAAACCATTGTAATCTATATTATGTAATGATTTTATTTAATCATAATTAAATGATTATAAATCATAAATTACGACCAGAATGTGGTCACTGTATTCAAAAAGCAAAATAATATACTCAAGGTATATAATATATAGATAAACTCTGATAAAATAATGTCATGGCCTGGTTCAGAACCTCAAGGATGCTAGGGTAAGGTTTCTCTTCTCTTTTCTACATTCTGTAAAGTAGGTGTTGGAACTCTAACCATTACAACATTATTTAGAAAGCAGGAAAGAAAAAATAAGAGGAAAGTTTGGCACTTCTATTAGTAGATAAAATTGTCCTCCAAATGTCCAGGACACTTACTTTTACCTCATTATTCAGAACTATGTTATATGAACATCTCTTGCCATAAGAGATTTGAGAAGGATGAAGTCTTAGCCTTTAGCTTTCATGGTAGCATGAATCAAGGGGTGAGTTGATTAGAATATATATTGGGTGAACCAAAGATTACCTCCCCCAGAGGTGGACATACTTCATTCACCTCAGGTGTTAGAGATAGTAGAAGGAAATTATAGGCAATCAAAGACATAGAGGTTTTGGACAATGGTGATTAATCTCATGGGGACCAGAAAGCAGAGGTCATTGAGAGTTAACCAAAGGTACTGAGAAATGATCAAAACCATGGGAAAAAGAAGAAAGGCAGAGATATAGGTAAAGACATGGTTTTAGAAATTATTCACACAGATTATGGTTACAATTCAGAGTACATGAGTGTACAATAAAGGAGGAGAGAACTGATGAAGACCGTCCTTGAGAATACCTCCATTAGGAAGGTGTGGAGGGCAATAAAAGTAAAGTTAGTTGTGGCTAGTGAACTTAAGACCAAAATCAAAAGCAAGTTGTGTCATAGACACCCATGCTGTGGAGGAATGCCAGGATCACTATTGCAAAATAATAATAAAATGAGAAAGTCATTGTTTTCACAATGTCAGCCTTAACTTTTGAGAAAAAAATAATTCTAGTAGACTCTGGTAAATATCAAGATTCATTGCTTGTTACTTGATGGAAGAGTATATAAGGTAGAGAGAAACACGAATATTTTTAATCATTATATTAGAAAACAATAAAGGAATCAATTAAGAAATATGGGGGGGAACCCTAAAGAAAGTTTTTTGTTGTTGCTTTTGTTTTTTGTGTGTTAATGAGGGAACTAGAATGTTCATGAAAAATGCTAATAGAAAGTTAGAGATGAGAAAGGAAAGGAGAAAGGAAACTTAGGTTTTTCATAGATTGATTTATTTTTGTCTATTCAAAGTTCAATAATGACATTCAGACTAATATAGTTATCAAATATATTTCAATTGTTTTAGTAAAATGGCATAACACTGATTGAATTGTTGAATGCTTACTGTCTTGCAGACATTGGATAATTGCAGAATTGGTAAGACAACCTGCTTTAAAATGTTGCCATGAGAATGCACTTATTTATACATGTAAAATGCTAAAAACAGGTCTTAGCACATATAAGCTATGGTGATATTGCTGTAATTAATAGAAACACTGGTAACTGTCTTTTACAGATGCTGTCTTTTACAGACAATAGAAGCTCACGTAATTTAATAAATGGATCTGAAGTAATGCAATTAGAAAGGAACTAAATCAGAACTCTGTCTCAGGGATGTCTGGCCCCCAATTCCATGGATTTGCAGGAGGAAAGACACACTGTGTAGAAGACCTTAGGGATAGTGTCAGCGATGAGGTTATAATCACAATCCTGAATTCAGGAACAGGATTCCAAGATTTATAGAGGAGTTTATCAGGAGCAATGAACAGCATTAGACCCAAAGGATAGGTTCTCAGAATGAGGATAGGTTCTCTCAATCAAAATGGGATACAGGTAGGGACAAAGTCTCAGTAGTTATGGGTACTTGGCGTCAATAAAAATCTTAGGGCATTTTCCAATGTTAGTGATTCTTCCTAAATCCCTGCTGTCCAAAGGTTAGATTAGTTCTGGAGACTTGAGGTATTCTATACTTGCAGATGAGAGTCAATTTAGCTTTTAGAAAGAATGACTTGCAAGTGGTAAGGATTATGGAAGGTATCTAATCTTAAAAATTGAATTCTTAAATCAAGTGAAATCGTAATTTATAAATTCTTTTTTAAAATTTAATTTAATTTTCATTATTATTATGTTCAGCTAGCCAACATATAGCACGTCACTAGTCCCTGATGCAGTGCTCAATGATTCACCAGTTGCACACAACATCCAGGGCTCATCACAGCACGTGCCCTTCTTAATACCCATCACCCATCTACCCCATCACACCCACCTCCCTCCTGTAACTCTCATTTATTTCCCAGAGTCCAGAGTTCCTCATAGTTTGTGTCCCTCTCTGACTTGTTCCCATTCAGTTTTCTCTCCCTTCTCCTATGGTCCTCTATGCTATTCCTTATATACCACATATGAGTAAAAACATATGATACTTCTCTTTCTCTACTTGACTTATTTCACTTAGCATAATCTCCTCCAGTTGCATTCATGTTGATGCACATGGTAGATATTCATCCTTTCTGATGGCTGAATAATATTCCATTGTATGTATGAACCACATCTTCTTTATCCATTTGTCTGTTGAAGGGCATCTTGGCTCCTTCCACAGCTTGGCTATTGTGGACATGGCTGCTGCCTTTCTCAGAAAATTAGACAAACCCTAAATGCATAAGCTGACCTTACACCTGAAGGACCTGGAGAAAGAACAGCAATTAAAGCCTAAACCAAGCAGGAAAAGAGAAATAATAAAGATTAGAGCAGAAATCAATGAAACAGAAACCAGAAAAGCAGTAGAACAGATCAACGAAGCTAGAAGCTGGTTCTTTGAAAGAATTAGTAAGATCGATAATCCTCTGGCCAGTCTTATCCAAATGAGAAAAGAAAGGTCTCAAATCAGTAAAATCATGAATGACGGGAGAGATCACAAATAACACCAAGGAAATAGAAACAATTATTAGAAATTATTACCAGCCAACTGTATGCCAACAAATTAAGAAATCTGGAAGTAATTTTTAAATTCTTTAAATGGTATGGTTCAGCCTGCTATTACATCTATTATTAACTATTGTATCGTAGAGCATTGTACCATCACCTTTTCATCTGTAAAGATCATCGTTATTAACTAGAGAAAGAAGCACTCATCTCCAGAGCCCAAGTGCAGTTGCTGTATTCTTGCCTTTGGATACTGTAATGACTTTGGAATGTTAGTTCTTGTATTCATACATTCCTTCATTTGACCAGTATTTAGGGGAAAAAATACCCTTTAAAAGGTAATACATTTTGAAATAAGGAATGTGCTGTATGCCTTTAAGGAAGACAGAATCTTCTAGAGATAATAAGACCTGTACTTTGGGATTAGAAGTTACATGTCAGAATATAATTTAGAGATTACAAAAGTAATACAGGCAGGAGTCCCAAACCAAATAATTTGTATTCTTTTCCACTGCAAATAAGATTTGTTAATACAAATCTGTCTATGCACAATTGGAAAGTTTTCTTTTTTTTTTAATTTATTTTTTTTCGTTGTTCCAAGATTCACCGTTTATGCATCACACCCAGTGCTCCATGCAATAGGTGCCCTCCTTAATACCCACCATCAGGGGAACCCAAACCCCCACCTCCCTCCCCTCCAAAACCCTGTTTGTTTCTCAGAGTCCAGTCTCTCTACATTTCTCTGATTTCCCCCAATTCCCTTCTCCTCTCCTTCTCCCAATGTCCTCCGTGTTATTCCTTATGCTCCACAAGTAAGTGAAACCATATGATAATTGACTCTCTCTACTTGACTTATTTCACTCAACATAATCTCCTCCAGTCCTTTCCTTGTTATTGTTGGAAAGTTTTTTAAAAAGGCAAATGAAGCTTCTTCTATTATAATTCTAAAGCACTGTGTGTATGCTTAACAAAGATGCTTTTAAAGTTAGTGTTTTAAAAGTAAATGAAATGCATTCAAATGGCAACAGACTCCCCTATGTGATATATGCACACAAAGCATATACACATACCTTCTCACAGGTACTAAAATTTATGTCTGTTTATTTTACTGTTCATGCTTGCTTCAAGACATTTAAAACACTAAAAACAACCACTTTACCTGAGGAACAAATGAATAAATTACCTCATTAGAGAAAAAGAAAATATGAAAGTATCAATTATGTTAAAGGCTGCAACAGTAGAATTACTACATATATTAGAATTATATTTTATCTACTACTATTAAATATATTAGAATTATATCTCTATAGAATATATATCATATCTGTATATGTATATATATCAATCTGTTTATTTATAAAATATTTATACATGTTTCAGCTCTGGTATATAAGTATCTGGAATTTGGTTTTACCCAATCAGAACCTTGTAAATACAACTGTTTGGTCATTGGCTCATCAGATCTATTTCTGGGCCTGACTTTAACACATTTTTCTGAAATTAATAGGCTGCTTGAAACAAAAATGGATATTTTGTTCTGGTTATGCTGTGATTGTTGACTTAGAGGGTGAGAAAATCTTTTATTGTTAGCTTTCATTTATCTAAAATGTCACGCTTATTGTTCTTAGTCAACAATTAGGAAAATGTTATTACTTTCATAATAGTAGGTATATTGATGGCAATCTTCAACAAAATGGAATCTTTTTTATTCTTCAGAATTTTAGATAATGCTTTTTCTGAACGAAACATAAAAAAGTACACAAGTGAAAAATCATTATGTGAAGATAGCCATCACCATTTTATATAAATATACTTGATGAAAAATGTTGGTCATAAGCTTATTGTTGTTGCTTATTTTTAAGTAATTGCTTTCTTTAACAACCTGCATGAAGTTATGTGTAGACTATTTAAAGAGTGTGTTTTCATTCTGACAATAAAGTGGTCTAGGTCAGAAAAACATGCCTGCTAAAATTCAGGTATTTCCAAATACATTGCTGTCATAATGCATTCTCCTGGGGGGTGCCTCATGGCTTAGTTGGTATAGGATGCAAATTTGATCTAGGGGTTATGAGTTTGAGTCCCACTTTGGGTCTAGAGATGACTTAAAAATAAAATCTTAAAAATATGTATATATGTAATGCTTTCTCCTGCGTTATTGGATTCCCTGGAAAGTAATGGAATGTACCATAGATTAAAAATAAAAATAAATAATAACTGGAACTCAAGACTGTATTAGGAAGCTGTGGAAAGAAAGCAAACTGTGAAGGGGTTCCTTTCCTTCAGGCCAGTGATGATCTTAAAATAAGCCTTGGGACAGGGCAAGATATTAGAATAAAACTGAAGTTGTCATTAAACCCAGATTCTGAAGAAGATGAAAAAGTGAACAGATCACTCTGTATGGCAGGAAGGGCACACAGAAATCCGTACTGGAGGAGAATATTTAAATTTATTTAAATTTAAATCCTCCAATTTCTTACAGTTTGAGTTAAGGAAGGTTGCGAGCTGTGACTAAAAGATTATCAAATGTGTGAGAAAAAAAGTCCTGATTTCAGAATAAGTGACAGAGTTGTAACCTTCTTAAAAATATGTAATAAAGATGTAAAAAAAAAAGAAAAGATGGGACAAAAAAAGCAAACAAGAAGTGAGAACCTAACAAAAATGTCCAGGAAGTTTGGAAAAAAGTAAGTTTCAAAGATGAAAAATAAAAATTCTTGGAATTAAACTCATTATATACCAAACACTTGGAAAGACACAACAAAAGAGAGAGACCCTGATGAGCCAAATCACAGAGTCCCTGAAATTTCTAAGAATACAGTCCAGAGAATTAATATGAAAGAAAATATCTTCTAACAAGTGGTGGAGATGGACTAGGGAATGAGGAGGTCTACCATATGTCCAGCTGGATTTTCACATGGAGAAAGTGTAGCTGAATGGGAGAAGCAATACAGGATCACAAAACTAATGGTGTTTTTCCAGAACTAAGGTTTAAAAATCTTCAGATATAAGAAGAATAATATAAGATAAATAGGACAAGTATACTTAAAAAAAAAAAAACTAATAAAACACAACATAATACAAATGAAGAAAATCCTTGACAAAGATACCAACTGCCAGGCAGAAAATAGAGATGATCTAAAATCCATGATAATCAAACCAGCAGTATACTTCTTAGCAGCACGGATGAAACTTAACTTTAGTAAGAGAATATTTTTAAAGCTTTGAGATAAAATAACTGTCGGTCTGAACTTGTGTGCTGGGCAGTGTTTTCAAAGTGAGAGGATTCCAAGTCATGGTCTATTAAAAAAGTAAAAAGAGCAGTTTATCCACCAATCAAATTTTGGTCAAGTAACTTCAAAAGCCAATGAACCAAGATGTTGTTACACATATTCAACAAACATTACTTATGAAACACTAATAACCTAAAATAATATTTTTGTCTACTTAAGTAGACAATGATAATGTCATAGAGATCAGGAGAAGAGTATTTATACAGTATACTATCATCCCAATGCTTTTCTGGACAAGTATGAAGTCATAGACTAACTTTACTTTTTCAAATAAATTATATATTGTAAAATTTGGGGAGTAAACAACAATAATTTATACTTTCTAGTTTGGTAGAGAAAAATATCATTAAACTTAACAATCGTTATAAATTGACTAAACGTCCTAGTAAAAACAAAAATGTGGAATACATTTTTAAAAAATGTTTGGCTATTTACTTTTGACAGGAAGTATCACGAAAATTCAAGGACGTGAAAATTAATGAGGCACGCTTTCACTGTTACTATTCATTCAGCTGTATTCAGACGCTCTTAACAGTTTCTAAGGCAAGCCAAATAAGTTCAATATATAACGATTGAGAAGGAAGAAAACAAAATGCCCATATTTACAAATAATAAGATTGTTTGTATAGAAAATACAGCATAGGGATTATAGAAAACAATTTAGGTAGATAGTTGCTTGAGATCAATAAAGAAAAACATTTTTTTTTTTTTAAATAAACTAGCACAAACAGCAACCATGTTATTCTTGGTGAACTTTACTACTTGCTTGTTAAATACCAAACACTATTCTAAGCATTGTACATGACTGGTATCATTCAAGCCTACAGCATGGCATTCCTGAGGCAAGTGTCCCATCCCACTGTAGTCCAGCCCATTTTGATATAGAAAATTGGTCCGTGCCTGAATTAGCATTGTAGTTCAGGGAAGAATAAAGGATTTAGAGGCAACTGTTGAACAATGTGGAGAAAAAAAAGAAAAGAAAAAGAAACAGGAGTCCTCCCTCACAGCCAAACTCTAAAAGTATTTAGTGGCAAGGCTAACTAAACTCCTACACCTTTCCAGTATTTGCTCAAATGTCATTTTACAGTGATATCTCACCCGTACCAACTTTTTAAAAAATTGGAATCTGTACCTCTGCCCTGCACACCTGATTTTCCTTATCTTGCTCTAAATGTTTTCCTGTCTCATACTCGTTGTGATGCCACCTACTGTGTGAGGTACTTACTTTCATGACCATTGCTCATGGTCTCTCTCCTGTCCTGAAATATTAGTCCACAAACACAGAAGTCTTTTGTCTTTCTTTCACTGGTACATCCCGAGGGTCCAGTAGAGTTCCTGGGATGTTATAGATGCTTATTAAATATTTGTTGACTGCATATTTGTAGGGTTCTGACCCAGAATAAATCTACATCAGGATTCTTCAGTAGACTTTTGTGAGGTTAGGGAGGATTATACAATAATTTTTTCCCTATTACACATACACAGATTTGTGTTACTGAAAGAAAAAAAAAAAAGAAGTCATTCCTTTAGAAGACTTGGCAAATTATAATTCATTCAGTGTGAATAGAGACTCTACTTACTATGGTAAAGTAATTAATAAGTATTAAACTCGGTTTTTAAGGGTTGACCTAAATATTATTAATTAACAAATAACATGTTTACTATGTATTTCATTAAGATTATTGGATATGTTAGATATAATTTTTCAATTACTATTACTTTGTCAGTGTATTTTTAAGTAGTTTATTTTTAAGAGTTTAAAGTACCTGCGTGCTACACGCTGGACCTGAGGTAAGGAAATCTGGACACCAGACCTGGGGTATATCAGTTTACTAGATGATTGTAAGCACGTATTCTATATAAACTTAAAACAGGCCACAGATGAGTCTGTCTTATTCATTGTTCAGACCTAAGCTCTGAGAACACTACTTGGAAAAGAGTTGGCGCTCAATGCCCATTTGCTGGATGAATTGGTATGTCAATGGGATAATTATTTATTCTCTATATTCCAGTCTCATTACCAGAAAATGGAAGTAATGCCATCTATTCAGCGTTCAGCTTATTAAATTAAGTGGCAGCCATAAAACAACATGAATATGATTACCAGTAAAAGTTCAGTGACTTGGCTATCCTTCAAACCATACTATTCTGAACATTTTATTCTATGACGTTGCTATTTAGGCATTGTAGATGTTGGAAATATTAAGTCTTTAAAAAGGCTTTTCTTCCTGCTTCTCTCATCTCCACAGAATAAACTCCTTCTTCTATAGGAATTATCTTAAAATTTATTTGCATAAAATGTTAACCACGTCATTTCATTAAAAATGGTCATTTAGGTATATCTCTAGGTTTACAAAGGGCATAACACATCATGTAACTTTTAGATATATTTCATTTATCTAATTATTTCATAGTTACTATTTTTAATATTTTTAAAAAAATATTTTATTTATTTATTTGACACAGAGAGAGGGAGACAGGGAGAGAGGGAACACAAGCAGGGGGAGTGGGAGAGGGAGAAGCAGGCTCCCTGCTGAGCGGGGAACCTGATGCAGGGTTCTGTCCCAGGACCTTGGGATCATGACCTCAGCCAAAGGAAGACGCCCAAGGACTGAGCCACCCAGGCGCCCTTAATATTTTAAGAAATCTCTACTGTACCCAGTGTGGGATTCAAACCTACAACCCGGAGATCAAGAGTTGCATGCTTCACTGACTGAGCCAGCTAGGTGCCCCCTTAGATATCCTTAACTAAAGTTTTTTGTTGTTTTTTAAATCCTCTGTTAAGCAAAGTCAAGGAATCCAGGGATCCGTGTCCTCGCATTATTACAGTCCTGGCTCCCTCTAGAAATTCTCCTCTAGAGGAACAATGTTCTTTCAGTAAATCCCTGCATTTCCCTCCTCTGCACTGAGAGATTTTTAAATCATGGTTTAAAACATAATATGGTTTGCCATTCAATAAATTATCAATCACAGAACTATTGTTATTTATTTTTTTTTTAAAGATTTCATTCATCTATTTGACAGACAGAGATTACAAGGAGGCAGAGAGGCAGGTAGAGAGAGAGGAGGAAGCAGGCTCGCTGCTGAGCAGAGAGCCTGACGAGGGGCTTGATCCCATGATCCTGGGATCACGACCTGAGCCGAAGGCAGAGGCTTTAACCCACTGAGCCACCCAGGCGCCCCACAGAACTATTTTTAATCATCAGCATTTCAAGCAAATACATCTCCTATTGCACCAGCAGTTTCTTTTCTCGGTAGAGAAAATATTATATAGACCCTCTTAAAAAAATCTGTGTAGATATTAATGACAAAATAAAACTCACTACTCTACAAATCCTCATCATTTATCTTTTTAAGTTAGCCTTCATGCAAATTATCTTTTACCCAGAAGCCTAATGCCAAGAACAAATTAGGTTAGTGCTAAAGAAATAAAGAAAAAATGCTTTGACTAAGGAAAATGTCAATAAAAATGAACCTCGCTTCTAGTATTCCTCCATATGGAATAACTTAATCAGAAATTGTCAGCGATGAGAGTTAGAACATTTTACCTCTCTTGCTTTCTCCCTCCCTCCCTCCCTCCCTCCCTCGTCCTCTCTGTTTCCCTCTTTGCTTTTCGCCTCTGGCTTTTTGACTCTCATCCACCCCTACCCCCCTGAGCATTTTAATTTCTCTTCTACTTTCAGTTTCAGGCCATGAAGACTGTTGTGAAACAGAGTTTCTTCTCTTCTTTGAATAGTTCTTCCCAATATTGGGATCCTATCTTTTCCTCTTTCTTTCAGAGATAAGTTTTCTTCTCAGTTACCCTGGATATTACTATTACCACAACCAGACTAAATTAATTATAACTTTTCAGCAATATAACTGTTTACTCCAGCTGGTTGAATGCTAGAACAGAAAACCCATAAGAAATGATGAAGACAGCTAGGGACAAAGGGACTTCTTTCTAAAATGGGACTGTCTACTGTCTCTCAAATTACTGGAAAATATAATTGCTATGTAGAGCTAGGTCATGCCTGAAATGCATAAAGCCTCAGGTTTTGTAGTAAGAAAAGCATGTTGAAAAATAATAAGTATTAATCAATAGTTTATTTTAATTGCATGTGGTAGTATGAAGTCAGAACAAAAATATCTTTAAATAAAAACCAGAAACAAAGTTAGGGTAACAATTTTGTTGTGTTCCACATGAAGCCAAACAATTCAGGGTTATTATCCTAAAGAGGTAAATATTCTCAGAGGTCTTATGAAACAATGTGAAAATAATGTTTTAATGTTCCTTGTGTAGCAAAATAGAAAAAGTTCAAAAACTTAAGAAGTGGGAGAACTAAATTCTAGACTTAACCAAAAGAGTAGCTTAAAATATAATTGTTTATATTTTGTAGTATTATTTAAAAGTTTTTAGATATTAAATAAATCCATCATTTCTGAGTGTTTGGATCTGCACATTTATTAACAAAAATTTAATTAGAATAATACTCTTTTTCTAAAAGAATAGAATACAGGGACACCTGGGTGGCTCAGTGGGTTAAGCCGCTGCCTTCGGCTCAGGTCATGATCTCAGGCTTTTGGGTTCAAGCCCCGCATCGGGCTCTCTGCTCGGCAGGGAGTCTGCTTCCCCTTCTCTCTCTGTCTGCCTCTCTGCCTACTTGTGATCTCTGTCTGTCAAATAAATAAAATCTTTAAAAAAATAAAAAAAAATAAAAGAATAGAATACATAAGTTGAATATTGATTTTGTATGTTATATATGTGTGAGTATTCCCTGATATTCAGGACATTTTTTTTCCATAGCAGTATCTCTTCTTTAATAATATCTTTAATGTGGATAATCGTCCTTTATGCTGATATCCAGAAAACTGGTTATAGAAACTAACTCAAGACAGGTGCCAAGATAGACACTGAGAAGCAAAATAAGAAAAGTTTAAGGAAGTAAAAGAAACATCCACTCTCAGTTTGAAAATTGACTGCAACTCTGGAGTCTACAGTGAGATAACCTGTGGGAAGAATCATTTAAAACCATGAACTCTCTTATTTCATGCAAATAGTACTTCACTTTTTAAAAAAAAATTATATAGGCGTGCATTATTCATTACATGAAAATTGATATTTTGAGGAACTCTTCACCAAATATCAACTAGAGCCATTAAGGCTAGGCTAGGCTAGACCTACCAAAAATATGATCAAAACACAAGATATCCTGGAGAGATGGATTATGAAACATCATTTGTTTGTTTGCTTCTTTTAGGGCCACTAATCTGGTGAGGTCTCCTGTCCAGTCCTTAAGGATGAACCTTTTTTAAAATCTAGTTGATATTTGGCACTGTACTACGAATCAGTGCTAAATGAATGAGAATATGTAGACTCCTCTCAAAAGTGTTAAGCTAGGGGAGAAAAGGGTGGAAATAAGCAGCCGGTTCCAGAAATGAGTGCTGGGTTCTTTAGTCCCTGGTGCTATAGAAACAGATATGTGTGCATGTGTGGTGTTTGTGTGGGGGGCGGGGAAGTCAACAAACTCTTGGTGTGATGACTTCTGTGAAAATGGGAGGAGGGAGGAAAATGGGTCACAGTGACAGAAGCAGCATATGCGCATGTGTAAACATGATGGGCTCGAGATTTGAGAATCACATGTGGGGTTGTGTAGCCTCAGGGGAAGAGAGAGAAATGAGACCAGAATACCGCTAGGCTAAACAGCTTGTAGTTTATCTTATGAGGGCTGTGGGATATCATGGAATTATTTTCAATACAGGAGTAAGATATTTTGGAGAAATTATTAAGGGTTGGAAGAGGAGTCAGACCTTCAGATGTTAGCCTGCATGCTCAGAGGCTGAAAGGCAAAAGAGAGAATGTGCAGTTTTGGTTTTTGCCAAGATAAGTTAACTCCTCTACCCTAACGAGAGTGAAGATTTCTAATAGAAAGTTGTGTGTCATGGAAGTGGAGGAAATGTAGATGGAGGAAAGAAACGGTAAAATACTGTGAAACCAGCTTTAAAAAATAAGGAGCTGTCAAAGCAACAGATGTTCAAAAGGTTGACAAAATAGTTGAGGTAACTTTTCATGAATTTGGGATGTGTGTGGGGGCAGGGGTTGTGGGGTTTTGTGGTTGTTGTTTTAAATATAAGACTTGAAGGTTTAAGTTCTCTTCTTAGGGTCGTCATGGTTGATGATAACAGGCTCAAGGTGGTGGTGGGTAGGGACGGGAGGTGGAATGTTGTGGTAATGGAGGTAACTGGGCCAGGAATTTTTACAGACATGAATTACCCTCTTGGGCATCACCTTACCTAGAATGATGGGCTGTTCCATTCCATTTTCATACACAGTTGAAGATATTTCCTTTGAATATTTATATTCAGTTGCTTTTACATCAAGCATTATTGGGTTCTAATGCACAAAATGTTTCAAAGAATATTCTGTGAAGAAGTTCAATACGTAGGAAAGTTGGCTTTGTGACTATAGCCAAGGCAGTACTGACATGATTGTCCTGGTGGCACATGGATCTGAGGCAGGATTAAAGTTTCATAATAGTGGGAATCTTTATGCAGTGTTTCTGCAAAGATAGCTCAGTTGACATTGAAAGTGATATTGAGGGAACTAATATGTGATTAGAATGCAGTGTCCAAATGTTCTCCAGAGAAGCAAATGGAAGGCAGTCCTGTCTTCTTATCTGAGGTTACTATGAACCCTCATCCGGAATCAAGCCAGTTACCTATTCTCTAAATCAACATTTGAAAAATAGCTCATTCACTGCAAATAAAAGCATAGAAAGCAAGTAGCTTTTTTTGTATCCAAATATCTGTCATCACACGAAGAGAAATACCATAGACGAGGTGAATTGTTGTACGTAGAAGTGTTGGGAGTAGACTGGAAAACCAGATTAGTCCCAAGCCTTGTCCATGATTGAAACGGAAGCATGAACACCCTGTCAGTCCATTCTGTAGCCTCCACTAATCTCCCCATCACAAGGTCTGTGTCATCCCCTGTATGATATTGACCAAATGCCACCGTGTGTTCTGTGATTTTCTCACTGGCAAACGAAAGCTGAGTGGCTGGTGACACATGGTTGTATAAATGAGATATTTCATTTGTAAATGTAGAAAGTGCTTTATTAAGTTACTTGTTATAAAATAATGATTGCACAGGAACCTTTAAAACCTGTCTTTTTTTTTTTTCAGAGTTAAAATGATCATATTTAAATTTAGAGAGGTAGGAAAGGATGAAGGATTTACTGGAAAGAATCTAGAATTTCTTATTAGAGAGGGTTTCATGAACATGACCATATGTATGTATGCGTGTATATGTATATTACATATATTATACATTATATATACACATATTATATATAGCATATGCATATTATATGTACAAATGTAATATATATATAATTAAATAGCGGTTTATATATACCAACATTTATATAAACACTTATATGTGTAAATATTTATAAAATAATGTAAGTATCAGTGTTTTACTAGTCCAGGAATCAAATTAAGCCATAAGTCTGAACTCTAAGATTATAAGTAGTCTTCTTCTGTGCATATATAGAACCTATTACTGAGATTGCCTATTAAAAGCGAATTAAGCTTTGTAAATTCTCAGTTACTCGACTTGCTAAAATATTCATCTTAATGTCTCTCAGTCACAAAAATAAATGCATGTTTAATACTTGAATAAGTATGAAAGTAGCTAGAGGGAAATTTGGTTTTAAGAGTCTAACATTGAAGAATATACTTTTTATTTCATTAGCATAAGTGGGTTATTGACAACCTTTCATGAATTAAAAAAGGAAAACATTTTCTTGCCATTTTCAGAAAGATACTATAAAGACGATTCAGTGGAGAGATGATTCCCAGGCTAATATTGCTGTATATAGTTAACTATCCCTAACAAAATAGGGTCTTAGTTTTGGGTGAAACCACTGAGCACTCGTGAGACTGTGAATATATTCCATTGTATCAAAGTGAATCTGAACTTTTTACTACATATTTTTGTATGTTGATTCTTAGTTAAATTTTCAGTGTTCACTTATTTATTCATTAAAGATGGTAAAAACTCTAATTTAATCTAATCTAATACTTACTATAGTCCCTGTTCTATACCCTTTATTCCTGTGACTTATTCATTCCATAAATGGAAGCTTTTATCTTCCACTCCCCTTTGCCAGCCCTCCCTCTCCTCTCCCCTCTGGCAAACTTCAGTTTGTTCTCTGTATTTATACATCTGATTCAGCTTTTTTGTTTGTTTATTCATTTGCTTTATTTTTCAGATTCCACATATGAATGAAATCTTATGGTATTTGCCTTGTCTTTCCTATCTTGATTTATTTCACTTAACATAATACCTTCTAGGTCTATCCATGTTGTTGCAAATGGCACAATCTCATCATTTTTATGGCTGCGTAATATTCCTCTGTGTGTGTGTGTGTGTGTGTGTGTGTGTGTGTGCGCGCATGCCATTCTTTTTTATCCATTCATCTATCAGATGGACATTTCGGTTGCCTCCATATTTTCACTATTGTAAGTAACGCTGCAATAAACATAGGGGGGTGCATTTATCTTTTCAAATTAGTGTTCTCATTTTTGGGGGGTAAATATCCTAAAGTAGAATGACTGCATCACATAGTAATTCTATTTTTAATTTTTTGAGGAAATTACATGCTGTTTTCCACAGTGGCCGTACCAATTTACACTCCCACCAACAGTGCAAGAAGGGTTCCTTTTTCTCCACATCTTCACCAACATTTGTTATTTCTTGAGGTTTTTTTTTTTAATTTTAGCCATTCTGACAGTTACAAAGTGATTCTGACAGTTATATTGTGTTTTTGATTTTTTTTTTCCCCCGATGAGTAGTGATGTCAAGCATCTTTTCATATGTCTGTTGGTCATCTGTATGTCTTCTTAGGAAGAATAAATATCTATTTAGGTTTTTTTGCCCATTTTTTAATTTTTTCAGAGAGTTTTCAAGTTTTTATTTAAATTCCAGTTAGTTAATATGCAGTGTAGTATTAGTTTCAGCAGTACAATACAGTGATTCAGCTGTTCCATACATCACCCAGTACTCCTTACAAGTCCACTCCTTTTTTATAAAGAAAAAAAAAAGAAAAGAAGATTTTATTTATTTATTAGAGAGAGAGAGAGACAGCAAGACAGGGAACACAAGCAGGGGGAGCTGGAGAGGGAGAAGTAGGCTTATTTACTGTAGATGCGAGGCGCCATCCCAGAACACTGGGATCATGACCTGAGCCAAAGGCAGGTGCTTAACCTACTCAGCCCCACAGGCATCCCACAAGTGCACTCCTTAATCCCCATCACCTCTTGCCCCCATCCACCCCACCCAGTTCCCCTCTGGTCATCATTAGTTTGTTCTCTACAGTTAAGAGTCTGTCTCTTGGTCCCCCGCCCCGACCTTTGTTTGTTTTGTTTTAAATTCCACATAGGAGTGAGATCATATTGTATTTGTCTGTCTCTGCCTGACTCATTTCACTTAGCATCGTACACTCTAACTCCATCCATGTTGTTGTGAATTCCCTGCCCATTTTTTAATCAGATTTTTTGTTTATTTGGTGTGATGTCGTATGAGTTTTATATATATTTTGGATATTAGCCTATTATCACATGTATCATTTGCAAATATCTTCTTCATTCAGTCGGTTGCCTTTTCGTTTTGTTGATGGTTTCCTTGGCTGTGCCAACGCTTTCTATTTTGATGTAGTCCCAGTAGTTCATTTTTGCTTTTGTTTCTCTTGCCTGAGGAGACAGATCTAGAAAAATGTTGGTATGGCCAATGTCAGAGAAATGACTGCCTGCGTTCTCTTCTAGGATTTTTATGGTTTCAGGTTTCTCATTAGGTCTTTAATCCATTTCGAGTTTATTTTTGTGTGTCGTAGAAGAATGTGGTCCAGTTTCATGCCTTTTCATGTAGCCCTCCCAGCACTAGTTATTGAAGAGACTGTCTTTTCCCCATTGGATATTCTTGCACACTTTGTTGTAGATTAATTGGCCATGGAAGTGTGGGTTCATTTCTGGGCTCTTTATTCTGTTCCAAAAAACACTAATATTCTTATGTAAGTATCATTTTATATCATTATGTAACATTGATATGGAGTATATCTCTATGTTTATAAAGATATATTGGTATAAACACATGGAACTATATGTATGTACTTAATATATTTGTCTTCTAACTTTATGACATCTAATTGAAAAGTCTCACAGAATGCATTTTTTATTTGAAAATTTACCCAGCATAAAAGAGGCAAGTTATCAATCATCAAATTGCATTGTCAGAGACATGACAACCTTCAAATTTAATACTGATTTTTGAAAAACAAAAACTATGCTAATGACCATGTGTCACCCATAGACATATTTGCTTTATGATTTAAGATGCATACTGAGGTTACGTAGAGTAGGCTGTGTTATAGAAGGAACAGTTTGTTTTATTTTCTACTTATGTAATGAAATAATATTTATCTAACATTCATTTACTATAAGAATTAAGAACACAATTTAAAATAATTTAAAAGAAATAAATTTATTGGACAACAAAAAGGTATTGCTTTGTATGACGTTAATATTTTCTTCCCTGTAAAATAATAATACTCTCTTATTAGATCGCCCCAATTCTTTTCAATAGATATATTCAAAGAAATATGATATCCAGAAAATAACTTGAAACATTTCCACTAGTGGTGTTACTGGTCGTGCATTATTCTCACACTATCCTGAAGATGTCGTCACTGATATTGGCCCTACTTGAGGAAGAAGTGATGTAGAGAGATTGAGTAATTTAACTTCACTTAAAATCTCATAGGTAATAATATTTTGCAAGTAATTTTACAATATAATTAAGTGGATCATCTTTCAGACAGTCAATAAATTAGTGTAAACAAGTCTGTTCAGTTAGTAGAGACAGAAAGGACAGCTGGGACAGTGAGTGTATGTCACCTCACAGTACTTAGTTGAATGCTTAACTGTTTCCCTTCAATACTGTCTATAAAGGAAAACTGCACATCTAGAATGCTATTCTGCCACTAGGTCTATGAGACATAAATTAAAACTGGTGTAAAATGTTGGGTTTCTTTGTATCTCAGCAGCATATTGATTTTTCTAACAGCCAAATTCTGTATTTCTCTGGATCCTGGTGTCACCACGAGGTGGCAATTAACATTCTCAACCTTAGATTGTAGAATTTATTCTCACCCATACATAATTATTTGGATTTCAGGTCTCTTTAGAAGAGGGAAGATTGAGATGACCTATACAATAGTGAAGATACCTTTAGTTTTTAGAAGCATACTTTCAAACTAGTGATTAAAAAAAAGAGAGAGAGAGAGAACTACTGTTGTGCCAGAGTTATTGGGTTGTCTCCGTGCTATCTTGATAAAAATAAGCTGAAAAATCAGTCCAGGTCATATAAAACTAAGGAAACAGTTATGTGAGGACATAATACTTGTGTTTGGAAAGCACATCTTACTACATAGTCAAGCCAGCATACCCACCAAAAAAAAAAAAAAAAAAAAAAAAAAAAAAAATCAAACCCCACCCCCTCCCCAAAAAAGCAAGAAAACAAAAACCTACCTGAACAAAATATGAGAATATGAGATAAGAAATAGAACATCCCAGGGCACCTGGGTGCCTCAGTCAAGCAGGCAGCTGCCTGGTTTCTGGGATCCAGCCCCACGTTGGGCTCCCTGGTCAGCCGACTTCTCTCTCTCTCTCTCTGCCCCTCCTCCACTGCTCATGTGCTCTCTCTTCCTCTCTCTCAATTTAAAAAAGACTTAAATAAAATCTTTAAAGAAAAGAAATAGAACATCCCAAATGCATTTGTATTACATGTATGAGATATACATAGACCATTTCAGGTATAATATACATGTGTATATATATTGTATTAATAAAGGATAACTTTTCTTAAATTAACCTCTGTGTCATTAAGGCTCAAAAAGTATGAGAGAAAAATCTGTTTCCTTATATGTTGTGATGTCATAGAGAGTTGAAAAGCCCAGCATTTTCACAAATGCTTGCACATCTACTGAGTGATGCTAAGAAAAGGAAAAAAATCATGGGTGCTGTGTCTTTTTGTCTTAAGGGCTTGTCTTGAGGGCTCTGGGGCGCCTACGTGGCTCAGTCGTTAAGCGTGAAGTGTCTGCCTTTGGCTCAGGTCATGATTCCAGGGTCCTGGGATCAAGCCCCACATCGGGCTCCCTGCTCAGCGGGAAGCCTGCTTCTCCTTTTCCCATTCCCCCTGCTTGCGTTCCCTCTCTCGCTGTGTCTTTCTCTGTCAAATAAATAAATAGAATCTTAGAAAAAGTAAAATAAAAAAAAAAAGAATTTGAGGGCTCTTAAATTTACAGAAATATCTCACTGGTAGTGATTGTCTGTCATTTAACTATGAGTGACCCTAACTGGGAAAACATGCTTTTCCTCCCCCTTTAGAACATAACGTTAAGTACACTATGGCCCTGAGAGAAGTGCTAAAATTCTGATATTGCTGAATATGCCCAAATAACAATTTCATCTATATCACAATTTTAGTGAGAGTTAGTCCTGATTAATTTGAATAAAATGATAATTTAGTTATGTCAGTTGATGTGATTAAGGACTGAAATCATTTCAAGTGTAGATTTTACAGTAAAACTCTTAGCAATATTCTTTGATGACAATACTACAAGTAGTTTTTATTAAATTTCTCCATTTGTAAGTTCTGTCATAAGTATGATTTTGTTTTTTCTAAAACACATACATACATATTTTAGTTGTGTTTTGTGCTGGTTTATGTAATATTTCATTGTGCCTCTGGGATTTTCAGAGGAAACATGCCTGTCATTTAGAATTTATAGATTAATTCCTGTTCATGAATCAAGTGGAAGAAAATTGAGTCATAGATAATTGTAGGATGACTTACATCATGATTATTAAGGAAATTAGAATGTATTGCTAATTATAGAAACCCATTAACTATGTGTCATGTAAAATAAAACTGAGTTGATTTGGGGAACTATTTTAGTGCCAAAAAAAAAAAAAGATATGATTAGAAGTATTAGTCACAAATTTGCCTCGTTTCCTAGGAAACTGTGAATGTTTCATATCAGCGGAATAGCATTTCCCAAAAGTGAGTTCTGGGGAGCCGTGGTGGGAAGTTCTAGGAAAGACAGGACTCGCGAAACCTGTGGGACAATCCAGGAAAGCTGGCATGTCCTGCGAGGAAAACAGACCCTTGGGTTATGCATGCTCTGCGTGCTCAGTCAGGGCTGGCTCTCTTTCCTTCTAGGTCTAAAGATTCCCGGAAGGCTTGAAGCCCTCAAACCCATCACGTTTAATTTAACCCAGTGTTTCCCAAACTTACTTGACATTGGTAATTTTTTTTTAAAATTAACATATATTCATTTCCATGAACTGTATTTTGGGAACAACAATTGTAGTAGAGTTGACTCTGTTACAACCTAAATTTGCTCATAATAGCATTTTTTCTTTTTAGAAGAGTTTTATTTCCTATGTAACTTTCTCTTTATAAGAGTTATCCGTTTATTGATTTTGCTGGATGTTCTTCAGAATGCTTGATTTCTGACCATCACTGATACCTACGGAGCAGTGTGTGATGTCTGTAGCCTATCCTAGAGCCAGTTCTCTAATATCACCTAAATCCTTGTATATTGGCTGACATCAACTCTCGTTCATTTTTTTTATTATTTTTCTCTTTCCTTTGGTGTTGCTTCGTTGACTACTATGTGCCCAACCCCTGCCAGTCCTCACATAAACCATACATGGCAGGGTATCATTTTTCTTTTGCAAAAGATAGGAAAAGTAGCTTAAAATAATGTCATTTGCCCATGATCACTGAGAGGCAGATTCAGGATGTGAACTTGGGCCTGTTTCACGGGCCACAGAGATAGGCTGGTTGCAAGCCATACTCACCCCACAGGCTGGGTTCAAGTTGTCTAGGAGCAGAGACTACAGTTCGCCTCTGAACTCATGTTACCATGCTTAACTTCTAGGCTGTGAACTCCTCAAGAACAGAGGTGGTGTTCAGGGTATTAGTTGTTATTTTCTGTATTAGTGGTTTGTATTCTTAAGAGGTGTTTGATAAATGTTGAGTTCAATTGACTGCTTTGATTCTTACACATCAGTGGAAAATCACAGTATTATTTTCATGGGAAGTGGGCTCAAACTCCGTACATCCAACTGCCAAATGTATGGAGGCTGGGAATTAATTTTATCACACCAGTTTATGTTTCTTACACTTGACTGTCATTTATGGAAATTGTTATTTCATATTGTGAATAAGCTTGTTGTACGCTGAGGTGTTAGACTGAAAAATCTGGAAACATCTCAGAAAATAGAGTCTGGTATTTATAAAATTGGTTGTTTTTTTTTTGTCTTTTGTTTCTTCCTTCTTTAAAAATTCTAGATACTTAAACAGCAGAAGTTCATAATTAAAACAAAAAACATTCTTAAGATCTTCTATCGGAATCAAGAGATTAAAAATTTCAGGGTGTTTCGTTGCATACATATAAAGGATTTGAGATACAGAGATAGTATTTCTTTTCTGGCTTGTTTAATAGAGTTAACTGTCTTTTTGTATAGTATGCCTGATGAGGTTATTAAATAATCTATAAGGATTATGTTATCAGTGAGAAATTAATGTTCTCATGGAGGTAGAATGAAATCCACACAATAGTATACTAACAATACAAAAATATTTAATCATTTCTTTTATTTGCCCTGAGGACTTAAAAATAAGAAGATTATTTGAATTGTGAATTGACTTATTGAAAAGGCTATTCTAAGGGGAAAGGAAAAATGAGACTGATTTCTGACTAGTGTTTTGCTGCAGAGGGTATGAATGGAAATAGACTTTGCAAGAAGTAGTATAATAAAGGTAGAAAATATTTCCGTTTGGTGATTTGTATACATCAGTTTCCTTGGGCTACTGCAACAAAGAACCACAGACTGAGTGGCTTGAAACAGCAGAAATGTATTGCCTCACAGTTCTGGAGCCTAAAGGTTTGACTCCCAGCTCTCAGGAGGACCATGCTCCTTCTGAAACCCATAAGGAGGAATCTTTCCTTGCCTCTTTCTAGCTGTGTTGGCTGCCAAGAACCCTTCACATTCTTGGCATACTTCTGAAGCACTGGTCCCATGGCAGTCTGCCTTTCTGTATCTGTGTACATCTGTCATTTTCCTCTTCTTATAAGGACACTAGTCATATTGCGTTAGGGCCCATCCCACTGAGCCCATCTTAGCTGGACTATAACTGCAAAGACCATATTTCCAGATAAGGTCACACTCTTAGGCACCACTGGTTAAGACTTTAAAATATCCTTTTGGGTACTCAATTCAACCCATAACAGTGTAAATCTACTCAAAAATTATAAAGTTGACATATACATGATTTCAGAATGAAAGATGGTATCAGCACGTCCTCTAAGTCACTATGAGGGTGTTGAAGGATTAGGTTGGGAAACCTGGTGTGTCTGATGCTTATCAGTCAATGCAACTTCAGTGCAAAATATACATTTGTGATTTTCTTTCTTTAAAAGTGAAGATGAAAACACATAAATAGGTAATATTTCTAAACATGATGAAATTTTACCAAATTGAAAGTCTTAAAAAACACAGTAGTGCCACCACCCCATATGCATAAATGTCCTGAGAGCATCTGATTCCATTTTGTAATATGCTCCCCTGTAGAAGAAAACTCTTAACCAACTTGATTGCCGATAACTGTTCACTGAAAGTAGAGTTTAAGATGCAGGAGTTTCTATTCTTCTTGCTCTGACACCAAGAGCAAACATACTTCATAAAATATACATTCTTAAAAAAATTTTTTTAAAGATTTTTATTTATTTATTTGAGAGAGAGACAGTGAGAGAGAGCATGAGAGGTGAGAAGATCAGAGGGAGAAGCAGACTCCTCCATGGAGCTGGGAGCCCAGTGCGGGACTCAATCCTGGGACTCCGGGATCCTGACCCGAGCCTAAGACAGTTGCTTAACCAACTGAGCCATCCAGGTGCCCTACATTCTCAAATTTGATATTAGAATGAGTGCTCCATTTCTTTAGGAGAAGGGCTATGATTTTAACTGAGAGACTGTAACCTTCAGCCTACTCAGAATTATGCATGGTGGCTCTGGTATATCTGAACAAATGAATTGGAACGTAGCGTATGCAAGGGATGGAATGAAGAACACTATGGTTAGATCATACTCATGCCATGCAGTATTGCAGCATACAATTTAGATAACAATGTCTTATAAAAGAGGGGGTTCATTTCTAAAATTACAATGTACTTTTCCAAAGATTCCTGACAGGAAAATATGAATGAAGAGTTTCAGAGGACTTCTAGAAAGATTATGGGTGCAGATGAGTTTGTGGTAGTGAATGGAAGCTATGTTGGATCCCCTGCAGGCAGAAATAATTTATTAGGTGGATATTGGGTGGCTTGTGGAGAGATTTAGAAATGGTTGGGTTCAATGGTAGAACCCAAATGACTGAAAGAAAAAAAGAAGCAGCATATCAATTTCTAGAAATTTGAATATTCCAGAAAGAGATTGCTATACTGCCTCTATAATCATCATTTGCCTTAGAATATGTATCATTCTACGCTACCCTTTGGTGGTCACTGTTTACATAGAGTTCCAGGTGAAAACATTCATTGGCCAAAGTTGAGGTCACATACACGGGCTGCATCAAAAGAAAACTCTGGCTTCCATGTCTTCTGTAGTGGAAAGAGGTTCCCAAAACAACTTTTTCAGCAAAATTGCATGCAGGAAAGTTATTACCCCCAAAGGAAATTTGGGGTGCTATTAGGAAGGGAAATAGATGTTCAGCCTCTACCATATATTAAAGAGTAGTGGTGCCCGAATGGATGAATAATTTTGGTAGTCGAATGATTTTATGGGACGCTGACCTTGTTAAAAATGTGAGCCCATTGTGTATATAGGTCACATAAAACAGAGCCGTCCTTATTTCTATACCTCAAGAAACACACTGTGATGAGAAGCTTATTTCACTAATTCTCACTGGAGATAAACAAAGAGATTGTTGCCCAAACTCTTAATTATATGGTCTTTTTTTCTTATTCTTTTTCCCCCTTCCTGACCTCTTAATTGTACGCCCCTTGTTCCATCTGCATTTCCATCTCCAAACCCCCTTTCTCCCGTTCCATAGTTATTCTGAGCCTCATCATCCCCTTTGCCTTTCGGTTTACTGTATTTTCTTTTCTCTGAGAAATGGAGAGAGCCATGTAACCTGCTATATGAACTTGTATTGCGACTTTATGTTTTTCTGAACTGTGTTTCATTAAATGTTACATGAGACATGAATTTTATGCCTGTTTGTTCCATAGTTCTTTGTTTCAAGAAATAACAACAACAAAAAACCCAGGTAGAGGGACCTTAACTTTAAGGAGGCATTAGGCAACAGATAAAGTCGAGGGCTGCCTCAGGAGTGAGCATTCAGACCTCTTGGGAACTGAGGGAGGTGCCGCCAGGAACTAAGCCTAAGATTGCTCCATCTCTCAGGATCCGATCCCCATCGGTTTCTCATTTTCTCTGCTTCTGTGTTTCCTCACTCATCCTGCTTCTGCTGCTTGGTCAGTTCTGAATCAAACAACTCTTGAAGGTCTAGTGCATACTGCAGATTACCTACAGGCTCTCCTCCGGAGACCAAGAACCAACGCAATGTGCCGGACTCACCATCATTAACCCTTTGTTCACGTCTTCCATCCATCACTATGGGCTTTTGGCATCTGCCTACAGAAATATTATGTTTTTCTTAATGCTAAAGGAATAAAAATGTAAAAAAATAATTCATAATTTTTGTTGCTCCCACAGAGCTGTTTCTGCCAACTTTTCAGATGACATCCTATGTCTCTACTTCATTGTACTTGTTCACTTTTTACTTCACGAAGCTTCTCCTCTAATAGTTACCTTCCCTCCTTCCTTATTTTTAATATCAAATGGATACCATTAATGACCAGCTGTTTTTTTTTTTAATTTTTATTTATTTTTAAAATTTCTTTTCAGTGTTCGAGAATTCATTGTTTATGCACCACACCCAGTGCTCCATGCAGTGCCGGTCCTCCACAATACCCACCACCAGGCTCACCCCAACCCCCCCATCCTCCTCCCCTCCAAAACCCTCAGTTTGTTTCTCAGAGTCCACAGTCTCTCATGGTTCATCTCCCCCTCTGATTTCCCCCAACTCACTTCTCCTCATATCCCCAGTCTTATTCCTTATGCTCCACAAGTAAGTGAAACCATATGATAATTGACTCTCTCTGCTCGACTTACTTCACTCAGCATAATCTCCTCCAGTCCCGTCCATGTTGATACAAAAGTTGGGTATTCATCCTTTCTGATGGAGGCATAGTACTCCATTGTATATATGGACCATATTTTCTTTATCCATTTGTCTGTTGAAGGGCATCTTGGTTCTTTCCACAGTTTGGCGACTGTGGCCATTGCTGCTATGAACGTTGGGGTACAGATGGCCCTTCTTTTCACTACACTGTATCTTTGGGGTAAATACCCAGTAGTGCAATTGCAGGGTCATAGGGAAGCTCTATTTTTAATTTCTTGAGGAATCTCCACACTGTTCTCCAAAGTGGCTGCACCAACTTGCATTCCCACCAACAGTGTAAGAGGGTTCCCCTTTCTCCACATCCTAATGACCAGTTGTTTCTTAACACTCTCATATTTGGACTTTGGGGGCAGTAGAAAGAATCCACTGCATGTGGGTTCACATGTTAATATTTCCACTTCCTGACTGTCCTTAAAGACAGTGTCAGAATCCAAAACTGGGTTGATAACACTTATGTCTTAGAATAATTTTGAGAATTAGGAGAGAAATCACTTGCGAAGATCTTTCTGCCTGCAGTAAATGATAGGTAATCTTAGTTCCTTTTCACATACTTTTCCTTATCAAAATTATATGCCCCATATAACTCTGAGCAATACCAAATAATACATAGAAGTACTTAAGTCTGTGAAGGACACTAGCAAAAGATTAGGGAATGTTTTTCCAAAAGGGAGTTAATTTTACAAGGGAAAATATTGTGTATTGTGTAGATGAATATTATCTACTTAATGTAATGTTTATATCAGTATATATGCACCAAAAAATTAAAAATAAAAATAAAAAAATATATATATGCACCAGTGAATGAAATCATGATTGTTCACTTAAACAATGTTCTTAAAGATAAAATCATATTAAGATTATTGGGGTCCATGCTTTTATGAAGTAAGATAACTCTCTAGACCAAAATTTCTGTTTTAAATCATATTTACCCTACTCTTGAGGTGTCACCCCTCATATCCTTCTATAATTGCTGCTATCATATTTTCCAGGGCACTTCTTAAAAATTTTATTTTCTCACACACCTTTTTGGATCTCTCTACTCAAAAGTAAACTCCTATTCCTTTGCATTTCCATGGCATTTTCTCTTATATTGATTTTTTTTTTTTGCTTTGTTTGTAACTTTGTCATTTTTTTAAACTCATTTGTAGACTTCTGTATCTTAGGATTGGAGGTTGTCCTTGAGTTTGGGGTCAAGTATAAAATGAGTCCTTAGTCCATCTCTAATTCTCAGTTACTGTATAGATGTAGAAAATTATAAAACCTCTCTAGTCATTAGATTCTGCTACTATAAAATGGAACTAATGTCTTCCTTGTAGAATTCTTACAAAGAACAAAGATAATACCTGTAAGACAACTAACACAGTGTTTGGTGTATAATAGTTACTGTGCCACTGGTAATGTTGTCCCATCAGCCATCTTGATTTTAGGCATTGTAGCAATATTTCCTTTTCCTGTGATTTGCTAATACAGTGAGTATCTTGCACTTAGTATGTCCCAGCAGAAAGGAAGATGCTTGGATATCTGAACCATAGCAAACGTGTTCATAGATGACAAGCAACGAGCAAAAACCAAAACTAATGCTTAGGAATTTACAACTTGAATCACTGTAACCAACTATGGACCTGGACAATTATTAAAACCGATGTGGTCCTCTTAATGAAATAAAGAAAGGAAATGTTCTTTAAAAAAAAAAAAGAATTATTTTTTTGAGAGGTAGAGAGGGAGAAAAAGAATGAGTGAGTGAGAGTACAAGAGCAGGGAGAGGAAGAAACAGGCTTCCCAATGAACAGGGAAACTGACACAGGACTTGATCCCAGGACCCTGGCACCGTGACCTGAGCCAAAGGCAGACGCTTAACCGACTGAGCCACCTAGGTGTCCTGGAAATGTTCTTTTTGGGCAAAGATTTAGTCAGCAGAGAGTTTAAAATGTGGACATGGCAATAAATGCTAATTAATATATGAACTTCATCTGCTATTGTGGGAAAGAACAGTTGGTTCTACTTTCTTTTTTAAAGTCATTAAAAGAAAAGAAATTACCTAATTTCAGGCAAAAGTAAGAGCACTTGCTCAATGGCAGAATGATCCACTGATCAAAAATCCAGCTGTATCTTTCCTTTGCATTAGTGGGGAAGAACTGTTAGTTCACAGACATTCTGAGCAAAAGGTATTTGCCATAATTAGGTCTGAAAATATGCTTTCGAGGAGTTCCAGGGAGGACATGGAGTAGACGGTTGTAAAAGATGCTTATTAAAACCATTTTAATTCTATTTAATTATGTTAACCTTTTGTTTTTAAAAAGTTAAGTAATTATGAATATGAAATCAGAAGGTTAAAAAAAAAAAGAAAAGAAAATGTCTGAGATGATCCATTCTTTTCTTTTAAGATGAGACCACGACATCTCCTTGGGAGAACAAGGGCATAAACATAGTGGCATTCTGTAGAACCAGGTGCTACATGTGAAAATTCTAATAGAAATGACTGTAATAGAAAAGTAATATATACAGTTCTTATTTTAATAGAATCGTAATTTGGCATCATAAGTTGATGCTAAATCACACATTGCCAGGAACCCTTCCGGTTGGAGAACCGTAGGAGACTCTGAGATGCATTCACAGGGACGACTTTTGTGTTTTACTGTTTCCTTCTTTGTATGTCTGCGGTGAGACTAGAAGGTGGTAAAACTGGAGGGGGAAAAGATGAAGCAAAGATAACTATTATTTTCTTTTTCTCTGGAGTTATTTTGCAAGTAACAAAATGAGGGATTATAGAGATTGCAAAAGGGCCTGCAGCTGTGAAGAAAAATGTTAGGACTTTAAAAGACAAGAGTGGCTCATAGACCTGAAAAGGACTCAGCTCTTTCTCTGTGCAATGATAAAATATTTTAACTGTTCATAGTTAGTAAAAAGAAATTAAATATATTTGCAGGTACGTGTCTGCATGTGGGTCTCTGAGACTAGACATTCATACGGAAATATGGACAGAAAGTGGGCTTTCCTGCGAGGGGGCAGCAGTTACTCATGTCCCACAATGATTACGGCAGAAAATCACACTCACAGAGCTAACTTCGGATGGAACTTTCTTGAGTCGCAAATGCGTTGCTTTACCAAAGCACTGCAGACTGTCCTGGCATTTTCTTTTCTACTCACAGTAGGCCTGCGTGGTACATGAATGCGTGATCTTCATTTCCCAACACCATTCAGAAGCATTAAGCCATATGCCAATATAATCGTACAGATTTAATTCTGTCTCCCCATTTGTAGGCAGAATGATTCTCACTATCTACCCTCCTGGGCATGAAGGGGAGGCAAGCCATCTCCAAGATTCCCTCCCTCATCACCCCCCTTTGGATGTCTCCCCAGCCCTCCCTTTCCTTCCCAATGTAATAATTCCCTCAGGAAGGCCCTGTAGGCTTTTGGGTTCTGTTGATGATTACAGGAATAATTTATTTTCAAATGGATGTTAATCTGATAGAAGTAGTCAAATTTTCCCTGAGCTCAGGCAGAAACAAACTTTTTCATGGCAAGTGTACTGATTCCATCCACCATTATTGTGATGGGGAAGACAAATTATCCAATTACTAAACACACTGCTCTAGGCAATACAAAATAACATCCTGATTAATCTAACTACATAGGAGAGATACTTCTTTTTAGAACAAGTCCCCTAAAACAAACAATATTGGATTACGAATAAAGATGAGTCATATTTGTTTGGCAATACTTATGGATATTTCAATCTTGAATAAGGAGCCTACTTAAGGTGACAAGTATTTATATAAATATTCTTAACATACTATCTAGTGAAAATTACATTCAGGAATAAAAGTGTAAGTGCATTTATAAGGTCATTTAGGAAGTAAAATACTAAGATTCTAGTCTAGCTCCTTTCTACTAACAAGGAACACATTTTACTTCTTTCCCCCTGTAGTATGTATTTTAAAATGACATGTTATAAATATGCAAGGAAATGCCAAGTTTAATAGGTAGTCACAGTAGCCATCTATCGTACTTTTTGTTAAGAAAGTCAAATGAGGGGCGCCTGGGTGGCTCAGTGGGTTAAGGCCTCTGCCTTCAGTTCAGGTCATGATCCCAGGGTCCTGGGATCGAGCCCCGCATCGGGCTCTCTGGGCAGCGGGGAGCCTGCTTCCCCTTCTCTCTCTCTCTGCCTAGCTCTCTGCCTGCTTGTGATCTCTGTCTGTCAAATAAATAAAATCTTAAAAAAAAAAAATAAAGTCAAATGGCTTAGTTATTGCTCTGCAAAGACAACAAAAAGCAATACAAATTTTGGTGAGGAGGTAAACATTTAAATGTCAGCAACCAAATTATTAAAGGAATATTTCACCTTTAATAATTCATCTGAGAAATTTTTGGCCCTGTGGGAAATAAAGGTAGTGAAGAAGCTAAAAATAAATTATTCTTGGGCCGTGTAAGGCTATCAGATACACTCATCCTGCTAGTGATCTAACTCTGTTCTCTTAATGCCATTTTCTGTAACCTTTAAGTCCTCCATCCTAGCCGTCATGTCCCTTTTCTTGACTGGAGATGACCATCTTGATTAAGATGTTTTGCAGTTCTTTTTTTTTTTTTTAAAGATAGATTTATTTATTTGAGAGGGAGAGAGAGAAAGCGTTCATGGGGCACAGGCAGAGGGAGAGGGAGAGAAAATCCCAAGCAGACTCTCCACTGAGCATGGAACTGGGCGCAGGGTTCGATTCCAGGAACCTGAGATCACCGCCTGAGGCAAAACTAACAGTTGGCCGCTGAGCTGACTGAACCACCCAGGCACCTTGAGATGTTTTGTAGTTCTGAGCGTGGGTTAGCCACGTGGGTCCTACTTCCTTTATTCTGACTTCAATTTCTGTTTTCTTCTGGCTTCTCACCTTATACCTTGACCTCAGTATGTATCCCGCGCACCCTAGCCTCAAGTCCTGACCTGCTTTCTTGCTTGATTATTAACCTTAGATGTTTAACACAGATACCTAACACAATGGGCCTTGATCCACTTATCCTAAAAGCAACGAAAGTTATTTATAAAGAACCTTC
This sequence comes from Lontra canadensis, assembly GCF_010015895.1. Classification (NCBI taxonomy): domain Eukaryota; kingdom Metazoa; phylum Chordata; class Mammalia; order Carnivora; family Mustelidae; genus Lontra; species Lontra canadensis. The sequence goes on from NW_022631033.1 coordinate 11,129,469, forward strand.
ATTTTGGGGTCCCTGTGTGACTCACTTAGTTACACATCTGCCTCTTGAGGTCACCTCAGGTCATGATCTCAGTGTCATGAGATTGAGCTCTGCATCAGGCCCCGCACTCAGAGTCTGCTCACGATTCTCTCTCTCCTTCTCCCTCGGCCCCCTAACTCTCTCTCTCTCTCAAATAAATAAATAATAACAACCACCTCTATCTTCATTCTTTTTCGAAGATGAAAAAAGGCATATCATGTCCAGTAGTCACATTTAAAAAAATAAACGGCCTGAAAAGATAAACACATGCTGATAGATCTTGAGAATGGGGAATAGTTAACTCTTTCCTCCAGGAATTGAACATTCTTAGACAGAGACACAGCTTTTCAAGGACGTACCTGGAGCTCTTAGCCAGCAATCCACACCGCAGAGCCCACCATGCAACTTCCGTCAACATAGGCCAGTAGGATTGCAAATGTCAAAGTCAGATCACCTCATAATGAGAGGAATTTTTTTTTTTTTTAATGAGAGAGTAAGGTTTTAGTAGGGTGAATCTTAGTGCAAAATATCTGTCAGATTATCCTCTTTATGTTCTTAAATTTTAGAAAAATGCATTTCCAGTCTTCCTTCAAATATTGGCTCTTCCACTTTCTACTAATATGACATTGGTGAATTATTAATCTTGTCAAGTCCCAATTTCTTCAAATGTAAAAGGAGAAAAAAAAAGTGGTATTTATGTCACCAACTTGATGATAAAATCCAATGATTTAACTCATGAGAAATCACCTATCCTATTGTTTGATACAGAGCATGATTAACAGTAAGTTTTTAAACAGCAAGACTAATAAGACATTCTAATTAATATGGTGCCAAATCCCAAATAATACATTCATTTCCTTTATTTTTTTTCATTTGTTTTGTTCAGGGATATTTGGTTTCAAGCACAGAAATGTACTCAAACCAGATAGATAGAAAGGGAGTCTGATAAAATAAATTTTGATCTGCTTCCTAACCGATACCCCTTCCCAAGTCATGGAACCATTGATGATACCATGGCTCTGATAACAAAAGGCAGTTTGACACAACCAAAGTCAGAGAAGTTGACTGGCTTTAAATAAGAACCTTTGGGAGATGCTAATGGGAAATGAATACTGACTGAGTAAAAGGTTTCATTATCCATAATAGAGGTGACAGTGGTGCCCCTTAGCGAACTACATGTACTCACTCCATCATGCCCTCATGTAGTTCCTGACATATGGACTTGGTCATGTTATTTGCTATGGCCAACAGGAATTAGCATGAGTGATGCAAGTAGAGGCTTCATAAAGCACTGCACATTGGGGCTCACCCTCTTGAAATATTTTTCCATGAGAACAGTTGGACGCTCTAGGAAATCTAGGCACTGTTGCCGAAGAGAAAAACTACTTGGAAAGGTCCTGGAAGATAAAAACTGTACATGAAGAAGGTGATCATTGAAAGAGAAATGAACGAAGCTTCCAGTTGAACGCAGCTGCCGGGCTGACCTAGCCATCATCGTGATGTACCACAGAGATACCACTCAGTTAACATACACCCTTACAAGAAGTAACAGATGGTTGCTGTCCTAAGCCATTAAAGTTTGAAGTGCTTTGTTTCATGCGATAGACAAGCTGAAACTGAAAACTTATTTTTTGGATAATAGGATGGGCTATTATGGCTAGCACCTCTTTGACCCTTTCTCCAACTCAAGATACACAGTTTCATTTCTTATCACCATGGCAACTTGCTTGGGAAGCTAAGCTTGTCAATAATTAGAACTCAGAAGGAGAAGGAGAGGAACTAAATTCAACTGGGTGGCTCAGGGGAGGAAAAGACAAGAGTGCCTAGGGGAAACATTTTCTATAGAACTGGAGTGAGAGCACACTGAATCACCTAGCATGTTCTGGATGGCACCACAGAACCCATCTGACAGTGTCACAGACCAGAAAGGGCATTAGTTGGCTCATGTAACCTAAAATGTCCAAAGTAGGGAGTTCCTTTGTTTCTTTCCAGTATTTTTGGTTCTGTGCATTTCCAACCATGGCTTCATCTTTGGGTGTCTATCCCCATGGACAAAATGGCTGCTAGCAACACAGTTCATGACATGAAGAAAGACAGAGAGAGACAGCTACTTCCATAATGTCAAGCCCTACTCCTTATTTGTTTTTGACTTGATCTATCCCTGAGTCATTGAAGCAAGAGGAAAGCCATGTACTGAGTGACTTTGAACTCTTATAGATGCATTCCCAAAATAATCAGTGAAGAAAGAGGAATTCCATTATCTTAATTGGGTGAAAATCACTAACTGTTAACATGTAAAAAGGATTACCAGATGCGACCCAGAAATAAAGAAGGTCCCTTTCTTGCTTAACCAAACTGACACATGAAAGTCTGGTCTTTGTAACTACAGTTGATGACAATCAAGGGATGAGGGGCACTGAACCCCAGCACAGCTGAAAATCAATGTATAACTTCGCATTCCTGAAGAACTTAACTACCAATAAGTTACCGTTGTCCCAAAGCCCTACTGATAACATAAACAGTTGGCTAACACGTATTTTGTATGTTGTATGTTTTAAATACTATATTTTTACAATGAAGTAAGCTAGAGAAAGGTAAAATGTTATTAAGGAAATCATAAGGAAGAGAAAAATATATTTACAGTATTGTACTATATTTATTTTTAAAAAAAAAATGTGTAAGTGGACCCATGCATTTCAAACCATGTTGTTTGAGGTTCTATTGCAGGTCTTTCTGGCACTAATTGATGAAAGAGGATGCTTTTAGCTACAGGTCACAGAAATCTCTAATTCAAACTGGCTTGTACATTAAGAAGGTTTTTTTTTTTAAGATTTTATTTATTTATTTGATAGAGATCACAAGTAAGCAGAGAGGCAGACAGAGAGAGAGAGAGAAGCAGACTCCCTGATGAGCAGAGAGCGCAATGTGGGGCTTGATCCCAGGACCTTGGGATCATGACCTGAGCCGAAGGCAGAGTCTTAACCCACTGAGCCACCCAGGCTCCCCAAGAAGGTTTATTTTTACAGTTGAGTAGTTCAGAGCTAGAGCAGACTTTAGGCACTGTTCAACTAGGGCTCAGCTTACATTGCTCTTAGATTTTCTCTTCTTTTCTAGAGGAAGATCGCCACGTTCACGATTTGCACACAAAGAAAATGTCAACAGTAGGTTGAACATAAGTATGGTCTTAGTCTCAGACTACATGGACTTCACAGTCCAGCTCAACCTTTGAGTATACACATGACCTTGTAACCTCTGTTCACGCACATGGATTATCTGAGTGAGCACAGAATCTATCTCATAGAAATAATGTAAGAATTAAACTAAGTCAGGCAATACAATTAAGATACTTGCTATCTGACACATGGTAAGCATTTCATAAATTTTAGCTACTATTAATCATTATTCTTATGTTCACATCCAGGGAAGAAAGAAAATTCTTATATTCATTAACTCTAAATCAGAAACTTGCCTTGCCTTGGGTCATCTCCAAATCAGCAACCATGGCAGGGATACCCAGGCAAAGCCTCTTCTTTCCAAACCACATTCGCAATATGGAGGGCTAAATTAGATCTTAGCTGACAGCAATGATGTCCACTATATACCCCAAGTTCCAGGAACGAAAGTTAATACCCAGTGCAGATCGATGTAAGCTGGGGACAGTGGGTGCATTAAAGAGAGTTGAAAACAGCTCCTAAGCTCTCCTCATTCTATGTGCACATTTTGGTATAGAGCCTGTGCTTTAAAAATAAAAGAATGCTTGGACATTCTGTGGGATTTTGTGTGTGCTTAAAGGATTAGAGATTATGGAAGTGTTCCCACCATAATCGTGGGACTAGTGCTAGGATTGCCTGTGTGGAGAATGTTGTACTGGGTTATTGAACTCTAACTACACGGGGAAAAAAGGGTCAATTAACTCAGCAATGAACATTTTATCAGTGTGTTTAACCGTTAACTTAATAGTTCCAAGGGGTGGAAGTGGCTTCAGCAAGAGTGCTAATGGTGTTCACAATACCTTCTCAGGGAATGAGGGACTCAGGACACTATGTTCCCATTGCCGCAGGTGATGGATGGATGGATGGTGTAATTCTTGGGGATGAATGTTTCAGTCGAAGCTAAGAAGATGCCAGGCAGTGTGAGTTTATTTTCAGGCGCAGTCACTCGCATGATCTCTGAGATTAGATGAGAAGAAGGGAGTAAGAACTATGCTGACTAGTGAAATACACCATACGCCATCTCAGACACTTTACGGAAACAGAAAAGGGTAAAATGAGGATAATCAGACCCCGGAACTCTAAAGACCGGTGCTAAGTCTTGGCCACTGACTCTCAGCTAAAAAACACTGAGACTGGGATCCTCTGTCTTTGACAAGCCCTACATCAATGTTAATAAAGAAATAGAGGAGCGCTAATTGAGCAGAGCTGCTTGTGAGATCATTGACGGGCAATATGTTTCCTGATAATATAAATAGTGCTGATTCCATATGTCAGTTACGAGTCTGGATACCACACTAGTACTGAGAAAAGAGCTCCCGTGGTTTATGCGACTGTAGATGTTGTCAATATTTTATGATCCATGACCTTGGAAACTCATTTCTCCTTTTAAAGTTTTTTTTTCTTTTCTCTCTTTAAGGAAGTTATAGCTACCTTAAGGAAGCTAGGGTAGCTATATCTTCTACGACCCACTGAAGATTGTTTTATAACATTTTGGAACTGGATTAATGTGAACACAAATATGTGGACATGATAAAACTTCAGGTAACATTCAGGTCAAACAATTTTAGGCACCCATCATTTCTAGTCCATTGTTTCTACAGTGACAAGTGAATAAAATCAAAACTGTTCAAGTCACCTCTCTCTCCCCTCAAAATTAAACACACACACACACACACACCCCAAAACCCTGAATATGACCATTATTAATTATATTTGTAATAACAAACTCGCAAAATACTGAATTTTGTTTGTACCTCTTTGCAGTTCATAGTTAAGATCAGCCCACTGAAGTCTGTGACGATTTCAACAATAATTAATTAAATCTAGCTGATCCTTACCTTAAATGATAATAGGAATCTGCCCTTTGTGAACACGAATTAATATCCACTAGGGCATTAAAATTCCATGGATATCTGAGGAACAATGTGTGCTTTAGGAGTGCACCTGTTGGCTAGGGTATGGTAAAATCGGTACAGCCCCAGGAAGAAATAAAACTCGCAAGGAAAAAGTTAATTTTACTCACAGCTTTCAGGGAGAGGGGCCCCTGCATGTCCTACAAAGACCTCAGTGTCTGTCAGGAGGCAGAAGGGCCAGGGACAGTGGGAAGGCCAAACCGGGCAGAGTAAACAGTGTAGGACTGATTCGTTTGAATAACACAAGCAGACTTTGGGCTGGGCTGTAGAGGTGGTAGTCAGGTGCCTGGTACCTGAACCTCACGTGACTTAGAATAGGGGAAATATTGGCCTGGCATGTGAGAGTTAAATAAGGAGACAGTTGGAGGTATAAACTCAGGATTGGTTGGTTTGCATATAAAGGGGTGCTCTTAGGCACTGTGCTATCCTCTTTGGAATTAGCTAGCCTTGGGAGGAGAAGTCTCCTGGCAGTCAAGTGCAAGAAGCATGAATTGGTCTGATAGTATTAATTCTGAGCCTATGTATATTTCTAAATGGATGTGGTAATGCTAAAACATCATAGTGTATAGAACATTTTAAAAATAATTTAGGATACAATGTTCTGGTTTATTCTTATCAACATGTGAGTGGTAACACTGCAGACATTAAAGTAATAACAATACTGCTGCTAAAAACTAAAAACATTGTGGAAGGTTAGGACTAAAAATTAGAATTTGGGAAATGCTTTAGAAAAAAATTTATAGCAAATATTTAATTTTTAATCATATACTTTTCCTTTCCTTCACTGATATTTTGAAATAGCATACACACACACACACGCATAATTTCTTTTGTAAGCAGATTCAAGAAATGTTTATAATTCATACAGAAGGGGGACAGTATACAGAAGTAACAAAAATGGTCATTCTCAAAATGTAGCATTAGTATACACACCTGTCTCTTTCTGATGAATTCTGACACTTGAAGCTCTTCAGACTTCCTGTCCTATCTGTGATGTCCCTCTAAGTATGACACTGAAACATACATTCTGCAGGCCTAAAACACCTCCTCAGACTTACTATACAGGTTAGTCATTCCTCAACACCTTTGAATACATTGTTTTTTAGATCATTTTCCTCTTCTCCAGGTCTTACAACATTATATTACTCTTCCTTTGCTCAAGAAATGTGCCATTATATTCCTGTGGTTCTGCTGCTTATTTATAGAAAAATCTTAAGTCAAATTGTGAAGTAGCAGACTATTCTTTTTTGTGTAACGACTTTAGTAAATGACTTTGTCTTGTTGTAATGTTATTAGTCTCCATATCTGAATGAATTTTGAATTAGGGTAGGGGATCGATCCTACCCTATATATGGCAACCACTGGACGGTATGAACTCAATTTTAAATATATGCGTGTGTGTATGTTGTGTCTAAGATCCATGGATATGCACGAGTGTGTGTGTGTGTGTGTGTGTGTGTGTGTGTGTACAGTTTAGATGAAGCATAAATAGCTATTTTCCCTCAGTGTCCACTGTCCCCTGCAAAGGACATGTGACATTGTTTCTTTAGACCATCTGTTTGGTCACTACAATAAGCTTCTATTTTGGCTGCTGCAACCATAATTGCTAAGAACCATGAATATAATCTGAGGAGCTGGGAAATAACTCTCATAAAGAATTAGTTATTTTTGACTCTGCTCAGATCAATAGTCTTACAACCTAATTCCGTGAAAAAATTAAACATAAACTTTGTAGAAAAATAGTGCAGTGTCAACTAATTTATAAAGAGATAATTATAGAAAATAGAAAGTATCCAAAATGAATCTGGGTAAGTAATGTTACTGCCTTTTAGCATATAGTTAATATGTATTATATGGAGTATGTTATTACATATAAATGAAATGTATTTCTTAACAAAGAAGTGATTCTAAAAGAAGTCCATCTATAATGTTTACTGTCTTTTTTGCTTTATAATTATCCCTTAGCTTAATAAAAGAATTGATCATTAATATCACAGTGCATATTAGTTTAAAAAATAGGTTTTAAATCATAGTTTAAATAATCAGTGAACCACTAGCTTAAAGAATATGCTTGAAATATTTAATATGAAGTTTTTATAAGAGCTTATTTATCTTGCTAACTGAATTTTAGTAAAAATTCAGCTTGAGAACTGTCACCAAAGATGTCTGGTGACTTTGAAGAGGCAAGAAGGTTTGTCCTCATTCTGTCCTAAGTTAAAATGAGATTTAGATAAGAGTCTAAGTGAACATTTCCCAACCCAAATCTTGTAGCACCCAATAAATTTCACAGCTATCCTATTCCTCTCTATTGAAATGACATATATTTTAAAACATATTTTTGAGAACTCAACCCTGCACAAGGCTTACCAAGTACTTTATACATATTAACACTTTTGTTCCTTAGAAGAACCCCATGCAATAAGTCCCAGCATACCAGGTAATAACTTTGAGGACATGAGGAGCAAAGAGGTTAAACAACATCAAGTTTACACAGGCAACAAGTGGTAGACCTGAAAATTGAATCCAGGAAATCTTGTCCCAGATTATATATCTGTAATCATTATGCATTCATATTTGTATTATATTTGTCATGCATAAAATATTTATATACACATGTGCATTTAGTTAAGAACTACGGGCTTTTTAAATGACAGGTCAAATCAGTGATCAAGATCGGAAAATTTCACACTATTTCTCTCTACTACTACTACTAGAAAAACAAATGCCATGCAAAAAAGGAACAATCTTTATCTGCATAGATTTCACTGTTTTAGAATTCTTGTAACAGGGAAAGATAAATCCAGGCATTTACTTCAGTTCATGTAAATATCACCCCTGATATTTTCAAGGAGGACCTAATGTTCCTGGGTGGAGAGAAGTGAAAGGCAAGAAGGAAAATAGTATACACATTACCCACCTACTATACATATCTGAATATACAATGAGAACCACGTCCCTGTATTTCCTTCACCAACTAGAAGTGTATTCTGGCTACTGAAAATATTAACAATCCCTCTTTCATACACATGTATCCACTCTCCTTCTGCTGTACCCCAACTGCTTGATTAAGAATATACAATTCTCATTCAGGTTCAGCTGAATGACTTCCCTTAACTTCCATGATATTAAGAAAAGGGGAGGACACACTATCAAATGCAGAGTTGTTCAGAATACAAATGAGAATCTGAAATAGCCACATGGGGGCACCTGAGTGGCTCAGTGGGTTCAGCGTCTGTCTGACCCTAGATTTCAGATCGTTCCATGATCTCAGAGTTGTGAGATCGAGCCCTGCATCTGGCTTCACACTCAGAGCAAGTCTGCTTATCCCTCTCCCTCTGCTCTTCCCTGTACTCTCTCTGTCTCTAGTATCTAGTATTGTGCAAATACACAGCTCTGTAGATGGCAAAGGGCTATCTCAGTGTAGATATAAATACATACGTGTGGCTACATTTACATTTGCTGGGAGTTTGTAAATCTTAGACGGTAAGAGACCTTATTGTAAATACATATTTTTGGATCCTTTAAAAATGATCTTGATGATTTCAGGATTGGATGATTGAATTGATTTTCCTAATTTGTTCAAAACATATTGTGCAACCAGAATTTGAAATCCTAAGAACTCATGTTTTTTTTTTCCTTTCATTCACCCTTTAGGTTATGTAGAGTATATCCATGTCAATATAAATAGGAATATGAATAAATTAGATGGATTAAATAAATTTAACACAGATTCATATCCTCACTTGGCCTCCGGACTGTGTGTCTGCATTTCCACATTCTTAACACCAGATGGCGCACTCTTCCGTTAATTTTACTATGAAAATGCCAAGCAATTCTTCCAATCTCAGAAGTATCATTTTACTGAATTAACAAGCATCACATACAGAGTGTGTGTATACTTTGTATTCTAAGACAATCCACAGCTTCCATCTGACTATGAGATAAAAATATGTTTTGTAAGTAAAAACAAAAAAAGAAAAGAAAATCAAATTTTAGTCTATAATTGAAACATCTCTAATATTTAATATTAGAGAATCTAATATCTAATAATTAATTATGGTCTCTTAAAAATACTCATTTGCATAGGTTAAGCATGAGTAATAGCTAAAAGAACATTTTCTCTATTCAGAATAAGTTTCACAGTCTACTTTTTTCTGCTTGATGTTAGTACTCCACGTAACATTTAAAAAAAAATTGTTTATTTAAATAATCTCTATACCCCCATGTGGGGCTTGAACTCAGGACCCTAAGAACAAGAGCTGCATCCACTTGGGTTCCTGGGTGGCTCAGTCAGTTAAGCAGTTAAGTAAGTGTCTGTCTTCTGCTTAGGTCATGGTCCCAGGACAATGGGGATCTAAACTGTGTTGAGCTCCCTGCTCAGTGGACAACCAGCTTCTCCCTCTCCCTCGGTCCCTCCCTCCTTTTTTTCTGCCCACCTCCACTGACTCGTGCTCTCTCTTGTTCTGCTTTCTCTCTCTCAAATAAATAAATAACATCTTAAAAAAAAAGAGTAGCATCCACATAATATTTTTAATGGGTTTAACAGATTATCCCCATTGGCCCAAGGTTCTTCTGATTAATCAGTAATAGGGGAAAGTCAGGAATTAGTTATAATTCAGTTTTTTATTATCTTTATATAGTTCTTCTCTCTTGATGTAATGACCAAAAGAAAAAAATATTTTTAAAGAATATATCATTGAATGCAAGCAATATGTTTTAGGTCTCAATTTTTCTTCTCTTTGATTCATAAAAACATGTTGAAATCTATCCTAATTAAAAAGTAAGAGCAAAACATAATAAAATATACCTTAGACAATGATGTGTGTGAAGAAATGTTTGTCTCGATATGATTTATAATTAGCTGACTCCCATTAAAGCTTCAATGTCTAACAGTAAGAAATGGGGTGTTTTGCTTTATTTAACAACTCATAATTTTATGCAACTTTACAAAACATATTTTTTTTAAAGATTTTATTTATTTATTTGACAGAGATGGATCACAAGTAGGCAGAGAGGCAGGCAGAGAGAAGGGGAAGCAGGCTCCCCGCTGAGCAGAGAGCCCAATGTGGGGCTTGATCCCAGGACCCTGAGATCATGACCTGTGCTGAAGGCAGAGGCTTAACCCAGTGAGCCACCCAGATGCCCCTATTAAAACATATTTTTAAAACACATTTAAGATCCTGGTAGACTACTATAAAATGCTTTCAGTTTAATGTGACTTTTTTGCAAAGACTGCAACACACCCGTTTGTATATACAGTAAAATCCCAATTTTATGAAACAGATACAGAGGTACTTATTGAAGTAGTTATTTTGTGGTCCTTATTAATCACTTCACATATAAGATCACATTTTATAGATACAAATTACATATTCAGCACCCCCATTTAAAAAAGAGTAGAAAAGTTGCTAAATTGAAAAATGAACTCTAAATTAGTTTTCTGCAAGTCCTCTGAAGTATTTTGCAAAAATAATTTAGAGAATTGAGCTCCCATGGAGCAGATAGAAAATCTTCTAGCTTAAGCCTATGATTTGCAGAAGACAAGAAATTGTTCTATGCCAGTAGATCAAAGCTGCTAACACAGCTAACGGAAGATTCAAAGACTATGAAGACAATACACAGAGCAATGTAAGTATAAAAGAACTAAACATTGGTAGCAGAAATTATTTCAAGTAATTAAGTCTGATGTGGACAAATTTATTATATATTTTGAAAATTTTTTGTTGTGAGATTTATTAAAAGTGGCATTTGTCCATTTATATTGCAGTGTCATTAATGCGCTATTCTTCCCCTACCTTACTAAATTCCTGTAGTTCTTTACTTTGTTTCAAGCCTGAACCCATTTGTACCACTAGATAAGAGAAAATTTTCTCAGGAAAGAAATCATTAATATTAACATTAACATGAAATCATTAACAAAGAACAAAGGTGACACATACTTGATTTTTAAATTGGAAAACACTGGCTTGGGTATAGGACAGATAACAGATCCTGACTTGTGTCCTTGAGAAGGATGTCCTTGGTTGTTGGGCAGAGTCTGTTCCAGAGAAATGAGTGTTCATTTTTCAGGTAGGAAGCTGTAGATTAAAATTATGGCGTGGATGTCTAGTCAGAGAGGGCCTGAAGCACCCTTTCACAATGCAAAATTTCTGTGGAAGAGCATTTAAAAGTTTTCCATGACTTTAAAGGATACACCAAGTGGGTTGACAGGTGTACATGTGTTTTAAGTTTAAGTCAAGGACAGAACATGTGGATGTATGGACATGTAGAGAGTGGATTCCCTCATGGGGAATGATCATACCTGAGGACCAGATGTACAAGACAATGTACATCTTAGTGGATGCTAGGATAAATTAGTAGTGTTCGTCAGACACCAAATGAATACTTACCATCTCGATGCCACATCTATACATTGATGTAAATTTATACAACTATTGGTCACTTTAGTGTGGAGGACGAAAGGCAGAAAACCCTTAATTGATGAAACATAAACTTGAAATTGACTCAGGTTTTCTGAATTTGATTAAGACTATAATTTTCCTCATTAGGAAGAATGAGGACCAAAATAAAGATTCTGCAGAATTATTGAATCAACTAAGGATTGCACATTCAAATATTTACCCATCTCATATTCATTTAACATATATATATATATATATATATATATATATATATATATATATATATATATATCTCGAGTCCTTAATATGTCCCAGAATTTATGATGGTCCTGATAATAACAAAACAGATTAGGTACAGATTTGTTCCTATTATATTGTGCAGACAGATAATCAAATGGATAAACATAAACATATACCAAATGCAAAGAAGAGTCCTATAGTCCAAGCTATAGCCTAATAATGATCTTATAGGGACAACTGCATAGCTTAGTAGGTTAAGCGTCCAACTCTTGATATGGGCTCAGGTCAACACCTCAGAGTCATGAGATCACGCCCTGCTTTTGGGCTTCCGCTGGTTGTGGAGCCTGCTTGAGATTCTCTGTCTCCCTCTGCTCCCCCCACCCCATGCTTATATGCTATCTCTGTCTCAAAAATAAAGAAATAAATAAAAAAAAAATCAAGGTCTTGTGTAGATAAACCAAGTATTTACACTGATGCGGGTGTTATCTAATTGTATCCATAGGATGGAGTGAATTTAGGATCTTCCTAGTCTGCCATCTTTCCTGACGTCCTCCCTGCATTCAGCAAGTATTAAAGGAGACGAGGTAGCTGTGTCAGTGGAGGGGAGGTGATGAATGGGTTAAGCGAAGTGAAAGACAGGAGAGACGAGGAGCTTAGGAACGGCATGCACATTCAATGAAGGAAATGAAATAACAGATTGCAGGAACATAACTAAGAATTGTGACAGATGAAGCTGGGTAGGTGGCAAGAGCGAGATGATGGAAGCTTTGTAGGTCATGGTAGAAGTTTTGGATTCAACAAACGTGTGAAATAACCAAACAATATAAAGGAGATAGAAGATACCTGATTAATTTAGGGGTATCATGGCTGGATCTTGATCATCAAATACGTTGGGGGAGTTAGGAACAGCAAAGATATTTGTTGGGAAGATTGAAGGGTTGAGAATTGTATGTGTTGAGCTTGAGGAACACTTACCAGCTTTCTAATGAAATATCTGGTGTGCAGTTGGGGGAGAATCTAGATGTTGGCAACTACTATCCTGAACATTTTGATTTTTAAGTTCTCAATATGCAGGTAGTTAAGCCCATGAAAATGTATAAGATCGATAAGATGGAGTGTTAAAAAGGCACAGGTTGGCAGAGGCAGAGGTTGGAAATATAGGGAGTACTTTTATGCAGAGAGTACATTAAAGAAGAGGAAATCACGAAAGAGATTAGTCAGAAAGAGTAGTGTAAGTTCAGTGTTTTGTAAGCCAACATAATTGTTTTCAAGAAACAGTGAAAATTCAACAATGCAAATTGTTGAGTAAAATATGGACTCCAAAAGATATGCCCCCCAACACTGACTGAATTGAGAAATTATTAGATGATTTGAAAATTAGATCGTTATTGAAACAAGAAGAGAGAAGGTAGAATTCAGATACCAAAGGTTTGAAACGTGAGATGACATGAAGAGACACACATTTTAAATTGGCACCAAATGGACACTACTTGCCATCTTAATGTCATCTATCTACATGACTGTGTAAGTCCTCAGAGCCATGGGTCACTTTTGTGTGAAAGGCTCTTTTATAAACTTAAACTACTCTTTTATGAAGGTGTCCATGAGAAGGAGAAGTACACTGATTATTAGCCAGATGGATCCCTAAGATTAAAAAAGGATTTTCGAAGACATTTACAAATACATCTCTGGAGAACCTCTCGGTAATAAATGAAGTGTCCATTTAGCGACAGTTTTCACGTACATGGCATCTGATATTGGAGAAAACATTAACATTTGTGGGATATGCAGGTGACTCACAATATCTCTAAAGGGGAGATTTTATTCGTCCCATTTGGTGGTAAGAGAGCTGGAGCGTAAGCCCTCTGGTTAATCTGAACATGACTACAAGGTCAGATAAGCATTAGAGGTGAGACTTAAACCTATTTTTGCCTATTTAAGTTATAAATTCTTGCTCTCACAAGCATATAACCATATATAACAGTATTTCTCAAACATAAAACCTCATAACCACTCCAAAATGCCCACAGAAGCCAATCTGGGAATCACTACATTAAAAAAAAGAAATTAAAATACTTTTAAGTGATCATTTGGTGCCAGTAAATAAAAATGTTTCTAAATAAATTTTCCAAATAAAAATGCAAGTGAAGACCCTGGAATTACATTACAGTACTTAGTTTTATTGTGGCTAGAAATGGCCAAATTATACATATACTTTTTTAGTTTTAATAAAAGTAAAAACACAATAAAATAGATTTTAGATACAACTAGCCCCCACTATGTAGCAAAGTTGGGATCCAGATTGTGATCCTAAAGGCCCAATGCTTTTTTTCTGTCAGTTATAGGCCCCTGGTTTTCTCATCTTCTCCCTCTCTCTCTTTCCTATCTAGCTACACGTACTCTCTCTCACACACACACACACAACACGTAAGCTGTAGATGTGAATGTTTAGAAATCCAAAGAAGTCATATACTTTGCCATGATAAGTATTAAAAGCTAAAATTATGTATACTCTTTAACCTTATAATTCCACTCTATATTTCTTTCCTATGGGGGAGGGAGGCATTTGGAAACAATCATTTTTTTTTTCTTTTGGGAAAGTGTGCATTTATAAACTTCAGCAGTTTTATTTTCCAAGTTTAGATTTCCCCTCCTTTAGCATTAACTACTTTTTCTCTCCTACTGTCAGTTGAGTTCAAGTCTCTATTGATATGTCATGATATGTTAGTGATTCTGTATGTTTGGGAGCCTTGTCCTTTAAAAATTTTCTTTCCACATTCTGGCTTCCTATGTGCTATTTGTCAAAGTAAAATTCTTGGAGCAAAATTGTCCATCCCAGCTGCTGCTGAGATGCACCTGAAGCCAAGACATGAAGACTCAACCTTCAGGTGGACAAGAAGCTCCTAGAGGTGCAGTGATTAGAAAATAGAGTAAATTTCTATCTGAGCACATAGGAAGAGAGAAACCAATGGCCAGCATGCAATGATCCAGACAGAGGAGACGGCCAGTTTTCACTGGATAGGAAGAGAGAGAGCAATTCAGACAGAGGCTCAGAGAGATAGACGATCCGTTAATTCATTGGTTAATGTATTTACATGCCTGTTTTAATTGGTAGATTTGCTGATTTGCTCATTCATTTGGCAGATTTGTACTGGACTCTTAATTTATGCCAAGTAATGTGCTAGGTTTTAGAGATATTAAGATTAATAGGACATAGTCTCTCAATCAGTATGATAGGCAAAACTTAAACCTGTATATTGTTAAACTAAGACAAGACAATCCAACAAAAACCCTTGTAGATACATAAATGTGTATCCGTGTTACGATTGTAATCATAGCCATTAGGTATAGTTTAGACAAAGGATCAAAGAAAAAAGATGCAATTTTTTTAATTCATGGAACTTACACATTTTTGCATCATGAACAAGTCTTTAGTTTGTCCAGTGGGTTCCCACTACCAGTTGTAGTTATTAACTTAGTCAAGAAGGATGTGCTCATAATTACCGTTTATTTTCCCTGGAAGACCAACTTAAACTCAACCGCAGAGAGAAAATATTGAAATAAAAACACTGTATTTAGCAAAAAATTGAAAAATGATTGTATAATTTAATTTGTGATGTAATTTTTAAAAATTCATTCAAAGCAGATCAAGGAAACAAGGGCGCAATAGCAAAACGTAATCATTACTCCTATTTGAAATTGATATTCTTTAACTAAATATCTAAAAAAGTTAGCTGATAATCCACTCTGTCTTGCTCGTTTCCCAGATGAAGAAACTGAGGTACCCAGGGGATAAGTGTAACGTGCCAAGGACGCACAGGTTAATGAGCAGATTCAGGATTTGGGTTCATAATCTAGCTTTAGAATTCCCCACCTCTTTTTTTTTTTTTTTAAACATGTGGAAAAATGGAAAGCAACATGTTTTCTGTAATGCAATGGAATCTCTAATATGTGGCTTTATTTAAACTTTCTTGGCTAAACTCTCCTAACTGATGCCTTGTAGCCACTAATCATTATGACTATGACAATTACTAGAAAAATAAGTAAAATCTTATGTATCCCATTCAAAGAGATCCCCAAATTGAGTTGTGTTTCTATTGCATGAATTTTTAATTAGAAAGTTTTAGAGATGATTTGCAACATTTTAGGATCCCACATGTAGCGTGTTTTGTATCAGGTAATATAATCTCTTTACTGAGGTTCAGGGAATCCCAGTTCTTTTTCTATCATTATTCAGTGTTTGATAGTTCAGTAGCCTGGGTCGAATGTGTATGTGTTAGAAAGGACAGGTTTGCAGTTGAAGCTGATTGTTTGCCCAAACACCATCTGGCCTACCCATTTATATCATGTCAAATGAGACTGCCCAAGGTGTGAGGAAAATCTTAATTTCACATTTATTCAGGTCGTATTGGTTGAGGATCTCTGGCCACAGTTCAAACTCTACCATTAAAATGACTATATTTTTAACAGAGCCAACATGTCTTTTATTTTTCTAAATTCTCTCGAATGTTTACCTGATTTTCACTAATTTCCTTTTTTTTTTAAAGAATTTTTTTAAAATTTATTTGACAGATCACAAGTAGGCAGAGAGACAGGCAGAGAGAGACAGGAGGAGGAGGCAGGCTCCCTGCTGAGCAGAGAGCCCGATGCGGGGCTCGATCCCAGGACCTTGAGATCATGACCTGAGCCGAACGCAGAGGCTTTAACCACTGAGCCACCCAGGCGCCCCCACTAATTTCCTTTTAATTATTTTGCATACCTTACAATAAAAAGTTTTCACCCATTCTCAATCATAACATTAAGTATTTTGCTATAATATATAGATTATTATAAACTTCAGTACCAAATGTCCTTAGATGAATCTCGCTTCTATTAAATTCCTACCTATTAAAATTTGAGTATGCATAGATGAAAATAAATATATATAATATATATTACATATTTTATATGTATATATATTTAAATACAAGTATATGTATATATTCAAATATTTAAACCACTGCCTCTTAAAAGAAAAATATTCTTGCTTATTATGACATTTTGAAAAATTTATCAGTAGGTAGGTAATAATTATCCACAAATTTGAGATTTTAACAGAGAGTTAATGACTCGAGAATTTTTTAAAAAAACTGAGCAAATATTTAAATAAGACTAAGAAAATAAACACTTAACTTTGCAATAGGGCCTCCCTGCAAAAAGAGATTCCATTAGAAGGAAAGGCTGAGACATTTTTTTAATAAACTACATTAGATATTTTAAATCACCTTAATAGTTATGAAATGATTTCTACTTTCTTAATTGGGGCAGCCTGCTTCCTCCTTTCTCTCTGCCTGCCTCCTTGCCTACTTGTGATCTCTGTCTGTCAAATAAATAAAATCTTTAAAAAAAAAAAAGAAAGAAAGAATGATGAGTACTAGGGTCCAGAAACAATGGCATTTTGTAAAAATACATTACTTTAATGTTCTAAAAGGAATGCAAGTTATGAGTATATGTTCTGTTGAATTCAGTGCCAAAATTATACTGAGAAATAAAGCATTTTGTGTAGAAATGGATTCCTACTTAAAAAGTAGCAATAGCATATTACTAGCTTAGATTAATATGAAAAACTTATGTGAAGCTTTTTTTCCCAAAATGTTGTATTTCATAGTGTAACTCCTTAATTGCTAGTCAAATGAAAATTCTAGTACGGGTATTCCAAAAAATATCATGGCATTAATTAAAGAATGAGAATTTTCTTACCTCATTTAATAGTGGACATCTTAAGTCGTTTTAAAATGCTAATTCCACGATTATTATGGCTCATTTTAAAAATGTCACTATTCATCGATAAAGAATATATTTTCAAATTAAAATTTGGTCTGAAAGAGAAAATAAGTTCTGATTCGGAAATATATAGAATTTGTGAGTTCTCCACATAATATACTTTACTGTGTGTGTGTGTTTCCCAGAATGCATGTGTTAAGACTAAGCCCAGAACAAGAAATTCATGTGAATAGTGTGTTCTTAACTCTGAAGATCACCCTAATGTAAATTCTTATTTCAGTGGTGGATAGCAAGTCAAGTGATGAGAGGAAGACAAAATATTTACATTAGTGATGAATAAAATATGCCAGAGTAGTACCATTCCCTTGGTTTAATCTGACATCTAACAATGAAATGTTAAAGTCTTACAAGTGATAAAAAGAGTTTGGAGGTATATATTCCTGTGATAAGAATTGTGTATTTCAGACAAGCAAAATCCTTTTAACATGTAGCATTTCTCAGTTAATCATTTTGTATATGCTAAAAGCTATTGGTGATATTTGGTGTCATGGATACAAAAATTGCACATGCTTTAGAGTCCTAAAATGAAGCAATTAAATTCTTTCTAAATTAATTCTTATGGCAATCCAATTAACTGAATACTTTATTCCAATTCTTAAAACAATTGAATTGCTCATTTTCTTTTTAAACATTTTTTCCTGAACTAGGTAGAAATTATTACTCAAAGAGGAACAGATTAGTACACATATGCTATTTTAAGGAAAGTATAATTACATGGTAAAAGCAAGTAATAGTTTATTTTTTAACTCCATATATCATGTAAAAATTTAGAAATCAGATGTTATTGACTCTTTTCAGTTAACTGCATAATTAAGATATTTATGAAAAATTCTTAAAGGAATTATTTACCAAGTTTCCTAATTTTAAAATTTAAGTATCCTATTTCTGTTTATTAGAATTAATTTCATTGCCATATCTAAAATAGCCAATGTATATAGAGGTAGCTATTAGATACTTTATGAAACGTATGTTGGTATAAATAACAAAAAAAATCTAAGCTTTTACTTCTTCCATAAATAGCAGTCATTAGTTTTTGTTTTGTTTTGTTTTTGATTCCAGTATAACTAACATACATTGTTATATTAGTTTCAGATGTACGATACAGTGATTCACCAATTCGATACATCACTCAGTGCTCATCAGGAGAAGTGTACTCTTAATCTCCTTCACCTGTTTCACCCCTCCCCCACCCACCTCCACCCCGCTAACCATCGATTTCTACTCTATAGTTAAGAATCAGCTTTCCCTTTGTCTCTTTTTACTTTGCTCATTTCTTTTGTTTCTTATATTCCACATACCAAGGAAATCATGTGGTATTTGTCTTTCTATAACTGATTTATTTCACTTAACATTATAATTCGGATTATATCCTCTAGATCCATCCATATTTTTGCAAATGGCAAGGTTTCACTATTTTTTATGGCTGAGTAATACTCCATGGTGTGCATGTGTGTGTGTGTGTGTGTACACATAGACAACATATATAGTATATAAGTGATATATGTATATCTGTATACACATATGTATATATGTATATCACTTCTTTATCCATTCATCTACTGGTGGGCACTTGGGTGGTTTCTATAATTTGGTTATTGTAAATAAAGCTACAATAAATGTAAAGATTCATATATCTTTTTAAATTAATGTTTTCATATTGAGTAAATACCCAGTAGTGGAATCACTGGCTCATATATGGTAAATATATTTTTAATATGTTGATGAACCTCCATACCATTTTGCCCATCAGTTGTCAGTTTTGAATGAGGTTTTGTTATATGAACTCATCTTTATATCAAACCTAGCAAAACATTATAAATGAATTTATTATAGTAAAAGCACACTTAACTGTTTAATATTTTATGTAATCCTTTTTGTTTTGGTATATTTAATTCCAAGAAATGATTGTCATTTTTAAGTACCTATTTGATTTTTAAGTTACGTATTTTTGTAGTATTTCAAGTTTTATTCTTCAGTTATGCAACTAACTGTTCTTTTGAAAGCCACAAAAAGTTAAAAAATATATAAACTGCTCATAAGAATAATAAACCTGATGTGCTTAAGAATGAAGCTTTCATGAATGCTAATCAAAAACTTTAAAAAGAACCAATATATAATGAAAATTGAATTCTCCTTTGTTGATTTTGAAGATGTGCTTTGAACAAATTGCTTTTTCATTGGAAGATCAAGTTCCCTTTTTTACTTCAAACTATGGTTGTGACAGTTTTGTGTGTTACTATAGACATAATTGTGAGGTCTGAAATAGTGTTGCAATTTCACTGCAGGATCAATTTACATAAAAGATTATATGGTATGAGTGGACATTTTCTTAAATATACTTACTTTTGCTGTTCTTTGAACAGTAACATAAAAATAAATACTAGAAATTTATAGAATAGTTTGGACACTATTGTATTTGTGGTTTTTGTCTGCTTATTTGAAAGTCTTTCTTTTAAATTCTGTTTATTGAGTAAGTCACTTTCACTTGCCTTGCCATAGAGAGTATTTCAAGGAATACTAATTTATTTCCCTTAATCTGAAACTTCAGATTGCTTTTTCCCTATACACAGTTAGACTGCAGTTTAATGGCGGTATAATAGCAAATAAATAAGAGAAAAATTAATATATGACAACTAAGAAAATATTGCAATACGGTGTATGATAACTGGTTTCTCATTTTTGGAGTACCTATAATGTACATGCAACAGTCTTTTTCATCATTTTATGTATTTATTGGATGTACAAGGTTCAGGAAAATTGATAGATCGAAAATTTCTTGCCAAGCTGGCATTTTGATATTACCAGATGAGCTGGCCTTCTTCCCTCACTGCTTGAGTTGCACTTGAAATGTTCGTATTATAATATCGACAGAAACTCTGGACTAAAATACTGCCATGGAGTTAGGCAAGGTTATCTGTAAGTACAAGTGGTAAAGGTCTCTTTAGGGGGTAGTGCATAAACAAAATGTAAGTGAATAAATGTAATGTAATTATACTAACAAAAGAAAACTGACAGATAAATTAGGAATTTTTAAAATCAATTACTCCTACCATCATTTAAAATATTTCATTATTCTCACTATATTTGCCGTTTTCAATACCAATGAATTGGTTATTTTTTTCTCTTGGTAATTTATCTCAATTTACTCTCTTTGATGAATTTTTAAAATTCTTATTTATTTTGAGATAAATCAAACTTAAGTTAAATTTTTATCACTTGAGCATATGCAATTCACATATTTTTTGTTTTCATATTCTATATTTTATGATAGAATTTTAAATGTGAATTTGTAAGCCATAGAAAATATATTTATGCACATCAAATATATACCATATCTTGTCTTTATAAAACTAAAGATTGTATCTTACAAATTGCCACATTATACCATACAGTGGGCTAAAAATTTTGTGAAGAACCAAATAAAGAATGCTGATTAGAAATATTTGGGAATGTATTTTATAGATTGTCCTTCAGTTTGAAATGAAATGATCTAATTATAGATATTTAGAAGTACAATAAAGTATATGCTTTCCAATTTATATAATTTCCAGAATAATTATTTCCCGGAAGGTAGATCTTATATAAGTCTTCTATAAGATTTGTACTTTGTCGTGTGGAATCTCTGATAAGAAAATAATGTGTCTATAAATAAGGATATTATTTCATGCACTTTCTTATTTCATATCTATTTGCTGTATTTCCAAATAATCCTGTTAAAAAATAGTTTATGGCTACCAATGTACAGCTGTTGTAAAGGGGAAAGGAAAAACACCGCTGAGCTCCAATAATGATTGAGAACCGATGCTTTGCTTAAAGTAGCATATTAACACCAAAAATGAAAGAGAAATATTGTAATGAAAATTTCTGAATCATTGGGTAGATGTCCTGGTAACATTTAACATTAATGGGCTGTTACGTATATTATTGAAAGAAGAAAGGATATATTGATAAAAGTTTTATTAACATTATTGTGAAGATATTTTTGTCATATGTTTATACAGCAATCTAAATTGACTATACTAAGTGTTACACTTCTTGTTTCCCTCTTCAAATATATTTTAAGTTATGATCATCTCACCATCATTGCAAATCCCCAAGACTCTTCTTTCTTTCTTTTTTTTTTTTTTCAGATTTTATTTTATTTATTTGGCAGTTAGAGAGATCACAAGTAGGCAGAGAGGCAGGCAGAGAGAGAGGGGGAAGCAGGCTCCCCACTGAGCAGAGAGCCAATGCAGGGGCTTGATCCCAGGACCCTGAGATCATGACCTGAGCCGAAGGCAGAGGCTTTAACCCACTGAGCCACCCCGGCGCCCAAGACTACTCTTTCCTAGCCAGTTCAGGGCCCACTTCTTATTGTGACATTCATACCCTTCTGTCGTGGGATTCCTGCCTTCCTCCCCAGGGGTGTCTCCCTCTTCTGAGTACTCGCTTCTCTCCCAATCTCATCCTGGAAGACCTGATTCTTCTTTTTCAAATACGTATGAGTATAGTTGGCTGCAATGAGTTAGGCGGTTCTGTGTTTAAGTTTGGGTTTCATTCTCAGAAACCTAATTTTAGTAAAATATGGAACTTGTTCAAGTCTCGTTTCTTCATCAATAAAATGTATTAAATAAAATATACTCAGTTCATTCCCAGCTCACTAGGTTACACTCTATTTTCATCCCTTTGTCTTATATACCTTTTCTTTAACAGTCAAATTACTACTGAAGTTATTAACTATATTGAATTATCATATTAAAATTCTCCTCTTAGGAACAAACCATTTTGTAAATAAAGTGTATAATAATCCATACTTCATCTGTTTCTGTTTTTTAAAATGGTGTATGTGGTTTACATGGTCTTAAAAAGAGGCTATAAGGAAATGTCAGTCTTCATAAATTTTTCTGTGACTTTTTTACATCTTTCATTGGTTTGCTGAATTTAACTGAAAACTGCTTGAATTTTAAACATGCAAAAATATCATATTAATTTTAAACCAGTCTTTCTAAAAATTCTTCCTTTTCATCTTTTCCCCCCCTCCACTGTCAAATGTTTATGCTTTTGAGAGCTTTCTCCAGTACAGTCTTGCAAATCACATTTAAGTGTAATTCTAAATGTTATTTTATATTATTAGGATCACCTAAATGAGAACATAGATACACCTAAAGCAAGGTATTGGGATTAATATATATTAATGAACTCATATGCTACCGTGTGCAATAATTCAATTTCTCCATCATCACCTCTCTTCCAGCCCCTGGCTTCTTATCTCTGCTTTTCATTGTTCCTGCTCCCTGGCAGTGGTATTCAAGACTACAATTTGAGATAAAAGAAAATGAAAGAAGAAAATGGGGTGGTTTTGAATTGTATAAATAGATACAGATAAGGATAAGCATAGCAATAATTACATCATTTTGTCTTCAGAGCACGGAAGTTGAAATATTTAGGTTAGTATCTAAATTGAATGAGTATATATTATCTGGCATCCCAGAACAGAGATGGTCACGGACTTGTCCACTTTGAAGTGACGTATATTTAGTGACTCGGAGATGAGCCTTAGTGCTAGAATACTCTGGGCATCCAAATGTGGTTAAGACACAGTCCATTCTCAAAGTGGTGGAGAACAATTAGCATGCTTTGCATGAACACGTCCTGCCAGGCTTTGTTGTCTTTCTTAAGAAGCTTAAAGTCTGTGAAGAAAAAAAAAAAATGCTAATGCTTCAAAAAAACAAAACAAAACAAAAAGTGAATAGGAGCAGGCATAACTGAGTAAGTAAGTGTTGGAAGTGGACTGAGGGGTTTTAACGTTGAGCCAGATTGAAGCTTTGATGTTAGAATAAGAAAGAGGTCTTCAGTGCTGACGTGAACAGCACAACATTCTTGGACATCTGGGGAATGGGATCCAGACCAAATTAAACACACAGCTCAAAATGGCAGCCGTCCATCCCTTCTTGACTTCCTCTTCTTGATTTAGCTCCCCTTACACGTTACCTGGCATTTTTAATTAGCTTTATCTCTATAACTAGAAGACTTGGGAGTGTGATAGACATTTCTCTGTACTTTGGCTCTGGCACTTGCCTGCCTTGTGACTTTTGACAGAGAATTTGAGAGCTACCTAGATCTTGCTTTTTTTATCCTTAAAATGACTATGTAAACATCATTTTCTTACAGATGCAATGAGGAGTAAACTAGCAAATTATATAAAGTGCTTAGCATAGCCCTAAGTACCTTGTAACCTCTCAGAAAACATTAACATTTTTTATAATTACATATATATTTTTTTAAATCTACTTTTCTCTTTCTTCATGGCTAAGTTAGATTTTGGACCCTTAGAAAAGGAGGCAAATGATACAATAGGCTAGAAAAATATTTAAAATAATATGAAAATTGTTAATTTCAGTCTGTATCTCAAGAGACCTTTGCAGAAGTCAACTTATCCATGTTTTGATTGTCCTTAACCGGTTCTACAAAATCTTAGTGGTTTAAATGTAGGAAATCAGTTGCAAGTTTTAGTTGCCCAAAGAACTGTATTATACTATTGATCTGATGAGGATTCCTTTCAGGAAAATGTAGTCTTCATTTTATCTTTTTGCATATTATATTTTAAATGTAGTCTTCATTTTATCTTTCTATGTGTTATATTTTAAATGTAGTTTTCATTTTATCTTTCTGCGTATTATATTTTAAATTCATTGATTAATACCTTTTTGTTTTTCTACCTTCAAGTTCATCTTACATTTCCACTTTACTTAGGAAGAATTCCAAAATCAAATACCTAATTGGTGTGATGATCTTCTAAGTCTTTCTCAAATAGTATCAGCTCACATCTTAGTACCTCAACTGTTATCTGATGACTGACAGCATTAGCACAACCAGAAATGTTTTGGATGTGACAGTTCTTGGGCTATTCCTCAGACATACTGAAACAATATCTGTGGGAACAAATTGCAGGAATCTGCTTTTCCAAGCAATCCTGGTGATTCTCATGCACAAGGAGGTTTGGAAGTGACTTATCTAATAGAAGCAACAAATGAATTATGAAGGATTCATTTCTTTCTCTTTTTTCCATTTCTTTCTTTAAATGATAATCCAGTCTACTTTAGAATAAATATTTAATTCATTTATACTTAATTTGCAAGCTAGTCCTGAAATATAACATTTCTGGAAATCAAAGCAGACTTAGCTATTTATTAACTCCATATTCACCCAAGTATGGTTGACAGGTCACCCATGTGTTGGAGCTGAGTGGAGGGACTGTTGAAAATGTGAACCCTGGGTCCATCCAGCCCAGTACTGAAACAGAATCTTTCTGCATAGGAAATAGGAATCTGCATTTTTAGCAATCTTCAGTGGTGACTTTTGGGAACACAACAATATGAACATATGTTGACCGCTGTTGGTAACAGTGATTTGGTTAGCTCTCTTGAATTTATAAGAGAGTAATTCATCTGTAGGAAGTTATGGTATGAATTGATTGATTGTAGATAAGAACTGGTTCATTCTAACACCAAGACACAACAATTCAAATTTTTAATAGCTAGTCCATTCACAGGGCAGTATATTTTTATGTTTCTTCTTCTCTAATTTCTCTGCATATTTCTCAGTATTTCATGTCAGTATCAAATGGCAATTAAGACCAGCCTCTGTGGAGTGAGGGAGAATTAGTGGAAAGCCAGTTTTGCCTGCCAGTAGTAGCTGTATGTCCCATGAAAAGGATGAAATGCATAAGCCTGAGTACTCTCGTTTTTACTGTTGGGCTAGAAAGGGTACTTACCCCCCAGGGTGGTTGTGATAATATATTTAGATTATGAACATGAAGCACTTAGCATATTATTCTGCCTTCCTCTCCCCTGAGTTGTAAGCAATGCAACTAATAAAGTTAGATGGTGATTACAGAACAGTATGATATTTGTATTCTCAAAATATAAGTCATCTTGTATACAGTGTTATAGAGTACCAGTTTAGGTACACTGTTCATTTCTATCTGAAATCTAGATCTTGAAGACTTCTTACAAAATTTAACAAATAAAAATACTGGAAGCTCAGTTAAATTTGAATTTAAGACAAACAATGAACAATACTTTGCATAAGCATATCAATGCAATATTTGTGACATATTTGACTAAAAGTATTTCATTATGTATCTCAAATTCAAATTTAATTGGATGCCTTTTAGTTTATCTGGCATCACTAAAACTGTAGATAGCTTGTTTTCACCACATAGACATTTACCCAACCAGCCTTATGAAAATGGGAGTTGCATTATTTGGTCATTGCTCAAATAGAGAAGCTGAGAAATGGGCCCTACAACTCTTAGAGCCTGCTGGTCAGCATTAAAATGAAGCCTTCTGAGGGGGTTCCTTAAAAAGTTGAGAATAGAGCTACCCTACGACCCAGCATTTGCCCTACTGACTGGGTATTTACCCCAAAGATACCAATGTAGTCATCCAAAAGGGCTTGTGCACCCCAATGTGTACAGCAACAACGTCCACAATAGCCAAACTATGGAAAGAGCCTAGATGTGCATCAACAGATGAATGGATAAAGAAGATGTGGTACGTATGTGTGTGTGTATACACATGCACACACACACACACACACACACACACATATACATATAATGAAATATTATGCAGTCATCAAAAAGGAAATCTAGCTATTTGTAATGATGTGGATGGAACTAGATGGTATTATGCTAAGTGAAATAAGTCAATTAGAGAAAGACAATTTTATTATGTGATATCACTGATATAAGGAATTTGAGAAACAAGACAGAAGATCTTAGGGGAAGGGAGGGGAAAATGAAATAAGATAAAACCAGAGGAGACAAAACATAAGAGACTTTTAATCTCACAAAACAAACTGAGGGTTGCTGGGGGCAAGGGGGCTGTGGAGAGGGTGGTTGGGTTATGGACACTGGGGAGGGTGTGTGCTATGGTGAGCGCTGTGAAGTGTGTAAGACTGATGAATCACAAACCTGTATCCCTGAAACAAATGATACATAATTTGTTAATAATAAGAAAAAATAAAATAATACTAGGTCTTCTGAGAATAACACCTTTTGAGGTTTTTCTGGTTTAAAGAATCTTGAAAATATTCAGATTTAAAGTGTTGAGAGAAACGTGGAGGAAGATTAACCCACTGATAAAACCGTAGCCCTGACCATGCTTTAGAAATGACTTCTTCATACCGTCAGTATGGTAAGTTGCTCTCGCTGCCCTCAGGAAGGGCTGAGTAAAGCACTGGAGAGAGGGGATGTTGGAGCATCCTTCGTTCATAGAGAAGGTTCAAATCACAACAGAGGTTTTCTTCTGGAAACCAATGGATGAATATTGATTGCAAATCATGATGCCATTGTAGATGTCTTGAGGGCAGGAACTATCTTCTACTTATTTTTTGTTCTGTAATAAATATGATGTTAGATAGCTTTTGGTATCTTGGACAATACTATTTTTATAGGAGAGAGTTTATGGTAACTATAACTTGAGACCTATGCTAAGATTATTCTAGATAAAATTTTTCAATTAAATGCTTTATATTGAGTCAGATTCCATGACTAGAAAATACTTCAAAATCCCAGGTTTACCTGCATCTGACTTGTCTTTAATCTCTGGAGATTTGGTTGTTATAATATAGTCAGTTAGAAAAATACCATGTAAGTTTTGTCTTCAACAAAGATGCAAAGTAAAAAAGTATACATATAAAATCAATTCATGAAAATCTCTGAGGTGAGCCCAACTGCAAAGATTAAGGCAAATATTAAATGCACAAACTTTTAAAAAATATTTATTTATTTGAAAGAGAGAGAAAGGGTTCTCAGGAGCAGGAGAGAGGGAGAAGCTGACTCCCTGCTGAGTGGGGAGCCCAACGCAGGGCTAGAGCCCAGGACCCTGCGATCATGACCTGAGCTTAACTCAGACACTTAATGGACTGAGCCACTCAGGTACCCCTAAATGCACAAACTTATTTTCTGCAGAAGATAATTGTAGAGAAAATCAATGTAAGTAAGTCAATAAAGTATACTGTAAATAAAGTATATTATAAATTTATAACATAAATTTATTATAAATATAAAGTTATAATACTACATTTGTTATACATGTATGATAAAACACATAGAAAGTAAAGCATGCATGCAAACATTTACTTTTCTTTTTCAAAAAAATGTGATTCGATTTTAAATAAAATGTGTGTTCTTTAAAAAGTCCGTTATTTTTCTAAACACGTATGTTTTTATTGTAGCACCTAGGTTTTTATTTCTTCATCTTCCAAAATTATGCATTAATACTGTTAGCAGTTTATTTCTTATAGCTTTTCTAGGAGGTTTCAATGTAGCTCTCATGTGTTGCTCCACATAATGTTACTTTGTTCTCTAAGCCTGGCCTGTCTGCTAAAAACGTATTGGGGGAAAAAAAAATCCCTGTTCCTCCCTTCCCTTTGATTGAGTTATCTTTTGCTAGGCAAAGTGTTGTTAGCTTTTATGCTCTTCACTTGGCTTCCAGCGGCTCTCCCCATAGATTGCTGCTACAGCACTGCCAGGAGCCCGAGATCCCTACAAGGAGGAGATCAAACCTCCACAACAGGGATTCTTCAAGGCAGGTCAAGTTCAAGAGCCTGCTCGGGAAACACAGTCTACATCACACAAAAATGTTATTACTCATTTGGAATTCTTTTTCTGTGCATGGTCTCCACTTCTAAAACTGACTGACGAGTCAAGTTCAAATCCATCTACAAATTTCTGGCACTTACTTGCCTCTCACTCTCTTCCATCTGAGTTCTTTCGTGTTACATACACTTGCCTCATGTGAAGACATAAATTCAGCTAGCCATCTATTGTGCCGCTAGAGTTTAGCTCTATTTCAAGCAACAGATCATCTGTGTTAGTCTCAAGATTAGTGTACATTATAAATGTAATAGCCTTGAATTCTAGGGCATTTGGATACTTCAGAAAGGGGCAGAGAAGAAGATAAATATTATCACTGATCTCATCTGTTGAAAACAAATAATTTTTGTCATTTACATGTGTCAGAACAATTATATAATTTTTATTTAATATTGTATGATAGTTATTTTCTCTTATTGTTAACAGTATTTTTCAATGGGCAAAGGCTTATCGTGCCATTTACTGTATGTTTTTGCTTAGTTTAACTATTGCTGGTCATGGGTGAATGCGTTAATTCCAATCCACTAAATATAAAGAATAATTAATATAAAACTTTTGAGAATAAAACATTGTCCAATTTATATATCTTTAGGATGTACTCCTAGATGTAAATTGTTTCATCATTTTATGTACTATGCATTTGCTATGTGTTCAGAAATTACATTAGAAACAGTTTGAATGCTTATTTCATCCAATCTTGACATTGTAAGCGTCCATATTAAGATTGAGATTAATCTTGGGGCGCCTGGGTGGCTCAGTGGGTTAAAGCCTCTGCCTTCAGCTCCGGTCATGATCTCAGGGTCCTGGGATTGAGCCCCGCATCGGGCTCTCTGCTCAGCAGGGAGCCAGCTTCCTCCTCTCTCTCTCTCTGTCTGCTGCTCTGCCTACTTGTGTTCTCTCTCTGTCAAATAAATACATAAAATCTTAAAAAAACACAAGAGATTGAGAATAATCTTAATCTCTTTGTTTAATAGTTAGGATAAATATTTTCCGTGTTTATTCCCCACTTGTAAGTTAACTTTTTAATTTTTTAAAATAACATAAATACCACCTTCAGCCTCCATGACTGTTACAGTCCACTGTGCATTCACCTGTTGGCGTTTTTGTGTTATGTCAATTTTTATAAATGGCGTGTTTATTATAGTTATCAATTTTATGTTTTGCTCTTTGAAAATTGAATAATCTGCTATCCATTAAATCATATTTCTTCTGTAATTTCTTCTAAAAATTGTGTTTTGTACCAATATAACATTAGAAATGAAGCACACAAGATTATTTGAGTGTCAACACTTTGTTGGCTTAAAGTTCATCTGTATATGTTTACATTTTTCCATAAAAAGTTGGAAACACACTCACATACACGAATCATTTCTAAAACCCAGGCCAATTTGGCACCAGCTACTTCCAAAGTAGAGTTTTTACATTATTTTTTGTAAGAATCTGTACCAAAATACATTTACAGAAAATGTATTTTTTCAAATTGAAGCCAATTGCATTTATTTCACATATAAGAAACAAGGTTTCAGTGTAGGGATTTCAGAGTGAATTTTCACTATATATCCTTGGAAACTAGACTGCCAAACTGTTATTGAAATGTTTGCATCAAATTGTTTATCAGGTCATTTCTTGTTGGTATATAAAAACATAGCAAGCTTGCCTAAAGTGGATATATTTTGAAAGGATAACAGAAAAATGAACACGGAGCAGGTCTATACCTACGGAGAATTAAGGGAACCAGACTGAAATGCACAGAAGAGAGAAAGTGGCTCAGGAGAGGGAAGGAGGTAATATGTATTTAAAAAGATAATGGGAACAAGAACGAGATTTTTCTAACCCAGAAAACCAAGGCCCAGAGGAGCTAAACCCCTAAACTGTGCAACTACACCATTTAATACCCTTTGAGTATAAGGAACACTAGAGCCTAACAGTTGACCCAACTTTTTAATCTCTACCCCTAATCATTTAAATAAGGCTGAGGGATGATTCTCTGCCCAAGCCCTGCCTTCACCACCAGCAGTTCTGAGTTGGTTTCTGACCTTTTTTCCTAAGGGTTGCATAAAATATGGCTTCCAGTAAGAGGAATAGAAAACATACCGCTGAATGTAGAAACCTGTGTCAGGCAAAGCTCTGAAGTCAGAATGGCTACTTTAATTTGAGCAATCCTAAACAAACTTTGCATATTTCCACATCAGGAACAAAGGTTTGAGAATTGAAGGACCATGTATCTTTTTTTAAATTTTCTTTTTTTAATTGACAGAGAGAGACAGCAAGAGAGGGAAAAAAGCACGGGAAGCGGGAGAGGGAGAAGCAGGTTTCCTGCTGAGCAGGGACCCCCCCCCGATGTGAGGCTTGAACCCAAGACCTGGGGATCATGACCTGAGCCTAAGGCAGACACTTAAGGACTGCAGCATTCAGGCGGCCCTACCCATGTAGTCTTAAAAAAAAACTTGACTCACAATCGTCGTAAAATGCTTGTAGGATAAAGTTAATACAGATAAAATGATCATGGTTTTCCAATAAAACCCACCTCTACTCTCAGATTGATAATAATAGCCTTTAAATGATTTTCTGAGGAATAATTATGGGATTTAAAATGTATAATTTTCAAATGCAAAACATACAAATACTTGCTATTGAGTGATCGCCCGAACAGATAGTTCAGATATCTCTAATACAAATAACTCAAAAATATGGAGAAACAAAACACATATATTTCACTAAAGATATATGACATAGCAAATTAGCATTTGTTTTAAAATGAGCTCCTTGAGGGGCACCTGGGTGGCTCAGTGGGTTAAAGCCTCTGCCTTCAGCTCAGGTCATGATCCCAGGGTCCTGGGATCGAGCCCGCATTGGGCTCTCTGCCCAGTGGGGAGCCTGCTTCCTCCTCTCTCTCTCTGCCTGCCTCTCTGCCTACTTGTGATCTGTCAAATAAATAAATAAAAATCTTTTTAAAAAAATGAGCTCCTTGAATCTAATTTTAATAAATAAGTGTAAATGGGCATCTGCTCTCAGGAACATGGCAGAGATGCATTCTTCCTTTCTAAAGGAAGGACTAAAACCTCTGGAAATTATATGTAAAACAAACATGAGACTTTGGAAAGGGGAAAGAAGAAGTCAAACCAGCTATTGGCCTTGGAGCACAAGGAAAAACTTAGTAGTGATTTACTGGATTTTTTTTTTTTTATCTCGTATTTTCATCTTGTTTCTGAAGAAGCCAGCAACTCAGAAATGCCAATGGGCACAGACAGAAATATTCCACAATGGAAGCCTGCTCTTTCTAGCCAAAGGAGCAGGAAAGGCGAGCCTAGCAAGACATAGCACTTTAGACATACCCATCAATACTCAACATAACATCACAGAAAAATACCTTTGGCCACGCCCTACCTTTACCAAGAGATGCCGAGTGGGAATGTAGAGCTCCTCTCTTTTGAGTCAGTAATGAAGTGCCTCCAAACCTTGTTAGGTTGTTGCAAGAGAAGGCCAAATGATGAGCTTAGACTTTCATCCTGTCTGACTGGAAAACCTCCCCTTTCATCCTCCCCAAGTGACAGCAGACATTACATAGGGAGACATCTCTTTACATTCCCCTGAGGTGGGATCAGTAGGGTCCTAGTGGAGAGTCCTGTCAAAGAATATGATGTAAACTGAGTGGAAATCTAGACTTTGGGCTCTACCTGGTGGTGATGAGATGGTGCCCATCTCCTTCTCCTGACACAGTAGCATCAGAGAAAGCCAACTAACACAGAAGGCTTAAATGAG
Source organism: Lontra canadensis (assembly GCF_010015895.1). Classification (NCBI taxonomy): domain Eukaryota; kingdom Metazoa; phylum Chordata; class Mammalia; order Carnivora; family Mustelidae; genus Lontra; species Lontra canadensis. Next base: position 11,161,480 of record NW_022631033.1, read on the forward strand.
AATCTTAGAATAAGAAATGCCCAGGTTTGAGTTAAAAATCTTTTATCATGCCAAGATCCAGAAAGATCTAAAACTCAGTGAAAAGAACAATCAACAGATGCATGTATCAAGTTAACAGAGTGACAGAATTACCTTAAAAAGTTGTAAAACAGCCATGATCAAATGCATGGTAAAATATCTCAATAAGCATTTACAAATTAGAATGTGTCTGCGAAAAACTCAAGAGATATAAAGAAGAACCAAAGGGAACTTTGAGCATTTGAAAATAAAATAATCAATACAAAAAGTTTAATGGCTTGGTTCAACAGCAGAATGGAAGAAACAGAGAAAAGAATCCATGAACTGGAAGACAAAATGGGACAAAACAAGATTGCCCAGTCTGAACAACAGAGAAAAATAGAAAAAAAGAATTAACAGAATCTCAGGGTCTTGTGTAACTATAACAAAAGATATAACCTAGGAACATGAGTGGATTGAACAGTGGCCCTTTCCAAGAAACATGGACATGGTTATGTCCTAACCCCTGGAACCTGCAAATAGGACCTTCTTGGGAAAAAGGGTCTTTGCATATTTAATCGAGGATCTCGAGATGAGATCATTCTAGATTATCTGGCTGGACCCAGAATCCAATGATGAGTGTCTTTTTAAGAGAGAGAAAAGACAAAGACAAGGGAAAGGTCACGGGAAGACAGTGGTAGAGATTGGTGTGATGTAGCCACAAACCAAGGGACACCTGGAGCCACCACAAGCTGGAAGAGGTGGGGAGGATTCCCTTCTGGAGCCTTCGGAGGGACTGTAGCCCTACTAGCATCTTGGTTCCAGATTTCTGGCTTCTACCACTGTGAGAGGATACATTTCCATTGTTTTAAGCCTCTCAATCTCTAGTAATTTCTTAGGGCAACACTAAGAAACTAATATAATGAGTGAACATTATGATGATGGAAATATTCTGCATCTTGAATTTATCAATGTCAAAGGGCTACTTGTATATTGTGTTACATAGTTCTGAGAGAGGTTGTCATCGGGAGGACACTGGGTAAATGGTATGTGGGATTATTTGTATTATTTCATACACTGCATATGAATCTCTAGGAATTCAAAATAACTTTTGATTACAAATAAATAGAAGTATGTTTTACTTAATCTATTGTTTGTATGTAGGAACATATATTTTGAGCACCTTAGTTCATATATTTACTCCGAATGAACAGTAGACCGACTTAGTATGTTTGAATTATTCTCTTAAATTGTGACCTGAAATTACTCACCTTTTAGCAAAATATTCTAAGAGCATCATTACAAGCTATGCAGAGACTACTAATGACTAACTATAATTTATCATTTTGGATCTGCTAAAAGAAATTAGGCTTACCTAAGGTATTTATATCTCATAATAGAATTTGTGGCAGCTTATAAAATGTATCATAAATGAGTTGAGAAGTAAGTGAATAAACTAATAGAAGCAGGAAAATAAGAATCTCAAGGAAGACAAAGTTAAAATTAGCACACAAATAGGGCAGAGAGTTCAGTAGTTAGTAAATTCGGACTGCTAATCCTCAAGAACAAATATATAAATGTATAAAGATTTTTAAGCAGTTATAAATTAGTCAATGTTCTTATGTCAAGAAAACTAAAACTTAAAAATAAGCAGCTCAATTAAGTATGTCAAGGTTAGCCATACTTTAAAATATTCTATTTAAGCTATATGCAGTACAATTTCTGAAGTAATTACTTCAATTCGGGAAGGGAGAAACCTGCTAAATACTTAAATGCCAAATATATCAGTGATAGTTTCTGATCATATTTTCTGACTTTTGTTCTGGAGTAAAGGAAAAATCTGCATAACTTTAAAATGCAGTGTTTTTTATCAGCATTAATAGCGGGCAGTTGAAAGGCACCATCAAGAACAGAAATGCATTTTTAATTTACCAAAAGAGAAAAGGCAGGATAATTTTAATTTAAAGTACTTCATTTAAACACACAAAAAATTAGAAGTGAAGATGGTTCCATTTTATAAAGTTATTTAAAATATAAAAACTATTTCATGCAGTTTGTAAAAGTTGGCATTGCTAAAGAGAAAAAAGCCCAAGGGTTCTGTCTTTCAAACTGGAAAGTGACTTTTTTTGTATAATTGTAATCTCTAATGGTTTTTAACACATTACTCTGAAGTTTCTTCTCAGAGACGTCTGTAGGTTAAAAAGAAAGCTTGTCTATTTAAGTGTATATTTATTAAGATTAGATGTAGTTATTAAGATTGTAACTTTTTTATTTATTAAGATTATAATTAATGTAAAGATAATGTCACGCCCTTAAGATTATATTAAGAGAAAAATTGACGTGGAGTAAACTTTTTATCATTTTATTTTATGTTCTGTCATAAATGTACTCCTTAATCCCATCCACAATCTCCCCCATCCCCCACCAACCTCCCCTCAGGTAACAGTTTCTTCTCTATAGCTAAGAGTCTGTTTCACTGTTTCTCTCTTTTTCTTTGGCTCATTTGTTTTGTTTCTTAAATTTCATATATGAGTGACATCATATGCTACTTGTTTTCTCTGAGTTATTTTGTTTAGTTAGCATTATAGTTTCTAGATCATCCATGTTGTTGCAAAAGACAAGATTTCTTTCCTTTTTATGGCTGAATAAATTGTATATTATACACACACGCCACATTTTCTTTATCCATTCATCTGTGGATGGACAACTTGGCCTGCTTCCATAGTTTTGCTGTTGTAAATAGTGTTGCAGTAAACATAGAGGTGCATGTATCCCTTTGAATTAGTGTATTTTGTATTTTGGGAGCTAAATACCTAGTAGAGGGATTCCTGGATTGTAGCTCTATTTTTAATTTTTTTTAAAATTTTATTTATTTATTTGACAGAGAGAGATCACAAGTAGGCAGAGAGGCAGGTAGAGAGAGAGAGGGAAGCAGGCTCCCTGTTGAGCAGAGAGCCCGATGCGGGACTCGATTCCAGGACCCTGAGATCATGACCTGAGCCGAAGGCAATGGCCTAACCCACTGAGCCACCCAGGTTCCCCTCTATTTTTAATTTTTTAAGTAACCTCTATACTGTTTTCCACAGTGGCTGCACCAGTTTGCATTACCACCAACGGTGCAAGAGAGTTCCTTTTTCTCCACATCCTCACCAGCATTTGTTTCCTGTGTTTTTGATTTTAGCCATTCTGACAGGTATGAGGTGATAGCTCATTGTAGTTTTCATTTTTATTTCCCTGATGCTGAGAGATGTTGAGCATCTTTTCATGTGTCTTCCAGCCCTCTGTATGTCTTCTAAAGAAGAAGAGATGTCTGTTCATAATCTTCTGTCCATGTTTTAACTGGATTATTTGGTTTGGGGGTGTTGAGTTTTATAAGTTCTTGATATATTTTGGATAGTAACCCTTTGCCAGAGTTGCCATTTTCAAATATCTTCTCCCATTCTGTAGGATGCCTTTTAATTTTGTTGATCGCTTCCTGAAGTGTGCAGAAACTGTGTTCTGATGTAGCTTTAATTTCTCTTGCTTCAGGAGACGTAGCTAGAAAAATGTTGCTATAGTTGATGTGAGACAGTTTACTGCCTGTGTTCTCTTTTAAGAATTTGGGGTCTCACAGTTAGGTCTTCAATCCATTTTGAGTGTATTTTTGTGTATGGTAAAAGCAAGTAGTCCAGTTCTATTTTTTTGCATGTGGCTGTCCAGTTTTCTCATCATCATTTGATGAAAATAGTATCTTTTCCCCATTGTATATCCATTACTCCGTTGTCAAACATTAATTGACCATATAATTATGGGTTTCTTTCTGAGTTTTCTGTTCTAGTCCATTGATGTGTCTATTTTTATGCTAGTACTATACTGTGTGTAATAGAACTTGAAATCTGGAATTGTGATACCTCCAGTTTTGTTTTTCTTTTTCAAGATTGCTTTGGCTATTTGAGGTATTTTGTGGTTTCATACAGATTTAGGATTGTTTGTTCTAGTTCCGTGAAAATTGTTATTGGTATTTTCATAGGGATTGCATTAAATCTGTAGATTTCTTTGGGTAGTATAGACATTTTAACAATATTTGTTCTTTCAACTCATGAGTACACAATGTCTTTCCATTTCTTTATGTCATCTTGAATTTCTTTCATTGGTGTTTTATAGTTTTTAGAGTGCAGGTCTTTCACCTCTCTGGTTAGGTTTATTGCTAGATATTTTATTGTTTTTTGGTGCAGTTGTAAATGGGATTTTTTTAACTTTGACTTTTTGCAGCTTCATTATCAGTGTATGGGAATCCAATAGATTTCTGTACATTGATTTTGTATCCTGCAATCCTACTGAATTCATTTATCAGTTCTTATAGTTTTTGGGTGGAATCTTTAGGGTTTTCTGTATGTAGTATGATGCCATCTACAAATAGTGAGAGTTTGACATCTTCATTACCAATCTGGATGCCTTCTATTTCTTTAGGTTGTTCAATTGCTGTGGCTAAGACTTCCAGGACTATATTGATTGAAAGTGGTGAGAGTGGGCATCCCTGTCTTGTTCCTGACCTTTGGAGAAAAGCTTTCAGTTTTTCACCATTGAGTATGATATTGGCTATGGTTTTTTCCATATAAAACCTTTACTATATTGAAGAAATAAGTATTTTTTAAAGATGTATTCATCTGAAAGTACATTCACTTTTTACATAAGAATTATGTTTCCATGGTTCATGAAATACAGCATAAAATAAGTATTGAAAAAAATGATCACTCATCTACCACAAGAACTATTTGAAAAAACAATTTTTGCCTTTTCTTGACTGCTAACCTTATTTTAGAACTCTCTTTTCTTTGTTACTTACGAAATTGAGATAATTTGTTCTTTAAGAGAATATTTTGAGGCTTAAATTAAATGATATATATGAAAATAATATGAAATGTTATTATAATATGAGACAATTATTGATAGTTATCATTATTTGAAAGTGACAAGTAATAATATGAGAGTAGAATGATAAGCCAGGGTGTCATTGCTAAAACTATGAAGTAAGGGGCACCTGGTGACTCAGATGGTTAAGCGTCTGCCTTCGGCTCAGGTTGTGATCTTCGGGTCCTGGGATGAGTCCCATGTCTGACTCCCGGCTCACCAGGGAGTCGGCTTCTCGCTCTGCCTCTCCTTCCTGCTCGTGCTCTCTCTCTCTCTCTCTCTGTCTCTCAGATGAATGAATAAAATCTTAAAAAAAAAAAAAAAAGCTGTGAGGCATGACTTGGTTGGATTTGAAAACAAAACAAACACTAACCATTATAGGAAAGTTTGCCTACCTGGTTAAGGTGATGTGCTTTACTTCTCTCATTATCAAGCAAGTAAGGTACCTCCCCTCATCCCTTTTAAGTCCAATTTAAGCATGTGACTGAGATCTAGCTACCAGAATGTCAGAAGCAATGACAGGCATCGCTTATAGTCCTTGCCTTGAGAACCGTCATACCCCTCATCTTTCTTCTTTCTCCATCCATTGAATCATTGCACAGGTCCTCAAGAAACATGTAACTGTCAGATGGCAGAAGCCTGCTTCCCTGAGTGACAATACAGAGTGAACACCAGAATTACTTGCAATTAACCATTGCCAGAAATGAGAAATCAAATTCGTCATGTTAAACTGTCATAAAATTTAGGTTTTCATTATACAGCAGCTCGTTTGTCAGCCTGAAGAAGTATAAAGCTATCGTATTTGCTAGAAAGTAGCACTAATATTAAAGTTATGGTGATTTTTTAATATAAAAATATAAGCCACAAAAGAAACAAACAGGCAACACAAATAAAATCTATTCTAAGGTAGGTCTACTAGCTCAAACACTAATGTTTGACTCTGGTCAAATGTAAATTGGAGGATAAATTATTTAATGCTAAGACAAGTATTTTAAATAGTTCTTGTGAATTCCCCTCAGTGCAGACTCTCAGTTTGTCTTAGTCTAACAGACAGATTATGACAAATAGTATTTTCACTCTTTTCCTCAACATGCGATTGTCAGCCAAACTTGAGATTTTATTCTTCATAGTCTAGCACATGATAACATTTTATGACTAATTCCATTAACTGGCATGATCTCAGCCTTGTTATCAGTAATAATTATTTATATTTATACTACATTATAACAGTTCGTTTCTTGGCTTATGGTTTTATAGTAATATGTGAGTAGGATCAACATTTCTTTACCTTTCTAAGAACCTTCCAGTTCTTACTTTCCTACCTGCTTTTCCAGTGATCCTAAGTATTCATATCTATCTATTTAATAACGTCCCTTTCTCATATAAAAACAAGTGAACAAACAAAAAATGAGGCTGTAGAAATAACTGGGTGGATTCAGTCATAACAAGAGATATAAATATGTTCTAGAGATTACTATGTTAACTCTCAGAGAATAGGCTCTACTTAATTGACACTAAATTTTATCCAAATTGGAGAATATGTAATTTTGCAATTTAACCAACAAATAGCATTAGTAAGAGGTTTTTTCTTTGGAGGGATCATTGTAAAATAATCTAAAATAATACTAGTAGATACCATTGGTTTCCAGTGACTGTTTCTTATCAGGTCCCATTGGACAGATTTTTATACATGACATCTAAGTTTTTATAAAGCATTATTTTGCACATTTACAGGTGATGTAGCTACACCTCAGTGACATCCAATGGTTTCCTGAAGACTAGAAAGGGGCAGAATCAAGATTCAAATCCTTGTCTCTTTTTCTTCAAAACCAGTGCTTTTTTCATGGTATTATGAAATAACACTGAATTTCCTCTTTTCTGTATTTTGCTTCCTTTTGTGGATTTGACTGCTCTCTTTCGTCTCAGTAACTAACAATGCATAATCAGATCAGTTTAATTTTAGATCATGTAGTAAAGAATCTGTGATACATTCAGAGGACACCAGGCTATGTTCTGAGTATACGAAGACAAGACACTCTCAGTCTAGTTGGTGGAAATACATGGAAACAATTGATTGCATCATGGTGGGGTTGTGAGAAATGTTCAATGAAAGGACAGAAGCCCTACAGAGAAGGTAGTGATTAACTCCATATATGGTTTCAAGGGAAGTTTCTTGGTAAAGGCAGGGTCTGAGAAGGAGTTAGAGGGTTATTGGGAGCTCAGCAGGCCAGCAATGGAGCAGATGGGGGTAGGGGTGGGGAGAAGACAACCAAAACAGAAAACAGTGGGTCTAGTTTTGGTGATACTGTGTGCCATGCTGAGAAATTTGAACTTTTTTTCTGTGCATGAGAGGGAACAATTAAAAATTTTACTCAGAAGAATAGCCAGAAAAGATTTTCAGTGTAAGAAATCACTGTCATCAGCAGATGATCAGCAAAGAAGGGCCAGGGAAAGAGAACCGATTGGGTCGTTATATTAGATTATAAATGCTGAAGGCCAGATCAGTGGATGATTATCTGTGTATGTAGCCACTTCTCCCATACGTCAGTCCATCGCCTTCCATTGTATTCCCCAGATCTTGGACTCACAAGCAGTAGGTGGGACATTCAGAAGAAGACAGATTTCTTTTTTCTTTTTCTTTCTTTCTTTCTTTCTTTCTTTCTTTCTTTCTTTCTTTCTTTCTTTCTTTCTTTCTTTTTTTTTATAGGTATTTACAGGATGAAATTAAGACATTTTAGAGACTTAGGGAACAAACATTCTTTGACAGGCAGCTGGATATTTAGACTCACAAAACAGCAGACAGAGAAATGGGGGGCTTATAGAAGTTGTTGTTGGAAAACAGTGTGGAGATGCCTCAAAAAGTTAAAAATAGAGCTACCCTATGACCCTGCCGTTGCACTACTGGGTATTTACCTCAAAGATACAGATGTAGTGAAAAGAAGGGCCATCTGTATCCCAATGTTCATAGCAGCGATGACCACAGTCGCCAAACTGTAGAAAGAACCAAGATGCCCTTCAATGGACGAATGGATAAAATAGATGTGGTCCATATACACAATGGAATTCACACCTATATCAGAAAGGATGAATATCTGACTTTTGTATCAACGTGGACGGGACTGGAGGAGATTATGCTGAGTGAAATAAGTCAAGCAGAGAGAGTCAATTATATGGTTTCACTTATTTGTGGAGCATAAGGAATAACACGGAGGACATGGGGAGATGGAGATGAGAAGGGAGTTGGGGGAATCGGAGGAAGGTGAACCATGACAGACTGTGGACAGAACCAAACTGAGGGATTTGTGGGGGGAGTGGGTGGGCGGTTGGGTGAGCCTGGTGGTGGGTATTATGGAGGGCACGTATTGCATGGAGCACTGGGTGTGGTACATAAGCAATGAATTCTGGAACACTGAAAAAAAAATAAAATAAAAAAAAAAGTGGTTGTTAAATCCAAGCAAATAGTCTGTTACCTCAGAGTAGAGTTAGGAGACAGGACCATAATCCCAGAAAAGAGACACGTGAACAAAGGAGAAGCAGTGAAGGTGGAAGGAGACTGGGGAAGAGTCATGTGGGAAACCCAAGAAAGACATTTTCTCAAGACTGTGAATTGCTGGGATGCCTGGGTGGCTTAGTCAATTAAGCCTCTGCCTTCACCTCAGGTCATGGTCCCAGGTTCCTGGGATGGAGCCCCACATGGGGCTCACTGCTCAGTGGGAGCTTGCTTCTCCTTCTGCCTGCTGCTTTCTCTTTCTCTCTCTCTCTCTGACAAATAAAATCTTTAAAAAAAAAAAATACTGTGAATTTCTGAGTTTCAGAAACCACAAGGAGTTTCAGAACAGTGTTACGCTGGCTTCAGAGAGCAGGAGATCATTGAAGGAAACCCTGTCCATGGCAGTATTAATGGCTGAAGCTATTTAAAGTGGATTGAGTACTTAGTGGAAATTTAGAAAGTTAAAATATTAATGTGTATTAATGTAGAATTTATGAACAGAGAGTTGGGGAAACGAGTGGTAGCTGGTCCAGGAGCACAGAGCAAAGGGCAAGTTTTCCTTCTTGATCTCATTGGTCTATTGGGGCTCATTTATCGATTTGTTTGCTTATTCATTTATTTGGACGGGAAGAGAGAATTAAGAGAGTTGGCAGACAAAGAGAAGTTGAAAATAGAAGAGAGCCAAGTTCCTTATGATTGAGGAATTACCTAGAGGGGAAACAAGGCAATGGAATGAGATGCCTATTGAAGGATTAACCATAGAGGAGGGGGAACTCGTTTTCTGAGAGCTGAATGAGGAATAAATGAGTGAAATCAGGTTTTGGTGAAGGCATTAGGATGATGGCTGTAAGTTTGAGGAAACTGGCAAAATCCAAACCATTCTTTTTGTTTGTTTGTTTGTTTGTTTTTTTGATTATTGAACTATTTCTTTATTTAACAGGTAGCATTATATTGTATTAACTATTGGCTGTCTCGACAGTTCCGTAGATTTCCAAAAATCACAATAACATCAAAATGATTTTCTAACAAGATCAAGGAGTACTTTCAAACTATAAATCACATAATTTACCAGAACATTTTAAAATTGAGATATCGTGGGGCTTATTCATATTCATATTAATAGTGATAACTTATAATTTTACCATTTACATGTTTTAATTTTTCTGAGATCAATCACCTATTTTCATTTAGAATTTATACAAGCAAAATCTTATGCCACCTGTAACGCATTGTTCCAACCTGTGATAGCTTTTACTGGTTGTTAATAAACACTATATAGGGGGTATTTACAAAACTCTCTAGACTGTGTGAGAGAAAGTCATATTTCTTATCACTATAAGCAATGCTTTGTAACCTTGTTAGAACATGACAGACATTGCTTTGATAATCGATTGCCAGGAAAACAATTATAGAAGAATTTCCTTTGATGTTTATAATGTTTTAATTAAAGTTGAAATGTGAGGAGGGATATGCTTCAGAGAATGTAATATTTGAATCATTTATGGGCAAAGATATTTATATACTTCGACTAGAGCTCATTTCTCTATTCAGTGGCATTTCTGTAAGATATATAGAGCATTTTTAAACTAAAAGTAGTTTTTTATTTTCCCTGCAATGTTTTACAGTAATCGTATCCTACTATATGAACCTTGGGGTTCTTTTAATTTAGCATGAAGGAAATGCCTTAAAGAAACAAAAAAATAAAACTGAAAGTTTTTGACACATGAATTTTGAAACGTGTAAACTTCATCTGTTTTTTTTTTTTTAATATCGTCGGTTTAAAAAACTATACCTATCACTTGACATGAAGGCGGTAATTGTAAGCATGCTACAGAAATCATATAATGGGCAGGCCTGTCAGTTTTATTAAAAAGTTTACCCACAGCATTTACTGACGAATTTCTATGTTCAGTCTCTCAGAGAGTGTCAATTTCTTGAACATCGATCCCTTCCTTAATATAGTGTACTCTTTTTAGTAAAAGAGGACGTTTGTGGTTTTTAAATATTCATGAGGCACAATAGTTTCACAACAAATCAAATTTAATTAAATGATGCATTTCCTCCACTTACAAAAGGTTTATTAAAGGTTTATTTGCTCATGCAAATGAAAGTGTTAGAGTAAAAATCCACATGAAACTTGGCACTAACAATTAAAAAAAATATTGAAAGATTTCTCGACTCACTGCAATACCTTGCTATGTTTAAACTGCTCAGCTTGTCATTTAGAATCTTTAATGAAACCGGGGAGGAGACTATTTATTTGCATAATAGGACATAATTTGCTGTGGTGAGGTTTTAATTATTTATAGGCTGTCTGAAATATTTAAAATGGCATCACTAAGGAGCATGAAGTGTTGGATAATGCCTTCATTTCAGGTTTCCTGCCGTTTCTTTTATGGGTCAAGCGATTTATTTCTAATTAGCATACCAGGCTAGTGGCTTTAAAAACATAAGGAAAACAAATTGGTTTTAGTCTGTTTGCAGCTTGAGTAGTTGGAGACGGCCAAGGGTCACTGACAGAGACTGAGTGGAGTTAAGAGATGAAGCCAGAAGTCAATCCAGGACTTGGAAATCACGGGTTTAACAAAGCCATCCATTCATTCGTGCTCTCTGTTTACTGTCTGTGTGCATTTCTCTCTGGGAGGTGGTGGCTTATAGCTAATGGACTTTATGTTAATTGTCCCTTAAAATATTTTCTAACATTAACGTATTTCTTGCTGGAAATGATGTTTGAACAATAGAAAACATTCCTTTCCCTTAGATAAAAGATACAGTAATTCCATGCAAAGGGAAAAATGTAAGTTTTAGGGTATGATTTAATAGTTAAACATATGCAGTGTTATTTTTATATATATAAGAACAGGAGCCTGTGGTTAAAACACTGTGGTGTTCACTTTTTAGCACACTATACAGAAACTCAAATACTATGAGAACTTCTGAATTGGAATACACTAAAATGATGTTAAAATCTCTAAGTGATAGTTTTTGTGCATTGCTTGGGTTGTAGATAAAATATAAAAAGCCCAGTTACATATCATCCATAAGATCTCTTATTTTATGAAACAAGATGGTATTGGGAGGGAGACAAACCATAAGAGACTCTTAATGTCACAAAACAAACTGAGGGTGGACGGGGGGAGGGGGGTTAGGAGAGGGGGATGGGGTTATGGACTTGGGGAGGGTATGTGCTATGGTGAGTGCTGTGAAGTGTGTAAACCTGGCGATTCACAGACTGTACCCCTGGGGCTAATAATACATTACATGTTTATAAAAATTTTTTTTTTCAAAAAAAATCTCTTATTTTATAATAAATGGACTTCAGTGTTGCTAAATTTCTATTTCAAATGCAATAGTTTTCTTCCAAGTAGTTTAAGAAGTGTCACATTTTAGGGGTGCCTGGGTGGCTCCCTCATTTGGGCATCAGACTCTTGGTTTGGGCTGGGGTTGTGATCTCAGGGTTGTGGGATCCAGCCCTGCACTGGGCTCCCTGCTCAATGGGGAGTCTGCGTCCCCTCTGCTCCTCCCCCTGCTCAGGCTCTCTCTCTCTGTCCCTCAAATCAATAAATCTTAAGAAAAAAATAATTGTCATGTTTCAATAGCATTCCACAGTCAGGAGAAATGTTTATTGCAAGGGTTTATTATAGTTCATGATGATCTTGATATTCTCATCATCACGCTCAGATTTAAAGTGGTGATAGTGTGCACTGTTCTCAAACGTTCTCTCAACTGTCACCTTCTGGTCTCAAAACACGGATAGAGAAAATGCTGCCAGATGTCAAGAAACAGCCTTTGGGCATTACAGGGAGTGTTTTCTGTGCCCTCTTAAGTAGTAGACAGATGCTGCACTCAGAGTTTTATGATTGTCAGTCACATGGCTCAGGTGATTGGTCGAGGCTGCACATGGCTGTGTGATTGGTCAAGGCTGTATGGCGTCTCTGGTCCCCTGGAGGACTTCTTTGCTGTTGCTTTACCCTGAAAGCAAGAGGTAGTTATTGCTTCTGATGTTATAGCCATCAATTGTCATTAAAATATCTTTTTTTGAGTATTCACTGGGAGCAGCTAGTTGTAATTAGGAAAACAATAGATGATGAAATACAGAGAAAGTGTTGTCTCGGTATCAAAAAGTTTATAGGTTACCAGGAATTGATAGGAGATTAAAATATTCTTATCTGCAGTATACATTAAAATTCAATACATTTTAATCTACAATAAAAATTGAATAATCTACAAATTTTTAGTCTACAAATTTGTAATCTACAAATAAAATTTCAAGGAAAATACTGATCAGACTCAAGTGTGAGGTAGGACTAACAAGTGATTTAAGGAAATGGATCCAGGGAATGGTAGGAAATGGATTTGAAAGAAGTTTAACAGGTAATTACATTGGTCAGAGTAGCACTAGTTTTTAGGTGCTCTTTTTATTGAATTGTAACATACTAAGCTGCCCTTTTTGAAGGTCAAAAAGTTAAAACCAGTGATTTCATAGGATTCCGTGTGGTCAGTTCTGAATTGAAAAATGACCCTATTCTACTATAACCCAAAACTATACCAGTGTTGGTTGTTGAATGAGCCTCTATAGTTTTAAAAATGTTGCAAAATGTACTTCAGAGGTCACTGGTCATTTTTTAAAGTAGACTTTGTTTTTTACAGTTTCAGATTTATGCCAACATTGAGCAGGAAATCCAGGCTTCCTAAATATCAACATCCCCTTGGATCAAACATCTCCTGAATGTCAAAAATATCCAGGCTTTCCCACTCTCAGCATCACCCACCAGGATGGTATATTGGTTACAATTGATGAACCTAAAATGATGCATCATTATCAGCTAAATTCCATAGCTCATATTAGGGTTGGCCCTTGGTATTGCCCATTCTGTGGGCTTAGACTAAGGTCTGATGACCTATATCCACTATTATAGTATCACACAGAATGGTTTCACTGCCCTGCAAATCCTTTGTGCTTTCCCTACTAATTCTTTCCTCCGCTCTCATTCCTAGCAGCCACTGATCTTTATAATGTCTCTGTGGTTTTACCTTTTCCAAAATGTCATATGGTTGGAAACATTCAGTAGCTACCCTTTCCAGCTTGGCTTTTAATATATCATAATATGTATTTAAGGTTCCTCCATGTTCCTGAAAGCTTTTCTGTGCTTGTTAGCTCATTTCTTGTTAGTGCTGAATAAGGTTGCATTGCCTAGATGTACCACGGTTTATTTATTTCTTTATCTATTCCCATACTGAAGGATTTGTAGGTTGCTTCCAGCCACTGGCGTTATGAAAAAAAGCTTCCCATAAACATCTGTGCGCAGGTTTTTGTACGGACATAGTTTTTAGCTCATCTGGGTAAAATGCCAAGTAGAGCAGTTGCCCCTAGGAGTATATTTCGTTTTGTAAGAAACTGCCAAACTGCCTGTCAGTGTGGCTGTACCATTTCGCAACTCCCCCGGGCAATGAGTAAGAGTCCCTCTTTCTCCAAATCCTCCTCAGCATTGGATCTTGTCTTCTCTGGTTTGAATTTTGGCCATTCTAATAGGTGTGTAGCAATATATTATTGTTGTCTTAATTTCAATCCCCTAATGACATAAGATGCTGAGTATCTTGTCATGTGCCTATTTGCCATCTTGTCTATATATTTTCCTTGGTGAGGTGTCTGTTCAGACTTTTTGCCCATTTTTTCAATCAAATGGTCCGTTTTGTTATTGTTGATTTTTAAAAGCTCTTTGTATATTTCAGCTGTGTGTCTGTCTTCTTATTCTCTTAAAATTATTGTACTTCTGGTAATATTTTTATAACAAAAACATCAGGACATCCCAAAGAAATAATCATCTTTCAGAGTTTTTTCTTTGTAGCTAAGGAAAACTTGTCAGAGTGCTGAGATCCCTTTTTTGTGTGACTCACACCTATCCCTACAATATTGAGGCTTAGTCTAAAAGGGGAAGAGAGAATAATAATCTCTGAATTACACAGAGCCATATAGAACCACAAAGTACCTTTTGTTTATACTTGTGCAGCAAAGAAATTTTGTCTGGGGCTTATTTTCAGAAGATAATTTTTATAGTGCTGCATTAAAAATAAAATTGGCCTAACTGGATTGATCTGAGGACCTCTGACTATTTAGGGTTCAGTGTAATCAGCATTTGTCATACCAAATGCTGGGGTTGGCAGGATGCCCAATACATTCACCCAAGGAAGTTGAGTCCAAAGGACCAAGTCAAAGCTACTAGGTCATCCAGTATATGGACAGTGGAACATGCTTTAATTTTCTCCTTAAAATCAACTCACTACAAATCTCTGAAAGACACATAAGCTTTTTTCTGTAATTCAGTGATGTTTGTGCTCTATATAAAAGTGTGGATTTGATGCCCCCAAGTTAAAGTGAGAATAAATACTCACGGGGGGAAATTTTTTTTAAAAAATGTGATCCAGAAGATATAAACCTGTGTGTGTGTGTGTGTGTGTGTGTGTGTGTGTGTGTGTGTGATCCAAGAAATGCCATGTATCCAATCATTTATAAAAAGAGGCCTCAGACATACCTTTGAAGAATTCAAAATTATTAGATAGGCTATACATCAGAGTCAGTATAAATAGTTAACATTCTGAGCCCTAAAACAAACTGATGAAATACTTCCATTATTCTTAGGTAGGTACAGGAAAAACACATCTCAAACCCACACGCCTCCCTGTCCTTCAGCCTCCCTTCCAAATCTGGGGTATTTGAAGACTATGCTTTTATTGAAAACTACCTGACGTTATACTTCAGGGTTTAGATAAGAAGTAATGAGCATTCGGTTACTTATTGCCCCGAAAATAATTACTCCACTGTCACATATGAGTAACTATAAAGAACCCCATTTCTCAATTCTGAAAAAGAAAACCAACTATTTCTATGATATCGAAGGAAATTTTCTGTGTAATTTTTCAGATAAAATTGACAGAAAGATTTGATATTAAAACCAAATGAGTAAATTCTTAGTTAAGTGATGCTAATCAGGATAGAAGTGGCATAAAATTTGAACAATTAGAGACCAGCTATGATCATCAGAGAGCTAGCTTTAGCTAGACCCACATTGCAGCTCTCAATTTCCATTAATTAAATATGATTCTGGTATTTAATTTTTGCCGTTAGATTTTTTTTGTGTTATTTTCTTCCAGAGAATTGAGAAAAATTTTCTCTGTAATTGTTGCAAATCATCTCTCCTTGTTCTGTGTGTGTGTGTGTGCGTGTGATTTTTTTGGTCATTCTGTTTGAATGGAATTGTCTCAGCACGTGAAATGTCAGAACACTTTTTATAGAAGTTGAACTTTATAGATGGAATCAATGAAAGTAAATGAAATATGTATTCTGATCTTGCCAAAAATCCTTCTTGCACTGCCAGCACTTAAAACCTGAATTTCCCATGTTTTATTCTATTTTCTTATTGTGGATTAATTCTGTCCTTAACCATTTTGGTTTATATTTCTGTTAGGCAATAGGGGAAAAGTTTTTTTTTTTCTAAGAAATATAGCTACCCATGTCGCATTTGTTTATGACATCATTTGCTGTACAAAAAATATGATACTTATTTAGACAAAATATATTTACTACAACTTGTGGGTTTCCATTTTTGAATGAGAAATTATCCCCAACCCCTAGAGTACATATATAACCTTCCAAATTTTTATGAGCGTTACATGTATATAACAAAGTATTATATATTATGGCTATAATATATAAATATATATCATGCATTATATTATGCATATTATTTGTGTATCGATGTATTACTGTATATAAAATAGTAACCACATCTCTCAAGGAAATAATAAATAATTGCACATATAATATGTGCATAATGTTTGAATATAATGAACACCCCTGTGTACCCTAACAGCTTAATTAGTATAGCTTTCTCTCCCAATCACGTCTCGTCTTTAACCCTCCCTGCAGAGATAATCAACATCTTGCATTTTTGTATGAATAATCCTTTTGCTTTTATGTATAGCTTCAAAACATGTGCATATTCTCGAACAATGTATTGTGTGGTTCTGTGTGGGGCTCTCCTAGTAATGGATCCCTGCAGAGTGTACTGCTCTGCATATTTTGTTCACTATTATGTCTGTGGGATGCGTTCATTTTTGTGAATGCAGCTACAGATTATTTTTATCGCTGTGGGTTATTACATATTTTGAATATATTATGGCGTATATTTTTGAAATATTTTAATAGTTTTATTTTTCATATTACATTGTAACCCATCAATATTCAATTTTGTGCACATTAGAAGATAGGTGTCCATTTATATTTCTTTATATGTGAATAATCAGTTGTGCAAGGAGTTTATTAAAGAATCTATTCCCTTCCCACAGGGTGAAAGTATCAATTTTGTCATGTACTAATTATATAGGGATCTTTTTCCATATGTTATATTCTGTTCCATTGATGTTTTTAGATATCCCCATATCCATATGTTACAACTTTAAAGTATGCTCTGGACCCTGGTATGAAAAACCTTTGTCACACATACACACATGCACACACACACCATTGCATAGCTATTTTTGACATTTTTTCTCTACAAAATTCTCAAAACTGAGAATATCTTGCAAAACTTAAATAACTATAGCAATGACAAAAATCTGTTCTGACTCTAAATGGAAATACCTTAATTCATACACTGAACTCGGTTAAATTCATTTCCAAAATAAATCTCACTTTGTAATAATACATTATTGTGTTAATCCATGTCTTCACGTTAATCTTTTAATTAGCAGTTCTGCTTATATAGTAAGTGAGAATAATCTCGTTTTCGTTTTTTAATCAAAATTACAAAAGATCATAAAATGAATTTGAGAACTGAAAACTTCCAAGTTTAGTTACATTGTAAGTTAAATGGGAATTAAGGCTCCTTTGAGGATTGTGTCAGGCATTTGTAAACCCAGTTGCTCTTTTTTTTTTAACCTAGATGCTCTTACTGCGGTTTTCGATGGTTCATATTTGATCTCCTTCCTAGTCTCTTTGGTGACAGAGATATTCAAGGGTTCTAATTCTTCTTGGGTAATACTAGAAACTGAAAAAGAACTATCCATTTTCTCTGATATTTCAAATCTGCTGTCATTAGAACACAGACTATTTTCTTCTTACTTCTAATCTGTCCTGTATTTGTATGTATTTATCTGTCCTTTTTCCTAGCATGTCTGTTTGGTTCCTCTCCTTTTTTTTTTTTTTAAGATTTTATTTATTTATTTATTTATTTATTTATTTGACAGGAAGAGATCACAAGTAGGCAGAGAGGCAGGCAAGGGGAGGGGGGAAGCAGGCTACCTGCTGAGCAGAGAGCCCGATGTGGGGCTCAATCCCAGAACCCTGAGATCACGACCTGAGCCAAAGGCAGAGGCTTGACTCACTGAGCCACCCAGGTGCTCCAGTTCCTCTCCTTTTTTTAAAAAAAACTAATCAGACTTGTAAAGTGTTTATCTTATAAACACATTTAAGCTTTATATATTCTTTCTGGTTTTTTTTTCCTATTTTCTTAGTTTTAGGTTTTAACCTTATTAATTTTTCGATCTTGTTATATTTTGTAGTTCTCCTTCCAGTTGCTTCTATTCGCCTTAATTTTATTTTTTCCATCTTTCTCCTTTAATAAAAAAAAAAGTAATATGGAAACATTCACATTTAAAGCTGTCTCATCAGTCTTGTATCAGCCTTTTCATTGCTTTCTTGCGAGTTAGTGATTTCTTACTGGTCCAAGGACAATTTAATCTGTTTATTGTTGTTTTACTTCTAAGTAAACTATTCTGTAGACGTAGAACACGCACACACACAGACACACACACTCACACATGTTGTTGTTCAAAGGCTGTAGAGTTCTATACTTATCTATTAAATCAAGCACTGCTCATTTCTCCTTATCCTTTATATTTTAAGTGCACTGAATCTTTTCAATTACGAAAGAATCTTATCTGAGCTTCCAAGTATATTCTATATCTGTCCTATCCTGGCATGTAGATGCCATGTTGTTTGGTAATTACACGTCTGTTGGGGACATGTCATCCTTGTCACTTCTGCCTTCTTTAAACTTACAGGGTTTTCTTGTTTGTACTATTTAGGGTTTTCCACATTATTTTATGATTTTTCTGAAAATCGCACTGCAGCTCTTCTTTCCATGGCACTTACATGTTATTCTTACATTGTCTTTACATTTTCAATGTTCCTTTGTAGAGTTGCTTTAAATATTTTTGTTATAAAACCATACAGATAACTTGTTTTCTTTTTTTAATTTAATGTGACCATCTAGTATACTTAAGGGTATTTTCATTTAATTATAATGACTGACTTACATGGTTTTATTCCTCCAATCTGAATATGGCTTACTAAAGTTATATTGGTGATTCCTTTTTTGTTATTTTCTCATTTTTGCTTTAGGTTCTTGGTTTTTTATTTTTTTTTTTACTTTTTTTGTACGTTCTTCATTTTTTAGTTGTTTATTTCTCCTTGTTAATTTGGAAGTTCTGTACATGATTTATTACAGGATTATCTTCCTCACCTTTTAACCTCTTGTATATTTTTCTATTTACTCTTTTTTTAAAGATAAGTTATTATTTCCCCTACATATGCAGTGATTCCCAAAGTTCTGCTATCTTCCTTCTCTGTCCCCAACTGGATCTTTAACTTCAGCTGGAAAAGACGTAGAGAGTTTATTTACTTATCTCCTGCCTGCTTCTCTCCCAGACTCCGCCTACCTAGTGAAACAATTGAATTGTGTCTCTTTCCCACCCCAAACCTTCCCCACACTTAGGTTTACTTGGGTCCTATAGTACATTGCGTTCTGGACCATTATTGGATATTTTTGGTATTATATTCTACTGTTGCAATACATCTTCTTTATTTGTGTGCTATGCATTGTTAGAACACCCACGACTGTGTGAGTGTGTGTGTGCATTAGAATACAAGACTAAGAACTTTGATGATCTCTTCTTCTCTTAATCTTTTGGAGGTCTCTCTTCCTGGCCATCTGTTGTTTGGATCAACTGTTCTCTATTACTTTTCTTAGATGGTGTATCTGTGTGGTTTACTTTACAACTTCTACCTTTGAAAACTTTATTTTGCTCAGACAGGAAACTTTGTATTGTTCTGGTTAGGATTCTAGGTTTGTAGTGCTATTCCCTCGGGAGACTATAGATGCTATGCCCCTGTCTGGTGGCTTCAAATGTAGTAACGGATAACCACCATGGGGTTCTTCTCCTCTTTAGCCAACTTGTCCTTTCTCCCCGATGCCTGTAAGATTTTCTCTCTACTCTTACAGCTCAGTAATTTTCATATAGTCTAGGTGGGGGGTTTTCTCATCAACCCAGTGTGGACTGTGGTGAGGTCTTTCAACCCACAGACTCAAGCCTGCACCTCAGCAAATTTCCCCCTATTATTTGTTTAATTAATGCGTCTCTTCCACTTATCTATTTCCCTTCTTCTGAAATGTCCATTATTTATGTGTTGGATTTCCAGGCCATATCATTTTATCTTGTCCCTCAAGACATTTTTTTCTCTTTATGTTTTCCTCCATACTTTGATAGAACCCTTCCATAAGAAAGCCCAGTGAATTTCAGCCCCCTCCCATGATGCAATTTTCATATTGTTTTTTGGAAAATCATGACTTATTGTTATTGTCTTAACTTTACTTTGCTTTGTTTTTTTTTTAATCCTGTACTTGAATCCTCTTAGTGATTTTGTCAGTTTTCTATGAAAATTATTTTTTGTCTATGTGAGAATTCTTATTTTGCCAGTTGCTTCTTCTCTTTGGTCTGACTTATCTCCCTCTCTCCGTCTACTGGGTTTCCTTAGTGGCTATAATCTTTCATCTTCAGCTTCCCTACATTCTGTGAATCCAGCCCACCTAGCAGAAGCCCAGCAGGAATTTGAATCAAGAGAAGCAGATTTAGAGTTGCAGCAGAAAAAAAAAATATTTGTGTTCAGTTCACCATTTTACCCAAATCCTCCCTATTCCTGCCTTATTACACTAGAGATTGAAATAGATCCTGGAGTTTTGACTATCACTCCTGATATAGCATTATGTCTTTTTTTTTCTGTGAAGCTTTTAGAAAAATGATCAAAAGTTGATAAAAATTAATTTAAAATTAGCAAAAATGAAACTTGTATTTGAATACAGATATCAGTGACATAGGATCATAATGCAAATCCTTTATTTTAGGCATCTTCAGGTGTGTACAAAAGACTTATTAGCAAAACACACACACACACACACACACACACACACACACACACACACACCCCGGAACACGGGGGTGAATACCACATAAAGTTTTTCTGTACCCTGAACCTAGAAAAGCACCCCTTAGTATTTTCAAATAGTCTAATGAAATGTGAAAAGTTATACTATTCCTTTTTTCAGAGTGACTGTTCTCTAATTAGTAGAAGAAAAACCATTAAGAAAATATTTTTTTGATCGCTTTATATTTCAGAATTATTAAATTACTGCAAGCAAGTCCTGATTTATTTATTAAGTACATATTGAGACTCATCTTCCATTCTCCAATTCTGGTAGTCTCAATCAGCAATGTAGAAAATGCAAAATAGCTCAAAAACAGAAATAGGGCAATGTAGTTTATCATGTAAAACCACTTTGATATCATAATAAAGAATGGAAATTAAAAAAAAGTGTTTTCTGCAGTGCAGTGGACACATTGGAATAGGACGTAGTACTACCGTCAGTGATGCCTGGGTCAGTTTAAACTCTTAACATCAATCATTGTTATCATTATAGTAACTAATGTTTATTGGATATTTATTATATACCAGGTCCTGTGTTAGGTGCTTCATATTTTACCCCATCATAACCTTATAAAGCCACTTGATAATTTTATTTGCTACTTTTTAGCAGAAGAAGCAAGTTCCTACAGTTTCAGAGCATTACCACCAGGATTCAAACCTTGGTATTCTGACCCCTGGTTCTTTCTTAGAGCCAATATACTGTATTGAACCTTCTCCATTGTTTTTAATATCATCAGTGATGAAGAGCATAGTGCGGGCTGTGGATTTCATTTTATTACTGTGATATATCCATGCCCAATGCAATAAGAATGCATAGAAGAAGCACACTGGCACACACTGTGTTTTCTAGTCCCACAGCTCAGGGTCGGTGACAGAAAACAGCCACATTTTCCTGATAGTGAGAAGTTGGTGTGTTTAAGACCACAGCTAGAAATATAAAATGTCAAGATAACCACAAAATAACACATGATTGAACTTTTCATTTGCCTTATGTAAACGTTTATTTTTTTATTTTTTAGATTTTTATTTTTATTTATTTGACAGACAGAGATCACAAGTAGGCAGAGAGGCAGGCAGAGAGAGAGAGAGAGAGAGAGAGAAAGAAAGGAGGAAGCAGGCCCCCTGCTAAGCAGAGAGCCCGATGCGGGGCTCGATCCCGGGAGCCTGGGACCATGACCCGAGCTGAAGGCAGATGCCCCAACCCACTGAGCCACCCAGGTGTCCCTAAACGTTTAATTTTGAATATAAATGAGAATTTTGCCAGTCTTGACTTCCATGATTTTCCAGATGGGAGCTTTCTATGACTTGAGTTCAAATTACCAGCGTGTTATGTCCCACATTAAAGTTTTTTCCCTGACTCCTCAAATTTAAATATGTGTTCAAAGACAAGTCTGTGTATATACATTTGAGCATATGTTTGTATAAACACACGTATATTTTGTGTATATATATATATATATATATATATATATGGAAAAGTTTAATTAATAATTCCACATCTGTACTAAAGTTGTCACTGATTTCCAAGAGGACTTTAAGACTATTTAGGAGATTTTTATATCTTACAATAGAAATCTGTTTGATTTAGCCTGGTATTTACTAGTTGTGAATTAGTTAAGTGCTTAGAATGCTGCAGATAATACATTTCATTATTAAACCAATTAAATTTATTGTTTTTATCCTAAGTGTGAACACTTTTAAATGATTACAATATGACAAATTCTCTCCTCGCTACTGTCTTTTCTGATGGTTGTTCTGTTACTGTTTACATGGAAGATATTTTTAGAAACTGAAAAGAAATTTCTAAATATTAATATGGATTTTAGTCTAGATTAGGCTCAGTGACTGAAGTGACCTTTTCTTCATCTACTTGTCTTCCTTGGCACTTCTGTCCGTCTTTTTCAATGATCACTTTTATAACATTTATGAAGACCTTTGTTTACAAATGCCTGCCTTGTTCTCCCCTAACCTAGCTCTCTCTCAGACATCCTAACAAAACCTATCTAAAATATCCTTCAACTTACCATATCACCATAGACTTTTATTCTCTCTTGGCTAACTAACATTGTTCAAGCCCAATCTATATATAATTTTGGCTCTATATTTTATATCTAATATGTTATTTATATGTTATATATATCATACCTATAGACACTTTTCTTAATGATCCTTCATTGTTGAGGTATAATGGACAAATAACATTATAGTCATCTCAGGTGTACAACATAGTGATTCAAGATTTGTGCCTATTGCAAAATGATCGCCACAACAAGTCTAGGTAATATCTGTTATCTTACATAGTTCAAATGTTTTTCTTGTAGTAAGAACTTTTAAGATATGATTTCTTAACAATTTTCCAATACACAGTACCATATTACTAAACTACTTTAAAATAGTAACTGTAGTTGCTATGCTGTACATTACATCCCATGATTTATCCATGTTGTGTCTGGACCTTTGTACCTTTTCATCCCTTTCACCCTTTCACCCCCACCCACCCCCACCTCTGGCAACCACCAGTGTGTTCTCTGTCTGTGAGCTTGTTTCCTTTTCTTTTCCTTTTTAAAATATTCCACATGTAAGTGGAATCACCCAGCATTTATCTTTCTCTGTTTTATTTCACTCAGCATTACACCCACAAGGTCCACCCTATTGTCACAAAAGGCAAAATTCCATTCTTTTCTGTTCCACTGCATGTATGTATCCATTTTCTTTACCCATTCATCCATCTGTGGGCACTTAGGTTTTTTCCACTGTTCAAGCCAAATTCCTTTTAATGAGTTCCCTCCTCAGTGAATTCCCACCCGTTTGCATACCACCCCCCCCGAAAAGACACTGTGCTGCCCATCGGTTAATGTTGCCTTACTTTGCATTAGGATGAACCGCTAATAACCATCATACACTTGAGGAAAGCAGTGGCATGAAAAGTATACACCCAAACAAGGAAGTAGATAAATGGAGTTTGAGGAAACAGGAATAAAGCCAGGGGTAGAATAAAGGTTTCTTAAAGGGCTATAAAATCTATTCTCAAGGGGTGCCTGGTTGGCTCAGTCATTTAAGTGTCTGACTCTTGATCTCGCTCAGGTCATGATTTCAGGGTCTTGATTTCAAGCCCTGTGTTGGGCTCCACATTGGGCATGTAGCCTCCTTAAAGAAACAAACATTCTTTTCTCAAAGTTGTACCAGTAGATGTTGAATCCAATAAACAAATTAGGATGCTATTAAAAAAGGAATGTCCCTAAGAACGACAAAGAACTCTTGAGAATTTAAAACAGGATAGCCAAAATTTTGAGGACACAATTTTAAGTGGAAAAGGGAAATCTTCAAGTAAGTTAAACAAAATTAATAAGGATGTAAACAAAGTGATTGAGATTAAGAAAACTGAAGTAGCAATTTATGAAGTCCAATATCAAATTCTAGGAAAAGAAAACCAAATGTGTGTATAGTGGTGGCGGGCGAAGGATGGTAAGTGGTAGAATAATGACTAAGTTTTACAATTTTTTTTCTTCCAGAACTGAAGGACAGCAGTTTCTAGATTGATAAAGACCAACAAGTACCTCATATAATGAAGAAATGTTTCCTTCATGATATATTATTGTGAAATTCCAGACTATCATAAAAATCACAAAAGTTTTCAGAGAAAATAAAGATCCCATGCAAAAAAGGTCTTAATACTTAAAAGGTAAAACAGGGGCGCCTGGGTGGCTCAGTGGTTTAAGCTTCTGCCTCAGCACAGGTCATGGTCTCAGGGTCCTGGGATCGAGCCCCTCATCGGGCCCTCTGCTCCGTGCGGAGCCTGCTTTCCCCTCTCTCTGTCTGTCTCTCTGCCTGCTTGTGATCTCTCTCTGTGTCAAATAAATAAATAAAATCTTTAAAAATAATTAAAAAAAATAAAAAAGGTAAAACAATTACCAACCTTCAGTTCTGTACCCCAACAAGCTTTTAAGTATAAAACTGGAATGAATGTATTTTCAGCTAAATCAGTTTTAAAAAAAAAATGTTTCATCCTCTCTACATGTTCTCAAAAGAGGACAGGAGATATTTTCAGGCATGAATGGATGAATGAATGAGCAAATGAAGAACACGTGGGATACAAGATTCTGAGCTTCAACAGAGAAGGGAAGTGAAAGTATTTCTCAGGATAATGATTAGGGAGTGTCCAGGTGACATGAGTGGATTTGCAAAGGAAATTGTACAGTATTCTCTAAAAGGAATCAAACTGGACATGGAGCAATAACATTAAAAAATATAAATATAATTAACAATAACAACAATTGTAATAGTAAGGAGACTGAAAACTTGCTTCCTGCTTTGACCACATTATGATACTACATTTCTGTCAGTGTTAGGAGGCATTCGTAGTAAGTACGTACAGAAATAAATCAAAACACACACACACAAAACAAACTAGGACTTCTTAACTGAAGCATCAACTCAAACAGTTATGGAAATATATGCGCTCTATAACACTGTCCATGACTTGGTTTTATAGAATTTTTTTTTAAAGATTTTATTTATTTATTTGACAGAGAGAGATCACAAGTAGGCAGAGAGGCAGGCAGAGAGAGAGGGAAACAGGCTCCCTGCTGAGCAGAGAGCCCAATGTGGGTCTCGATCCCAGGACCCTGAGATCATGACCTGAGCGAAGGCAGAGGCTTTAACCCACTGAAAACCCAGGTGCCCAGTTTTATAGAATATTTTATAGGGATAAAACCTTAAACTCTGATTTTTGGCTTAGAAATTGTGATAGAACTAGGGCGCCTGGGTGGCAGTCAGTTAAGCTTCCAACTCTTGGGGTTTAGGCTCAGGTGGTGATATCAGGGTCCTGAGATGGAGTCCTGGGTCTGGCTCTGGCCTTAGTGTGCAGTCTGCTTGAGAATCTCTCTTTCCCTTTACCCCTCCCACTCATTCTCTTTCTCTCTCTCTCTCAAATAAATAAATCTTTTCAAAAAATTGTGATAGAAGTTTGGAAAGGCTGAAGAGAGGGAAAATGCTTGTGTGGTTTAAAAGAGTTTGATTATCTGTTTTCATACTAGAAAGGTACTACATAGTATTCCAAATTGAGAAACCATGAAGCAGCTGTTTAAGCACATTGTTTAGAAGTCTTACGGTAAATGCTGTAAGAATCAGCCAAATGTCTTTTGAAAGTAGACCCTGTATCTATGCAGCTGGATGTTATTAGACTTAAAGCATCATTTGATGTGTCAAAACTGTGTATTTATTTGATTGATTACAGTACACATAAAAATGTTTAATCGATGTAATAGAAGCAAGTAAGGGACCAGGCATGGTTTCATAAACATCAGGTTAGAACATAGCTCAAAAGTTAACCTGAAAATCACTCTTTGTTTGTTTTTCTCAATTTATGCTTTGGACCAACAAGTACTTCTCCAACCCCAGAGTTCATTCAGCGGGAAGATAAATGAATAGTACCCAAGTTCCTCATGATAATAAATACATTTAAAATTTTACTCTTAAATACTTTTTTTTTTTTTTTGGCGGTGGGGGTGGAAGGTTGAATCAACATATATCTGCATTCAGAGATACATAGGTAAAATGAAACAGCTTCCTGCCTGAATCTTCTAGAAGTCCATTTCTTCCAACCTTCATGCTTCCTCCTGGAGCTCTGGCTACACTTTTTTTTTTTAGTTCTCTACTCAAATTATTTGCTGTACTTCTATCCCTCTGAGAGCTTATTAAGTAAGTGCCTAACTGATCTAAGAAACAAACTATTTTATGTAAAGTACACAAAGGAACTAATTATAGCATGGTAACTTTTTATGGTAGCATGTTTGCATTCTGGCAAAGGAGACACTGAAGAAGGGATCTGATAGTGAGAAATACGAGAGCTGTGAATGTCCCAGATTGTTCTTGGCAGGTAGGTCCCAGGACCATTTATCTCACACTGTTACACACAGGGCAAATACACCATGTTCTGTATATACAGTCTTGTGCATGATTATTCAAGCACACTTCAGGAGAAACATCAAGTTCTTGTTTGTTTTTTTTCATAAAGATAGATTGTTCTTAAGTTTTTTTTCCCCTCATATGTTAAAAATTCTTTAATCTTTTGACCTTGAACCCTTGAATCAGATACACTGTGAGATTTTGTAGCAACCTCTCTTTTCTGGTTGCACAACTTATCACTCATGCATCAGTCTGTGCTACTTATTCACATGGGATGGTCCCGTTGCAAGCACTCGAAAGTACCAGAGCGTTCTACAAAGCAAGGACTCAGACTGAACTTCAAGAGATATTAACCAATAATGTGACATTAGCTTCAGTACTTAAGATGCTAGGTTTATTTATTACAATTCATTTTCTAATATTTCAAGTATTTACATTCTAGAGAAGTGACATTCAGAGATTTTTTTAAAAAAACAATTTCTCTATTTTTTCTTTTCCCAAGTATGTGCATTCTTTGTTCTTTACTTGTAATCCCCCGAAGACATTTGAACTTAACTGTAGAACTTTCTGATAATTCACAAAGAAATCTACTTTAACAGATGAAGAGGAGGTTTTTAAACTTTATTTGAAACATATGGTTGGTAAAATACTGGGCTGCTGTTCTTCTCTTTTGGAAAGTCTAGTAGCATGCTATTTTAGTTGATTATATGTGAAGCTGGATTATTAAAAATATCCATGCTTCTTCTGGCTAGCAACTATTTTATGGTAAAAAACAGCTCTTTCTTTTTGAGAAGAGACATGTTTTTGAAATAAAGTTTTGTAATAAAATAGCAATCTGATATTTGATGAATTTATTTGAAATTTTTTTTTTCTTGAAAATGAGAATTAAATAAATATTGGGAACAGGGCAGGGCAAGTTCAATGCAGTTTTGTCAAAGTGGAGCTCTTGGGATATTGCAAAATTAAACTCCCTAACATCCTAGTCCTATGTGTGAAATATCCTTAATTTTCACAACCTTCAACTCACATAAGGCCTGTAGGACAAAAGAATGTGGGTCTAAAATGCAATTTTCGATTTTCAGTACTCAAATTTCAAATGTCAATATTCAAAACTTCAGACCTGAGTAATAATTAACTAGTTATATGTCAGTATACTTGTCTCAATTTAAAAAAAAAATAGTATTTATGCCAATATTATGGCAAGATTTTAAGACCAAATACCAGTTCTTATATCACATAACTGGCATTTTCTTTTTGGATGACTGTTAAACCTATTTTAATTCACAAATTTAAAAAATTATTTGAATTAATGATAATCATATATAAAAGGTAAACATGACTTAGTAATAGCGTTTTTTTTTTTTTTTTTCATTTCAAACTACTTCTGAATTTACTTTATTTCTCTTGTATTAACATATAATGTGTTATTTGTTTCCGGGGTACAGGTCATGTGATTCATCATCTTACACAATTCACAGAGCTCACCACAGCGCTCACCACAGCACATAACTTCCCCAGTGTCCATCACCCAACCACCCCATCCCTCACATCCACCTCCAGCAACCAGTTTCTTTGCTGAGATTAAGAGTCTCTTATGGTTTGTCTCCCTTTCTGGTCTCCTCTTGTTTCATTTTTCCCTCCCTTCACCTATGATCCTCTGTTTTGTTTCTCAAATTCCTCATATCAGTGAGATCATATGTCTTTCTCTGATTGACTTATTTTGCTTAGCATTATACCCTCTAGTTCCATCCATGTCGTTGCAAATGGCAAGATTTTATTTTTTTGGATGGCCACATAGTATTCCATTATATCTATATCTATATCTATCTATATATATAGATAGATAAATATATCACATCTTCCTTATCCATTCATCTGTTGATGGACATCGAGGCTCTTTCCATAGTTAAGCCCTTAGTTTCCTAAATCAAGGGAAACCATATTAGGTAGTCTTAGGAACTATCTCCCTGTACTCTGTGTGAATCAAGAAATTCATGGGTCATATAATTTAAATAAGCCTGTAAGTCTGTCCAGCTCAACATTATTAAAACAACATTAAAAGCAAAATCTGTCATTCATTTTCAGTATGTGTATTGTTTTCTGAATAATTGTTACATAATTTACATCCTTTGGATTTAACTACCAAAATTTAGATAGGGCTAATCTTAAAGATTATTTAGAAATTAGCAAGTATTGTGATAAGTAACTCATTTTGTAATTAATAATTTTACTGATGAAGCTCTTGGGTAGCTCAGTTGGTTAAGCATCTGACTCTTGATTTCAGCTCAGGTTATGATCGCAGGGTCTTGAGATGGAGCCCTGCTTTGGGCTCTGTTCAGTGCTGTGTCTGCTTGGAATTCTCTCTCCTTCTTCCTCTGCCCCTCCCCCTGCTTGCACTCTAAATTAATAAATGAAGTCTTTAAAAAATAATTTTAGATATAATTACACAATCCACTCAATAACTTATATTCATAAAGCTGTTTTCTACCACTATGGAGGTGGTCCATGAAATCCACACTTCCCAGCAAGAATCCTTCAAAATATTTTTTTTTTCTGCTTTGAAACCTTCTCAGATATCTCTTTCATTCCTTCTATATTCTCTATAATTTTTCTGTATTTCAGTGACCCAGAAATACTAGTAATTACTCTCTTTCTAGACTCCCTAATGTTTTTCATATCTTTTAATGCTCACATTGAGCTGAATTATTTTTTAATCTATTGAAACTGAGTGATCTACCATTCCCAACAAGCCAAGTGTTCCCCTTCCCAGGAAACAAACCTCAGATAATTATTGTCAAATTAAATTGTATTTGGCTTATTAGAAATTTTCAAGTCATTCTATTCAATTACTTTTTAGTACTTGTAACATGGTTGAATTTGCCTTTTTTATAAATCACTAGTGGTGTAAGGTGTAGGTGTAATTCATTTGCATCTGGTTAGAGAAATCTGTTTCCACATAAATGAGGTGCCATTGGATGATAATATTCTTTTAAATATCAACTTTAATAATCATATATGACTTATAATGTAGTTTCTTCATGAAGTAGTTCCATATCATTTGATTGTCTGAGTTTAAACAGTGTTCAAGCTCATGGAAACACATGATATATTTACAGTAATTCACTGAGTTGTTCCCAAGGGTGTATTTTTCAGCATGTCACTGTTTCTGATTGTTAAAAACTGGAATTTAGAGACCTAAGAAATCTTTCTCCAGCTGAATAACTCACATTTAGACTGAAAATTTACCTGATGTCAGCTTCATCACAAAGCTCTCTCTGGTAGATTAGTGCCCCAAATTCTATGTTCTTATAGTGTAATAAATTTATTACCTTGATACATTAACAGATGTATTGAATAATAATAATATAATGTTTATACAATGTATTAGTACTCTGGGCCATCCAGTTAGGATCTGTTGGATAACCAAAGGAGGGCATGGATAGTTAAATGAGTAGATGGATCAACAAAATTTACCCAATACTCAAGATTAGGTAGCCAAAGAATATGAAGCATATGTACCTTATAGTAGTTTAACCTTGCAAATGAAGATTTAAAGAAATGTCTTTCACCCGAAAATATGTTTATAAGTGATACAAAAGTTCTCAATTAAATCTTCTTTGAAATTTAAATACTAACCTGTTTATAGTCACATGAAATTTGGAATTAAAGTTTGATATAGTAACTATGGCCAGATTCCATATATATTGATAAATTTATTAATAAGGACTAACTTATTCCAAACATATATTATGGAATAGACGTGACAACATATTTAAGAAGAAATTTCTTTCTTTTTTGTTTTTGTTTTTGTTTTTTTTTCAGAGGTAGAGTTTAGGGATTCATCAGTTGCATGTAACACCCAGTGCTCATTCCATCAAGTGCCCTCCTTAATGCCCATCACCCAGTTACCCCACCCCCCACCCACCTCCCCTCCAGCAACCCTCAGTTTCTTTCCTTTAGTTAAGAGTCTCTTATGGTTTGTCTCCCTCTCTGATTTCATCTTATTTTATTTTTCCCTCCATTCCCCTATGTTTATCTGTTTTATTTCTTAAATTCCTCATGTGAGTGAAATCAGATGATAATTGTCTTTCTCTGATTGACTTATTTTGCTTAGCATAATACTCTCTAGTTCCATCCACATTGTTGTAAATTACACAATTTCGTTTTTTTTTTGATTGAGTAATATTCCAGTGTGTGTGTGTGTGTGTGTGTGTGTGTGTGTATATGTGCATATGTGGATGGATATAACTATATATATAACTATAACTAATATAACCATATATATATGAAACTTCTTAATCCATTTATCTTTCGATGGACATCTGGGCTCTTTCCATACTTTGGCTATTGAAAACATTGCTGCTATAAATATTGGGGTGTAGGTATCCCTTAAAATCACTACATTTGTATCCTTTAGATAAATGCCTAGTAGTGCAATTGCTGGGTTGTAGCCTAGCTCTATTTTTAGCTTTTTGGGGGATCTCCATAACTGTTTTCCAGAGTGGCTATACCAGCTTGCATTCCCACCAACAGTGTAAGAGGGTTCCCCCTTCTTCAGGGACATCCTTGCCAACATCTGTTGTTTCCTGACTTGTTAATTTCACCCATTCTGACTGGTGTGAGATGTTATTTCATTGTGATTTTGATTCGTATTTCTCTGATGATGAGTGATGTTGTGAGGTGGTATCTCGCTGTGGTTTTGATTTGAGTTTCCCTCATGATGAGTGATGTTGGGCATTTTTTCATGTGTCTGTTGTCCATTTGGATGTCTTCTTTGGAGAAATGTCTATTCATGACTTCTGCCCATTTCTTGACTGGATTATTTGTTTTTTGGGGTGTTGACTTCTTCATAAATTTTGGATACAAGACCTTTATCTGATAAAATATTCACAAATATCTTCTCCTATTCTGTAGTTTGTCTTTTAGTTTTGTCGACTGTTTCATTTGCTGTGCAAAAGCTTTTGATCTTGATGAAGTCCCAATAGTTCATTTTTGCTTTTGTTTCCCTTGCCTTTGAAGATGTGTCTAGTAAGAAGTTGCTGTGGCTGAGGTCGAAGAGGTTGCTGCCTGTGTTCTCCTCAAGGATTTTGATGGATTCCTCTCTCACATTGAGATCTTTCATCCATTTTGAGTCTATTTTTGTGTGTGATGTAAGGAAATTGTCCAGTTTCATTCTTCTGCATGTGGCTGCCCAATCTTCCCAACACCATTTGTTGAAGAGACTGTCTTTTTTCCACTGGATTCTTTCCTGCTTTGTTGAAGATTAGTTGACTGTAGAGTTGAGGGTCCATTTCTGGGCTCTCTATTCTGTTCCATTGATCTATGTGTCTGCTCTTGTGCCAGTACCATACTGTCTCGATGATTACAGCTGTATAAAGAAGAAATTTTTAAGACAAGCTTTTCACAAAAATAATATAATTTGGTTTTATTTATAATTTATTGTCCAATATGTTATATACAAAATGCAAAAAAGTTAAATACATAATTTAATGAGTTATGTTAATGTGTATTCTCTCATAACCATTGTCCAATGGAGAAATAGAATAATGTTATTATACCAAAAGTGCCCTGGGTTCTCCCTCCCAACTATACTTACCTTTCTCCTGCTTAAAAAAAAAAATCTCTTTTTTGACTTTTTAAATAACAATTTCTTTTCTTTGTATTTTCAGGCCCCAGATTTTCAACTCCACTTTACAACTTAAGACTGTATCTCTCCTTATTGTATTTTACTTTTGCTGATGTCCGAACTTTATTTTTTTTTTAATTTTTGAACTTCATATAAATTGAATCATACAGTATGTGTGTGTTCTTCTGGCTCACATTGTGTCCATGAGGTTTGTACATGTTGGGTATGCATAGGTACTTTATTTGCTCATTTCTTTATGGTATTACAGTATATAAATACACCATTTTCACTTCATTATTTGACTAATGGACATCAGAGTTGTTTCTGGGGCTGTTGTAAATAACACTGCTAAGATTATTCTTGTGCATGGCTTATGGAGTATATCTGAACCCATTTTGGGCATCAGAGGTTTACCGGGGGTGGGGGGGGGGGCAGGAATTTACCTATAAGTATGTGACAGGGAGTCAGATCATTGCCTCTAGTAGATAAGGACAACCTGTTTTCTAAAGGGTTTGCACCAGTTTCCACTTCTATTAGTTGTGCAAGAGAGTGTTTTTTATTCTGCATCCTTGCTAACATGTGAGATTGCTGTTCCTTTTCATTTTTGCTGTTCTGGTGTGTACGGTTTCATCCACTTCCCTTACTAAGTTTAGGCTTGTAATGTATGGTGGCATGTACTGAAATGTTATTATATTTAGAAAAGCATCAATTTCTAGATTTAATACTTTCTTTAATGTTTCAATTAAGAGAACACTTGTAAATTTCTTAATATGTAACGCTCAATAATTAAGAACAATTATTTTCTGAAGTACTTGTCCCTTAGTCTAATTTTACCTTTACCAGATCAAATGCCATCTTTTAGAATGCAAAGATAAATTATAAACTACACTGTTAACCTCTCTGTGAGTTAATTTTATGTAATTAGATTCTTTCTCCATTTCATTAAGGTGCTGATTTTCCCTATGCAAATAATTCCCCAGGGATGGAGAGTGAACTTCTGTGTAGTTTCTCATCTTTATTTGCCATAAAGTATGCTGTGATTTTAAAACTTTGTCTGAAATTGCTTTCCAGTGTGTTTCCTAAAGTTGTGTACAAAGTTTCACGAGCATCTTGCTGTTGATACTTCTTCTCTGTCTAGTGATACTTAGTGCCCTTTATTCTCAGAATAAGGTGATACTGGAAAAAAACAAAACAAAACAAACAACTGTGAGCTTTAAGACAATAAAATCTTGTTACTTTGGGGGAACCAGATATTACTTTCCAGGAATGCAACAATACCAAAATGAGGAAGGCTTTGCTCTGGAGTAACATTTCCCAAGTCGGCCATTTGAAGTTTCTCAGAAAAATATCTTCAATGTTCTTTTGCTGGTTTGCTTGTAAGAAATTTTGGTTTTGCCATGGATAAACTTGTGACTATTGAATTTTCTGCAAAGCAGAGTAGAGAAGTGTAGGCCAGTGACTGTTGTCAGTTTCCCAGCTCACAAGAAGCTTGTGCATATGTTGCCATTTCTCACCAGGGTCCTTCCTCATGTACCTGCCCCTTTGTGTCTTATCTGCTCTGGCTTCACAAGTTGTACCCTATCCACTGTCTTGAAATATCTCGCCTTTATTGTTTTCTTCTTGATTTCATTTGTTGTGTAGAAATCTCTCTTTTCCCTCTTTACTGTCACTTTAATGAGGTTTTATGAGGGAGAAGCGATAAACTCAAGTCTTCAGCATATCTTACTGATGTCCTACAGAAACTCACTTATTTGTTTTAGCATTGCTAGTAAAAAGAGTTAGAGAATCAAACAAATGCCTTCTTTGGTGAACATTTTATTTTACCTGTTAATAGGCACTGAAAACTTTGTCAGATAGGATCCTCATCACATTTCTGGCCTTAATGTTGCAGTATGCAACTGGATTATATTTTTTCACATTTTTTTGTGATTTTGGTAAGCATACCTAAAAAGAAAGGACAGTAATTTCCTTTTTGAGTGCATTCTTTGCTAGCTTTTTTTTTTTTTTTAAGATTTTATCTATTTATTTGACAAGAGAGCGAGATCACAAGTAGGCAGAGAGGCAGGCAGGGAGAGAGGGGGATGCAGGCTTCCCGCTGAGCAGAGAGCCCGATGCAGGGGCTGGATCCCAGGACCCTGAGACCATGACCTGAGCCAAAGGCAGGGGCTTAACCCACTGAGCCACCCAGGTGCCCCTCTTTGTTAGCTTCTGATGCCAACATTATTTTCCTTTTCTTACAGTTACTTGAATACATAATGGGATTTTTTTTTCTATGTTAAACAACAGGGCACCATTTATAAAAGCATGAGAATTTAAATACTTGTCGGGATTCCAAGATGAAATCTTCTGGAGTCTTTTGAGGTGACTTAACTTTGTTAACTTTCTCATTTTTCTTTTCATTTCGCTCTGCTCATGTGTTATACAAGAAATAAGGTAAGGTGTCGTTCTTATGTAATATGCTCACAATATATGGAGAGATATCTGTATCTATATCTATATCTATATCTGTCTATGGCATACATGAAATAAAGTATGGAGTAAATCCCCTGTACACACACACACACACACACGTGCACACTAGGCACCACCACACATTCTCTTTCTCTCCTACCCTCTTTCCCTCCCAACCTCTCTTCCTAGAGGTGATGGTTTTTCTTCATCCTCTCCTTTTTCTACACACACACACACACACACACACGTTTCCATTATCATTATTCTTTCCTGCCATCAAAATGTGCCATCCCGCATTCCATTTCCCTAACACGTTTACTTTGAGGAATTTTCCATGTCTGTTCATGTAACCGTATCATTCTTTTTAATGCTTTCTCGTTTTTATGGTGATTTGTTTTGTTGGGATTTATGCCATTTATTTTGTGTTTCCTATGTGCTTTTTGCCTTTTTGTTGGCGGTGTTGTTTATCTTCTGTGTTTCTTTAGATTTTTTGTTTTCATTTCTCTAGTGTTTAAAAATTTTGAGCCTTATTTCTCACCCTCTCAGTGGCATTATCAAACTTATATTTTTGAACATTTTTAAAAATCAATGTCTGGAGTTAATTGGTCTCTTTTTCCCCTGCAACCCAATCATAACATGCTTTTCTTGCTCTCAATCTGAACTCCCAGAGTAAATTTCCAGTAATTTTGTCCTAAGTAAGGATAATTGGGGAATAAACAAGCCTTACAACACCATTGCTATTTAAAGCCATGCTCTTGGATTTCTCTACCCATTTACTGTGTTTTACATTGTAAATTTTCCTTTGGAGGGTGCAGTTTTTGGTTTCTCCCATGCAATCCATTTATGTTTGCATTCTTTTGATTGTGTCTTTGACAGAGAATAGGATTATATGTTGAAACCAATTTTTTTTTGTTGTTGGCAGTTTGAAGAAACTTTGACATTATCATCACTATCCAATGTTGCTGAGGGAACTCTAATTATGAAGAAAATCTGTTTATAATTCCACTGTCACATTCTCCGTCTAATTTTATTTTTTCTCCCAAGTCATTATATTCTTCAGGATATCCAGATTCATATATTTTGTTCACCTCTCATTTTTAGAACTTATTGTCTCTGAAAATAGCGTTCCATTGTTTTTATACTTTACCTGTTTAGGTGACCATAAATTTATTAAGAACCATTTTCCCATCGAATATTTTTAAAATTCTCTTTTCATCTAGCATTTAATGATAAGCATATATGCCTTTTTGTTGTTGATACCCTTAATAGTTTAGCTATTTTCTCTACTTATATGTGAGTAGGAGCATTTTTTTTCCTTCCATTAAGATTTTCCCCAAGATAATGTTCAAATGTGAGTCTCTTTACATTTATTTTGCTTTTTACATAATGAGCCTTTTCAGTTTACCACACACAGATTTTTTTCAGCCC
This sequence comes from Lontra canadensis, assembly GCF_010015895.1. Lineage (NCBI taxonomy): Eukaryota > Metazoa > Chordata > Mammalia > Carnivora > Mustelidae > Lontra > Lontra canadensis. The sequence continues at coordinate 11,197,531 of NW_022631033.1, forward strand.
ACTAAACTTGTCTTCAATTATATATTATCAGTGCTTCTCTTCTATTTTTTTCCTTCTGTTTTCTTCTTTTATAAGACCTGTAATTATGAGGTTTGAGTGTCTTACGTACCTAATGTTGCTTTCTCAATATTTCCATCTTCTTTTTACTTTTTCCCTGAATTTAAGAGTGTTGCTTAAATAAATCATCTACAGTTCTGTTTTGATTTTTTGAAGTGTCATTTCTACTCTAATCAGCTGGTCAATTAAAAAAAAAACTCTCAGACACACACACACGCATACACACATACACACAGAGTCCTCACGAAAATATCATGTCTAGAGGAAAAAAAAAAAACTGGCTGAGCGAGGTACAGAAATAAAATTTAAGCAATTTATTAATAGTACATAATTTTTTATTTTTAAATTCAAATGCAATTCTTGCATAAAATCCAGTTCATGATTTGGGGATGAGATTGAGAGTTGTCACTCATTAAATATTCCTAGGGCATTTAATAAGCCATGAGTTATTGCTTATAGGATGTTCTATTGTATTTGGTGTTTGAAGCAGCCCATTTTATCTAATCTTCATAATTTATCATCTAAATTTCATGTATGTATAACTTGCCCTGGGCCACAAAATTGTTTTTGGGATTCAGGGCTGAACAATTCATTTCAGATTCTACTTTTTTGAAGAAAAATTCCAAAATATAAGCATGCTTTAAAAAAAAAAACAAAAAAAAAAACACCTGCCTTGAAGAAAGATAAACATTAGCCAATTCAAGAATTTTTCCAATTGCTTACAATTAAGGCAATGAAATATTTTTTCTTTTTTTTAAAGATTTTATTTATTTGAGAGAGAGAGAGAAAGTGCACAGAGGGAGAAGCAGACTCCCCACTGAACAAAGAGCTGGATGTGGGGCTCAATCCCAAGACCCTGAATCATGACTTGAGCCAAAGGCAGACGCTTAGGTGATCAAGGCACCCAAGGCTATATAAAATATTCTTACATATTTTATATAGTTTTATATATTTTATATATTAACTAACTTGTAACTCCATAATTTAGGTTGCAGTGATTATAGCTGTTAGAGAAAATAATTAGCCAAGAAAAGATACTTAGACCAAAGATTTGTAAGCATTTATGTAAATACACTGAAGAAATATGATGTATAATTTTAGCATTGACCATTACAAAAAACTTTGTATAAAGAATTAAAAGTTGCATAAGAACCTGCAAAGACGCTACAGAGACAATAGGAATGCCTTAAAAACCCAAAAGAAGGAGATACAAGTATCTAAAATAAATAATCTTCTAAGGTCTTCTTTGTTCTTTAAGAATAAATAAAAAAGCAAGAGAACATGTGTATTTGTTGAAGTCATATAATTTATTTACAACAAACTTACAGGATAGTGGTATAATACTCTTTTGCTCTCACAAGAAAACTGTCATTAAGAAGCCATATATGACTTTGATCACAATCATTTAACAATAAATTATCACTAAACTTTAAACCTCACGTGTTCCATTTCTTTCAACAAAACATCTCTCTTCCTCATACAGCACTTCTTTAAAACCTTGAGATCCAGAATATTAAGCTTGTTTTTAATATTTACCTCCTGAGCAGTTTCACTTAGAAAAAGAATGATGTGTAGAACTATAAAGGAGATTAATAAGAACTAGCATTTATTGAGAATCAATTTATCAATGAGCGATGTGCTATTATTCTTGTTTACAGATGAGGAAACTGAGACACAAATTTAAGTAATATTTCCAAGGCCCTGTAGCTACTAAGTGGTAGGGAGTGAATTTAATCCACGGTCTGGCTCTAACTCATCCCTCCTGAACACATGACACTATCCTACCTTCTCCGTAAGATACTGCCAAACCGCCTTAAGCTGAAGTTGTTAACATTGATGCATTTTTCTTCTCCTTTAATTAAAGAAATAAAAGATTAGAAATAAAATTGAAATTCCCAGTCTCATCCATTTCTCTCCTCAGGCAATATTTGGCATGAGCTTAATTAGAGCCCATCTATTTTTAAATAAATGTATACATAGATGGCCATTAGGCGCACACTAGTACTATTCTGTATGTGAGACATGTTGCCTTTCATATCATTCTGAAACTTACTATTTTCACTTAATATCAGTTTTTAAAGTGTATATGAGTGATATAGAATAATTTCGTTTATTCCTTTTATTACTTTTTAGTAACCCATTGAATGAATAAATTGACTTTTTTTTTCTTTCTCCTTTGGAAAACTTTTAAAAGTAACTTTCACCTTTGGAAACCTTTTGAAAGAAAAAAAAAGTTTTTACCATCAAAAGCAATGTTATCCTGGATATCAATGTACATGTAGCCTTGTGCAAAAGTTTGTGAAATTCTGCTGAACAGTGCCGCCCAGAGTATACAACGAGGACATAGGGAACATGAACCAGGGTGTAGATTAACACACTCCCACGTTCATTAAGAAAGTCTTGCTTAAAAAAATGTTGGCTGAACAGAAATAGGAATTTACTGACATGGTCATAGCTGATTTATATCAGGAATCTGAAGTAACAAAAGTTCCCTGCCTCAATGTGTACTCAAAATTGCCTGCCAGGAAGCAGCCTTCCAGGGACCACCATACACAATAGGGCTCTAGAGTGTGTATTAGGAAATAGAATCACACTATTGTAAGGTTTCATTTTTACTATCCGTTGCCAGTTTGCTGCCCATTGTGGTTATGGGCACAATTCCCCTGGCAGTGTAAGATTTGTTCACTTACCTTCTGTCATTGTTAGCATTTGATATTGTTGGCCACTTAAATTTCTACCAATCTGATAGGTGAAGAATGGTGTCTTATTGTTGTGTTAATTTGCATTTTCTTTATTACCAGCTTCTTTGTATATTGTCATGAATTAGCTTTTTTCCTATGTATCTATAACCATTTGGGTAAGAAATGACTGCCCTTTTCTCTCTCTCTCTCTCTCTTTTTTAAAGGAGTAATATCTTTTTCCAGCTTTATTGACATATAATTAACCTAGGATAATTGTGGAGGTTAAGGTTTACAATGTGATGATTTCTTGCACCTCTCTATTGCAAAATGCATAACATCAATAAGATTAGTTCACATATTGGAACGCCTGGGTGGTTCAGTTGGTTAAGTGTCTGCCTTCAGTTCAGGTCATGATCCTGGAATTTGGGGATCAAGTCCTGCCTCGGGCTCCCTGCTCGGTGGGGAGTCTGCTTCTCCCTCTGCTCTTCACTCCACTGTGCTTTCTCGATCTCTCTCTAATAAATAAATAAATAAAATCTTTTTAAGAAAAGATTAGTTAACACATCTCTCATGTCACAAAACTGTATTTTTTTCATAATGGGAACATTTAAGAAATACTCTCTTAGCAACTCTAACTATTAAGAGTTGCCTAAGTAGAGTTACTTAACAACTCAGTATTGTTAAACATGGTTCCCATGGTGTGTTACATTAGATTCCAAGACCTTACTCACCTTCTAACAGAATGACCGTCTTATAACTTTTCCCAACATCTCTCCATTTCCCACACCCTGTAGCCCCAGGCAATAGCTATTCTACTCTGTTTCTATGAGTTTGACTTTTTATGATTTCACGTGTAATTTCTTATGAATTTGCCTTTCTGTGCCTGATTTCTGTCACTAAGCATAATGCCCTCAAGGTCCAACCATGTTGTCGCAGACGGTCGTTTCCTTCCTTTTTATGGCTGCATACTACTCCACAGTGTGTGCCTATGTGTGTGTTTCTCACATTTTCTTTATTCATTCATCAGTGTCCACTTAGGTTGTTTCCATATCTTGGCTGTTATAATGTTCCAGTGAACATAGAAATTCAGTTAGCTCTTTGACATAGCAATTGTATTTCCTTTGAATGTACGCCCTAGAAGCTGAAATGCTGGATCATATGATAGTTGTATAAATTTTGAGGAATCTCCATACTGTTTCTCATAATGGTTATACCACTTTCCACTCCCACATATACAAGGGTTTCCTTTTCTCAACATCCTTACCAAATCTTATCAGATCTTTTTTCTGATAACCCTTCTAACAGATACAAGGTGATATCTCATTGTGGTTTTGATTTGCATTTCCTTGAGGGTTGATTTTTGTTGAGAACCCTTTCATGTATTTGTTGACCATTTGCCTGTCTTCTTTGGGAAAATGTCTATCCAGGTCACAGGCACATTTTTAAATTCTGTTTTGTTTTGTTTTGTTTATTTTTGGGTACTGAGTTACATGAATTCTTATATATTTGGATATTAACTCCTGTGAGATACATAATTTAGAAATATTTCCTGCCATTCCACAGATGGCTTTTCCATTTTGTTGTTTTTCTTTTCTGTTGCTATGCAAAATCTTTTTAGTTTGATATGGTATCAGCTACTTATTTTTCTTTAGTTCCTTATGTTTTTACTGTCCTATTCAAAAAAGCATTGCCAAGAACAATGCCAAGGAATTTTTCCCTAGATTTTCTTCTAGGAGTTTTATGGTTTCAGGTCTTATGTGTAGGTATTCCATTCATTTTGAGGGGTATTTTTTGTGAGTTTTGTAGGATAGTGCTCCAATTTCTTTTCTTTTCTTTCTTTCTTTCTTTCTTTCTTTCTTTCTTTCTTTCTTTTCTTTCTTTCTTTCTTTTCCTTCCTTCCTTCCTTCCTTCCTTCCTTCCTTCCTTCCTTCCTTCCTTCCTTTCTTTCTTTCTTTCTTCCTTTCTTTCTTATTTTTTAAATTTTTAAATTTTTGGTAAATAATCCAGTTTCCCCCATACCATCTATTGAAGAGACCGTCCTTTCTGGAAGGGGAAACTGGATTATTTCTGGACGGGGAAACTGGATTATTTACCAAAAATTTAAAAATTTAAAAAATAAGAAAGAAAGAAAGAAAGAAAGAAAGAAAGAAAGAAAGAAATTATTAATAATTTGTTAATAGCAAAAGGCCATACAAGCATGGGTCTATTTCTGGTCTCTCAGATCTGTCCCATTGGCCTATATATCTGTCTTTATACCAGTACCATGTTATTTTGTATGTGACTGCTTTATATTATAATTTAAAGTGTGATGTTTCCAGCTTTGTTCTTTCTCAGTATTGCTTTGGCTATTTGGGGTCTTTTATGTTTCCAAACAAATTTAAGATTGTTTTTTCCTATTTCTATGAAAAATGAGATTGGACTTTTGATAGAGATTGTATAAAATCTATAAATGGCTTTAGGTACTATGGACATTTAATAGTATTAATTCTTCTGATCTATGAACATGGGATATCTTTCTGCTCTCTCATGTTGTCTTTATTTTTTTCATTTTTCTTAAGTTTCTTATAATTTCTACTATATAAAAAATAATTTTCAGCATAGAGGTCTTTCACCTTATTCCTAATGTTTTGGATGGTGTTGTTATAGAGATATTTTTTTGATTTCTTCTTCACATAGTCGTTACTCTGCAGAACTGCACCTGATTTTTGCATGTTAATTTTTTTATCCTGAAACTTCAGTGATTCATTTATTAGTTCTAGTAGTTTTTGGTGGTTTCTGTAGGGTTTTCTATTTATAAGAGCATGTCATCTGCAAACAGAGACAGTCTTACTTCTTCCTTTCTAATTCGAGTGGCAAAGTGAAAAAAAAAATCATTTTTTCTTCCCTAATTGTTCTGGCTAGGACTTTTCAGTACTATGTTGAATAAAAGTGACAAGAGAGAGCATGCTTGTCTTATTCCTAAACTTACAGAAAAAGCTTTCAACCTATATAGAGTCTGATGTTAGCTGTAGGTGTGTCATATGTGGCTTTTTTTTTTTTTTTTTTGAGAAGGAAAGAGGGTGGGAGGAGTGGAGTGGGGAGTGCAGAGAGAGAATCTCATGTTGATCATGAAGCTTGACATGGGGCTTGATCTCACAACCCTGAGGTAATGATCTGAGCCAAAATCAAGAGTCAGATGCCTAACCAACTGAGCTACCCAGGCATCCTGTCATATGTGGCTTTAAGATATCCAAGTATATTCTTTCTAGATCCAGTATGTTTAGAGTTATTATCATGAAAGGATGTTAAACTTTGTCAAATGCTTTTTCTGTATCTATTGAGATAAAGATATACTTTTCATTCTTTAGTCTATTAATGTGGTCTATCACATTTATTGATTCTGTATAATGAACCACCCTTGCATGTCAGGGATGAATTTCACATGATCAAGGTGTATGATCCTTTTAATGTTCTGTTGAATTTTGTTTGTTTGCATTGTGTTGAGAATTCTTGCTTTTATATTCATCAGGGATATTGTCTTACAGTTTTTCTGTTTCTGTTTTTGTTTTTTCCTTGTAATGTTTTACTTGGATTTGGTATCAGTGTAATGTTAATTTTGTAAAATGAGTTTAGTAGAAATATTCCTACTCTTCAGTATTTTGGAAGAGTTTGAGATATACAGGCATTAAGTTGTCTTCAAATGTTTGGTAATTCATCAGTAAATCATCCAGTCCTAGGCTTTTCTTTGTTGAAGATTTTTGACTACTGGGTCAAAATCTATATTCTTTAATAGTCTGCTCAGATTTTCTATTTCTTAATGATTCAGAGTTGGTAAGTTATATGTTTCTAGGAATTTCTCTATTTTCTTCTAGGTTATCCAAAGTATTGACATTTAATTGATCATAGCAGTCTTTTATGATTCTTTTTATTTCTGTGTTGTCAGTTGTAATGTATCCTCTTTCATTTCTGATTTTTTATTTGAGTTTTGTCTTTTTTTCTTTATTGGTCTCAGTAGAGGTTTGTCAATTTTATTTATCTTTTCAAAAACCCAGCTATTAGTGTGGCTGATTGTTTCTATTGTTTCCTGGTCTCTGTTTCATTTACTTCTGCTGTGATTTTTGCTACATTCTTCCTTTGGTAATTAGGCTTACTTTGTTCTTCTTTTTCTAGTTCCTTGACTATAAAGTTATGTTATATATTTGAGATCTTTCCTTTTTCTTAATGTAAGCATTTATTACTATAAAATTTCCTCTGAGAACTGCTTTTTCTATGTCTTATAAGTTTTTTTATATTGTGTTTCCATTTTTATTTAAGACTTCTGAAATTTTTTTCTTATAATTTTTTTTGACCCATCAATGAGTATTTTATTTAATGTCCTTATATTTGTAAGTTTTTCAGTTTTCTTCTAGTTTTTGATTCCTAGTTTTATACCAAAGTGCTCAGACAAGAAACATGGCGTGATTTCAGTCTTCTTAAATGTGAAAAAACTTGTTTTGTGACCTAACATACAATCTCTGTTCTGGTGAATGTTCTGGTGCATTCAAGAAGAATATGTACTCAACTGCAATGGGATGGAATGTACTTACCATATACATCTGTTAAGGCCATTTTGTTTGAAGTACAGTTACTGATTTTCTGTTTGGATGTTCTGTGCATTGACAAAAGTAAGGTAATGAATTCCCCTACTATTACCGCATTACTCTTTCTCCTTTCAGGTTTATTAATATTCCTGAATATATTTAGGTGGTTTTATACTATGTGTATAAATATTTACAAATGTTGTGTAGAGGACATGTTACAAATGTCCTCTTGTTGGACTTTGTTTGTATCACTACAGTGTTTACCTTGGAATCTGTTTTGTTACATAAATGTTTTCTTAAAGTCCACTTCATGCTGGTTTCCATTTGCATGGGATACCCTTTTGTATCCCTTCACTTTGAGCCTATATTTGTCCTCAAATCTAAATTTAGTCTCATTTTTAAAGAAGATTTTATTTATTTATTTGACAGAAAGAGAGAGAGAGAGAAAGAGCACAAGCAAGGGTAGCAGCAGAGGGAGAGGGAGAAGCAAGCTCTCTAATGAGCAGGGAGCCCCATGCAGGGCTCAATTCCAGGACCATGGGATCATGACCTGAGCTGAAGGCAGATTCTTAACCAGCTGAGCCACCCAGGCACCCTGAATTAAGTCTCTTGTAAGCAGCATATACTGGATCTTGTTCATTGTTTTCATGTATATGCATTCCATTTAGCCACTCTGTGCCTCCTGATTGTGGCATTACATTCAGTTACATTTAAAGTAATTATTGATAGGTAAAGGCTTATTAATATTGTCTTATTAATTTTCTCTGCCTGTTTTGGTGTTTCCCTTCTTCTTGTCTTTCTCTCTTGTTACCTTTCTTTGTGACTTGATGATTTTTCAGAGTGATATGCTTTGATTCTCTTCTGTTTATCTTTTGTTTTTCTACTGTAAGTTTTTGCTTTGTGAGCACCACGAGGCTTACTTAAAACATCATATGGATATAATAGTCTACTTTAATAGTAACTTAATTTAGAAAACACGAAAAACTCTTTTACCCTTCCATATTTTTGATGTCATAATTTACATCTTTATATTGTGTATACATTAGCAAATTGTTATAGTAATAGTTATTTTCAACACTTTTGTCCTTTAACCTTAATACTAGAGTTAACTGATTAACGCACCAGCATATTACAGTGTTGGAGTATTCTGAGTTTGATTGTGTATTTACCTTTACCTCTGTGTTTGATATTTTCATATGTTTTAATGTTATTAATTTGCACCTTTTCACTTCAACTTGATGTACTGCTTTCAGCATTTCTGTAGGTAGGTCTAGTGGTGATGACCTCCCTCAGCTTTTCTTTGTCTGAAAAAGTCTTAATCTCTTCTTCATTTCTCTGGGTAACGTATTCCTAGTTGGCAGCTTTCTTTTTCTCTCAGCATGTTGAACATAATACTCCTTGCTCCTGGCCTACATGATTTCTGTTAAATAAAAAAGATCCCTTTATAGCCTTATTGGGGTTCCTTTTATGTGAGGATTTTTTTTTTTTTCTGTTGCTGCTTTTTAAAAAATCTCCTATAGTTCTTGATTTTAGACAGTTTTGTTATCATGTGTCTTGGGTGCATATCTCTCTGATTGAATCTATTTGGTAATCTATGAGCTTGATAATGTTGGATTTCCCAATCTCTCCTCAAATTGGAGAAATCATCAACCATTATTTCTTCTAATTAACTTTCTGTCCTCCTCACACTATTTTCTTTCTCAAACTCAAGTAATGCATAGATTGTTTCTCTTCATAAGTTCTATGATTCATAATGGTTCCCTCCCTTCCTTTCTTTCTTCTTCCTTCCATCCAATCTCCCCTCCCTTCCCCTCCCCTTCCCTTACCCCTTCTTCCCTCCCTCCCTCCCTCCCTCCCTCTTTCTTTTGTTCTTTCTTTCTTACCTTTTTGTTTTCTGACCACACAATTTCAAATGACTGGTCTTTACCTCACAGATTCTTTCTTCGGTTTGATCTGATCTGATGTTGATATTCTGTCTCCTAGAGTTTTCATTTGATTCATTGTATGCTTTAGTTCCACATTTTCTTTTGGGTCTCTGTCAGATTTCCTGTGGAGATTATGAATTGCTTGTCCAGATTCCACTGAACTGTTTTTCTGTGTTTTCTTGTACCTCAGTGAGCATCCTTAAGACAACTATTTTGAAATCTTTATTGAGCAAATTACACATCCCCATTTTGAGGTTGTTTACCAGATAGTTACTGTGTTCTTCGGTGGTGTCATGTCCTTAATTTTTCATGTTCCTTGAAGTCTTATGTTATTGTCTTCACATTTGAAGGAGTCACCTCCTCCGGTCTCACTGACTGGCCTTGGGAGAGAAATCATTTTCCTGCATCCCTGTTTGGGATTCTAAATCTTTCTCGAGCTTCCCTATGTATATTCCTGCTCCACGTTTCTTGTTTACTTCCGGGGGAAATTCTTAATATTGAATGCTCTCTCTCCGTCTTGCATAGCCAGGCCAAGTGCTCATAACTTCCTTCTTGCTTTCCCTGGGACCTTGTTAGTTGCTCAAGTTTATTTGCTTTCTCCCAATCCTACAGAGTCAGGCCAGTTATCTGCACATGCTTGCTTGCCATTTGCTAACACTTGTTGTCTCTATCCTGGAGACATGCACAGGCAGCCCTCCACTGGGTGAGGGGATTCGTGGGGAAGGCTTGTGAAGCACTGGGGATGTCCATGGGCCATTTGGGGGATTCTGGGTCCAGGCATTTCTATTGATTGGCTCATGGGTGTGCTTCCTGATGGAGTCAGCAAAGGATTTAGCAGAATTTTCTCTCCTTTGATGCCCTCTCCTGGCTGCAGTCTTCCAGCTGCTCCCTTCCCATAAGCTTGTAGCACACCTCAGTATTCCAAATAGAATGAGAAAGAAGTGAGTCTCTTCGGCAGTGTCCTGCAGGACTGGGGAAGCTGGATGCTCACTCACATGCTCTCCCTTTTCCCTGTGGAGAAATCAAGGACCAGAATGATCTCCCTTCTGGGCATGGAGCTATGCTGCCTTAGAAGAGCGGTGACACGGGTAAAGTTAAACCATTCCTCTAATCCCCTTCAATTCATTCACTCTTGTCTTTGTTGTTTATTTGTTTGTTTTGTTTTGTTTTGCTTTACTTTCCGTTCCATTGGTGTGCTGAAACTTCCACACTGGGACTCTCATCTTAAGGGGGAAGATGGTAGAAAATGCCTATTCCATCATATTGATGACATCGCTCTCCAAGAAGATGTATTCATTTTCTTTACCTTTTTTTCTGCTAGGTTATATGTCTTTCCTAAATAAGGTGTATATGGAATTCCAAATTTGATAATCAAATCTTTCTTATATATTTTCAAACATCTTTCCCCAAGTTTTTTCTTACTTTTAAACTTCTGATTATTTGTTCTATTATCCTTTTCATTTTTATATGGAAAACTTCAGCAGTCTTTTTTTCACAGTTGGGACTACTTTTATTTTGAAACTATTATTTTCTACTTCAAAAAATATAAATTAAGATTTCTTTTTGTAATATTATAAGTTTATTTTGTTTTTATTTTTTGTTTACCTTTAAGTCTATAGTCAACAAAAATATTTATGGTATGAGGCATACTAATTAATTCTGTTTTTTTTTCCATTTATTGAATAATTCATCCTTTCACACTGACATATAATGACACGTGTATCATGTACTATGGGCCTTTTCTAAGTTACTTCTTAGCCTGTGCTTTACTTAATTTAGGCCAGTGGGTATTCTTTTAAATATTCTAACTTAAATTTTATTATAGAAAAGTTTCCTTTTAGGCAAGTACTTGTTCCCTTCTAATTTGTCTTGAACACTGGATATCCATTCATCCAAAGAAATTTCAGCATCAGATGTATAAGTTCAGTAAAAGAGACCCATTGGGACTTGGAATGGTAAAAGGATGATATTATAGAATAATTTGCAATAGTTAACATCTTGATGATACTTACATAATGTATTAACAGCTATATCTATAAAGAACTCACCATGTGCCAGGCATTTTTTTATATGTTTATATGCATTTATTTATTTTATCTTCATAACAATATTATAAGGTAGATACTTAATTTCCTCCATTTTACAGGTGGGAAAGCTAAGGCATGGAGAGTTGAAGAATCTTGTCTTATTTCATATAGGTAGAAAGTGGTGAGGTTGGCAGTGCAACCCAGTTTGTCTGGCTTCAGTCATTTTTTCCTAATGCCACTACTACTCTATGACGTCTCTTAGTTCTCTTTCCAAGTATAAGGATATACTTGTATCTTTCCCCCTTAACTTTTTTAATCTTCATGTATTACACTGCCAACTGTATAAAAACAGATAATTTTTTTCTGTTTTTATTTTTTTCCTTCCACTATTGTATTTCCAGCTCCTAGGATAGTTCCTGGAACAGATTAGATACCCAATAAACATTTCTCAGAATTAATAGATTTCAATTATGTTAAATCTTAAAGCATAGAAATACCCAGCGCTCTAAACAGTCTAGGACCCTTTGGAAAGATTCATTTTTCTATTAATATTATCCTTCTAGAAAAAATGAAACAAGATGGGATCGGGAGGAAGACAAAACCTAAGGGACTCTTAATATCACAAAACAAACTGAGGACTGCCAGTGGGAGGGGGGTATGGAGATGGTGATTGGGTTATGGACATTGGGGAGGGTGTGTGCTATGGTCAAGTGTTGTGAAGTGTGTAAACCTGGCGATTCACAGACCTGTACCCTTGGGGCTAATAATATATTATATGTTAATAAAAAATAAAAAAATTAAAAAAAACATTATCCTTCTACTATATCAATGAACAGTATATTATTTTTATTTTAAAAGCTATCCAATCATCTACTTATTTATCCATTTTCAAAGTATTCTACATTTCTGTCTGCGCCCTGAAGGTGATATTGTCACATCCCAATCAACTTCTATAAATAAAAGCCTAAAACAGAATATTTTACATGCATCTCATTTGAATTATGAAGAACTGCAAGCCTTGATAGGTTTCCTCAAGACCAGTACCCTAGGACCTAAGAATCCTTAATGTGTGTTAGGCCTTTTTCTTATAGTTATTACATCCCTATGGTGAATGCCAAGCAAACATTAGAGACTTTGTTGATAGATGTAATTTTTTTCCTTATAGTCTGATGTAAACATTTATCAGTTTGTCTTTCTGGGTAAAGAATATACCATGTCTCCATCTAACTGCTTTTCTCTTGTTACATTCAAGTTTTCACGTCGGAGAGACCACCAAGGAGCCAACACCGATGTAATCACACGAGGGTTTATTTTACAAGCTCAAGCTTGGGCCCAAGTATACCCGACACAACGGAGTAGGGACTTGGACCCCGAGGTGACATGCTTAAGCTTGGGCCCAAGTATACCCGACACAGCGGAGTAGGGACTTGGACCCTGAGGCTAGTTAAGGCAGGGGTTTTTATGGGTCATTACAAGAGGCTTGGTGGGGGGGAGGAGGAGAAGTTTCAGATTTTCTGCAGTAAGCTGATTAGCTGTTGCCGTGGTGTTGCAGGGTGGGGTACTTTCTTGGAACTAAAGCAGGGTGGGGGTCCCTGGAACTAAAGTAAAGTAGGGGAAAGTTTAGCCCTTGGGTCTGAGATGGCTGCCGAAGCTAAGATGGCTGTACTTATGCTAAGGCTAAACCTGAGGTGGGATGGCCTTAATTTTTCTCGGCCTCCACACTCAGTTTTCCTGGAACAACATTTCTCCATTCTTTGTAGATTATTGATTATAGAATTCTAGTCTAGAACACATATTGTACATAGGAATATTACTCTGAGCAACTTATTCCTGGTGAGGTTCTTTGATATATTCATTATTATACATCTCATTTGTGACCAAGCTATGTCCTTCACAGGATTGTAAAATAATTTTCTAGTTCCTCACATATTCTTTCTATAATACTCTTAAGATTTACCCATCAGCTGGATTGTTTTACTTTTTGCAAGTTTCTAATTTTGTCACCATTTAAATATACCACATGAGTATCTAACATCTTTAATCCATTTTTTTTTTTTTAGATTTTATTTGACAGAGATCACAAGTAGGCAGAGAGGCAAGCAGAGAGAGAGAGAGGAGGAAGTAGGTTCCCTGTTGAACAGAGAGCCTGATGTGGGGCTCGATCCCAGTACCCTGGGATCATGACCTGAGCAGAAAGCAGAGGCTTTAACCCACTGAGCCACCCAGGCACCCCTCTTTAATCCATTTTTAAAAGTTTTAAAATTTATATAAAGGTATTCTTTTTCTAATCATACATTGGAGAACACAGGGTTTTTTTTTTTTAAGATTTTATTTATTTATTTGACAGAGAGAGATCACAAGTAGGCAGAGAGGCAAGCAGAGAGAGAGGAGGAAGCAGGCTCCCTGCGGAGCAGAGAGCCCGATGTGGGGCTCGACCTCAGCCAGGACTGGGATCATGACCTGATCCGAAGGCAGAGGCTTTAACCCACTGAGCCACCCAGGCGCTCCTAGAATACAGGTATTAACCTGTCCTTCATACAGCGATCAAATGAAGAGGTTGATATAGCTGATCTCACTGCTTAGAGAAACCAAGAACAGTTAAGAATATGGTCCCTGCCCTATCTAAGGTTTCACAATTGAATAGAAGAGAGAATCATAAAAAAGAAAAATCACCATGTATTATACTCATTGCCATAGAGGATCAAGCTACAAACTTGGCTTCACTGAGTGGGCTAATCTAAAACTGAGGATAGGTAAAGCATTTGGAGGTGCAAAGCAAGGAATGACAGAGGAAACAACATTTGCAAGTATAATAGAGGCAGGAAAGAGTGGGAGAAGTGGACCTGGGAATGCAAAGTGACTTGAATGAAGATAAGATAGCCAGCTAGACCACAATGGGACTTTTCCTTAATAAGCAAGCTCTCAATTAAGCATCAGCTCTTTTTAAATTTCTTGTGTTTTTGAATAAAGCTTTTTTTTTTTAATAAAAAAATATGGCATATGAAGTTCTACATCCTAGTTCAAATAAGATTATGTGGAATATTCTGGGAACTTACTATAAATATTGTTCTCATGGTAAAACCATTTTGCAAATTGGGACAATTTATTAACCAATTTGTGAGATACAATCTATTTCCAATCTGGGTTCTTCCTCTAATTAGTAAGAATTTGCGTTTTTCCACTATTAAAATCTATAAGTCAAATGCTCTTCTCTGAGAACCCTTGGAGACCATTACTAGACCAATCCTCTCCAAAGTGCTGAACACTTACTTGCCTGATTAAACTCCCAAAACAGAGGTGCTGGAGTTTTCCTCTGCTTTTGTCTGTTGTTTCGTTGCTGAAGGTCAACCTTAATGGAATGACTTTGATATTTGGGGGTAAGCTCTGAGAAACATATACACTATATTCTTAAACCTGCAAACTATATTTTTAACATAATCACTATATACTTTCTGATTCAGTGCAAAAGAGTGACAGCAATCATGCTTTATCATTATCAGGAATCACTTCAATTGGATAATAAATGTTTAAAATTGTAGGTTCTCCATGATTACTGAATCTCATTTTGACTGGGTAAAATGTCATTATTAGGCAATTTCTGTGTGACCATCCCTCATTCACCTTGGATGGCTGAAAACTGATGATTTACCAACAATTTTATACTCATAATCTTGTATTTTGTATAATAACCTTTATCTTATCTTTATCTTGTATTTAAGCTTGCTTCCATAGAATTGGACAACATGATCTCTCATGGGTTAATATGGACTTGAACATGTTCTGTTTGGACTTCATTCTCCCTTTTAGTACTTGCATTCCAGAGCTCATTTCTGTCTGCTCCAAATGGCAAATCTTGATTCAACAAGAGTAAAAGCTGGAGATTTTATATCTAATATTAAGTTATACAGACAGGCAAGGCAAATCAAATTTATTGAATTTCAACGCCCCCCCTCCCCGCCAAGAAAAGAACACAAAAATCGAATGGGAAAGTCTTCATTGGAAACATGAAGGAAATAATATGATTTCCTCTGCTTGATGCTTGATTCTTACAGAGTGAAGTAACTTCTGTTGAGCAACCGTAATTAAAGATCAGTGATCTGAAAGAGCTATTTACCCGAGATCAGTGTTGATGGTATTTTAAAAGTTTGTTTCATATCAACCTCATGATGTTTATGTCATGGGAGATTTTATTTCTCAGCACCAAAAAATATTAGCACTTTCATTCAATAAAGTTTATAAAACTTCAAATATCATCCAGTAATTTCATCCTTGGCAAATGCAATATGAAGTTGAAATTTATTTCAATTACAGTTCTTTTCCCACATGCTAAAGCTATTTTAACTTTTAGAAGCATACAATTATTTCAGAATAGATCATTTTTAATGATTCATTATGTATGAGGTCATTTGACAATGCAATTAGCTTTGTGATGAAATTTCTATTCTTTTGATCATTCTGTACCTATAATGAAAGAGGAGAGTTTTACATCTAATTTTCTGAAATTAGAAGATTAAAGATAGAAACAGACTCTTGTATTTAAATGACTAGACTCAAAAAGACTACATTGCATTAGTCCTCTAGATGTGCACCTAGAATTGCAGAACTTTGACTGCTGTATTACTGGGTTTTTTTCTTCTTCTCATTATTCGTTGAACATATCCATTGATACTGTTCTGCCTGCTTCCCTTATCACCCACATTTTCAGAATGTGCTGGAGATTAAAAAATAGGTCTTGCAACTTCTCAGGAAGGACATTCATTAGTATACTGTGCACAAGACTAAGAAATGTGGCCCCAAAAGGCTAGAATAGAATTTCTGAAACTATGTGCATATGTTGCAATGTTGAATAGAAACAGTAGTTTTTTGTGACATATTTTTTATTATCATTGGCTAGATATTTACTATATATCCAGTTAAGTCGTATTATGTTTTTTATTTCCAAGCTTTGTGTTGCATACTAGTTAATCACTGAGGTGTTATATTTTTCATTTAAAATGGGTTTCAAACCAAGAGTAACTTTTATAGTTGATGAAACTTATATGGGCTTTTATTCTCCATCTAGTAAACACAAAAAGAGATTCAACTAATGTGAAAAAAAGATAAAGTGAGTTCTAGATCTATTAAGATTTTGGTTAAGGATGAAAACATAGCTGAAGCACATTATATATATGTCTTTGTGATTTAAGATAATACTCTCAAGTTACTTGCTGTTTTGGCTCATCATAAGAAAACATAATTTTATATTGAACTGACTGATGGTTAAGACTGTTAAAGCTGAATTTGTTTGTGGATTAAGTTTTATTGCCAATGGGTTGAATTTTGCTCCCCCCACAAAAGAAGCTATCCAATGAACCATCTTTAATGAAGTTGATATCAAAGTTATATAAAAATAATTTTCAGAAACATGCTTGGAAAGACTATTAAATAGGAGTATAATTATTTTCATAGGCACAAGTACAATTTCTCTGTGCTTAATGCATCTTTCAAAGTGAAATTGCTGTTAGTGTGACTGTTTTTGAATTGATAAATAAGATGAATTTTAAAAGACCACCCTTATTACAGTCAATTCCTCATTAAAAATGATTATAAAGAGATTTAGTACAATGGATAATCCCAAACTCATTCATATTGTATTTTGAAATATTTGCCCTTAGAAATGCTTGACCTACCTATAACTCCATCTGATATTTTGCAATTCCTTAATGAAGCCACATTAGCTGGGACATTAGCTGATGGCCTAAATTTCCACACTTTCCCCGAACTATAATAAGATTTACATAGCCAGAACTCTTTGTGGAGAAATTCCGCCAGAGGTTTTTGTCCTGGAAAAAACCCCAGAGGAGAATTATGTTTTCCTTGTTATATTTGTGATTTGAAGGATGAGATATTAATCTTTTATCCTAATAGAAACAGAACTCTAGCATTTGAGATGACATAAAGAAATTATACTCATACACATAAACTTAAATATACTGAGTTTTACTGACAGGAAGTTGTACTTAAGATCTTATATTAAAAGTTAATTAGTCTGAAGTATGGATTATTTTTGCCTGAGGAAAAATTAGACATGTCTGTACAATATATATGTTTGTACATATATATTGATCAAAAGTAAAATCCATATGATTATAGTTTAAATGAACTAGGTGAGAGATGTTCTTATTCCAGACTGGTATTATTTCTGCATATAGTCAAAAGCATAGACACTTTTGACAATATCTCTCTTTGTTTATATATTACCTAAGAACTCCTTTGTGCAGTTAAGAATTATGACAGAAAACCTACCCGTGTTAGTTTCCCAGGCTGTCTTAACAAAATACCTCAAACTGGGTCGCTAAAAGCAACAAAAATTTATTCTCTCAGTTATTGAAGTGACAAGTTTGAAAGGAAGGCATTAGCAAGACCAAGTTGGCTTTGGAAGTTCGAGGAAACAATCATTTGCCTTTTCCTAGCTTTTGGTGGCATCTGGAAATCCTTGGCATTCCCTGGCTTACAACTGTATCACTTTCTCTGTCTTCAGGCCTTTTTTCCTGTGTGTCCTGTCATCTTCTTATAAATAGATGTCTTTCTGGGGCTACTGCACATCCTAATCCAGTATGATCTCTTTTTAACTTTGATTATATCTGCAAAGGCTGTATTTCTAAATAAGGGCACCTTCAGAAGTAGTAGGAATGAGGTTACGAGGAAATCTTTTGTGGGGACAAATTCAACCCACTGTAGCATCCTCTTTGGAATTTCATGAGTAACATCTAGATGGATATGAATGTGTTGCTGTGATCCATTATATATTAATAAAGGGGAAATTTCCAGGTCAGAGGCTCTTCTCTCTCCCCAGTTGTCTGCATGGTTCTGTTGTACGATTATTGCTGATCTGGACACCATCAAATCTTCTGTTACTGCTCATTCTCCATGCTAGACCTCTTCTGGTTTCTACATATCTCCTACCTGCTTTTTATTCCAATCATGATTGGATCTGTAACTCCAAAACTGAGCTAATTCTGTGAGATGCAGCTATGGGCCCCTATTTTTTGTTTCATTTTGTTTTCATACTTGGGTAAGTTGGATGGGCAGATAAATAGACCAACCGTACTCCAACATATACATCAAGAGAAGTGGAGGCACATTATTTGATTGGAGACAGTCAGAAATTAGCATGTGCTAAGAGGAAAGACAGATAATTTAAAACACCAATCGTAATAGAATCAGGAATAAAAAATGTATATTCAAAATGGAAAATTCTGTCACATTTTCTGTTTGTAGCATTTTTTCACGATCTTGCTTTAATTATCAAAGAAGTACAATACTGAGGAAATTTCCTGGCAAAAAAGATCTCTAGAACATTTGTATATGCAATACTTGCTCATTTGAGATAATTAATAACTATTTTGATTAGTACATGAATATATAAATGAACTCTGTAAATTAAGACCAGGCTTCATTTTTTGGGTTTTTTTGTTTTTGTTTTTGTTTTGTTTTTTAAAGATTTTATTTATTTATTTGACAGAGATCACAAGTAGGCAAAGAGGCGGGCAGAGAGAGAGGAGGAAGCAGGCTCCCTGCAGAGCAGAGAGCCCGATGTGGGGCTCCGTCCCAGGACCCTGAGATCATGACCTGAGCCGAAGGCAGAGGCTTTAACCCACTGAGCCACCCAGGCTCCCCGAGACCAGGCTTCATTTTTAAATGATTCTTTATAAGACTTGTAAATGTCATTTTACTATCTTTGTAATTGAATATAACTTGGATTATACTAGTTGTATGGCCTCCCTTCATTTAGCACATTCCCCTCAAACTGCCCCACCAAAATCATCTTCCTTTCTAATATCTAATGAATAAATACTGACATCCTTCTGGGAATTTGTATATACACACACACATACACACACACCCCAAATGGCAGGACTACTTTCAATAACTTGATTTTTATATTTCAGCCCACTCCTTAAATAATATTATCTTTACAGACCTAGATATCACTTATAGTAATTAAAATAATTATATATTTTTCTAAAAGGAAATATTGTTACCTGTAAGAAAGCCGTTTCTTCAGTCAAAACAAAGGAAGTGTGAGCCACATAAAGGTAGCATGTAAAGAACAGAATTCAGTGTGTTTATTTTTCTGTTTTTATTTTTGTCTCTTAATCTTTTGTGGTCTTTCTAGAAGAAGGATGTTTGAGCCTTTCTTACATACAAAGATCAGTCACTTATGAGATAATAATATTAAAAATCTGCACTAATCTTGTTCCATTTTCTCAGGGATTTCTTTCGGAATCCTTTACCAAATGCATTCCCAAAGCCTTTAATTTGTTGAGATACTACAAGTCTCCAAGCAGACACCACTTTTCGATGAGATGCAGAAAAGGGTGTGTGATGAATATTTCTTGGAGAATGAGGAGTTAATGAATGAACACGTTTTCAAAATTTGAAAATCTCCAAACTACTATTTTGTGTTCTATTGCGTGTAAGGCAGGCTTTATTCTTACAGTTAATTCTAAGTATTTATTAAATAAAAGGTGCACTTATATGTAGAAATGTAAGATTGTAGACTTTTAAAAAAAAAGATACACCAAAAAATGTATTCACGTGGTCCTTTTTGAAGAAGATTACGAGCCATTAACGTGTCAATGAAAATGCAAGATTCACATGATTATTTTCCCAACTCTTACCCAAAGCTAGCAGTAGTATTGCATTTCAACAACTGCAAACTGAATGATAGCTCATTAAAAAAAAAAAAGGAATAATGATGTTATAATCTTCCAGTGAATCAGTTTTCCAAAACGAAACATTTTTGTGATCAAGAAGAAATATTAGCGATTCCTGAGCTCCTCATTACTTATTTGCATATGGCTCTAACGAAATAGATGAACGACGGGAAGTTTCTTGTCTGTATGGTTTTAAGCAAATACTCATTCTTACTGAGAACTAGAACATTCCTGAGTGGAAGAGCTCACGGGCAAAGTGTCAAAGTAGGGCTGAATCCTACATGGTATTGTCATAAGACCATTTATCACTGTTTTAAAGCAATGTGCTTTCTTAGTTAGCTCTGAAGTTTTGTGATTCTGGGATATGTATTATCTCAAACAAGGTCTTAGCCTGGAGGACACTGGGAGCACATTTCGTTTAATAGAAAGAGCACACAGACTTGCTATCAAACTCCTGACAGATCTCTTTGCTTGGAACATTTGACACAAGTTGGCTATTCAGTTATGACAGCTGTTAAGAGGAAGTTCAAGTAGAATTCCCTGCTCTTAGTTGAAATACTAGAAGTTCAGAGAAAACATGGGTGGTGCACCCTTGGCTGTTTCACCTGCTTTATCTCTAGAGACCCGCAGCCTGGACAGTACATGGGTGTTCACTATGGACATTGGCATTGGCTCTACACTTCCTGTTTCTCCCTCATATTTTGAATGTTCCGGGTTAGCACTGGGTCCTCTTGATAAGAATGGGTCCTACTGGAAGTATGGCTTGATGTCATTCAATGGGACACCATCTGAAGATTCCCAAATCCTATTTAAAAAAAAAAAGGAAAGAGAGAGCAGGAGGGAGGGAGGGAGAGAGCTGGGTTACTATATGCTTATTCTTAAACTAAAGAGAGCTCATGTTGCCTTGTGTGGGAAAGTATGTCACGGTCAAAAGGGTAGGACGGGAAGGGGGACCAAGCAAGGAGAAAATCTGAAAATCAAGGAATCACCTTACTGAAGAGCTTTGGGGAGAGCTGCCCTTTTCCTTGCTACATGTTAGGGAGCAATCAGACCGGAGAAGATGCCGAGGTGGTCATCATAGCGGAGCGATCACCGCAGTGTGGGCGGGGGAGGTCGGCTCGCCCCGGCCTCACCTGGGAGCGGGGCTGGCAGTGCATAGTGTCCCGATGACTCACGCAGGCTCTGAGTGCCGGTTCCCTGTATCCAGCCTCCTGTGTGGGCGGGATGCTGAAGTCCTGCGAAATGGAAGTCACACATGTATATTCGGTTTGCAAGGAAGAAAAAGAGAAATATATGCGTTTTGAGGAGGAAGAAATTCCATTCGCTGGAAATTTGTTAATTTGCACGTTGGCAAACTGCAAACATACACCTCGACATGAAAAGGAGTCCTGTGGATTTTTACATATAAGTGCAAATTAGAAAAGTGCTACTAGTTCAGTCATGTATGAGGGCGAAACACGCGGTGTTCAGCCCTCCGCTACATAATGAACGAGAAATTCTTTTCTCGTCTAACAATAACTTATGCACTGTTTGTGTTTCTACTTTGTTCCTTTTTCTTTTGTAATAAACAGTTACGTAATTTGAGAGCCGGTGATAGTGAAGTTATTTTAAATGTAGCTTTTACAATAGATTTTTTTGAGAATAGGTAAATTTTAAAATATCTGAGCATTTCTTTTTCTGGCGAAGAAGCATCTTCTTCAAGAGCCAATAGTACTTTTTTCTTTTCTTTTCTTTTTTAAGGTTATTTATTTATTTATTTTGACAGAGAGAGACCACAAGTAGGCAGAGAGGCAGGCAGAGAGAGAAGAGGAAGCAGGCTCCCTGCTGAGCAGAGAGCCCGATGTGGGGCTCGATCCCAGGACCCTGGGATCATGACCTGAGCTGAAGGCAGAGGCTTTAACCCACTGAGCCACCCAGGCACCCTCCAATAGTACTTTCTTTTTGTTACAAAGCAAAGGAGAGTCTTGATGCTCTTGTCTGTTAGCAGAGATAATTACTATTCCTGCTAAAAGTGTTCTTTAGCAATGAGATGGATGTGAAATCCACACTTTTTAACTACTTTTACTTGATACTAGGTGGCAAAAAATTTAAGGGAGGAAATACTGCTTTTATAAGAAGTATTGCCCCTGTAATGAAGGTGGGGCACGTCGTTTTATTAATTGGTTCCTTTTATATTCATTTGTTTGATTTTGTAATAAATATTCCTTGAGTGTACGCTAACCAGTGGATCTGGTACATTCTGTTTGAAGACACAGATGCTTAACTTCTAATTGCAGATTAAGTAACTATGACCTGTAAGTGTTATAGAAGAGAAGGGCAGAGTAATAGGAGAGAGTGTAACAGGGAGTCAGACCTTGAGAACTTTTAAACAGAGCACTGACAGATAGGAATTATCTGAGCTTGGTGGGGAAGGGAGGAAAGGAAGACTTTCCAGGAGGCAGAGGGAACAGCATGTGCAAGACTTTGAGGCTAAGAGGAACTGGCTCTTTTACAGAAAGGAAAGAAGAGATGGATAGCTAGAAAGCAGAACACAGACTGGGAATGGCCCTCAGGATGAGGCAGGGCTTTGGAAATCATGTCAAGAATTTTGCTCTGTGTTATTTGTTGTCAAGAGAAGCCTTGGGAGGGTTTTTAAAACATGTAATAAACATAGGATTTGAGGCTGGAAGATAATCTTAGCTTCATATGGTACCATTTTACATCTTAAAGGGCTAAGGCCCTAGAAGGTGAAGGGTTTTTCCTCAAGTTCCTGATGCAAGTTAGTGTGGAAGGCAGAAATATTTTTCCTAAATTCCTCGGAATATTTTCAGTGGAGGCTCACAGCTACAAGTTAAGAGGCCTTGGCCTCTTCTCCTGCACAGGTAAGTTTCAATGGGAAAAGCAGTGGAAACAGACAGTAGTGTCGCATTTATGGCAAGACTCATAATAACCGATGGGGAGCTATTGGGTCAAAAGAGATGACGACATCTAAGAATGTTTTGTGCTAAATTAAAGTTCATATACATTCATATTTGAAATCCATCTGGAAAAAGATTATATATACTACCTGCTTTCCATTTCCCCATCCCCATGAAGCATCCACTCCAAGATGCTATTTAATTGCATTTATCTCATTTATAAGTAACAACAACAGAAAACTTGTAGCTGATTCCCATGATTTAATGGCTCTCACAGTTTAAGAAATGTTGAAATCTAGACAAAAAGGCAACGTTATCTCTTAAGTGAGAGTATTGGCTCTGAATCCTAACAACCTGAGTTGAAAATATAGCTTCATATAGTCTACATCTGGAAGTGTGGCAAAATGACTTAACCTCCATATTCTTCAGAGGGGATGAGAGAGAGAGGGAGAAAGATATTGAGTTTCTATGGATTAAAATAATATTAATTTAATTAATCAAATTAATAAGTCTATTTCCAGTCATGTAGTAAGCATATAATAAATATTAACCAGTATAGCTATTGTTACTAGAAAAGACAAACTTTAGGGGCACCTGGGCAGTGCAGTCATTTAAGCCTCTGGCTCATCGTTTTGTCTCAGGTCTTCATCCAAGGCCAGGAGTTTGAGCCCTGAGGCTGGCTTTGTGCTCAGCAGGTAGTCTACTTAAGACTCTCTCTCCCTGTCCCTTTGCCCCTCCACCCCTTGCTCTCTGCTCTCTTTGTAAAATAAATAAATAAATCTTTAAAAAATGAAAAGGCAGACTTTAAAGAATTAGCTGGATGGGGACAGGCAGGGACCAAGAGCTATGACAAACCTGGTCTCATAATTCCTTATTAATATTGAATCTGCCATCTTCCCTGGACAGGGAGGTGTAAACTCAATTTCCTTACTGTGGATGAGGGAGAAAACGCTTCCGTTTAGTCAAGATAATTGGATTTATCGCAAGTAATTTATTTTATGAAATGACTATTAAAATATCCAGACCTTACCCTTATTTACCTCACAGTCTACATATACACACAGACACGATAGGTTCTTCAAACTAATTAAATACTTACATCATCACAAAACCTGCTTCCCAGGCCTGTCCATCTTCCTCGGTTATCAGAGTCATCTGCTTTGTCCTTTATGATGCATTCTGCCCTACAAGGCAGATATCCTGGCCATCTTGGACTTGTGATCCCTGGATTCATGGAGAAAATTGATGGAGAAAGGAGAGAATTTGTGAGAATAACACCGAAGACTTCTGTCCTCATCCTCTATGACTTCTGTGAGCTCAGCTTCTGAGATTCACCAGTATAATGTAATGCAGATATAGGTTCCTTTATGTTATGTTTCCGGTAGAAGCCAAAGGGCCATGACCTTTGGCCGTGAACATTACCGCTTCAGCCAAACTTTGTGACTGTTCCCTAAAAAAACTCATTTACATCCAGAACCTCCCAAGTGTCTGTTCCCTGTGTCTTTCACATCTAAAATTTGCACCTTGCCCTGCCCTTCTCTCTGTCATACAACTCTCCCCATATTTTAGTAC
The DNA here is from genome assembly GCF_010015895.1 of Lontra canadensis. Classification (NCBI taxonomy): domain Eukaryota; kingdom Metazoa; phylum Chordata; class Mammalia; order Carnivora; family Mustelidae; genus Lontra; species Lontra canadensis. The sequence goes on from NW_022631033.1 coordinate 11,221,948, forward strand.
TAGGTTACCATCTGTTGAAAACTTCCCCTACCGCCAAGCCAAATAAGGTTTCTAGTCACCGAATTCTTAAAGAAATATATCTCTGCTTTTCTAATTTAAAATTCTCCCAAAGAAGACATACAGATGGCCAGCAGATACATGAAATGATGCTCAACATCACTCCTCATCAGGGACATGCAAATCAAAACCATAATGAGCTATCACCTCGTGCCTTTCACAGTGGCTAAAATCAACAATACAAAAACAATAGGTATTGGCGAGGATGGGGAGAAAGGGGAACCCTCTTGAATTGTTAGTGAGAAGGCAAACTGGTTCAAATACTCTGGAAAACATGACGGACATTCCTCTAAAAGTTATGATCCAACCATTGCCCTACTAGGTATTTACCTCAAAATACAAAATTATGAATTCAAAGGGATACATAGACCCCCGTGTTTATAGAAGCATTATCTAGAATAGCCACATTATGGAAATGGCTCGATATACCTCTATTGATGAATGTATGATGAAGTGTGAATGTGAATGTGTATATTTAAATAAATATAAATATATATAATGTATATATAATGAAGAATATATAATGAAGTGTATGAATGCATATATAATGATGATATATAATGAAGTGATATATATTATAGATATAGATATATATTCCATTGTGTATATATTTGCACACAATGGAATATTACTCAGCTACAAAAAAGAATGAAATCTTGCCATTTTCAGTGACGTGGATGGAGCTGGAGAGGATTCTGGCAAAAGCAAAATGAGTCCGAGAAAGACAAATACCATGCAATTGAGCTCATATGTGGAATTTAAGAAAGAAAACAAATGAACAAAGCGGGAGAAAGAGAGAAATAGGGGCAAACCAAGAAACAAACTCTATAAACGATAGAGAACTTATGGTTATCAGAATGGGTGGGTGGGTGGAGGGGTCAAACAGGTGACAGGGATTAAGGAGGGCACTTGTGATGAGCACCCAACAATGGATGGAAGAGATGAATCACTATATTTTACACCTGGGACTCATACTACACTGTATGTGAAGTAATTGGAATTTAAATTTTTTAAAAAATGAAACAATGGAACTATGCCACTAAATTAACCTTTCACAGATAGGGTGTGTTTCTTCCTTCAAAGTCAAACCTAATTTCCTGGTGAGCCAAGATTGTGACTTGTACTTATTTGTGTTCCCAGGGATATCCGACAGAGACTTATTGAAAATCACAGATTTAAAGATTACACTTACAAATAATTGATTGGTGGGCAGGCCACTTCTGTTCCATCCTTCCCACCTTAAAAATTATAAACAGTAAGGTTGGTCTGAAACCTGGCAAATCCATAGGATTGCTTATTGCTGTGTTTTAGGGTACCTGTATATAACTTCCACACAGACTGAAGTGAAAAAAAAAAAAAAAAAAAAAAACACCAGAAGGAGTTTTCATATTTACATATCATTCAGCCATGTGAAGAGAAGATGATTCTTACAAACCCCCAAAAGAGAGTTTTTCACATTTTTCATGTTTAAAGTACATAAAGTCAGTAAGTTCACAGGCAAACACAGAGCTTGTGCTTTTAAGAGCAGAATCTTGGGGTTTACCTTACCAAATCACACTATGTATGCAAATGTCATTTGAATGCGACTGAGTTGCATGGTAAGCAGTATAAAAATCTCAGGGGTCAAAGATATGAAAATATTTGCAGCATGAAAATCACAGAGGCAAATGTTTGAGGTACGGATGTGTGTACTAAAACAGGTCGTGTTGAGATTGATTCATCTATTTTATCCAGGCTTTATTTGGAATTGTTTACTAGGATTTTCTCTTCTTTCTTTCTTTTTTTTTTTTTCTTAGTGTGTGTGATTTGGGTTTCAGTTCTACAATGAATTCAAAATGGTGTTCCAGAATCAATATTAGTTTCAAATATAGTATATGTTTCCTATGAGGATGGTAGGGGATTTGTACAACTCTCTAGAAACACTATAAACTTAATCTAAAAGATTTTTTTGTTTGTTTTGTTTTTGTTTTTTTCAGGCTAGGGTACATTATAATTCATATTTATGAATTTTTATTTTAAAAAGAAAAGCAGGGGGCACCTGGGGTGCTCAGTTGTTAAGCGTCTTCCTTCAGCTTGGGTTGTGATCCCCGGGTACTGGAATCGAGCCCCACATCAGGCTCCCTGCTCGGCAGGAAACCTGCTTCTCCCTCTCCCAAATCCCCTGCTGTGTTTCCTCTCTCCCTGTGTCTCTCTCTGTCAAATAAATAAATAAAATCTTTAAAAAAGAAGAAAAAGAAAAGCATATGCCCGTAAAAAATCTACTCTTAATTTTTATACACTGTTGCCTTCTTTGGAAAGTAGAAAAAAAATAACATTTTTTCTTCTTGAGTTTTTCTTTTCCACCTCACCTGGAAATTGTTGATTTCTTCATGTGTTTTTATTATTTCCCTTTTTTTCTTTCTAAAGCTTTTTTTTTTTTTTTTTTTAATTAGAGAGAGAGAGCTGGGGGAGGAACAGGGAGGGAAGGAGAAGCAGACTTCCCACTGAGTGAGGGGCCCGATGCGGGGCTTGATACCACGACACTGAGATCATGACCTGAGGTCAGATGCTCAACAGACTGAGGCACCCAGACACCCCATATTATTTCCTTTTTAGCTTGTTTTACAGAAATGTCTGTTATCTGATTTTTGATTTGTTAGCATACTCTTAAAATATTATTAACCTGATCGTTACAGTGACTTTTTAATTCCTTGAAACATGTCTATGGAAATCTGAACTGAAACCTATCTCTGGATATCAGACACATAAGAAAAATCCAGGAACCAAACCACTTAATGTCATGCGTTTTGTAAATTCTGCAGAGGCAGACAGGTTTACGGATTCTTTACACGTATTTAGGTGAATTTTTAGAGAAACAGATTTCTCCTTAAATCTTTCCCAGGCATTTACAACAATTCTTCCCAATCTTTTATCATTTGAGTCATTTTTGCCCATGCTCAAAATTGTTGCAGCAGACTTAAATGAATTAATAGACACAAAACAGAATTAAATAAAAGAATTAATTTATAACCCAATGGCCCTCACAGCATGAAAACACACAGCGCATCTGTTAAGCCATCCGACTGTTACATTATTTGCTTGGTAGCTTTTCAGCTTTGTGCTATTGCTTGAAGAGAGGTTTGCTTTTACAACCAAGAGGAAAAGCTCCTGCCTATTTCTTGCCCAGCAGCCTGGTGATGTCTGTAGGTCTGCTTGTCTGCCTTCTTCTTCCCGCTCACCTCAGCGCTCCCGTGATTAGACAAACACTATGCAAACAAATTACTCACCATTAGCATATATGTCTTTTGCATAATTTTTATAACATGCTGGTTGTGCCCAGCCGGTGCTGTGGTTAAAAACCACTCAAATGGCCATGATCGAGACTCAGACCTAGGTCTTTAAATACTTTTCAGTTATTTGAGGCTCTTGAATACCTACAGACAAGCTGAACAGGCAAACACAACCAAGTGTAAAAGGAGAACATTTGGTCTAAGTTGTTTTTTTTTCCGAGATTTAAATCAGTTATTAATTGAGTGTTTACTAAGCACAGAGATAGAACAGTGAAAAGCTCTCCTTTAAGTTGCATTTCAGTGAGAGAAATAACAAAAAAAGTAAAATAAAATCATGAGTGAATAAATAAGGTAGTTCGATCATGATTAGTGCTATGAAGGGACAAGATGCTTCTTCTAAGAAGGCAGCATTTTACTGAAAGAGCGCTAATGGAAAGATGCAGGCAAAAAAGATAAGAAATATCAAAATCTCAAAGACATAGAAGTCTTAGTGTGCTCAAGGAACAGAAGGTAGACTGGCACAGACTGCAGATTGGGTATGAAGGAAAGAGTGAACTGAATTAGCTTGGAAAGGCAAGAGAAAGTCACATTCTTTTTTTTTTTTTTTAAGATTTTTATTTATTTATTTGACAGACAGAGATCACAAGTAGGCAGAGAGGCAGACAAGGGGTGGGGGATGAGCAGGCTCCCTGCTGAGCAGAGAGCCCAATGTGGGGCTCTATCCCGGGACCCTGGGATCATGACCCGAGCTGAAGGCAGAGGATTAACCCACTGAGCCACTCAGGGGCCCAGGAAGTCACATTCTTTAGGGCTGCTATAGGCCCTAATAAAGAGATTGGGGTTTTCCTTTATATACACTAAATACAGAAATGAGTAAATACAGAAATGAGTAAAAGATTTGAAGGAGAAGGGGGTGAAATTATTTGATTTGTATCTTTTATAATCTCTACCTGCTGTGTGGGTTGGAGGAGAAAGAGCAGGAGGAAAACTCCAGAGAGGGTGGTGTCTGGAACTGAAAGGAGGCCGGGAGGATGGCGAAAAGCAGACATGGTCAAAACTTTTTGTTCAAGGAGGACACGTAGATCTGGGGGAAAAGTAAGATTTGGGTGATGAGGTGGACACAGAGATTCAAAGCTGTGGATGGTGCAGTCCTCCCTTACATTGACAGAGAGACCCAAGGATCAGGTAAGGATAAGTTGGGGATTGGGAGCCTCATGTGGTGTCTGACCATGCGTGGTTTGAAGGCGTGAATGACCAGACGTTTCCATGTACAGTCAAGTAGGCATGTTGATATTTTGGGCTCGGGCTCTGACAGTGGTATGAGAACACAGGTCATAGAGTGGGATTTAAACTCGAAGAAGTGAGAGGCAAGAGACCGGACCTCAGGGCTGAACTCTCAAGCTCTCCAGCAGAGACAGGGCCAGAGGAGGAGAAAGCGAAAACCAGAAGGGACACGGAAGGAAACCTAAGAGAGTGTGGTCTCTCGTAAACCAAGTGAGTGCTTCAAGCAGGAGGAGGTAGTCAAATATGTGGAGTGATGTTGGGAGATTTCATGAGATAAAAACAGAAACATGCCCGTCTGTGTTGGTATCACTGACAATGGCGGTCAGACGAGGAAGAAAACGCCATATTGGTGTGTGGTGAAGAATGAATCGGAATATGTGTGTGGGGGTGGGTGGGTGGACCACAGAAGGAGAATGCAGACAACTTCTCTTCAGAAGTTTTCCAGGAAGGATTGAGGGAAATGTGAGAAGCTGGCGTAAAGACTCGAGAGATCAGGGTACACGTTTAGACTGGTTGGAATTGCTCAGGAGGGCTGGGGAGCTTAGTGATGGAGGACCGAAGGAGCGTTGTAAGAGAAAGGATCTCAAAAAGGGGACAGGGGACTGCAAATTTGATTTTTTTAATAAAGCAAATAATTTTGCTTTAAAAATGTTTCTTAAACGAAACATTGTTTTGTTTTCCTGCAGATGAAAGCCTAGAAGTTTTAGAGGAAACTCTCGCCTTCGATCTTGGGCTCAGTAGCCCTGCCGTACTCTAAATTGTTTTCCAGATTAGCAGTAATGCATGTAAATTAAGTGGCACATAATAGAGGCTTAGAGATTGCCGGTGTCCTCCAGTTAACATGGGGCTGCAGTTACAGAACAGTATTTCGTGCGTTTAATACCTCTGTTTCCACATTTTCTTAATTCATTTGGCCTGGTCATTTAGAAACATTGGTGGAATCTTCAAACAAACCTGCTGAATTCATTGATAAAGTGATTTATTCAACATGTTTTAGTTTCTTTGAAGCAAAGATTTCAATGGCCCTATTATCAAATGAAATCTTAGGTTAGTGCCATCTGTCAGGTTTGTTAAATGACAATTTATATTCCATGTGTCTAAAAATTTATGACATATCAATTGGCAGTTATGAAAAATCAGCAAAAGCCAGGGCACTTTGATTAAGTACCCCTTCAATACAGACACTGCTCTCTGAAGCAAGAAAATACATAAAGTGTATATGGCCATATTTAGAATTTGCTTAGGATACCAGAAAACTCTCTCTATTTAAATAATTTTTAATATTCCTTTTAATATATCTGTGAGATTCTTATTGTCTTACCAATAAACTTTTTCCTTCAAAGCACACTTAACGGTACTTAAAGATGCAGCATTATATTAGTCTAACATTCAATCAACATGTGATTCTTCCTTTTTTTTTTTTTAAGATTTTATTTATTTATTTGACAGACAGAGATCACAAGTAGGCAGAGAGGCAGGCAGAGAGAGAGGGAGGGAAGCAGGCTCCCTGCTTAGCAGAGAGCCCGATGCGGGGCTCGATCCCAGGACCCTGAGATCATGACCTGAGCTGAAGGCAGCGGCTTAACCCACTGAGCCACCCAGGCGCCCTGATTCCTCCTTTTTAATTACCTCTGTACTATCTTAGCGTTATTTGTTGCTACTTATATTTGTATGTATTTTTATCTCTTGATAGTCTGTTTGCATATTTCATATATTAGATTTTCCCTGTATCGTGACTGAAGGAACAGTTTGCTCCCTTATTGCAATTTACTATTACTTGAATGACCTTGAATTTTCTTGTTAAATGGGAAAAATCGGATACTCATAGTTTCAAATACAGCAGGTAATACTAAGAAGCTGAACTAGGACTTCCAAGATTTTTCAAGTGTATTTTTTACATTGTAGTTTCTTGCTGTTACATGATGTCACCTTCTAGATGAATAAAGAAAATCCTATTTTCTATAAGCAATTACTAAAACTCTCCCTCATCTGTTTCTGGAATGAATGGAATCACCATGATTGTTCCTTTGTAAACGCAGAGCTGACAGGTACGTTAGAGACCATACATTTATCTCCTTTTACTTAGAAGGTGGGAACTGAGGCTTATGTGGCTGATGGCAATCCCAGACACCTGGTAAAAGTGTTATTTATCTAACACAACTGACTTTTGAATGCTGAGGATTTAAATCTAACAAAACAAAAAGGATCATTTTTAAATTAGATTTTATGTTAAGGAAATTTTGTTCCTTTTTATTCATGTGTCTAAGTTCATCACCAGTCTTCATTTGCGAAGTTTGTACCGCCAGATCTCATGTTGTAATGACAGGAAAAACAACTTTGCTCCAAATATGGGAACACAGAACACTTGAGACATATCACTGATGAAGCTATTATGAAAATAAAATCTTTTACCACCATATGATCTTAGGAATGCTGAAAAAAAAAAACAAAGACCATTGATAATATGTTTCTTTATAACTATTTCAATTATTTTCTGTGATGAGTGTGTATCCAAAATAAATGACAAAACTAATTAACCATGGGAAAGTAGCTAAATCTCTGTTAATATTTACTCTAAAAAATACATGTGCAGAAAGAAATCAAAATCATCACCTAATATATATAATTTGTTGTCTCTGTTACTTAAGTAAACAACTGCCCATACAAGATGTTCTATAAAGATAAAAATTATAGCTTATAAATACGGATTTCTTTTTTATAGAACTAATGGACAGGCACATCAAGATAGTAAAGAATTCCTCAATAAACAAATTTAGAGACTATTTCAAATTAATCTATAACTTACTACCACTCATTTTAACATTGCACAGGATTTTACATGGTACATAATATGAAAATTCAGATGCTCATAATATTCTCATTTAAAATAACTTCTAGAGGCACCCGGGTGGCTCAGTCAGTTAAGCAGCCAATTCTTGATTTAGGCTCACGTCATGATCCTGGGGTCATGGGATCAAGCCCCCCCACCTCAACCTGGCTTTGCGCTCAGCAGGTGGTCTGCTAGAGATTCTCTCTGTCCCTCTGCTTCTGCCCGACCCCGCCTTGTGTGCATTTTCAGTGAAAAATATAAAATCTGGGATAAATACTCAAGAGTAAAATTTCTGGGTTATATGGTAGATGTAGATATGCCAACCTACTTTCCTGGTGGCTGTACCATTTCACTTTAATGATCTGCAGAGTATGAGTGACCCACATCTCCACAGGTTTCCTAGCATTTGGTGTTGCCCCTATTTGTTTTTTATTTTAGCCATTCTGCTAAGTGGAGAAGGATAACTCATGGTGGTTTTAATTTTCATGTACCTAATACAGAATGATGTCATACATGAGCTTATTTTCCTTTTTTTTTTTTTTAAAGATTTTATTTATTTATTTGACAGAGAGAGAGATCACAAGTAGGCAGAGAGGCAGGCAGAGAGAGAGGGGGAAACAGGCTCCCCGCTGAGCAGAGAGCCCGATGCGGGGCTGGATCCCAGGACCCTGAGACCATGACCTGAGCTGAAGGCAGAGGCTTAACCCACTGAGCCACCCAGACACCCCCATGAGCTTATTTTCTGACTGGATATAGTCCTCAGTGAAATTTCTCTTCATGTCATTCTTTTTTTCATTTTTAAAAACTTTACTTATTGAGATAAAATTCACATAATATAGAAATAACCATTTGAAAGGGCCCACTTCAGTAGCATTAAGCACATTCACAATGTTACTTCCAACCGTCATCTTTATCTAGTTCAAAAACATTTCCATTGCTCCAAATCAAACTCTTTACCCAAGATACTGTCTCTCCCTATTTTTGATTGGGTGTAATTGGATTTTAATTTGCCATTTATAGCTGGATTATTTTTTCAATGTTGAGTTTGAGGGTTCTTTATATACTCTAGATTCCAGTTCTTTGTCAGATATTTGGTTGGCAATTTTTCTTCCAGTCTGTGGATTATCTTTCCATCTTCTTCACAGAGTCTTCTTCGGGGCAAACTTTTGTAATTTTTGTGCCGTTAAGCTAACTTTTTTTTCCCTCTTCGGTATCATGCTTTTGGTGCATGAAAATTTAAGAAATCTTTGCTTAGACTTAGATCTAAGTTAATTGTTCTTTTTATTTTTCTTTCTAGTAACCTTAGAGTTTTATGTCTTACATTTAAATCTGTGATCCAGGGGCGCCTGCGTGGCTCAGTGGGTTGGGCGTCTGCCTTCGGCACGGGTCATGATCTCAGGATCCTGGGATCCAGCCCCGCATCAGGCTCTCTGCTCGGTGGGGAGCCTGCTTCCTCCTCTCTCTCTGCCTGCCTCTCTGCCTACTTGTGATCTCTCTCTCTGTCAAATAAAAAAATAAAATCTTAAAAAAAAAATCTGTGATCCATTTTGAGTGAATGAGGTATGAGGATTAGGTCAAAGTTCATTTCTTTTTGCCCATTACTCCAGAACTGATTTTTGGAAAGTATCTTTCCTTCCTGGAAGTACTTTTAAACATTTGTTAAAAATCAGCTGAGGGGAGCCTGGGCGGCTCAGACAGGTAAGCGTCTGTCTTCAGCTCAGGTCATGATCTTGGGGTCCTGGGATCCAGCCCTGCATCGGGCTCTCTGCTCGGTGGGGAGCCTGCTTCCTCCTCTCTCTCTGCCTGCCTCTCGGCCTGCTTGTGATCTCTGCCTGTCAAATAAATAAATAATCTTTAAAAAAAAAATCTTTAAAAAAATCAGCTAAGCATATTTGTGTTGGTCTAGTTCTGATTTCTCTTTGTGTCTCATTGTCCTATGTGTTATCCCTCTAGGAGTATGGCACTGTCTCCTTGCCTATTGTATCTGTACAGTAAACCTTCATGTCAGGTGAAGTGATGCCCACCCCTTTTTTCTTCTTGGTCAAGATTATCATGTTATTTTAGGGTCTTTACCTTCTCACGTAAATTTTAGAATAGCTTGTCTTTGACTATACAAAAATGCTTACTGAAATAGAAATTGCATTAAAACTGTATGTCAGTTTGAGGAGAATTGACACCTCTCTATCTTGAATCTTTTGATCCTTAAATATGGTTAAGTTTTAACATTTATTTAGGTCTTAAAAAATGTTCTATCCGTGTTTTGCAATTTTTCAGAAAACTGATCTTGTATAAAGTTTAAGTGTATATCTAAGTATTTCATTTTCTTTTGATGATTTCTTTTTAAGATTTTATTTGAGATAGAGAACATAAATGGGCAGTGGGTGTCAGTGAGGGGAGAGATAGAGGGAGATGGAGAAGGAGGCTCCCTCCTGAGCATGGAGCCTGAGGTGGGCTCAATCCCAGGATGCTGAGATCATGACCTGAGCTGAAGTCAGATGCTTAACCCATTGAACCACCCAGGCACCCTACTATTGTTGATTTATGAGCAGTACTCTGAGGGGTCAGTTTTGGCAAATAGAAATATGATTTTTTTATCTTGTATCCTATAACTTCGGGATTCAGTTATTAGTTCTATGATTTGTTTTTGTAGATTCAAGCTTTTGTATGTAATTTTCTCTGGTATTAAAAACACTTCAATTTCTTTATTTCCAATTTGTGTACCTTTTATTTATTTTCTTGCATTGTTGCACTAGTCAGAATGCTCAGTATTATATTGACCAAAAGTGGTGACAACGGACATTATTGCTTCATTCCACATCCTAGGAAGAAAGTATTCAGTTTTTCACCATTATGTGTGGCTTTTGCTGCAGTTTTTTGTAGATATTTTCTCTCAAGGTAGGTTAGTTTTGCTCTAATCCTAACTTAAGACCTTTTATCATAAATGAATGTTAAATTTTATTAAATGTTTTCTCTGCTACAAATGATGTGATCAGAGGATTTTTCTTCTACCTTGTTGGCACAGTGTTTACATCATTTGATTTTTAAAATGTTGACCCAGCTATGCAAACCTGGAATGAATCCACTTTGTCATTCTGTATAACTTTTTAAAATCCATTTCTTGATGCAGTTTGCTAAATTTTGTTGAAGATTTCTATGTCTAAGTGCATGTCAGATATTCTCTTTTTTTGTATTGTATTTACTATATTGACCATCTTTATAACACTGGCATCATAAAATGAGTAAAGAACTGCTTCTTTCTTCTGTGTTTTCTGTATAATCAGTATTACTTCTTCTTTAAATAAAGATACAATTCTACAATAAACCATCTGGGCCTGAAAATAACTTTTTAAGGAGTTTCTAATTATAATTTCAATATCTTTAGTTTTTATGGCGTTATCAATGAGAAATATTTTACATTAATTAGGTTTTGAATTTATACTCTTTTTTTTTAAAGATTTTATTTATTTATTTGACAGAGATCACAAGTAGGCAGAGAGACAGGCAGAGAGAGAGGAAGGGAAGCAGGCTCCCCGCTGAGCAGAGAGCCTGATTTGGGGCTCGATCCCAGGACCCTGAGATCATGACCCGAGCTGAAGGCAGAGGCTTTAACCCACTGAGCCACCCAGGTGCCCCACTGAATTTAATACTCTTTAAGGAATTGTTCCATATCTTTGAAGTTGTTTATAATACTCCCTTGTTATCTTTTTCATGTCTTCAGAGTCTCTGGTGTTTCCTGTTGAAGACGGGAGTCTCACCTTGGATGTAGTAGCTTCCCTAGCTCAGCACTTTTAGTGGTGTGATCCTCCCTGATTAGGTTGGTCAGAACTTCCCAAGTTGGGCATTTTTGTGGTGGGATCTCCTTATGAATGGTCCCTTGACAACTCAGCCCTCTTTGTTTCAGAGTTTCTGTGCCAAGGAGGTGATTCTCAAGCCCACAGGGTCAAAGATTCTTCCCGGGTGGTCCCCCAACTCTGCTCACAACCCACCTCAGTACCTTTTGCTTGGAGGGAGTATCCTGCGTGTTGGGGAAGGAGAGAGCTTTTCATAGCCTCTTAGTGTTGACAGGGCACCCAACCAATTGCCCATATCAGTGTGTCTGACTTGCTTGGTGTTGTCAGAAGGACTCCCATTTGATCCAGGGGTAAAATGGACCCTCCAGGGCTTCCTTCTGTTGTGAGGTTGGGGGTCAGAAAACAGTGGGTCTGGATCATCCTTCTGGGGTGTGAGGGCATAAAATAACCAGTCTGTGTTGTTTCTCCAGTCCTGGGGTCATAAACCAGTTTGGCTGCCTGTGCCTCTTAAGACCTTTCAGAGCTTTCCTTTTTCCTGCTTCTAGCATTATTTCCAGGATTTATAATTGCCTTTAGCAAGGAGGTATAGAGAAAAACATGCCTGTACCATTTTGTCTATATCATAAATCTGTATTTAATCTTTACAGTATTTAATTCTGTTCTTTTGCTTTTAAAATGAAAATAAGTGTTAATTTGACTAGACTGCCTAGAATAAAGGACACATAAAAAACATATAATTTCACTTTTTTCAATAAAAGTCAACCAGAAATCATCAAAATTTTGAAAAATACAGTATTTAGATTTTGATGTGAACTATTTGACAACCTTGTAACTTTAAAATAATTTTTAAAATAAAATAATTAAAAAGATTTAGAAGCATGTCAGATACGTATTACCTTTATTCACAACTTAAGCGAAGGTATACTGGGCCAGAGGTACATGTTTTATACTCCCCACTCACTATAAATAAATAATAAATGCAATTAAGAGTACCTTCCGATTGTTTCTCTGTAGGCCAAACTATTGGTATATGCTGTCTCTCCTTTCTCCCTCTCTCTCCTCTGTTGTTTTAATGTGCATTATCTCATTTATTATTTATAATACGCCTAGAGGGCAAATTGCATTGCAATTCCCAGTTTGAAGAAAGGGACACTGAGGTCTAGAGAGGCAACAGAAATGATCCAAACTCAACACAGTTTTGGAATGCCAAGATTCAAGCTAAGGGAATCCCTCTCCATAGTCTCCACTGATTTTGCTTTGGAATTTTTGTGTGTGAGACTCATCTGGAACAGCAGGTTTTCGTTTGATTGTTGCTTACTTTTTCCTTTTTCTCTGCACTCGTTCTTCTCTGTTTTACTCATTAGTGGATGCTTCCACTCAGCCTTTTATACTAAAAACTTATGCCACAGTAAGAAATTATCTTTCTCTTCTAAAATAGTGTGAGGTTTCTTGGTATCTCTGTCTTTTCATACAATGTGACAAGAACCTTATGATGATATTTATCTTCTGAACACCATTTTCCTAATCTTTCTTGTTATTCATCACAATTTTCCATCATTTTTAAATGCCAAAAGCTATTGTTATTTGAGAATCCAAAGTTAATTAAATTGCCAAATAGATTCTATGTATTTGTGGGAGCAGAGTTCATCTGATCTATTTTATTCATTTTGGAACATATTTTATAGTAGATTTTTCAGAGGTGGTTTCTGTGGTTAAACTCTCTTAATCTCTGTTTATGGCTAAATGTTATATTTGTTTAGCCTTTATTTTAGAATCATATTTTAGTTAGACTTGAAATTTTAGATTTAATTTTTTTCCTTCAGTGTTTTAATATTTACTTTAATATTTTATAACAATTGCCATTTGCCCAATTATCTCTGGACAATTATTTCTGTTATGGGGAGCATATTTATTTATTTTTTTCATTAGCTTTTATTCTGTTTCTATTTTATCTCTAATAATTTAGAGGAGTTTTTCTTTGTCTTACTGTACAATGGTTGTTTTTTTTTAAGATTTTTATTTATTTGACACAGAGAGATCACAAGTAGGCAGAGAAACAGGCAGGGAGAGAAGGGGAAGCAGGCTCCCTGCTGAGCAGAGAGCCCGATGTGGGGCTCTATCCCAGGACCCTGGGATCATGACCTGAGCTGAAGGCAGAGGCTTTAACCCACTGAGCCACCCAGGAACCCCTATACCATGTTTTATTAAGAAGGGCTGAGGTGTTGATTGAATTTTGTTCATTCAGCCTATAGTGAGAGTGGTTTTTTCAGTATGAGGCTTCATTTCTGACTTCAATGAAGGACATTTCTTGCCTCCTTTCTTTACTTCTTCATCATTCCTTCAGTTATCTTATGGAAATTCTATTAGACTTAAAGACTTTCAATTATTACTCTATTTTTTGGCCCCTAAATAATTCTCTCACATCTTTTTCTACTATTCTTTTCTTCTCTTGCTCTTTCTGCTATTCCAAAAGTACATCAAATACATTTTTTATCAGGTCTTAGTGAAAAGTGTTTTTCAAGAAATAATGTTGGCTCAGTGTCTCACTCCTTGTAGGTCTCCGCTCCATGAATACTTACCCTGACCTAATTTTTTCTTTTTCTTTTTCTTTTTTTTTTGGACCTCATTTTTCCTTATAGGGTTTCTAACTAACCATTTTACGTCCCACATGTTCTTGATTCATATCTTCCTGTTTGTTTTTACTATTTCCCGTTCTCTTTAGCAGATGATATTCCTTTCTATTTAAGCATCTTCAACATACTTATTTTTAAATTTTGTTCTCAGACCTATCTTTCATATTTTTAAAAATCCTGAGTGATTTTATCTCTTAAGTATCCATTTTCCCTGTCTTTATTAGCTGTATCTTCCCCATTTGATTTCAAATTTTGGTTTGCGGGCTTGTGTTACGTTGAATTCTCTTTCTGTTCAGCCCTCCCTGCATTAGAGTCTAAGCTTTTATATTTATTACCAACTAAGCCTCCCGGCCCCATTTCATAACCGGGGTCCAGCATTAGCAGCTGTGACACTGTAGTTACCCACATAGCACAGAATGTGTGTGGAGGGGGGCACCTTCCCATTATTGCACAGGCTAAATATTGCTTCCAGGCTCTGCTTCTCTGCCCCAGACTGTGTTTCACTTTAATTGTATTTTTATTTCCTGAAGATAATTTTTTTTAGTGTGATCATACTTTTTAAGTTTTAAATTTCATTCTATCTTGGACTTCAATCCATTTGATTAGTATTTTTAGTGCTCATTAGCTATAAATCAGAGTCATTCTTCTAGGCACCGATCAAACAAGTTTCTTGATCTCAGAGGATTAGTTTTTGGAGGAGAAAGGTAATACACAAGCAAACAAATAAACAAATAAATAGAAATACGTGTTATGAGTTTAAAATAGAACAGGATATACAGGCTAAGAGGGGGTGGATGCTCTTCTTAGCAGGATGGTAACGAGAGAATTGTGTAAACAGGATAGTAAAATAGAGACATAACTGATATAGTCAGGTATCTGAGAAAGGATGTTTGAGGAGGAAAAAGAGCAAATGCAAAGGCCATCTTCAAGGAACAATGAAGAGGAAGTCCTTTATCATTCTAGAGGTTTCATTTCCATTGATAAGTTTAATTTGACAGTAACAGCTTTTTTTCTCAAAATTTCATTCAAAACTGAACTGTTAGGTAAACTTCCTCAAATGTACTTTTTGATGTGTCCTCGTGAAGTCATTCTCTTGTGCTTTAGCAAATCATTGTTTGAACCTAAGAAGTCCAGAGTGTTTTTACCCCGTAATTGGGTCCTTCTCTGTAGTATGTCAGAATCCCTTTTGATTCTACCCTGATTCTGATTATTTTTTCTCCTGCCCATATATTATGCAAAAAAATTTTTGGTGAAATACAGTTTAGTTACCCTACAAAGTATCACATATTTAAAACATTTTGCAAATGTACATATAAATACATGGTAATGTTGTTAATAAGTAAATAGTAAAGCCTGAAATACTGATTATTTCATTATTAAATTCAACAGTACATAGCATATTTTGTAATTGATTTCAGATTTGTTAATCATTTTTCTGATCATTTGTATGGTTTGCTTTATCTAATGGGGTCTAATCTGAAAAGAATATGGTAAAATTGAGATATAATCCAGCGTCCTGGTGAGGAGCATGGATTTTGAAGAATGACTTCTAGGATTTGAATTTACCATTTACTAAGCAGATAATTTTTCTACCTGTAAAATATAGATAATAATGCTAATCTGATAGAATTGTTATGAAGATTAGCTGAATTAATGATCATAAAGTCCTTAAAAATAATGACCTCGCTTGTACAATAAATACTTATGCTAAAATCTAAGAATAGTTCAGTATCTCATCCACTTAGTTTAAGTGATAAGGCTAAATTATTAAATTCATGAAGTCTTCAGTAATTAGAAATATAAAGTACTGCTGTTTTGTTTCTTACTGTTTGTTTTAGTTCTGAGTATAATTTTAAATTTAGAAATGTGACACAAATTATGAGTACCAGACTGGGGTTATTTAAATAAACAACAAGGTGTTTTCAGTTGGCTCTCCTTTTCTGTAACTTGATCAAAGAACTATGACAGTATTCATAAAGTGAACCGAAAAGAATTTATTTATTACAGTGAATTATTTGTGTATAGGAAACATCTTTAAATTTGTCATCCATAAGTATTTACCCTTTTAGTAAGTCATACAGAGAATGTATTTAAATTGGTGACAAATGAAATATTTGTATGTAAATTAAATATTTGTCTTTCTCTTTTCTTAGAACATATGTTAGTCACAATGACATCAAAAAACAGAGCTGCATTTGAGAGCAAATCATGGGCTGTAGGCTTCTGTAGGGAAGCTATAATACTGGCTATAATCAAGGTCATGATACAGACTAGCTGGGTGATCTTAACCATCTTATCTTTCCCAGATTTAATTTCCTCAGTGCTACAATTAAAAAGTTGGTCCACTTGACTTGTAAGATTTCTTCCAGCTCAAAATCAAAAAAACAGAAAATATCTAGGAGAAAATAAGAATATTTGCCAAACCCATTTAATTAGTTTATAAAATAACAATAATTATTCTGTGCCTAAAATTTTAAATATGAGCCAAATATAACTTCATATATGTGATAAACAATATTAACAATTCTTAAATTCTTTAACGATCACACATTTTTATGGTAGAAAATATGTTCTGAAATTAATTCCAGAACAACAGTCTGTATTAGATTACAAAGACGATTTTAACATCTTGTATTTAAAGTTTAGCCTAAGAAACTTTTAATATTTTAATAGGCTATTTTTAGAGAATTTTTAGGCTTACAGCAAAGTTAACCAAAAGGTACAGGGATATCCCATCTATTTCCTGCTTCCCATTGCCTTCCCCATTATCGTTCGCCAGAATGGTAGATTTTTTATAAAGAACAACCTATGTGGGCACATCATAATCTTCAAAAGTCTATAGTTTATTATAGGGTTCATTCTTGGTATTGTGCATTCAGTAAGTTTGGGAAAATATATAATGATGTATATCCATCATTAAATTATCACACAAAGTATTTCTAGTGCCCTAAAAATCCTCTGTGCTCTGCCTATTCATTTCTCCCCCAGCCTTTCACCCGTGGCAACCACTGATTTTTTTTTTTTTTAATGTCTTTGTAGTTTTGCCTTTTCTAGAATGTCATTAAGTTGGGATCATACAATATATCGCCTTTTCAGCTTGGCTTCTTTCACATAGTAAAATGCGATTACGTTTCCTCCATGTTTTATTCATGGCTTCTTTAGTGCTGAATAATATTCCATTGTCCCACCGTATCCCAGTTTATTTGTCCATTCACCTACTGAAGAACGTCTTGGTTGTTTTGAAGATTTGGTGATGATGAATAAAGCTGATGTAAGCTTTTGTGCATACATGAGTTTTCATTACCACTGGATATATACCAAGGAGTAAACCTGCTGAGTCATAGGGTAGGAGTTTATTTAGCTTTGTGAGAAACAGCCAAACTGTCTTTCAGGATGGCTGTTCCATTGGGTATCCTCCCCAGCCGTGAATGCAAGTTCCTGTTGCTCCACATCCTTGCCACCATTTGGCATTATGCTAATAGTCTGTAGTAGTATTTTATTACTGTTTTAAATGTCAATTCCCTGATTAAGAAAACTTTCTAAATGCAGGGGCTTGTGAGAAAATAAATGAATCTGTGAAAACAAAACAAAAAAAAAAAACCCCAAAACCCGATAATATTGTTTATGCAGGTTTTGTTAACTCCTAAATAAAAAAGCACCGATGGTGATAATTCATAAAATGTTTAAATGAATTGAGGATTTTTTTTTTTTTGGTTTCATGATTCTTATTTATACATTAGTGTGTATGAGCTTGAACAGTCAAATGTTTCTAGCCTAAAAACTGAAATGTTTTTCTTTCTTTAAGTGAAATCAAAATTTCACTAAACATTGTACACAATCTCTTACTTCTAGGTTGTTCTCTTATACATTACCTTTTGTACTTATCCTTCTCAATGACAAGTGCAGTTGCTTGGTCCAAAGCATTAAAAGTAACCAGGGGAGTGGCTCAGTTTGATAATTGTTTTAACTAGCACAAGTTAAATTCTAGACAATATGGACGTAACTGTTGTATATATGGAAGTACAATGTTTCCTCTTATAAGTCAGTATCTGTACACAGTGCAGATGGATTTGTCTATAGTGATTTAAATAGAGGTGGCTTAGGGGCACCTGGGTGGTGTAGTCGGTTAAGTGTCTGACTCTTGCTTTTGGCTCAGGTCATGATTTCAGGGTCCTGAGATCAAGCCCCATGATGGGCTCTGAACTTAGCACAGAGTCTGCTTCCAGACTCTCTCTCTCCCTCTGCTCCTGCCCCCCCGCTCACTCATTATCTCTCATTGTCTCTCTCTCAGAAATAAATTAATCTTTAAAGAAAAAAAAAAAACTGAGGTGGCTAGAACAAGGAGAGAATTTTAAGTAAGCTAGATGTGTCTGGAAAAAAAAGAAAAGAAAAAGAACGTTACCAATGATAGGAAGGACTGATTACCCTCTGTTATTCAAAATAATCAGGGAGAAAGATGTCAGGAGAGTCGAACCTCTTTGACAAGATGAGGATAAGTCAGAGTTTCTGAGTGATGGCTGGTCCTCACAAAGTCAGTCCTGCATTTCCTGAGAACGAAGACTCTATCTAACTCTACTCTGCATTAATAAAGCTGATAATTAGGCCCTGGTGATTTGGGGCCATGTAGGGCTGAATCACTCAACTCCATATTACCTCCCAGCTTGTAATTGAGAAATGAGTCAACAATATCTAATTAATTTGATACAGAACACTTTAATTATATTGCCACTATGTTTATGTAGAGAACATATTATCACATGTTGCACAGTAATTTGTGTTCCTCCAGCAGAGAATTGTTTTACTATAGAATATTCTTTCTTCATGGTGTTCTTTAGCTGTCTTTTACTTTTATATGTGTATATATAAGTTAACTCAGAGCTTATTACTTTTTTTATTTTTATTTTTTTTAGATTTTATTTATTTATTTGACAGAGATCACAAGTAGGCAGAGAGGCAGGCAGAGATAGAGGGGGAAGCAGGCTCCCCGCTGAGCAGAGAGCCCAATGTGGGGCTCGATGACGGGACCCTGGGATCATGACCTGAACCGAAGGCAGAGGCTTAACCCACTGAGCCACCCGGGTGCCCTGAGCATATTATTTTTAAATGTTATTTAGTATCTTAATATTCCTTACACTCTAAATAGTGGTTAGGTTATCTTATTTTATTAGACATCGTATTAGATTCTGGTTGCGGTTATAACATTTTCCACAAATTCAGTTGTCTAGAGCAACACAGAGTTATTGTCTTGCACATAGTTTTGGAGGTTGGAAGTCTCATGGATCACACTAGGCAAACACCAAGGTGTCTGTGTTTCTTCTGGAGACTCTAAGTGAGAATGTATTTCCTTATCTTTCCCAGCCCCTAGAGGCTGTCCAACTCCCTTGGCACCTGACTCCTTCCTGTCTTTGAAGCACCAGTGGCTGCTCAGGTATTCCTCACATCACCTCACTCTGACACTGCTGCTCCTGCCTCCCTCTTACGCCGTTTAATGACTCTTCCAACAACATTGGGCCCAATCTAATAACCGGGATAATCTCCTATCAGCTGATCACTGACTTTCATTCCATCTGCAACCTCGGTATAACATGATCTATTCACAGGTTCTGAACATTAGGTTGGAGACATTCTGGGGAGACCATTGCGTACTGCCTACCACCACTGTCTTATTTGGGCATATCTAAGACAAATGCAAGGACATAAACCCAACATGGTGGTTTCGGTGATAAAGGTATGCATATATACCTTACATAACAGTACGTCTGGAGATGGGAAGTCTGGCATGTCTTGTACATTGTTATCAACCTTCCACATACCTTTTTTCTCCCTGCTTCACCACTGGAAATGCGTGACTTTCACATCTGTCCAATATGTCCAATATGTAAGGAGGAAGGAAAGGCAAGAAAAAAGGGCAAAAATATATGCCTTTATAAAATGTTTCTCAGAAATCCTACTGTGTGACAATGCTACACTTTATGGGACACAACCGGGTCCCCTGCATACTTCTTGCTGCAAAGTAGCCAGGAGAGGTTACTACTTTTGAAGTGCATGGTCACCCCGGGCAATAATCGTCCCTCAGTTAGTGAGAAAGAGAAAAGGGATGTTGAGTAGACAATCAGGAGTATTTGCTGTTTCACTTATAAACACGAGAGGAAAATCTCATTGAGGGCCTTGGGAAAACACATGATCTGTAATAGAGTATGCCTAGAAAACAGCTTCAAGAATAATACAAATAAATACCCAAAAAAGTCTTTTATTTTTATAGTTTGTGTACAAAGTGCAATAAACATATTTTTTTTCCAAGCAGTAAATTATTCTCTAAACATGTGCTCTGTATCTTCTGCTTCAGAGATTCCCAAAACAATAGTGTGCAGGAAAATCACCTGGGAACTTAATTGAAATTTTAGATTCTCACTTTCCACCAAAGATTCTGATTTCAAAAGGTCTCGGAGGGGTGCGCATTTTAACGAGCACCTAACACAGGCGGTCTACAAACTGCTTTGCTACTGTAAAAAGAAAATCTCCAGTGAGCACACCTGCACTGAATTTAACATGTATTTATTGAGTGCTTGCTATAGAATCGCCACTAGACATCACGAAGGCTATAAAGAAACAGAAGACCTAATCCCTGTTCCTAAAGTGCTTCCCGTTTCAGTGAAGCAACTGCATAGACCCGTTTCCAACTGCTGAAATGTGACAGAAACCATAAAGAGAGCAGACAGCAGGGAGCTCATTTTCCTTCATAACGGCTGTCATGTTTAATCCTTATATTTATTTGTGTGATTATCTGATTAACGGCAATCTTTACCATTAGAATATAGGCACTGTGAAAGAAAACATCTTCTCATCATTGCATTTTCTGTAAGTAGCAGAATGCTTAACTCTTTGTCGGAATGCATTAATATGCCATAAATATCTGTCAAATGAACATTGTCCTGGGTGTGCTCAGAATGTGTGGTAATGAATGAACCGAGGACACCAAAAATGATCTACGTAAGAGAGGAGATAGAGCAATTGGACCCGAAAGGTCTAAAGAAAAAAACAGAAGAAAAAACTTGCCAGATGGAGAGAGAAATATGGTCAATGGTGTGGGATAATGTGGAAAGACTTGACCAATTAGGAAACATGGAATGAGGTTGTTTGCAATGAGGGTTCAGAAGAAAGTTTTCTTTACGGTTTCTAGTTCTGTTTTATTTTGAAAAGAAAATCCAGGCTGACGTAGGACAATTAAAAGTCATTAAGAGAATTAAGAGAGTTAGTTCTCACCATCATTTCCTGGGATATCATGGTAAAAATGTCTGTATTTTTACAGTCCTTATCAACCTCCAAAGAACTTTAACCTGGTTAGTTTTTTCCTACATAAAAATTCTGCAAACCAAGTTGACTAGATCCTATATTACAGCTGTTACTATAATACTATAACCACAGACCTGCAGCTACCAGACCACATACACACGTGTGCACACACGTGCACACACACACACACACACATGCACACGCGGACAAACACTCCCAATATTTATTAATGATTTCTTAGGGTCTTCTTGGATAGTCAGTAGTATGCGATGATAAAACTTCTGAAATCCTTGACTAAATTTTTTCACTGTCAGTATAAATTGACAGGTAAATACAAATTTTTCACGTTCCCACTGAGAATTAGTTGAGTTATGAAGGAACCAAGTAAGAGCTGTCTTTTTATAATGAAAATATATATCTTTTTAAATACTTCTGTTCTATTTTCTTTTCCCTTTTAACTCTTCTTTAACCTAAACGATACATTGGAAAAAAAAAAATAGAGTCAGGTTAAAGGATGGTGAAAATGATAAAAGGAGAAAAGGCTGATGATCTAATAATGAAAATTAAGAATGTTTAATATGAATGACTAAGAGATAGGAAGACAAATGAGAAAATATGATAACTATATATAAATACTTACTGCGGTATGCTAAAAAAAGAGAAGGGAGATTTATTTAATCAGGCAAAGGTCTTAGAACAAGGAATAATGATCTTAAGTTTTAAAAAGATAAAAATGTAAGTATTATGACAAATGTTTCTGCCACAGAGAACAATTAGAAAGAATATGCTTCCCTGTGGATAGGAGCGACTGGAGATGGTCAGGAGCAGACAAGATAAAACCTTTGGGGACCTAATAGATAGAAAAAGCCACTTTATAATGTCCTATTTCTTGGTCCGAGTAGGACTTTCTTCTATAATATATCCTTAATCACTTGAAAAAGAAATTAATGATCCATGAAATGGGAATTCTTATTTCAATAGGGAGGTTATTCTACAGACTTTGAAAAGACCTGCAGTTGAGGCCAAAACTCCCATTACCTCCGCAGACCTTACATTTCGAAGTCAACTTCTATTTCCTACCCAAATCTTCCCGTTCCCTTTTTCCTTTCACAGGAATGATTAACTAAGGGCTACTGTGTAAAAAACAAGGAAGTGTAAAAGCTTTCTTTATTTCACTCTATAGAATTTCTCATGTATTTGTGTATCTGGGCATCTACCTACCTACCTCCCAGCCTACCTATATTTTCCTGATTTCTCATTAAATATATCAGTTCTTCCCCAGATTGAAAAGACCATGCTATGATGTATAGGTACAAGTTCACAGTGATTTGTTTCAAATTGCTTGGTTTGAGATTTCCATAGAATATTATCATGGCTGTTACATTAAATGATTCTGATCAAATGATTACCAAATTTTCTGAGTCAGTTAATGTATGCATACACACATATACATGCGCATATATTTCTAGAGGTATCATCTACCTTATGTAACTTCTTTTACTTTCATCTTTTCTACTGCAATTGCGTATATAGCATATAGAGCAATCTAAGAGCCAGAGATAAATATATATTGTGTCTTCAGTGTTCCGAAATATTCATTTCATAATGTGTGCAGGTTGAAATAATGAATGACTAAAGGCTACAAAACTCAGTTTCTTGTAATAATCCAATGTAAGTAGGTGAGAAAAGTAGGAATAAGACCTTTAGCAATGGAGATACTGAAAACAGGAAAAATTGATATTTATTTTTAAGGAAGAACCAACAGAGTCATGGGCTTGATTATCTTTAGGAGATTTGCAACAACAACAACAACAACAACAACAACAACAAAGAGTCAAAGACGGCTCTGAGTTCTAGATTTGTCAGCTGGTCTGAATAACTAGGACACTATGAGAATGGGAAATTGAGTGGGGGTGATAAATATGGCTGTTTTGGCATTTAGATATTTACTTCACTGTATAAGGTGAATTAGTTGGATGTAGCCATTCAGAATATTTTGTAAACATTTATTTGGCTTTTGTCTCTATTTAAGCAAAATTTTAAATTATTAAAATAAATCTAAACATTTCTCTAGATCTTAATTACTCATGTGCACAAAGGTAACCAATTCTTTTGGTTGAGTCAAAGAACTACATCTTATTCACCTACATATGTATATACATATATTCATATAAATATATATACACATATATGAATATATGAATACATACGAATATATGCACATATGCCTGTATGTAAAATAGAAATATTTGTGGATCTATATAAATATGTGATTATTTTATACAGATGGTGATATAGACCTTTGATATGATCTATATAAAAACGAAAGATCACAAAAGTGATACCTTACTAAAGTAGGTCTTGAACTTAAATTGCCTTGCTGCTCCTAAAGTTCTGTTACTCTCGCCAGACTGCTCATTACCATTAGTCTTCGGAGAACGCTGAATCTAATCTTCAATTTCAGAAATTTCAGAGGTTTAAATTACTTTAGAATTTCATGGTTCAAAAGCCCTTGCAAACTCCAGTAGTCAAGGAAATAGATGGTTTTATTCTGTTTTAGTACCGGGAGGACTCAATTCCAAATATTTGTGTATTTGCGGTTTGGCCGTTGTAATACTCCTACTCCCTTTAGGCATTGCTTCCTTAGTCTTTAATCTGGCCCGCTTCTCCCTCGTAGCATTTCTTCTGCTCATCCTGAAATCCCACGGAGAAATATTTGGTGCGTTCTTAGGAAGTTATAACCATCTTTTCGTTTTCATCCCCTCCTTCTCTTTATTAAAATGAGCAGGAAAAAAAAAAATAAGGGAAAGCAGTACAAATTCATCTCTATGATACTAAATGTAAGCTTGGCCATACTCTAATTGCTCTCTACTTCTCTTATCGTAATTGAGAGTTGCCATTTCATTTTGTTTAAAAGTCCACCTTTTTATTATGACTGTTGGTTTATTAATTTTTAACCTTATACTAATTTTAGTATAATGCTAATTTTAAGCTTTTAGATATATCAATTTCTTTTTTCTGTATGCATTTTAAATAACATATTTTTAACAATTAAACATAAATTTTAACCTAAGATTCTGTAACACACTAATAAGCAAAGCTAGATTTTTAATTCCAAAGTATAAATTGAAATAATCACAAATATACTCTAGGGCATGATGCTTGGCAAGTAAGTTAATACACAGGATATAAAAGGCATCACACGACTTGACTTCTTTGAAGGTTGCTAACCTGCCATTATATTCTTCAAAGCATAGATACATTACTTTGTACTTAATAAAGTGAATATGGTGAGTATGCCATAAATTATTCAATATTTAGTATAATATTTAGCAGCCTGTGCTAAGAAGATGATGTATGTACATATACACACAGAGAGACAGACCTTTATGTTTCAATGCAGTGTGACTAGTGGTTTTAGTACCGAAGTACTGTTCCATATCTCCTTAGCTTTCTCTGTGGTTAAAAGAAGAAAATAAATTTTAAACAGCTGTCATTCAGAGGTTATCTTAATAAACCTTGGAAATATGATAGAAGCCAAACTTATGAACATTCTGTGATGAATACTTTTGTGAAAGAATGTATTAAGAAATTAAAGATTCATATCAGATTCTGATAAAAGAGAAACAAATGTCAGTCACCGGGTATATTTAATAAGAAAACACACGCGTTACCTGTACAATAGTCATAGGTGAGATTTGTTTGTTTTTCTTGAAGAAGATCCCCAAATTCTTGCAGGTCACTGTAGTTCATAGGGTTGAGTATGATTTCCTTTGGTCACTTATGGTAATATTTTCTCAGCTTACTCTTTGAGAAATCTGAAAATAACATTTAAGTCCAAAGGTCTTTTTTTTTTCCTCTTTTCACTAAACTTTTGATTCGAAGAAGAAATATTAGTAAGGTGATGCCTTCATATACCATCTCTCAAGGAGACCTGTTTGGGGGTGAAATGATTGATGAAAGTAGACATAGGTAAACTCTTCCATTTAAGGAGAATCCAAGTAAAAATTTTTTTAAAAGCAGCCAAAGTTTATCTGGTCCTTTAAAGATTTCAAATTTCAAAAACCTATGAAAGGATTTGGAATTTTTAACTCTACCCTGCTCTAAATGTAAAAACTACACGTGCAAGAAAATATTTACATAAAAATGTATAGTTCCCTGTCATTTGGAGAACCTTGCTCATGTATGATATGAAAATGTTGGTTATTTTTTTTTTAGTCCTAGGAAATCATGGATAGAAAACTAAAGATAATCATAAAAAGAATTTTAGGTAATGGGAATAATGATTTACAGCTGTTTGATATCACATAGTGATGCCATAGGAATAAGGACCGAATGAAATAGGCTTGGGTTTGTATCTTTCTCTGACAATCAAGATGAACTTGTGTAAATTACATATATACAAAATTCAGTTTCTTCATATTCAGAATGATCAATATCTATTTTTTTTGGTCACTGGCACACCTTTCAGTCAACAGAGGAGATATTAAAAAAATAGTTTATTCTTATAGAATAAGGTTATTTTCTAATATAATCTCCCTGTACCATAATTGTTAGAAACGTCATATAAAAAACTCAGGGATTCATGCCGGGATTATATCTACAATGTAGAGAGCATGGGGCCGGCCAGTTGAAGGAGTGATTAGGGATGGTGCTTAGTGTGGCTTCTCTGCAGAGCACGTAGGCAGGTGTGGAGAGAATTCCCAGGAACTAGAGTAAAACTCTGAAAAACAGTATGCTTTGCCATCAGGATGGAAGTAAGAGCTCAGAAATCTTTTTTTCTCAGCAAGACTTCTTTTCTTCACTTCCAGTAATATTCATAGCTGCCTTGGGGTCCTCAGGAGTAACTTGTTTTATCCTTTATCCTTGTGTTTTTGATTGAATTCCCTAAAAACAGACTGAAATGGTGAGTTGAATGCAGAAGGGAAGTTGTCCTTGGGGAGTGCTTTCAGGAGCTAGATCTGTAAGGAAGTACAAAAGGCAGGTGGGCAGAGGGAAAAGCTGCTCTCGGGGTGAATGCAACTGATTCTTTAGGGAACTCTGCTGCTGGGATGGAATCTCAACGTTGGCACAAGTTGGGACTGTGAGGCTGAGTGTCTCTGTGTTGGCTGGTCATTGGTCACTGGCTGCCCATGGGAGGGGTATGATACTGGGAGAGGGGGTTCTCTGCAACTGGGGGCTATTCCCATACAGCTGTATGTGATCAGAGGCTGACATTTGTAGCAGGTGAGGAGGAACGTGTATTGGCTCAGATGAAGGGATTGAGGAAACGCCATGGTATACAGTGGTGCCACTTGTTGATCTGTTCAGATCCATTTGATTCTTGGAGTAATCTGTCTTACCTAGGAAGAGCATCTCCAAGATTCTGGTGGTTCTTCTTCCTGGTGAAATTCATAAAGAAAGGGTAAATGTAGATTTGTTTATTTCTTTTATCACTGATATAACCTCACCATCTAGAAGGGTGCCTGCACTGGGATAAGTATCCAATCCGTTAGCAAATTAACGAATTCACAGGAGGATTTGCTGAAATATTCCTGTCTCCATCGGTTCTTTGGTGACCAGTTCACAAAGGCCATTGTAATAACCTTTTCCAGCAGCAGGACCCTCAGTTCTCTTGGCTGTCCTAGAATCATAACACTCTCTAAATCCTTTTGAGCTGAGTCTGGAAGGTGACTCACAGCTG
The DNA here is from genome assembly GCF_010015895.1 of Lontra canadensis. Lineage (NCBI taxonomy): Eukaryota > Metazoa > Chordata > Mammalia > Carnivora > Mustelidae > Lontra > Lontra canadensis. The sequence continues at coordinate 11,248,788 of NW_022631033.1, forward strand.
TCTTCCTGCTGAATCCAGGCCATCTTCTGCACCTGCATCATGCCAGATGTGGGGATTTCTGGGGGCCTGCTGGATGTGTGGCTTCTCTGCAGGGCAGGATTTGCTTCCTCTTGTCTTCCTCCATGCCCTGCTCTCTGTTTTACCTCTGTCTCTGCTCCCTGCTCCGGGTCTTTCCTTAAGTCTGTAGTTTTATCTGTAGCAGGTCTAGGGTTGAGACTTGAGCATAATGAAAACCTAAACTTTGGAGTCTGAAACATTTTTTTCTTCTTTTATTGCTTTCTTTGTTGAGGCAATGAATGCTACTGAGTAAATGGGTGGGAGGCAACAGAGTATAAAGAAATGTAAAAAGAGGAGTGACAACATGATAGCTCAAAATATTATCTCACTATGCTTTTATAGAGTAGTTTTTAGATTCAAATAATAGAATCCATGGAAGTTGCTGGTCTTCTAGTTAAGTAGGAATAGTAGTTGCAGTACTAGTATAGTACTAATAGTAGTACTAGTAGTACTAGTATACTACTAGTAGTACTAGTGGTACTAATATTAGTACTAGTATAGTACAATAGTAGTTGCAGGATTAGTTTCTTTTTTTAAAAAAATTTTTAAAGATTTTTTTATTTATTTCACACACACAGAGAGATCACAAGTGGCAGGCAGGCATAGAGAGAAGGGGAAGCAGGCTCCCCGCTGAGCAGAGAGCCTGATGTGGGGCTCCATCCCAGGACCCTGGGATCATGACCTGACCCTAAGGGAGAGGCTTTAACCCACTGAGCCACCCAGGCAACCCCAGGATTAGTTTCTTATTTAAAAACATAAAACATGGAAAGATACCGACGCCATGATGTTTTCTCCCCCTGTGGTCATGATTTGTGTTAGGTTAAGAGCAAACAATTCTTGGCAATACAGGACTTAAAGTAGTTTTTTGTTTTCTTGTTTTGTGTGTGTGTGTGTGTGTGTTTCTCCCCACCCCCCACCGCCTTGGAGAAGAGTCTTACTTTCAAGACTAATAAATTCAGTGAAAACTTTCTAGAGTAAAAAACCCCTCAAATTTGCATTAGTAAGTTGAAAGTTTAGGTCAAAAGCATTTTTAGATGTTTAAGATATACTTCAGAAAGCAATAGTTCCATGCCCCACACATTTAAAGAGAAACACATCAGAAATACGTGTAGATCTCAATTGATTTAATCAATATTCTAGTGATGTACAATTTCTGATGATTTGTAATTCATCTTTGAATGACTACACATGAATTTTTTTCCAGGATTGCGATAAATTAGATGTTATAATATGAAAAATTATACAAATCACTTTATATGTCATTATTAATTAGGTGTTTCTCCAGCAGTCAAGCCAGGCTCATTTGTTGGAATGGAATACCACAGCTTAATGTATCTAATAATGTCCTCTAAAGGATGAAATTACTCACAAGGGAGAGCCTGAAGAATAAGATCAATGAACTTATATTAGTGTAAATTATCACTGATTAATGAATGCAACATTGGGAATTGAAATTTAGTTAGAATTTAAACTTACTGCTAGTTTTCCAAGTTTAAATAGGATAAGCATGCCAAATATTGAAAATATAAATTATAATAATATGATCTTTTTACCTGATAAATTCTGGACAAATATGGTTAAAATTTGGAACTTAGGAATTAAGAATTATATATAATGCACAGATAAGAAGTGTTAATTTAATATAATTTTTAATATGGAAAAAAACCTATATAAAAGGATTTCTTATGTATTTGTCACATTATAAAATTTGTCCCAAGCTAAACTTACAAAATCATTTCTTTGGAATAGAAACTAGTAACTTGACAGAGTTTAGTATAGTTTTCAAATGTACCTAAATTCTGTAGTTAGGTCCTGCCAAGAGAAATGAATTGACATAAAAGCATTTATCCTGCTTTTATTTCATTAAAATTTGGTAACTGGAAAAATAATTAAATAAAATGTTACTCCAGTTCCATCTCTTAACAAAGTAATAATCACCATTGTAAAGGGATTCAAGGACAATCTCATCAAAGTAAACAAAAACTGAGGGAAGTAAAGGTATGGGTTCTCATGACCAGAAGTTTAAATTCTGAGACACAATCTTCACCAGCGGATGCTTGCTCTGAACGGACACCCACAGGGGTTGTTGATCTGGACTATAAAGGGGAGGGATTTTATAATCAGAATGTTGGAGCTCAGTGGTGTTCTAGAAGAAACTGCTTTGTATGGGATGATAAAGTCCTTTTCTGGGACTCGCATAGGAGGACATTGGTTGCAGTGACTGAATTCTATACTCCATGGGTAGTTTCTAGGATGTAATAACTGATCAAAACACTTTATGGTGAGATAACTTGATGGATCTTAGAGATGTCATCAACACACTTTTCTATGATGATCAAAATATACAAATATTATACAGGTTTACAAAAAAGGAAGATGGTTATTCCAGTTAAGAGAACAAAGGGAATTCAAAGTTTTTTTTCCAACTGTAAGAGCGTGAAACAGCATAAGATGCAAAATTAAGAGTAAAAAACACTTCTGTAATATTATTATTATTTTAAATAATATCTATATCCCATTGAAAATATTTGTGCCATTCTCCAAGAGTGTATTTCAATCTACAATAAACTATACAATATTCTTAATACTTAAAAATAAAGTTAGTTTTAATAGAGTAGTATAAAAGTATATTTTTATATGTATGTATTAAATGTATATATATGTATTAATATATACATATATATGTATATATATATGTATTAAATGTAATGTAATCCCAAACTTAATTTTGACTCTTGTATTTCAAAACTAAAAAGAAGACAGTTCCCATATCTCCATATTTGCAAGTATCATATCATTTCTACTTCAGTCAGGATTTGTGACTTAGCTTCTTACAGAAACTTTAGAGTCATTATGTGGATGGAATAAAAGAGAGTATCAGATGAACAGATTTATTAAGTAATGGATATGAGCTGAGAGGATATAGATACTTATGAATGAAGACCTAAAAATTATTCATTTTTTTGTTAAACTTAATTATTTTGAGGCAATAAGACTTCTTAAAAAGATTTTATTATTTTGAATAGGTGTACCAGGCAAAGAGTTCCTCTCCTTATGAAATCTTTTCACTTTTAAACGCTTGTGATTACTTGCTGTATAATATATGTTAGTGTAAGTTCTGATCAATAAAAAGAGAACAATTCTAAGCACATTGATAATGTGAATATATTTAGCAGAGAGAGTATGTATATATGATAATGTAATTTGGAAATGTTTCAAATAAAATATAATTGAGTAATTCTGATAGCTATGTGTGTGTGAGAATATATATATTTAAGTAACACAACAGAACAGGAGAAATTACATGTTCTTCCACATCTAAATATGTTTAAAACAAAGTTTTACAGTTTATAAAGTTTTAAATTAATAGCAGTAATTAATATAACTGATAATTTTTAATGAATGGTATTCAGTTTCTAACCTTTCCCCATTTTCTCTTTTGTGACTTTGGAGAGATTTAACATGAATTTGCTCGGTGTAAATTACTTTTTTTGTGTGCCTGGATTTAAATAGCTAAAATGAATTTTCTTAAGCTGCTTTATACCTTATTAGTACCTCACCTTTGAGATGTGATGCTGTATATGCAAAGTTTAATTTCTTAAACACTCATCTGTTTCCTATTCAAAGCTATATATGTGTATTTAGAATACCAGTTAAAGACACATCTCTTTGTGGAGCATAATTAAAATAAAACAGCATTTTACCTTCTATGATGAAAGAAACCCATAGAAATTTCATTTTTATTTCTTTTATATATGTAGTGCCTTAGCATGTCCTTCTTTCAAAACTAAATATAGATTTTCTAACTCTCACTCTTTGGAATCTAATGAGTATAAGGTTTTTAATCTAAAGAAAAGAGCAGTACATGTGCTTCAGGTTTTTTTTTTTTCTCTTTTACTTACTTTTTCAGCGTTACTGTTCCCATATCTCCCTATGTCCACCAATTGTGTATTTCCCTGATACCACGCAGCTAAGTACCATCATTTCATTGAGAGTGAGAGAGAAATAAAAAGTGTCTGTTCTCAGCCCACATAGGACTCTGGGTTTCTTCTTTTTCTTATCTGTTCTTTGTTTTTTCCACTATACACAGTGACCTGGGTGAGATATAAAAGGAGACTGTTTCTGAGTTGTTTCTCTAGGTAGTATCTAGTGAAAAATTCATCTGCAGTGTGGTTTTTTGCCTTTAAAATATATGCTGGCGGGGGCACCTGGGTGGCTCAGTGGGTTGAGCCTCTACCTTAGGCTCAGGTCATGGTCTCAGGGTCCTGGGATGGAGCCCCACATCAGACTCTCTGCTCAGCGGGGAGCCTGGTTCCCCCTCTCTCTCTGCCTGCTTCTCTGCCTGCTTGTAATCTCTGTCCATCAAATAAATAAATAAAATCTTTAAAAAAATAAAATATATGCTGGCAATATATTAAGTTCAGTTTCACAAATATCTGTGACTCCGCATGTAAGTTCCTGAAAGTAGAAAGGAAAGCACTAGATAATTTGTATCTCATTAAGTGGGTCTATTTTTGAGAAAGTGGTCTCAGATTTGAAGAATGGAAGGGAGGGGCAGAAAGATGGCACTGTCCTAAAAATTTGTGTCATTCTGTCTTTCTATATGACTTAGTGAAGGGGTGCATTCTACCTTGTTTGATGTGTGGTTCCCTAATTGATATAATTCTTGGAAGATAATAATTCAAATTTTAACTTTTTAAAGTAATATCACCCGCTTTATTTTCCTCAAAACATTCCTATTCACACCATCTCATACGTAAAAATTTTAAATTAAAAAATTCCTTGTGAGCTTTGTTTCATCTTAGATAGCATGATAAAGTTTCTTCCCACAGAATTAGAAAAGTCATCCAAAAAACTTAGTTTTTAAACGTCAGAGGACTGTCTTCCTCTTTGCACAATTCTTTGAATGATGTTGCCAGAGAAGAGATAAAATTTCTTCTTGTTCGGCAAAGACTAAATAAAATGGTCATTTGAGGAATCTCTGTGTTTCCCCCAGCCTCTCATGCAGGAGTAAATGGATGGGGCTTAAAATTCTGCGTCACATCCACCCCTCCATATTTATTTCACTTAAGTCATATTAAATGTAATGAATTTTTGTTTGTATGTTTGTTTCCAGACTGCACTATGACCTTCCACATGTCCTTGTCATTGAAGTTCTTGCTCCCCTGGTTTATGTGTCCTGACCTTCTTCTCTAGGAGTGACTTGTGAATCCCAAACTTCTTTTTAAGTACCCGATTATAAAAGATAATTTACCCTTGAAAGTCTTCTGTCCTTGCCTTTTTAAAATCTCTGTGTGTGTGTGTGATATTTTCTGTGCTCCCCCTTGTAATATACATACTTCTTTTGAAGGAATATACATAACTCTATCCCAGTGATTTGACAATCTGTCACACCGTTGTCTCTCTCCTGCATTGTGACCTTGTAGGAAAGAGTAGTCTTCAATTTATCTTTTTATTCTCCGGCTCTGACATACTGCCTGACAAATGGGACATACTTGAAAATATTAAGAAGTGAATGAGTGGTCAAATTACTGTATATCTTGGTTTGAAGTCTTTAAGTTCTATTTCATCATGTTTTGTTAAAAGCATGTTCTTTATATCTTGTAGCTTGTTTGAAAGATAGTATTTTTTAGAAAGCAGGGATTTTTAAAATCTAAACTTGCAAGCTATTATGACTGCTATTTTAACAAGTCAACTATCAGATAGATAGTATCATAGAATCAGCTAGAACATTTACCTGAAAGAAATAGAAATACTTAGAATGTTTCAGTAAAGAAATTGAACAAATGCCCTCTGATTGGTGGAAGGAGGTTTTCAGTGGTGCCCGTGATGAAAGTCACCTTTGTTTGCCTGAACCCTAGTTCCCTAGTTATATTCAGTGACAGTCAAGATTAATTTGAATGGATGCTTTACTCAGATGCTTAATTAAGGACTCTGTTTTCATAATAGCAGGATTAAAGAGAAAGAATAAAATTTAGACAAGTCTAGAAAGAAGCAATGGTCCTCTTCCCCCCACCCCCGTAGTTTCTTCCTCAAGTTCAAACAAAGAAAACAAAACAAAATAAAACAAAAAAGATTCCTGTCCTTTGGTTTTACTGTACAATTGTTCTGTTTTATTTTGTCTGAGAGTTGAGTATAAAGAAACAATTTCTTCTTTTATGTCAGCCAACATTGTTTTAGAAACAAACAAATAAAAATAACTATACATTACTTGAAAAATGTTTTGGATTCAAAGTATAAAGAATTAGGATAAATTAATAAATTCACGCAACTAAGATTAGATGATGCTAGATTAAGCACGGATTTAAAGTAAAGATTTAGGAGAAGGTAATTTTTTTTTATCGTTTGCATTAACTATGCACAAATTTATTCAACCCAAATTATATGAACAATTTATGTAGACCAGTACTCTCTAAATGTTAGGAAGGAACAGAGAAAATCAGCTCATAAAATGATTTATAATGCATTCTTTGATGTTTTAATATCTGTTTACACTAAAAAAATAATTGAGAGGAAATAAGCTGTTTATAAAGTTAATGCTTGTATCCCAAGAACATATACACTAGGGAACAGCTTGTTTAAGTTGAACATGTACAGTTTAGGATAAAGTTAATATTAATTCAATAAATATTTATGGAGCATACACTGTTTTCAACATCAGCGACTTATTTCTCCCTGCATTCCCTGATCATAATCATTGTCTCATTTAATTCCCGGAAAAATCTCTCTGACACCATCATTTTGCACATAACTAAGGTAGGGGAAGAAGGTGAACCCAGGTTTGGCCGCCTGCAGGGTTCCAGGCCTTGACCCCTAACGGTGCTTTGTCTCAGTGCCCTTGAGGATATAGCTATCGATCCCTGTCCGTGGTGCTATAAAGTGAGAGTAAACCTTGGGCTTGGAATGAATAACGAACAAATAAAGCAAAACAGATTCAGGGAAGGTGGAACTGAGCCCACAAGGGTGCTCAGTGTACGGAAATCCTGGGAGAACGTACGCTCAGGAAAAGAGTTTAAAAACTAGAGAAAGGAGCAATTAAGAAAATGTTTTTTTTTTATAAAAACTATAAAGAGGCAAGGTTTAAAAATGGAGGTTGTTGGATGTCAAAAGCTACCAGAAAAGCCAGTGTGAGTGAGATGAGGAATTACTGTGGCTTCTCAGTCATTCGAGAGCTCTCAGTGTGTAGTCAGACTTGTAGTTCAAATCGCAGTGGCAGATCCCAGAGGGGAAATGGCTAAAGTGACAAATGAAACATCCATAGCATTATCGTAAGAGTTTCCATCTTTATATCTAAATGCTATAATTGAGCCTAATCACAGATGGAATTTGAGCAGCAGTGTCACTGAATAAAGAATGTCACTGTTCTGATTGAAGTAAAAAAACCTGTCACCATGTTGTAGAGATTCACATTAAAGAGAAGATACTCCAACGTGGAAATTAGGGAGAGATGCAAATGATACAGGAAGCATGATTCTAGCACAATGCTTGTTTTGTTTTTTGTTTTTTTTAATATGTATTTCAGGGGCTCCTGGGTGGCTCAGTCGGTTAAGCATCTGACTCTTGATTTCTGCTCAGGTCATGATCTCAGGGTTGTGAGATTGAGCCCAGCATGGAGCCTCCTTAAGATTCACTCTTTCGCCCTCTGCCCCTCCCCCACTTGCTCCCATATGCACTCTCTCTCCCTCCAAAATAAGTAAATAAATAAATAGCATTGCGTTTAAAATTAGTTGCCTAGGATGCTCATGTACTTACTGTAAAAAAGAAAGAAAGAAAAAGAAAGAAAGAAAGAAAGAAAGAAAGAAAGAAAGAAAGAAAGAAAGAAAGAAAGAAAGGAAGGAAGGAAGGAAGGGGAGGAAGAAAAGATTGATTCTGTGGTCGATAAAGTTGGACAGGTATTTTGTCTTAAATGTAGAATTCCACTTATGCTAAGTTATTGTTCCCCAAATTTATAGCTCTATGGCACCCTTTTCAGTGAAAATCCCCATAAAACAGACATTGGGAAATATGGTTCTAAGGGATAGTCAGGCTGAGAGGTAAAGCTGGTGGCCATTATACCAGGATAATATGTGATCACACTCGATGAAAACATTTGGGGGGAGGAGTCCTTGGAGGATTTCTGATCTCAGTTCCTTTAACATAAAATAATGTAATCCCTGAGAACTTCAGTTTTATTACAGTTTTGGGGAGTATGCTGATTTGTCTCAGAGAAAGTTAAATGAGACTCAAATGTAGTAATTGTAGGAATACAATTCCACAGGAAATGAGTCGCTCTAGTTGGCTTTCAGATCCTCTCAGACTAACAAGTCATAATCAGAGTTTTTGTAAGGTGTGGAATAACCAACACAATTTACTCAGTTTCTCTCAAAAATATCCTTCATTTAGGAAAATTGAAAAGACTTTGGATTCCATGCCTACCTACAAGGAGGAATAATATTATTTTAATTCCCCTCAATAATTAGAAATATTTTGGTAAAATGTTTATTTAAATAATCACTTATAATGACACATCTTGAAATGTGGCACTTTATATTAATTTTTATGAATCAATTCCTAGATGTTAGCTTTATAGCCAATAATTACAAATATGACAAAATAGGCTTAATTAGGTTTCTTTAGTTATTTCAGAGACAGTTCATCCTGTCAGCATATATTGGGTCATAATAAAAGGAAATACATAATTATATGCACTTCTCTGGAAGTAGAAATCAAGGAGAACTTGTTAAATTATATTTATATTATTGTAACTATTGTCATTTTAGAGTAAAAGGTATACCTTTAAGGGAAAAGCTTAATTTAAGTATACAGAAATAAAGCTATTTTCTTTATTCAGAGAAAAAAAAAATAACTAGTGAATTATACGCTGAGAAGACCTCTGTGAAGAAGAGAAGGTTTCCACGTCATGGAGCTTATATACTATTAAGAGACACCAGCAATGATGAAATAGTGTGAAAAGTACTGTCACAACTGCGTATTTTGAAATGACAAGCATCTTTCATATATATAAAATTCAATTTAAAAATTAAAGTTAACTGGGCGCCTGGGTGGCTCAGTGGGTTAAAGCCTCTGCCTTCGGCTCAGGTCATGATCTCAGGGTCCTGGGATCGAGTCCCGCATCGGGCTCTCTGCTCAGCAGGGAGCCTGCTTCCCAATCTCTCTCTCTGCCTGCCTCTCTGTCTACTTGTGATCTCTGTCTGTCAAATAAACAAATAAAATCTTAAAAAAAAAAAATTAAAGTTAACTGCAGCTATGTAGTGTTTTTTGAGGAAGTTCTTGTGATCAGTAGCAAACAAACAAACTTGAAGTGTCAAACCAATTCACTGGGAGAAGATTTTTACTTTTCCTTTCTTGTCAAGAAATATATAGGCCAGGGGCTTCTGGGTGGCTCAGTTGGTTAAGTGTCTGCTTTTGGCTCAGATCATAATCCCAGTGTTCTGGGATCAAGTTCCAAGTCAGGCTCCCTGCTTCAAGGGGAGAAGAGCGTCTGCTCCCTCTGCAACCACTCATTCTCTCAATCTCTCTCTCTCTCTCTTTCTAATAAATAAATAAAAATATTAAAAGCAACAAAAAAAGAAGTATATAGTCCAGAATTAAAGGCAGGAGTAATTGCCATTTTCCCAGGAAAGCAATCACCCTTAAAGAGATGTATTACCTCTCCTAGTGACTTCCTCATTCAGAACGTTTACTGATTTCCTACTGCCTGCTGTGTACACAGTGTGAACAAGGAGTGAAGGGCACAGAGGGAAGGAAGGCTCCTTGTTCTCGCAGGACTTGCAATCCAGGGAGGGAGAGAAGTAAAAAAGGCGGGGGGAAAGAAAGAGAGAAAGAAATGTGTAGTGAAAACATGTAAAGATTGAGTTGTGATCAAAAAAATTATAAAGAACAGTGAGAGAATAAGGAAAGGACAACAAGGAAAGTCTTCTATGGGATGTGATATGTGGGATGAAACCTGAAAGATGGAAAGAATTGTCTACAGAAAGAGTATCAAGAAGATTCCAGGCCAAGGAAGTAGCACTCACGTCCCAAGACCAGAGGTCAGAAGCAATTATACTAGGTAGATTTTTGAAACTCCCAAGGATGCACACTAGCTCATTTGGTTTTTAATGATGGATAATTAGAAAAATATAAAATGATAAGAATGAAATGTTTCTCTCTTTATGATAGCCTATGGTATCACATTCCCCCAGGAAGGCCTGCAGTAGTGTTCAAGTTCGACTGGCTCTGAAAAATTAAAGCTTAAGAGAAGCAGGGGGAGGGTGGTGAATGGGAACTAAAATGGTTATTTAGAAGTAGGGACAAATGTGTGACCTTTAACTGAATTAAAAAGCCCAAAACGAATCCCAAAATGGTATGGTAGATTCACATTGTCAATGTGGAGATCTCTAACGTATCCATAGTTTAAGAACCAAAACCTGAGCTATATTGTCCTAGAATATCTCCATACGTACTTAGTGGTCTTTTGTTGGGAGCCAAGTGGAAACCAACCATTGGCTTGGGTTTTTCTTTTTTCTTTCTTTTTTAAAAATTGTATTTATTTATTTGAGAGAGAGAGCACAAGGAGGGGGATTGGCAGAGAGAGTGGGAGAGAAGCAGGTTCCTTGCTGAGCAGGGAGCCTGATGTGGGGCTTGATCTCAGGACGCTGAGATCATGACCTGAAACAAAGTCCGACGCTTAAACAATTGAGCCACACAGGTGCCCCCATTGGCTTGGGTTTTTCAAAAGAAATATTCATGAGGTTTTCAACGGGGTGGAGAGACATCATCTGAATGTAATCATGATGAGATACCCAGCAAACCTAAGTTGAGGAACATCCTATCCATGAGGATAACTAGCTTCTATTTAAACAAAACAAAATAAACAAACAACCCCCAAACCAACACAGATATCATGAAAGGCAGAGAAGGACTGAGAAACTATGACAGATGAAAAGAGCAGAAACAAAGGATAAGTCAATGTAAGATGTGATTCTAAACTTGAATCTTGTACGGGAGAGGGAAAAAAAAACTCACTATATAGAATTCATTGGGAAAATTGGAATATGGACTATACTGAAAGTGAAAATGTTTTACAATGTTTCAGGTTGGGACCTTTGGAAGCAAATGCTGAGGCAAATCGAGTACTTAATAGGCATGCAGAGTACTCGTTAAGAATCAACCCATTGAAGCCCTGGGTGGAGAGAGGAGTCCAAAATGGATCCAGGCCCAGCCAAGCCTGGTCAGTTCCATGGGGAGCTCTACAATGGCTGTAACGGCTCAGGCTCAGCCCACATTGGCTCTGGTTTCTGACCTATTAAACTGGAGGTTAAAGAAAATATCACTAGGAATAGCTGATGCTGAATTATTCAAGGGCATTTGGGAGAAATGAAACATACAGGGAGGTATCATTAAAGGGGGCCTCTCTGAATGTTGCCTTTACTCCTCGTTTCCTTTGAGTGACTGGCTAGCAAGAGTGAAGAATTAGAGAGAAAGAGAGAGGAAGGAAGGAAGGAAGGGAGAAAGGAAGAAAAATCCAGATTGTCACTATCCGCTATCTGTGCTGTTTAATTAGCCTGCCTATTTAGAAAAACGGTATTATTTCTAGTGAACACTTCAGTGCCATTACTTCAGAAATGTAAATGCCAGAAATTATCATCAGGTCTAACATTATAGCCCTCTCTTAGGGCTTCATTAAGCATATTTAAGATGAATAAATTTTTCTGTGATTAATAACATCATTTATAAAGTTTCTCAAGAAAACATTGTGGTTATTATTATTTATAGTGAAGTAAGCAAAAATTGCTTCTCCGCTATGTCTTGTGGGTTGCAATGTTTGGAGGCAGATAAAAATAGGAAGACTCTCAATTTAGCTTCTGTGATATAATTTAACTAAAGAAGTAGTTGTTAATAGATGGGGCCATATCAGTTATTAACAGATGAGAAAATATACGGTTGATTTCATACTTTGGAAGTATATCCTAGTTACTCAGACTGTCTTTTTCTCAATTATATAATCACAATTGTATCAATTAAACAGAGTTATGTGCAATCTCATTTATAAAATTTTCCATGCTTTCTGTCCATACAACAAAGGTTCTGCCTGTCGTCAGTCCATTCCAAGCAATGGTCCCTCAGAGAAGTGGAATGGAAAAGCTGAGACCTGGAATCTTGCTCATGGTCCCTGGTGATCCTAGTGTCCCCGTACAAAACTCAGCTTCATGAGCCTTGACCCTCCAACTGAGAACCTTACAGGCTAGTGTTGAGCTGATGTGAATGTTGTAGGACCTGTTTGTGGGATTTACCATCCATGGTTTTCCAGCATAGTTAACTTCGTTAGGGGCTTTAGCTGATTTGGATATTGTTGAAAACAGTTAAGGTGATATTATCTTACCAGTCCTGGGTGACTTTGCCAACCTTCCTTCCCAGGTTAGCGGGATCTGACATGGTTCTATCACTTAAAAGTCACTTGAGAACTTTCTCTGGCTTAAGGGCTTCTATGTGGTAGAATAACTAGAGTTTTATCACTTTGATGATAAACATATTCATCATTTGATATGTGAAATTGTTCTCTGAAGCATAACAACTGAAACTATTATGCTAGGACATTGCCTTTCTTTTTTTTTCTTTTTTTTTTTTAAGATTTTATTTATTTGACAGAGAGAGATCACAAGTAGGCAGAGAGGCAAGCAGAGAGAGAGAGAGAGAGAGAGGAGGAAGCAGGCTCCCTGCCCAGCAGAGATGTGGGATTCGATCCCAGGACTCCGAGATCATGACCCGAGCCGAAGGCAGAGGCTTAACCCACTGAGCCACCCAGGCAGCCCCTAGGACATTGCCTTTCAAAAAGTCAATGACTAAACACAGAAGTACTGAAAGTGTAAAATATATGTGGAAACAAGACTGTGCCAGGTGCATCTCTGTCCGTCTGTTGGCAAGGTGTCCTGACTTCTTTCTCTCCACAGAGGGATGTCTCTGGACTTAGCTGTATACCAGCCCGAGGTCAAGCCTCATTTGCCTCTATACCTGGTTTCCATGTGGGATGGGAGAGAAAGGTGACGATCTTATTAGATCAGACAGGAAACTTCCCTCTCTCTGGCTTTGAGTTGTTTCCCTTCCCTAGTGGACAGTATTAGAGCCAACAATTCAACCACAATACATTTTCTGAAGTAGTAATTATCTGAATTTAGGTATCACTATTTTTAAAGATACAGCACAGAAGGTCAGGATGTTTATTTATCTTGTCTGGACCCTTTAAGCTTCTGTCACAGCCTAAGGTGAAATTTACATCCCCCCTACCTTTTAGTTAAGATCCAATTTATAATCCTGTGGGCACCTTTCTGGGTGATAACATACATACACATATATACAGTTACGTTTTGAGAACACTTGTGTCTAAAACCAATAAATTTCAGGGTGCTTGGGTGGCTCAGTCTGTTGAGTGACTCTTGGTTTCACTCAGGTCATGATCTCAGGGTCCTGATACTGAGCCCCACATTGGACTCTGTGCCCAGTATGGAATCTGCTTGAGATTCTTTCCCATCCCACTCCCTCCCCTTCTGTTCCTCCCCTGGGCCATGCTTGTCTCTAATTAATAAATAAATAAATAAATGATTTTATTTATTTATTTATTTATTTATTTATTTAGTATTTTATATTTTATTTATTTATTTATTTATAAACCACCCCTGTCTCTAATAAATAAATAAAGAAAATCTTTAAAAGTAAAATAAAACAATAAATTTATATTTTACCATGTATTTTGGTTTTCTGAATGTCCTAAACCGATGTAACAATATATATTTATATATAACAATATGTTATTATATATTTATATGTAATACATAATATAATGCATATCAATATAATTATGCTAATTTTTCTCTCAAAGATGAAATCAAGACTTCCCTAAAAAAGAAAGCAAAAAATAAATAAACGTTTTCCCAATATCTCTCTTATTTCTGTTTTAACTCCCTGAGTCCTTACTATTCTTATCAATCATTCTGAAATCTAATATTTTTTTGTATTACTATTTAAAATGTCATGAGTTGTTTGGAACGGTAGCAAATGAAGAACTAGAATTTGGGGTCATATGTACTTAATTTCAAATCCCAAAGCTGCTAGCAATTATCTGGGAAACATTACAAAGCAGATGCTTCTACTTTCATTCCTGTAGTTCATCATTTATTAAGCAGGGTAAATAGCATCTACTTCTTAGGGTTGATGTGAATTAGAAGTAACGTACATAAATCATATAAGCCCAGTGCCTGGCAAATAGTGGCATTTAGTAAATGGTGACTACAGTGGTTATTGAGATTGTTATTATGATCACCATATTTCTTATTATGCAAATAAATGCTCTTTAAGAACTAAGGGTGTCTTATATTTGGTTTATGTCCTCTACAACACCGTAATACTCCTCGCCACATGCCTGAGAATGAATGGATACATGAATAAAGTATTTTCAGAAACTCTTCATAAATCTAGTTTAGCAAGTGAATAATGGCAAGGTGAATATCTCATTTTGTGTTAAGTGGTTTTTCAATACCACTCATCATTAGGATCCAGTCCCCTGAGGCCACTTCCCATCGACTAGGACCCCTCTAGCTAACAGAAATTTAAGGAGAGTTTTTTTTTTTTTTAAGGTTGATGTATTTGAAAGAGAGTCCGAGCATGCGCCTGTGCGTGCAGTGGGAGGGGTGGGTCAGAAGGAGAGGGAGATAAGTCGACTCCCTGCTGAGCGGGTAGCCCAATGCAAGGCTCAGACCCAGGATGCTGAGATCATGACGTGAGCTGGAATCAAGTTGGCCCCCTAACCGACCAAGCACCCCAGGTACCCTGAGAGTCTTTGTTTTATGGTATAATGTTATCTTCCTTGGAACTTGGATTTGCCAGAAATTTTAAAAAAATCCTCAATTGTTTACCTTGTTCGCTATCCAGTTTTGATTATGTAACACCAACAAATATACTGAATATTTTTATGTGCCCAGATAATGCTAGCAGTGTAATCATTATGATTTCTGAGGAATAACTTAATCAGAACATTGAGAAGTGATTGCTTTCATCCACTTGCTATACTAAGAAAAATAATCATGCTTCTCATTGTATCTCCACATCTCCATAAAGTTTTCCTTTACCTTTTAAAGTTAATGAAGTTTGGCACCATACCAAACTGGTAATCATGCTATTCTTTTTTTTTTTTTAATTTTTTTTCAGTGTTCCAAGATTCATTGTTTATGCCCCACACCCAGTGCTCCATGCAATATGTGCTCTCCTTAATACCTACCACCAGGCTCACCCCCCTCACTCCTCCCCTCCCAAATAATCATGCTATTCTTAATTGCCAACATCTGGAAATAACTCCAACTTTACTGCTCTATGCCTATCGTTTTGAAAATAACCTTTCGAGAGTAGCCTCTCTTCACTTGTCCATTACACCTTCCTTTATGCTACAGTTACTCGGGTATCTATGAAGTAGTATAGAAACTAGGAGGATTTCAAAGGTGTGCCATTTTCACGTGCACTTTAACAAGGGTTGCTGGTCAAGTTCCCTGGGATCCTCATCCACAGCTGAGGCCAGAGGGGCGGGGAGAAAAAGGGGCAGGATCCAATGGGGAGAGGAGCTGAGCTGCGATGAAGTCAAAACAAGGTGTCGCCAGCGGATGGCAGGGGCGGTCTGAGGCTACTTTTCACCGTGTTCTAAAATGGCCATGAGCAGACCAGGCCTTGGTACTTCTTTGAGGCATCCAAAATTATTCACCTTTGGGTCCCTTTTAAAGTTTGGGCACGAGTTCTGTGTGTAAACAGTACTTCCTTGTATATTCAATGAGCTCAGTGTTGAGTTCTGAGGACAAGTGTGAACACTTTTTCTGGGACTTCTTCTGTCTATGGCAGAGAGAGAAGTCAGGCTTGAAATTCTCATGTTTGGTGACACGATCCTCTCTGTCTCCTGTTAATTGTGTCTTTTAGTGAACAATATACGTTCTCCGGTTATCTGCCCGTTAAGGGGACTGTTATGTGTGTATTGTTGTTAACTGCTCTATTTTGCAAGCTTAAGGGTATTGGTGAAATTTTAAATGAAACCAAATATACCTTTTAGACAAGTGGACTCTGTCTCATCAGTATCAGTAGTTTTAGGGAATTTAGCAAGTTCCCTTCTTCATAATCGTTCAAGCTGTTGTATAGCTAGGAAGACCCAGGCATTCAGAAGACCTGGCTAACTCTTTTGGGTCACGGTTCTGGTGCCAAGGAGCACTGTGTTGGGATTGGCCCCTGGCTTCTCTGCGCAGTGAGTGCGTATAGCTATAGCGAGTAAGAACAGTAGGCCAGGTCTTAATAACATATTAATAGACGTTCTTTCAAGAAAACAATGTGGTAGAATAGATTAATAAAACCAAATTTGTGTAATGAAATACACATGGAGGAGAAAAATGGGACTGTCTCTTTCTGGAATATTCTCAAGTCACTTCAGAACTTTTCTCTTTCAAATGAAACAAAATTATTGCTCTTCCTTTGTAGCCTAAAAGGCTTTAAAATTACAAACAGTATTGCAGCTGACTGTATCGTTATCCTAATGGGATATTCATCAAAAGTCTATGAAGACATAATGAGAGGCTTTTATAATTGAAATTCAAATGTTATGTACAATGACAATTTAAATGCATGTGTTCTTTTCTCAAGAATTGGCTTGAAACACAGAAGTCTTATTTTGATTAAAAAGAACATTACTATGGGTATGAAAAATGATAGGAGTGCTCTAAACAGACTGCATGATAAGTTGGTTTTGACTCTGATTTTGACTGCTCCTTGGGATAGCCTCATTACCTTTTTTTTTTCTTCCTCTAACTAGAAATTAAGCCCAAGTCTTTTTTTTTTTTTCTTTCTTCTTAATGTTTTCAATTTATAGACCAAGGGGGAGTAATCTGGGAATCAACTAGATACAGCCTTTGAAATGAGTGTTTTCTTGTATATTCTTAACTTGGAACACTTGAGGTCAACAGGCCTTAGAGCCAAGTCACGGCTTCTAAAACTTTGCTGATCCTTTTTCTCGGTTCCCATCTGGAGAAATGTTACTGAGAGTCAAAAGCTTCCCTGTCGGGACCACGATGTGGAGCCTTCTCACTCCGTCAGTGGGTCATAGTGGGAGCTGACACAAAAGGTTAGGTTAAGGGCCGATTGTTAAAACAAATGCACAAACAAGAAAACCAAAACAGACTCATAAATAGAGAACAAACTCTCATGGTTGCTAGAAGGGAGGGGGTGGAGGCATGGGAGACACAGTGCAAGAGGAATAAAGAGGCGTAAATTTCCAGTTATAAATAGTCCCAGGAACGTAATGTACAACACAGGGAAAATGTAGTTAAGGATATGTGGTATGTTAACTTACGGTTATAGATGGTAACTACACTTTTCACAGTGACCATTGTGTGATGTATATAAATGTTAAATCACTATGTCTTACACCTGAAACTAGGGTAAAATATGTCATGTATATTTCAATTTTTTTAAAGATTTTATTTATTTGACAGACAGAGATCACAAGTAGGCAGAGAGGCAGGCAGAGAGAAAGGAGGGAAGCAGGCTCCCCGCCGAGCAGAGAGCCCGATGCGGGGCTCCATCCCAGGACCCTGAGATCATGACCTGAGCCAAAGGCAGAGGCTTAACCCACTGAGCCACCCAGGTGCCCCTATATTTCAATTTTTAAAAAATTGGTTGGTAAATCAGACTCAGGCAAATCAGATATTACCCAATATCAAACTTTACTAATAATTTCACAGAAAAAGTTGGTAAATAGGAGAAGCAAGGGAAGGTCTGACTCTGCTCAGGTTCCCATTTTATTGTTAGATTGTGTACAAGATAACAAATGGTGTTAAATTGTTGGAACAGGAATAAATGGATCCGTTTTACTTTCATTCTTCTACCGAGCACAGGGCAAACGTTGCTAGGTAAGAACTGGGATTTTTAGCTGAGAGTTAAATTTCATTTCACCTGTACGTTTCAATGTTCTTTTCCCCCATTTCTCTGGACAATTAGTGATTCTTAAATATGCAGCACATGAACTTACACTATGAGTTAGCGTGAGCAACTTCTAAAACCTGGAAATAAAAGTGTGGCGGATATTTGCCTTGTTTTAAGATTTAAAGCAAATCTTAAACATTAAACAGTCTTAGACATTTTAAATCTTTTATCCTCTTAAAATACTTTATTGCTGATGTCTTCTGTGTATTACAGTAGTCAGTTCAGGATCTTGGAGTTGTACCAATGTGCTATAATTTTTATACAGTAAAAGGACTTTCTCTGAAGATACATTAATTTTTTTAAGGTGCATTGGGGGAAAGAAAGTTTTTACTCCAAAATAAAGTGGAAATCAGGACGCCTGGTGGGTGGCTCAGTTAAGCTTCTGCCTTCATCTGAGGTCATGATCCCAGAGTCCTGGGATCTAGTCCCATGTGGGGCTCCTTGCTCGGTGGGGAGCCTCCTTTTCCCTCTGCCTGCTGCTCCCCCTGCTTGTGCGCTCGTGCGTGCACACACACACACTCTCTCTCTCTGATAAATAAATAAATCTTAAAAAAATAAAGTGGAAATAGAAGATACCGCTCTTTTAAAAATAGTTCAAACATCATTTTTCTTTTTTTTTCTTTATTTTATTTATTGTGTTATGTTTGTCACCGCACAGTACATTATTAGTTTTTGATGTCGTGTTCCATGATTCATTGTTTGGGTATAACATCTTGTTCTCATGCAATCTCTGCCCTCCTTAATACCCACCACTGGGCTCACCCATCCCCCCACCACTCCTCCCCCTTCTAAAACCCTGTTTGTTTCCCAGACTCCATAGTCTGCCATCTTTATTTATTTAATTTTTTTTGCAGTATTTATTTCCCAGAGTCCAGAGTCTCCGCACTTAGTATAATCCCCTCCAGCTCCATCCATGTCCATGCAAATGGTAGGTCTGAGGGTTACCAGAAGGGAGGAGGGTGAGAGGGTGGGGTAACCGGGTGACGGGTATTTGGGAGGGCATGTGTTGTGAGGAGCACTGGGTGTTGTATGCAAGTAATGGATCGTTGAACACTACATTAAAAATTTGTGGTGTACGGTATGCTGGCTAACTGAACATAATTAAAAAAAAAAAAAACTTATTTAAGAGAGAGAGATGCCAGAAAGGGCAGAGTGGGGGGATCTGAAGCAGACTCCCCGCTGAGTTCAGAACCTGAGGCAGGGCTCCATCCCAGGATGATGAGATTATGACCAGAGCCAGAATCAGGAGCCCAACATTTAAAACCGACCCACCCCGGCACCCCTCAAATGCCATTTTTCATGAACCAAACCACAAGTTAATAAGTGATTCTGGGCTTATTTTCTCTCTGAAGAGGTTAGCTTTTCACCCCCCCCCCCAATTTACAAAATAGTATCTTTATTTGGCAAGATTTATAACTTAAATGTATCGCAACCTCTATTTCACCTCTGTAATGTTGCCACCCAACTGTTGAATACAATTTTAATAATATTTGATGCAAAAACTATCCCTATTTCGACACAGCTTTTACTATATGTTGGTTAATTGAATGTAATACAAATAAACACAGCTTTCTAGGATTCTATTAGCTGAGCGGAACTAAAAATAATCAAGTCTCAAAGTGTCTCAGAAAGTTGTCAGGATAAATAAACAGAAATTTTTATTTGGTAATCTCCTGAAATTGAGAGGTTTTAATATCCCTGAGACAAAATATTAATTAGATAGGAACTAAAATACCAAACCTGAGACCCTTCCAAAAAGATTCCACAGCTCCTTGTAGGTAGGAATGACAATTAGTAGTGCGTCCAAGGAGGGCCAGCACTGGGGACTCAGCATTTAGTCATAAACACAAATTAAACCAGTCTTGGCCCAGTGCCTAGGGATCCAGTCAAGCAAACAAAACAGAACCAAGGAACTGTTAAGATGAAAAGCTAAAAAAAAAAATGACATAATAGAATATGATCTGAATTAACCACGGAGGTCTTTAGCGAATTTTAAAAGATGCATGCTTTGTGACATTGAGTCACGGAGCAAAAACATGAGCAATTTGATTGTGAAGAGTAAGTGATAAGAAGTATACTAAAATAACACCGTTATGTGTATACAGACATCTGCAGAGTCAGTGGTCCATGTTCTCGTCGGGGTCTAGATTTCTGGGTTCAAGGTCTAGTTCTTGTACCAGCCATGTCATAACTCTGATCGTGTTCCTTCCTCTGACCTCTCAAGCCCAAAACTCAGGTTACCTCTGTGACAGTAAGAAGTCTTAGACCCCCAGATGGTTATGCCCTTTTATTCCCTCCACTAAGAGATGCACACACCTTCCCTCTCCAGGTGATGCAAATGGCTGCAACCTGTTTCAACCCTAGACTTATCTATCCTAAGAGGTGAACAGAACTGGAAAGCTTCTTCTTTGGCTTCATACCCAATCTGAGTTCTAGTGATTGAGTGATAGGCGGGGAATATGATTGGTGGGGACAGTCTGCCTTTGGTTGAGGCCTGTGTCAGCACTAGGTGAAGCATCCGGGGCAGATTAAGGACTGGTCTTGACGATGGGAACATAACTATATCGGCAAGAGTCAGGACACAGGCAGTATTTTAGATCTTTCAGTATTGGAAATTAACCTATTTGAAGTTTCAAGTATTAGCCATTTGACAATGTCCACTCTACTTTCTGAAAGTGGAAATAAAAAACCCAAGTTTGGGAAGAAAAACAAAACAAAACAAAAATATGAGTTTTTGTTGCATCTGGCATTTGTGTCAAGTGTATGTTTCCTTGAAGCAAGAGAAAATTACACTTAAGCAGGCATTTTTCAAAAATGTGCAAATGATCTCTTGTTTCAGATTTGCAGAGCAAACAAGGAAATTCTGGTGCTCAAAAAACAACACTTACCTACCCCAGTTTCCTCATTTTATAGCTGAGGAAACGAGGTCATCAGTGGTGTTGGCCCCAAGAGCCACAGTGGTTATTGCCATTTGCCTGGTTTAAAACCTAAAATTAGGGGCGCCTGGGTGGCTCAGTTGGTTAAACATCTGCCTTCAGCTCAAGTCATGATCCCAAGATCCTGGGATCAAGACCCGCATCGGGCTCACTGTTTAGCGTGGAGCCTGCTTCTCCCTCTCCCTGTGCCCTCTCCCTCCTGCTCCTGCCCCTCTCTCTGGCTTGTTCATTCTCTCAAATAAAATCTGTGAAAAAAAAATTAAAATCTAAAATTAGGAGTTTTAAGTTCAGGAAATTTTCCTCTATGTTACATGGCTGGATGAATCCTGATGGCCTGAATTCAAATCCTGCCATTGCCATTTCTAGGTAAATGACTTTAAGCAAGTAAATATTTCTCTGTCTTGTTTCTTACCTATAAAATGGCCATAAAGTACTGCCTTCTACATAGGGCAGTTGTGAGGATTATATCATTCAAAGCAATTAACTTCACACAAACGCACAAATGTTGAGGGGCTCCTCGGAGCTCAGCCAGTTAAGCCTCTGACTTCAGCTTGGGTCATGATCTCAGAGTCCTGGGATCAAGCCCTGCCTCTGGCTCCGTGCTCAGTGGGGAGTCTGCTTCTCCCTCTGCCCCTGCCTCTGCTTGGTCTCTCTCTCTCTCTCTCAAATAAATAAAATCCGTAAAAAAACCCAACACAAATGTTGGTTAATGTTATAAATTAGAATCATTTGGCAAACTCATAACTGTTCCTATATGAATATATATACCTTCTTAGGAAACCTACCTTCTTAGAAAATGTATCCATTATTGGAGAGCCAGAAATAAGGATACTGTAAGATAACTCGATAATCGAGAAAAGCATAATTCCTAAAGGTAGGAGATAATTCCTCCTAATAACATCAACTATAGAACCCTCTCAGAGTGACGTTTACTGAAGGTAGGATGTGTAGAAGTGATCTTCCAAGGGACCTTGCTAGTGCTGGATCATAGCCAACTAGACAGCCTGCCAGGTTGGGTGTTTTCCCCTACAAAGCAAGTCCTCTGATGGTAATTGTAATCTATCCGAACTGCATAATACAGAAGACGGTATGTACTGCATGGAATATCAAGCTTAAAAAAAGAGGTTTTTTTTTTTTCCTTTGTGATATTTTATGACTTCCATTTGAGTAGACTAGGAAAGCCCTGTTGTGCTACTGCAATAAAAATGTAATTGTAGGTCTTTGCAAAATACGGTACTATGTAAAGTGAGTGAATAAAAACAATTATCAGCTAAATGGGCAATTCTGTTACTTCAGAATTACATAAGATTATGGAATAATGTAATGGCCCCACTCTTTAGCTAAATTGAGAAATAATTGGGTGTTTATTAGCAACTCTGAGAGGTAAGATGTTGGTTTTTTTATTTTTTTTAATCATGGAAGGTATGGGAAAACAAAGTAGGAGTCCCCTAGAAAACTTAGGTTACTAAATTCCATTGACTTTTAATTGCAATACCAACTGATTACCCAAAAAGTCCTGAACAGACGCCTATATTAATGGTAGGATGTTCTATCCACTTGGAACTTTGAGATCTAGGCCTGTTTAAATATCATTTATGTCTTCAAAAACAATCACCTTTTGTAACTGAGCAAAGTGAATGTCTTCGTCCTAGACATTAACTGAGATTTGTGTCATAGTTTTTTCAACAGTATTGCATGTAAATATTTTTAATCTGTTCAGTTGTCTTCTTGCAAGTCTTAGTTGTATTTCTGCATGGTCCGCAGTATTTCAAAACAAACGGAAAGATTTGTAGCGTGTGAACAGTTTGGTGCAACAGCACCAGTAGGGGGCGCCTGTGTGGCTCAGTGAAGTGTGAGACTCTTGATTTCAGCTCAGTTCATTAGATCAAGTCCTGCATCTGGCTCTGTGCCCTATGGGGAGTCGGCTTGAGGTTCTCTCTCCCTCTACTCCTCCCGACCCTCCTCTCTCAAATAAATCTTAAAAAAACAAAAAAAAAACCCAAAAATTATGGTCATAGAATCACTGCTTATTTTTAACATTTCACCTAGGTCTGTGTGAAGTAATGGTTTTAACTCAGACTGATGCTATGGATTAATCTGCCATGAAATCTGTGCGGTATCAAATGTGTAGCATCTCACTGGCTTTGTATATGTGCTTTTAAATCGCCACCAATCTCTCCAGTTCAATGAATCATTTCTTTAGTAGAAAACTTTCTCAAGTCTTTGCCTCCTTCTCCCAAAGATTCATTTGGGCGTATCCATCACCATTGCTCTCAATAAGCCACTTAAACTCACGGATCCGAGTTAATCTACATGAATTAATTCGTGATTCGGACAGGAGGTCAGAATGCGTAGAGATGACTCAAATGTAGGAAATGACCTTCAAGAAGAGAAAAAAAGTACATAGGGGTGTGCAAGGAAACCTATCCAATGTTTTAGCCTAGGCCTTTAGCATTTTGGCCCCATAGCTCTTGAGTTTGCTTACAAGCACCAACAAATTTTAGGGAAAGAATTTTAAGAAAAGCTTAGTTGAGAAAGGGGGAGATTGTCACTGTGATCCTACCACGTGACTTTTTCTCCTGAAGTCCCACATGAGTGTGGTTCCAGATTTCTCAGAACGAGTAAGGACCAAGAATCTTCCTGTCCCAAGGCCTGCAAAGACTGGTGTCACTCTCTGACATAAACCCTCTAACTTTGCTTAGAGGCATTGTTCTTCTCAGCTTTTGCTTATGCATTTCATCTGTCTGCTGCCTTTTCCAGTCACTTGGAGTTGGTTAGTGCTGGTCTCTCAGATACAACTCTTTCTTGCTCCGTAGCACTACTGTAAATTCCAGACTTCCTGAAAAAAGTCTTTGTCTTGCAGCTTCTTTACCTTCCTAATATTTGAGGTCTGAATAGCCACCATCTCCCCCACCAACTGCTTTCCAGAGAAGAGCGCATAGCTATTTTTGAAGAAACAGGAGAAAAGGAAGATCTTTGCTTTTGTTTTCCCCCTTTATATACGCAAGCTATAGATCACTCTAATCAAGGACACAAGTGAAATTAATTGAACTCAAAGTAATAGGGTATTTGGGATTATTAATTAAAATAAAACCCTCATTTTGAGGGTACACTCTGATGTAATGAGTAAAATTTAGGGATGGGTATAAATGCAGTTGGAGAAAACCAAATTGTGTCATGTTCTAGACTCTTCTGAGCTCTTTTTCTGTCTGAAGCTATAAAGCTAGACCTGATAAGGGCCACTGTGTTAAGTGGGTATTACTGCAAGGCTGAAAATAATATTTACATTTCTAATGGTTGCTGACCTGGCCAAATTTGGGTCCGTGTGGGAGGACACAGCCAAAGCACCTGGATAGAGGGAGGCATGAAAAACTGGCACCATTTTTACAATCGGTTTACAGAGCTGTAGTAGTGAGGACAGTATTGAGATAGAGAATAAGAAAGCAAGGCA
The DNA here is from genome assembly GCF_010015895.1 of Lontra canadensis. Lineage (NCBI taxonomy): Eukaryota > Metazoa > Chordata > Mammalia > Carnivora > Mustelidae > Lontra > Lontra canadensis. The sequence continues at coordinate 11,273,217 of NW_022631033.1, forward strand.
TGGACCTTTTCACAGGATGTGGTCTAGGAAGGACAACAAGAATGGAGGGCAGCTCTCGTCAAATTTTGCAATATCTACAGCTGACAAAGAATAAACAATCTGTCAGTTTTATGAAAGTATTGTCAGTCTTTTTAAAATTGCTTTTAGAAAATGGTTTTTTTTTTAAATGTGTAAGTCATTTGGATATTTCTATGCACTTGCCCAAATCATTACTTTATTTCATTTTGTGTCACAGTATCTTCTTTTGTGCTAAAGAAAACCTGAAGAATCAGGTTTTATTGAAACAGACTCTCCTGTGATGAAGATTAAAAAAAAAAAAAGCTGTATTTTTTAAAACCTTCTCTTAAAACTCTGAAACTCTTTGTGTGATAATGGAAGTGTGTGATTTAAGGTCTGGCTAGTTGCAAACCTTGCTACATGCCATTTTTGAAATCCTCAAAATTATTTCCCTTAGAACAAAAAAACAAACCCTATTCAGAGGTTGTCTAGCAAAAGTTAAATAAAGTTAAATAAAAAAAGTTAAATAAAGCTGGTAAGCTTTAAAAATCCAGTTAACTCCATCAACAAAAGTTTTCTGCATTTAAAGTAAAAGTGTCAATCTTTTCAACACAATGAAGCCTAGAAAGAGATGAATAAAAAGATTAGATAGTACAAGAAACTCTAAAAGGGTAATATGGTTTATCCTGAAATGGAATTTATATTTACTGTAACAGTAGCCACCAGGCTTAATTTTTCTTTAGTTATTTGCTTACCACATTAATTTATATTTATAACAAGCTATACCTGGTGTATTTCTTGTACTTGATGGTCACCTGGCATTAACTTTTTTTGTTAAATGACTCTCGGTAATAAGGACAGGCTGGAATGATGGCTAATTATATTTCAAATGAAGCTACATCTATAACAAAAGGAGAGAATAGAATAATTTCAGGGTGAATAAAAAGGTGTGACAAAAATTAATATAATAATAAAATTCCTAAATGGTAAGACCTAAGTAATTTTTTTAAGAAAAAAATGTAAAATGTTGGCAAATTAATTGAACTTTAAGGTAAATAGAGCCATAGAATGCAATTTGGGGGACTAGGACTTTGAGAGAGTAAGTCCCACTGCAAAGAAGGGTGTATGTGGTCCCTGTAAAGGCTTGCTCGTTTGACAGGCTATGCCTCTCTATCTCAGTTTTAGTCAATATTGAAATATTTCTGCTTGAAACCCTCTTTCGTAAGCAGGTGCCTTGGGGCCCGGAGGCAGACCTGGCGTCTTCACTAAGTGTGTTCAGTTCTCTTGCTTCATCTCTCGTTGATTGGTTTCACTTACAGACCAACATGGGTTTAGACAAAGCAAGAATGGTCCTTAGAGAGTCTTCAGAAAGAGGGAAGATTTTAAGGAGGGAGGAGGAAAAGAAAAACAGAGTGGCAATTAGAAATAGGGTCAAGGTGAGCAAAGGGTACAGACTTACAGTTGGAAGAGGAAGAAGTTCTGGGGGGTTAGTGTACAGCGTGGTGCATGTACTAAAAATATTGTACTGCGTGTTTGAAAGTTCTTATCACACACCCAAATTAACAGTGTGCGAGGGAATGGATGTGTTAACCAACATTCCTGGGGTGTTCCTCTTGCAGTATTGACCCCCATCAAATCGTTGTTCATCCTTAAACTTGGACACCATTATACATGGATTATAGATGAGTGAAGATAAATAGGAGTGATGATTGCAACAGCCGTTGTTCTCACCACCATCAGATCCCCCGCTTCTCTGCTGTCCAGATGCTGGAGACCCTTCTGGAAAGTTTCAAGGACTTTTTATTTGTGACCAATGAGTTGCGAAATACTCAACATCCAAGGATTTTTTTTTTTTTTTTTTTTTTTTTTTTTTTTTTGCTGATAATCTAGCTCGCTGTCTCACTTGAATTTAGTACAGACCTTCTCAGTAGCTTTTTTTCTTTTTTTTTTTTTTTTTTTCTCTTTTCTGCTGGGCCTCTAAGTCTGGGCATGAAAAGTTCAGCATTTGGCTGAGGACTTCCTAAGGAAGCCACTCTGCAGAATTCTGGAGGTTTTCCTTTGCGTAACTCACCTCTAGTAATGCCTCAGAAATTCCCTGAGCTTCAGCAACCACCCCTCCCCCCAGCCCCCAAATTCTTGTGCATTCTTTCTCTGTTCAGTGAACCCTCTGTGCTTTTCTCCGGATCCCATGCCTGCAGTGCAACCTGGAGAGTTCCTTTAGGCAGAAAGTCTGGGTGATAGAGGGGACTCACTTCATTTCCTCTCCCTCAAGAAGTCCTGTACTACCTCTTTGCCAAGACACATTTGCTTCTGTTCCCAGTCTGAGAGTTGGTTTTGGAAGAAATGCTAGTCCTGTACCTGTTACTGAAAACCAGAAGGAGAAAGTTGCTTTTTTAAAAAATTCATTTCTCAATGTTTTTATATCCCCCCCATTATAAAAGCATCAAAAAATAAGATCTTTTCTCCTTTAAGTTTTCTGTACATTAAAAAAAAAAAATTGAAAGAAAATGAGCCACAGTGTTCTCTTTCCTGAATACTAAGGACTGTGTAATATCATTCACTCTTAAAACCATATGGGGAGCACCTTTTGATCATTGAGTAATATGTAGGTTGGTCTAGAATCACGATGTTGTACACCTGAAAATAATAAGACATCACTAACTATGATTTTAAAAATTATAATCCCATTTTAAAATTTGTGTGGCAACCACTTCTCCCATGTCACAGCTGATATGCAATAGGAATTAGATTAGTGAAAATGTCCTCAACTGTTTCTACTGTTTAAAATTTCTCCAAAGGTTTATTATAGGAGCTTATTTCTGTCAGGGACCTAATTACTTGTCTTCATATTCTATGCAATTTACCTTTCATCTTTAATCTTGGCTTCCTTGAACTTGTTCTTTTTGTATTTGCTTCAGTTTTATGTGACTTGTGTTAGGTCATGTCATGCCTGTGGATTTTCGTTTTCTGGGTTTCCTGTGCTTTCTCTTCATTGCTCCCTTACAACTAATATTGATCACTTTGTACCTCTGGCATATTTATATCTCAAAAGTACATCTTATTGAGCATCTTGCTAATTAGCTCCAGTCTTTTCTTTATGCCCTTCCTCATATTCAGGGGCATCTGGCTAAGAACCAGATTTTTATATACTTAAATCAATTTTACTTAGCATAATTAATATTTTATATTTTACCTTAAAATTTCCACTGCCGATTGACTTGGAATTAAAATATTTTCATTACATGTACATTTTCCTTTTTCTTTTTCTTTTTTATTTTTTGCTTGAGGATATACAATACACATCAATACACATTATCCTTTTTTTTTTTTTACTGTGTTATGTTAGTCACCATACAGTACATCATTAATTTTTGATATAGTGTTCCTGATTCATTGTTTTTGTATAACATTCAGTGCTCCATGCAGTCCATGCCCTCCTTAATACCCACCATGGGGCTCACCCATCCCCCCCACTCCTCTTCCCTCTAAAATCCTCAGTTTGTTTCTTAGAGTCCATAATCTCTCATGGTTCATGGTTCGTCTCCTCCTCAGATTTCCCCCCTTCACTTTTCCTTTCCTTCTCCTAATGTCTTCCAGGTTATTCCTTATGCTCCACAAGTAAGTGAAACCATAGGATAATTGACTCTCTCTGCTTGGCTTATTTCACTCAGCATAATCTCCTCCAGTCCCGTCCATGTTGCTACAGAAGTTGGGTATTCATCCTTTCTGATGGAGGCATAAGAGTCCATTGTGTATACGGACCACATCTTCCTTACCCATTCGTCCGTTGAAGGGCATCTTGGCTCTTTCCACAGTTTGGCAACTGTGGCCATTGCTTCTATGAACAGTGGGGTATATAAGGTGCTTCTGTTCACTGCATCTGTATCTTTGGGGTAAATACTCAATAGTGCAATTGCAGGGTCAAATTGTAGCTCTATTTTTAATTTTTTGAGGAATCTCCACACTATTTTCCAAAGTGGCTGCACCAACTTGCCTTCCCACCAACAGTGTAAGAGGCTTCCCCTTTCTCCATATCCTCTCCTACATTTGTTGTTTCTTGCCTTGTCCATTTTTGCCATTCTGACTGGTGTAAGGTGGTATCTCAATTAGAATGCACATTATCTAAGCCTTTGCTCTTGGGACGGTATTCCATCCAGAAATCCTAGATATTAAGCTCATAAAATCCCAATAATGAATTTTAATGCTCAGTGTTGACTTAATGACAACAAATACGAGGCATCTAAGAGAGTTGCCTGTATTTCTTTAGTGACACAGTGGTATCAGGATGGCTGCAACGTTTTTCTTACTGCGGTATCATTCTTACTCTGCTTCAGGTACTGCTTTGCACCTTTGAATACCTTTATTTTTCTTCCCTTCCTTCCATCCTCCCCTCTTCACTTTTTTCCTTCATCTCTTTAAGCTTTTTAACTACTCCATAAAGAAACTTTCTGCAGGCAAGTCATGTGGAAATTGAGATATAGGTATGTTCTTTTTTTTTTTTTTAAGATTTTATTTACTTATTTGAGAGCAAGAGAGCAAGACTGGGAGAGAGAGAGCATGAGTTGTGGGGTAGGGACAGCGGGAGAGGGAGAAGCAGAGTACCTGCTGAGCCGGGAACCCCATGCAGGACTCACCCCCAGGACTCTGGGGTCAAGCCGAAGGCAGATGCTTAACCAACTGCGCCACGCAGATGTCCTGATATGGGGATGTTTTTGAAGTTAAAGACTGAGCAAGTGAAGTAAAAAACCCAGTTCTGATTCATGAGTGCAAGCTCTTAACCACCAACATGTATTATCCACAAATTGAAACAGGTAAACAACTTTGTAAATGGAATAAACTGTGTCTCTGGTAATTTACTGACGAGGAAAACGGTTTCTAATTTTCATGTCAGTCTCCTAGGTTAAACAATATAATGACAAATGGTGCAGCTATACAAAATAATTACTTAGGAATTCAGAAAATCTCCCTTTACGGCGGAACTCTTGTAAAACTAAGGCAGTGGTGCAACTTTTTCTTCACATCAGTTTAAGCTAGGGGATATCTTGGTTACTGGAGTCTATGCTGTGACCATCAATGATTCTTTGTAAGTCAAAGGAAACCACGTTAAATGTGCATAGAATTTCTTTAATCCAAACATCCACCGAGGCCTTTGCCCATTCACTCATTTACTTGATAAATACAGAAAGATCTATTATTTACTAAATATTTTATGCAGTGAGAAGGTAACAGTGAATGTGATAAAAGCATTCCTCTGCTTGCCCAGAACTTTAAATTATAAGAGAAAACCCTACAGGGGCACCTGGGTGGCTCAGTCGGTTAAGTATCAGACTCTTGGTCTCAGCTCAGGTCTTGATCTCAGGGTCGTGAGTTCAGGCCCCGTGTTGGGGTCCACACTGGACGGGGAGCCTGCATGAAAAACTTTCTGTGGAGGTTTTTTATTTGTTTGTTTATACAGAAAGGATAAGATTATATCCCAATATCATCTTAAGTCTTTAATATTCTCTGTACTTCTGGGGCGCCTGGGTGGCTTAGTGGGTTAAAGCCTCTCCCTTCGGCTCAGGTCATGATCTCAGGGTCCTGGGATCGAGCCCAGCATTGGGCTCTCTGTTCAGCGGGGCACCTGCTTCCCTCCCTCTCTCTCTGCCTGCCTCTCTGCCTACTTGTGATCTGTCAAATACATAAAATCTTAAAAAAAAATTAAAAAAATATTCTCTACTTCTTTTTGTTAGAAAATAGAATATGTATTTCTTCAGAATACCCTGGATTTCTCCCATTTTGTGTAGGGAATGGCAGTATTTATTCATTAGCTTCCAGTAAGAATAGTAAGAATGTTTCTTATCTGTATACTTGTAATTTTAAAGGTTGGTTACTTTTCTGGACATGAATAATCTCTATGAATACATGGGGATCCTCTTACAGTTCTCTTCTCTGAGACTTTGGAGTGGGATTTAGCGCAAAATAAGTGGCCTTAGGTTCTCTCTAAGGAGTTTCGTACTTGCAGAAGGTCTGAGAGCTCCTCAAGTGTTATCAACACACACATAGCCATTTCCTAAGAGGTCTAAGGTCAGATACATTTATGTCCTTGCGCTTCAACATTCTATTTGTGAGATTTAGTAAAGAAAATGAATATAACCCTCCATTGAAAATGATTCTAAATTAGAGTTAGGGCCCTCAACGTCTTAAAAACATGATGATTTGCAAAAATGTAAGACAAACAGCTTTGTGCCATCGAGTAATATGTTCTGACAGAGAAGCCTACTGATTTTATCAGCTAGTAAAAATCCTGCCCAGTGGGGGAGAAAAAACTATTTAAAATTAGCACCATACTGATTGTTTAATGCCATTGACAGAATAAACTTATGAAATGAGAAATTGGGCATCCCTTCATTTTGTGGCTCCCTTAAACTTCCAGAAATGTCACATTTTTTTTTTTTTTCAGTAGTTCACAGATTTCTCTGGAGAACCTAAGAGTAATATGTTAGCCTTTGGGGTATAGAGTCTCTGTTGCAATGACTTAGCTCTGCTGTTGTGGTGACAAAGTAGCCCCCAACAGGACGTGACCAGCTGAGTGTCTGTGTCACCATGAAAGTGTACTAGGCTCAACAAGAAGACGGTGCCTCTGGCTTCATGGGTGATATGTTGCTAACCCCTATGCTGGGTGGAGGTGGACATCTTAAATATAGTCTAAATGATGGAAAAATTGTTTGTAAGGACCTAGTAGTGTCATATTTGACATAATTAATGTAAAAAAACTGTACCAAAAAAAGCTTCCCAGATGAAGTACATTAAAAAGGTAAAATTAGAATAAATGGCAGAATTTGTCTTTTTTTAAAGAGAGAGAGAGAGAAAGCACAAGCAAGGGGCAGGGCAAGGGAGAAGCAGACTCCCCATTGAGCAAGGAGTCTGATGGGCTCGATTTTAAGACCCTGGGATCATGACCTAAGCTGAGGCAGATGCTTAACCCACTGAACCACCCAGGTGTTCCAAGACTTTGTCTTAATATTCCCTTCCAAGCACTTTTGTTGCTGTTTATGAAGTTTTTGTGTATTATTGATGTAGACTTTCTTGTTTCATAAACTTGTCTTTCAATTCAATTACCACATTGTTTTATTTTTTCCGTAAAAAAAGGTTGATATTTAAATTACAGGTTTTCCCTTGGGGGAAGGGCTAGAAGAGTATTTTTACTTGAAATTAATACTTTAAGAAATCAAACTATGGACTTAATACTAGTCTCATTGCAGATGAGCTATATCTGGATTTTCTCAGCCTCATTCTCCTTAAGTTTTCAAATCATCATGAGTTTCTTAGCTCTCCTGTCAGAAAATGCCTATGTGGTTTGTTTGTTTGCTTGTTTTTAAGATTTGGGTATATTTATAAAAACACAGTATACGTAGATCTTTCATTTGTGGGTATTAATTGAAAAGCCCATCTGATTTACGTATTTTCGTACACGCCTGCTTCTATTGATTACGTAGAGCTTCCGTCGAATAAGTCGTAAGTCACTTGCTTTCCTTTCCCACTACTTTCCAGCTTTAGATCTTTGTTTTATCGTCTTTGTCTCCTATTTTCTTGTAGCTTCTTCTCGAATTCCTTAATTCCATCTGCTGGTAATTCTCCTTACAGAACTACATAAATGAAGCCTAAAACCTTTGCCAGACTTTCAGAGATGTCTAGTACTTATGCTAATTTATTTCCCTTGCTCTTTTAAATGGCTTCTAGCTTCTTGAACACTTGAGGAGCTTTTTCCTAGAATTTTCTCCCTTCACTGCCTGATCTTTGAAACCCTTTGCTTTCATGGAGGTCTCGGTCAGATATCAAGAACCCTTCCCTGGGGGCAGCTGGGTGGTTCAGTCGTTAAGTGTCTGCCTTTGGCCCAGGTCTTGTTAAGCGTCTGCCTTCAGCTCAGGTGATGATCCCAGGGTCTTGGGATCCAGCCCCGCATCAGGCTCCCTGGTCCACAGGAAGCCTGCTTCTCCCTCTCCCACTCCCCCTGCTTGTGTTCACTCTCTCACTGTGTGTCTCTCTGTCAAATAAGTAAGTAAAATCTTAAAAAACAAAAAACTAAAGAAAAACAAAAAACCTTTCCCTGCTCACTGAAGTGTTCATATTATATTTCTCTAAGAAACCAATACTGATCCTGCAGGTTCATGCTCCAGACACAAAGCAGGTTGTTCTGAGGTCAAGGCTGTGTCCCACAGTACTTCTGGACCAGCTCCATTCCTGATCCTTTCAGGATGATTGTTCTCTAATGATGAAACTAAAAACCCCCCAAGCTAGTGGCTCCCTCCATAATGTGTAATGTGTATTTCAGATTGCTAAATTCCCCAGTAAGTTCCATTTCTAAAGGCTGTCAGTGTCTGGTCATTGGCTTGGATTTACCGACATCTTCATATCGCCAAAGATAGGTTTACAGACTGTAGCTACCCAGGGTGTCTTAGAAATTTTACCTTTTAACTTTGATTAAAACAGCAGGGTCTGGCCCGTCTCCCTTGGAGTCCCATTTGGCAGTGGTTGATAAGCATTAAGCATCGAAATACCCTGGGGATGGAGGGAAGCATGGAAAAAATTCTGGAAAACAGATGTCTGGTGGGAGGTCGAAGGCCAGTCCAGAAGCCTGGTTGGTTTTCCTGTCCATAGCCCGTGGTTTGGACTCTTTTCTCTAGGGGGAGTGAGGGACAAGGGCAAATAAATATTCACCAACTTCCTCATTAGTGGTCAAACACTGGGGAGAGCTGAACAAATTCCAGAACTCTGGTGGGACTTGTCACCACACTGCAGTTACTCTGCTGAGTTTGATGAAAGTGTGGCAGAAGGAAAAGGTGCAGATTTTTCAACCTGTATATATTAATAACGGAATTGCTCAATTTCAAAAGGTTACCTCCTGTAAAATACTATCCAATATGAAATCTAGCTTAAGCAAACCTTCCTAGTGGACCTAATGCACATGGGTGTACTTCTTTGGAGTAGGTGGGGAAGGCTGCAGTCCTTTACCTCTGGAAGAATCCAGATGGATTGGGCCAGAAATAATGAGTGCTCTCTCCATTTAAAAGCCCGGAGCTTCCAAGGAAAGATTGAACGTCTAAGCGTTCAGAGATGGAAGGAACACATGCACTTCTATCACAAAAGGAGGGATCAGTGGATTGGGGAAGCTTGGGTATTAACCAGATGCTCTCAGTTTATGGAACCATTAGTTTACTGAGCCCAGATACAACTACCACGCACTTGCTATTACCATGTACACAGAGCTGGCTGTACATTTTTAATATATGCAAAACAGGCCCTCCTCCAGTATCTGCTCACTTTGTAATTAATCACATCTGGCTCTGATTCTCCATTCACTGGCTGTAGTTCTACTCAGATGGAAATTGGGCAGCCCTAAGATGCTGATCCTCTAAGAAACTGTGTGCTTCCCTAGAATCAGGCTGCTCTTAATGGTACCAGTAAAATGCTAAGATCAGGACAAGGACTCAGGGTCCCATTTAACACACACTTGTTACAAAGCTTCAAAATGTTAATCCACATAGAAAACGGAGCTTACCTAGTGTTTGCTTTAAGCTTTATCTCTGGTTATTTCTGACACCATCACCCTTTCCTCACCAACCCAGTTTAGCTAGGGAGGACTGCTGATGTGTGTGGCTTATTTTTACTGCCATGGGAGCTCCTTGAGAATTGAGGCCAAATTTTAATTTTGTATACTTAAAACAATAGTTGAACTACAGATCTTGGATCATATCTCTTTACTACACGCATGCTTGAATATGTTTAAAATAAGCACATTTCTTTATTTTTTAAACATTTTATTTGAGAGAAAGAGAAGTAGTGAGAAAGAACAGGAGCAGGGAGGAGAGGGACAGGGAGAGGGAGAAGCATGTTCCCTGCGAGCAGGGAGCTCAACACGGGTCTCGATCCCAGGACCCTGAGATCATGACCTGAACCAAAGTGCGCTGCCCAGATGCCCCCACATTTCTATAAAAGTACATTACAAAATAAATGCCATATTTAAAATTTTTTGCTTGGACTGCTAGTTGAAGTAGAGCACTCTGTTAGTAAAGCCTGAAATGGATTTCTGGGAGTTTAAATAGAGACACCGAACCGATGAAGACTACAGGTGTTCTCTCTCTCCCTTGTATTGTTGATGGTATTATTATAATCTCCTACTACCCCTTATGTTTTCAATATTTACTTAAAAAAACAAAATGACCTAGCAAAAATTACCATTGAGAGAAAAAGCATTAAAATAGTAATAAATAAATAAATAAATAAATAAGTGATCTATTAATAATAATAAAAAAAAATCTACAGTTTGAAACCAGTTAAAAATAGCCTGGGCCTCTGAGGCAGAAATTACATTCTGTGTCTGAAAAGTGGTAGTGGTTAGGATAGTCCAAAGGATGTTCTCAGGTGAGAGAGGTACAAAAACATCAGGTCTGAAATTTGACAGAGTTTGTATAATTGAAAAGCTTGCAAGTAATTTGAGAATACAGTGACAATAATAAAGCCTTGTGCATCACTATTTCTAATTCTCTTTAAATATCTTTATATATATTCCCGTAGAAAAAAACTCTATCATTTCACTTTCCAAACAAGATTTTATGTCTGGTTATCCAAAAGAGGAATAGGTTTCTTTTGGAAAACCTTTCTGTCAGGCAGAATGTCAGTTTGCAAACACTAAATTATCTAATCATTTGAATAAGGACTGAATCTTTGACCATATGTGAAGATTCTTACTAGAAGCAGAATGTTCCTTACCTCCCCGAGGAAGGACCTGTTTCATGTGGGTGATTCCTTGAGGCACATGATTGAACAGCAGATGGCTTGGGACTGTATTTACTTAAATACTTTATTTTTTTGCTGAGTGGTTTGTTTTAACTAATGGCAGTGCCTGACTAGTTCCAGGTAATAGAAATGATTTTTAGACCCTGTGTAAAGGAAGAGAGTTGCAGTCATGCACCAAGCCCTGGAGAGACGCTCTGTGTGGGGGCCGGGGTGTGGGGGATGGATATACAGATGTCTTGTGGGGAATTTGATTGAGTTTCCACTGTGTGGATAAATGAGTCTTTTTCCCTGACACCCCATGAACCCTTTTGATAAAAGTGTCTTTAGTTCATGTTTGTGAAGATGGGTTTGTGCTCAGTATGGCTTCAAAGTGGGCCCAGTGGAGAGGCTTGAATCACCATAACTGGGTTGTAAAGAAAATTTCCTGTTGTGCATGACAACCACATGATGAAGCGATCTATGAACAGATATGGCAAAGAAGTAAGTTACATAAAATGGCACAAGAAAGAACAATTTTCCTGGGGCTCCTGGGTGGCTCAGTCGGTTAAGCGTAGACCTTTGGCTCAGATCATGATCCCAGGGTCCTGGGGTTGAGTCTTACATTGGCCTCCCTGCTCAGTGGGGCCTCTGTTTCTCCTTGTCCCACACCCCTGCTCATGCTATCTCTCTCTCTCTCAAATAAATAAAATATTAAAAAAAGAAAGAACACCTTCCTAAAAAGGCCTGTTATAAACTAATCCTCAGTAGAAATGTTTGACAGCTCAAGTTAATTCTTAATTAATTAAAACAAGACCTTTGATATACTGAGAAATTTATGAACAGAAAATGAGTGGTTGTTTCCCCAGTATGAAGAATGGTCACGTTTCAGCTGTAACAAAATGGAGTTCACACTTACATGAGAGCTATAAGAATTCTGAAGATGTGGTACCATAGTGCACTGCAGGCCAGCAGTAAATTTCAGAGAAACCGAAGCAACAAAAAACATGGTAGGTAGCCAGAAACAGTTGATACTATCTGATTCATACTAGTGAAGTAGTTACCCTTTACCTCAAACTCTTCTCATCGTCATACTGCAGCTAGAGTAAATTTATCTGAAGTGTTGCTGTGATCAGTGGTGGAAACCTTTCCATGTCCTACAGAAGACCCAGAGTTTCTCAGCAACTCTCCTGCTCCCAACCCCCTACCTGTGCTTTTTTTTTTTTTTTTTTTAAGGCATTTCTTACCATCCAATGAATGCATGCATTTGCCCATGGTTTTTTGTGGGTTGGTTTGTTTGTTTGGGTTTGTTTGTTTTTTTGTGACTGGAATTCATGAACTATTTGCTTTCTTACAAATATTTTTTCCCCAGTTACTCATCTATTGAAGAGAAGCCTAGCAGAGTTTGGTTCTTCCACAAAACAAATCCTGATGTTCTTGTGTGGGGTAGATGCTTGTCACCAGTGCTCACTGAGCACTCCAAAGGCGCTTTTGCCTCAGCAGATTGTTTTTTTGTTTTTTTTTTTTTAAGGTTTTATTTATTCATTTGACAGAGAGATCACAAGCAGGCAGAGAGAGAGGAGGAAGCAGGCTCCCTGCTGAGCAGAGAGCCCGATGCGGGGCTCGATCCCAGGACTTTGAGATCATGACCTGAGCCGAAGGCAGCGGCTTAACCCACTGAGCCACCCAGGCGCCCTCAGCAGATTGTTTTAATATGTCCTATGACATACTGATGTTTATCTCTAGCCAGAACATGTCTTCTGAGGTTAGGAACTTTCTGTCATTCGTGTTTTGTGACACTGGAGACAGAGCACCATACTGAGTAGGAAGTTAATAAATGTTGGTTGAAGGTAAAGTTGAGTCATTAGGGAAAGTAGGGAGAATTTACAATTGATCCTATTACCTATTCTGGGCTTGTGCGAGCGTGTTTAATTGCCTGAACCGCATACACAGTCATTTGGCAGTAAAGAAAGCTTTCACTGGAGAGTCGTAATATATTCTAGTGTCACTTTGTCATATAATTTGAGTCTTTATAGAACAGTCCTTTATTTTCTCAATTACTTGCCAATTCTGGGATGTGGAGTCCAGAAATAGCCTTAAGAACTACCTCACCATCCCTGTTTATTGCTAGAACTTTATCTTGGGGCCTGTTTACAAAGCTGTCCGGTGGTCTTTTTTATTATCTATCCCGTCTTCTCCTTTAAACTGTAGACAAAGTTATCCTCAGAAGATACAGAGCAAAATTTCTGCTGCCTGAGGTAGAATTCCAAACACCGATTTAGGAATTTAATGCCCTCTTACAATCTGTTGCCATCAGCCCTCTCTTCCCCCTCATGTATTTCTTTCTTTTTTTTCTTTCTTTCTTTTTTTTTTTTTTTTTTAAGATTTTATTTATTTGACAGACAGAGATCCCATAGGCAGAGAGGCAGGCAGAGAGAGGAGGAAGCAGGATCCCCATGGAGCAGAGAGCCCGATGCGGGGCTAGATCCCAGGACCCTAATATCATGACCTGAGCGAAGTCAGAGGCTCTAACCCACTGAGCCACTCAGGTGCCCCCCCCCATGTATTTCTTATGTATCACACTGCTTTTATACATGTGTTTGAGCCACGGAAATCTCTTAACCCTTGTTGTACTTCTCAGTCACTGTTTCCTTGTGTTTATTTAGCTTGCACTGTCTTGTTTCTGTTTCTGTTGTCAACATGACACCCATCCCTTACGTCCAACTTCACCAGTCTCTTCCAGAAATCCTTTACATTATACCTCTAATCAGATTAGTGTCATTTTTTATAGTATCAAGTAGTTCATACTACAGCTACTTATGTTTCTGTAACTCACTCAGTTTTATTTCTGAGTAGGAAAAAATGCCTTTAAACTTCTAAGTTTATGTTTGGTATAATTGCCAGTAGCACTAGAAAACTCAATGTTGAAGATAAGAATCTTTGAGCAGGAAGGGATCATGTTGTCTAAATTCCTCATCTGAAGAATCAAGGTACACAAAACTTTTCCTGAAATTAGAATTTGAAGATAGATCTGGGTAGTTTATTTACTAATATATTTCTTTTTCCATGGTACCTTTGCTTAACATATACCCTTAATAGTTTTCAGCACCAGCAGCTCTATATCAGCACTTTCAGTGAGCACTTTCTACAACCATGCATCTTCTGCGTACGGTCCAATATGGTGGTCACTAGCCATATATGGCTCTTGAGTATTTGAAATGTGTTTAGTGCAACTGAAGAATGAAATTCTAAATTCCAGGTAATTTAAATTTCTATAACCACATGTAGCTAGTGGCTACTCTATTAAACACTGCAGTAAATTATTTGAGTATTTTCTCAGATAGTTTGTTTTCCCTTGAGAAAGGGGATATGCAACACAAAACAAAAGCTGTTGTGGTCAAGAAAAGAACAAATACTATTATAGTTTTCTTTTAATTTGGTGCACCTTGTTCTCAGTGCAGTAATGGATGACTGTGATTTAGTCATTGAATAATGTTATTGGGCTCTTTACCCTTACACCTGACAAGTGTGGAAAGACTTACAAAGACTGAATTGCAAGCAAAAAAAGAAATGTGCATCAGATAACTAATGAGATGACTTGATTCATTCTTTTGCATTTGGAGAAATGTTCATTAATGAGAAATAGCTTACAAGGAAGGAAGCCTGGGGTTTTATAGACTACAAGGGAGTCATGAAGAAGGATGGGATTGAGTCTTAATCTGAGGAGTTGAGGAATTACGCAGGTGGGAGTTCACAGAAGCAGGGTGGACCTCAGTTTGGTCATTTCTCTGGACACACATGGAAACCTGGTGTGGGACTCGATCCCAGGAACCTGGGATCATGACCTGAGCTGAAGGCAGCCACTTAACCAACTGAGCCACCAGGCGTCCCATATATTCTCTAATTTAAATGAATAATCTAACATTCAGAATCAAATTCCAAAACATTTATTCATTATCAGTTATATACTAGGCAAATCATAATTTAATACATACTTTTTCTATCAAGAAATAACATTTTACAAGCAAGGAAACCAGGCTATCATTGAAGTGATATGCTCCATTTAGATCTGGACCTTCTATTTCCACGAATTTAGTTGTTAGTAATGACTACATTATATAACTGAAGTATCTTCTGGGGATCACCTCAGCCCTATGGTTATCAACAGTAATTGATGTGAAATTTAGGATGGATAGATAAACTAATGCCCACTCTGAAATTTCTGCAAATATCTCTGCACTTAATATGTGGTCACCTCATATTTTAAGCTCTTGTTTCAAGCAAACAGATACTGTTTGTAGAGCATTTCACCACACCCTCTGTGTATATAATATCTCTATATTAAAACATAAAAATGAATTTGCATCTTAGCCTTCTCCTCGAATTATGCATACACAATTTTGTCTCGAACACATCGATACACTCATATACACATCAATGTGAATAGAATGATACCTGTGATCTTGACTCCATTTCTGCTTACTCAGTTCCACGTGACAATATGGCAGTAGAAAGAGTTCCCATATCTCTTGGCCTGACCCTTCCCACCCCAGTTCCAACAACTTGAGTCCAACCCATGTGTCCAAGCTCTGTTTTCCTGCCTTTGGGCCCCTTCTCTGCCTAGGAAGGAAGAGACCCTGGGGAAGAGGTTCAAGGAGGTCTTGGAAGCTTCATCAATGATGCTGAGGGTTTAAGGTCTTGAGACAAGGATGTGGTGGGGTCTGGATGGCCACACATAATTTGCCCTGTGTATTTCTTGCACCTTCGGGAGGGAGCTGGCTGGAGGAAGTAATGACTAAGGTCCTCTAAAGGGTAGAACCCAAAGTAGGGTACCTCTTGGTTAGTTTAGCTTTGGGATGAAACTGTGTTCTCTCTTTCATCTCTGAAAGTTAGTCTGGAAGCAGTATGAAGGATGGTGTGGAAGGGGCTGAGTTTGAAAGCATAAAGACCAAGGAACTACTTCAGTATTCCGGTTAATCAGAATTAGGAGAGTGGCAGTACAGAGGCAGGGATGGACAGATTCAGAATGACAAATAGGTGGCATGATCAGTAGAGCCCAGGGGCCAACCGAATCCCAAGAGTAAAGAAAGAGTTGGAAACTAGGACAGATCTGAGCTCTTTGGGAGACCAGCAAACAGACAAATGGATTCTAGAGTTCTCTCCGCACTATGCTGTAACTAGGTTTTAAAGCAGTATGCAGTGGAAATCTGGAGAATGATTATTTGATGGAAATCAAGCTGTAAAACTCTAAAATGAGAGCAAACTATATTTTTCGATATTTTGTCTAAGGATCATATAATTTGGTGTGGGATAGTTTTAAATCCCATCAAAACATAAGCAGTTGGGCTCACTCAAAATACTACTAGTTACAAGTAATCAGATTACATCCCACTTGCATCACTTAGTTCATAGACTTTATCGAAGATCTTCTTGAACCCAACTCAGACCCTTAAGGTGTAGATGGAAGTCTTTGAAGTTGTAATACCTTCCGTCCAGTTACGACTCTCTGAAATAGGGAGCACCTGGGTGGCTCAGTCACTTAAGGATCTCTCCATCTCAGCTCAGGTCTTGATATCAGGGTTGTGAGTTCAAGCTCTACATCGGGCTCAAAAAAAGCCCCAAAACCAAACCAAACAAAACCGAAAAAACAAACAAACAAAAAACCCTCTCTGAAATAGAAATGATTTTGTGTTTAAACCAAGCCTATGACGATAACCACTGAAATGGAAAGAAATTATTTAATTTCTTATAAAAATTTAATTATGCCAGTGTGGAGGCTTGTCATAAATATTACTCAAACAAAAGATAATTATTTGAATGGCATTACCACTAATAAAGCTACATAAACAGGCTAAGCTAATTAGGAACTAAAATGATTATACTGTGAACTTAATACCAGATTTTTAGTTACAATATTGTATTGTGTAACTTGATAAAGTAGTTTATTATTGCTGCCCTCATTAAAATAAGCCCTCCTTATAGCACTTATAATGTTGGACTCCTACAGATAATATTATAATGAGGGTATGATGCATTTTGATGGAGTTACCACAAGGGAGAAATTTAATTTAATTAAAATGGTCTTCATTAAAGTATTGCATTCAAGTGAAGTAATTATATGGCACATACAGTACAGAAGAAATCCTGCTGTTTTAAAGGGAGAACATTCACAATAGACCAGCCATGATTTCATTAGAGAGCCTTTCTCAATAATTAGCCTATGACACGGACATAATGATAAAGCAGACAAGCTAACATTACTTTATGCTCTGTTTTTTTTTAAATAAAGAATATCTTGCATTTATTAATGCATACAGAATTCCTACACATGGATATGTATGCATATGATATACATAGTTACATATAAACACAGAATGTTATATATGTAAAACTGAAAATATATACATATTAATGTTTATATTCGATAAAACATACATGCTTGCTTACTTGTATTATTATTTAAATTATTAAAATTTACACAGTCCTGAATCAACCAATAGCAAACCAGTTTATTAATATAGTGTTAAAAAACTGAGAAACATACAGGGTGTGTGGATAGGCACAATTAGAACGTGACCTTGCGGAAAAATAGCTATGACTATTGCAGTATCCTAGTGACAGTGCCCAAGTTCATATTTTACATGTGGAGAAGAAAACCTGACTTTAAATATTAATAAGCATAGAGATGATCACTTGAATTATTGCTACTACTTTCAGATACTCAAAATCAATAAAATCTATGAATTACCATTCTAAATGAATCCATTAGTTACCTGGGTGTTTAATTGGGTTTATAGATTGAAATCAGCAAAATACAGAAGTGTGCCTAACTTGAACTCCTGGCTTAATTTTCTATATATACTTCCTTATTTCTTCAGTCACCCTAGTAAAAACTTATTACAGAGGCTCCTTCCTTGGATTTTGTTCCATAATGTTTTCTCACCTGGTAACTGTATGTTCATTCACTAATAGAAAAGCAGGGGTTGAGTTCAGAACTTAGCTGAGTGATGTTATACTAGTTGCAAAGATTTACTGAGTTACCATTTTTTCTTCAAAATTGAGAAAATAATAAATAAATAAATAAATAAATAAATAAAAATTGAGAACATTGTGTTCACCCATCCTAGACAGGCACAAGTTTCTAGACCAGAATATTCTGTTTATCCCATCTTCACTCAACTACTGTTTATACTGTTAAGTCTATGTTAAGGATCATGTTTCTATGAGTTTTTTGTAACCTCTTCACTTATATTCAGTAGCCATGTTAAAGCAAATTGGCCTTAAATTTATCCTCTCCTTCTTTCACAAACATCCTATTTTCTCTCTGGATTTTTTTCCTAGGTATGCAACATTATTCGTGTAGGAGGCTTGTATTAAAAACTGTGTATTAAAAGGCCGTTCTAATGCACATCAAATGGGCACATCAGTCTGGATATAGTTTGATACTTGGAGATAGATTTTCCTCTGTGCACATTTCCATTTCAACTAACGGTGTCCTCAAAATTTTTGGTATTGAACGTAGGGCTGTTGCCAGCACCAGCTTTGAGGACATACAACTAGTGTCATGGCACAGACCTTCATGCACAGAAAGGCCATGGACTTGGGTTTGATGCTCTGAGATCATGTCTCATGGCATGGACTGGGGGGAAAATCATGACTTGTCAAAAGGGAGGCTGAAGAAAGAAACCGATTGGAGTATATTCAATAATAGCATTCTTTTCCTGCTTCTTAAAAAAAGGGCCCTGAATATTTGCACTGAATGCTTTCTGTAGTCTTCCCTAACTAAAGTTTCTAGCCCATTTCCCTCATTTTCGCTTCCCTGCGCTCTAGTCCCTGCTCTCGTATGATGGGTCCCATCATTCCTGCCCTCGCTGCATGGTGCCCTCCTGCCTCTCCGCACGTGCCTGGAAGGTGGGAATCCTCATTCCTCTGCTGACAGCAAGCAATCCTGTTTTCTCAAATTCTTTGTCATTGCTCTCTCTGCTCTGGATTACCATATTTTTATCCCTAGATTACCATATTTTTATCCCTAGATTTCTACCCCTTTCCTAGATGCCACGATTGAAATAAATCCTCCTTAATTTGTAGCTTCTTGCTAAAAGCTCTGCCTCCCCATGAGTATTTCCAGTGGCTCTCGGGAAACATGTTTCTCTTTTGCTTCCCTTCGCATCCTTGACTTTCATAATGCTTATTTAAGTATTTGCTTTACTTGTGTATATACTCCTTAATCCTCAAGAGCAGAATCCATGTTAATGATTTGCATATGCCCAGCTCTATAATAATGCCTCAAATGTCCTGGGAGTTCACTGTAGGTTCCTTGGCTCTCAGTTGCTTCTTCATTAACAGTTAATGACATTTCATTGCCAAGCAAACGAGGTCCAGAAGTCTTGTGTAGGGTTAGAGCTGCATACCGTTGATGAAAGACCAAAAGGACAAAGGGGTAGTTGGCTTTTCAATAGGAAACCTCACTTTTTTTTGATTAATTGCAATAAAAAAGGAATATTTTTTATTCCTTGAAATATATTTCAAGATGAAATGTAATCAACTCCTTTTGAATAAGTACTTGTTTTCAGAATGACACCTTGGAAGACTTGGACATAATATTATGTTTTGGTATAACCGTTCAAACCAATGTGAGGTGGTTTTAGTGTGTGATCAATAGTATATGTAAAAACTTTAAGATTTTCTGAATAACCAGAGTCACAATATTTTTAGTGTAAGAAAAATATTTGCAGGGCTACATTGCTAATACAATTACCGTAGCGGTTAGGGAGAAAATAATCTTGGACCACGGGTGTTTATAATGTTAAGAAACATGAGGTAATATATTTGAGTCTTAAAAGGTATTTCCTTATATTTTCACCAAGCACTGGTAGAAATGTCTATTTTATCACTTCTATTCTCCATCCATTTATTTAGCCTTCTCATTTGTGGCATAAACATATATTTGAGGAGTTTAGAATAAATGTGCATGCTAAATTTCCTTGATGCTTTTATATCTATGACCATTAAGCTGTGAGGCAAGCAGAGTGCAGAGGACCATGTTTTCTCCCTTTGTACATATTCAAAGACCTTTCCTTCCAGCAGCAGGCATTCCACAGGAGGCCTAAAAGATTTTGTATTTTCTAAAATGTTGTTCTCTGCTCAATTTCTTAAAAGTTAGAAATAGAAATCAAAATAAGAGCTATTTCTATTCACTGCACAGTTTTTTTTTTTCTTTCCATCTTCTTTGGCATACAGTAACATGTTCTATAATGTAATGCAGATATTTTGAATAGAAACTAAAAAAGCAGGTTGGATTTGCAAATGAGTATGTAGGAGGATCCGGACACTGATGGTAATCAAATTGAGGTTTACGTGATATAGTAACTTCTAATTTTACAAATTGCTTGAAGCAGCAGGATATCATTTGAACTTCTTAAAATTGTTGCTGGTGCAGAGTTCAGTGTTACCCTATTTTCAGAGGAGGATGTTGAGGTTCAAGAAGGCTATTTGACTTGCTCAAAATTTAAGAACTGGAAGAGGTAGAATTCCAAGCCAAGTCTTCTGATACAAACTCTGGTTCTCCTTTACTGTTTCTCATGGCTAAAAATTATTAGAGACCCTTTTCTCCCCCTTCCTTTGTTTTCAAATTTATGAGGGCTTCAAAGAATGGATACATGGTGATAAGAATAAAATCTGAAGGTAAAACATATGTGTAAGCTTTTCACAGAGACCATCTCTTTTGTATATAGTGCAGATTTCTTCTCTCGGATTTTTCCAGAGGTACACTTTAAAGATGCTTTCTAATATTTTAAACTTAGTTCAGACTGAAAATAGCTTATATGACACCATGAGATTCCTAGTTACATGCATGTACATCAATAAGAATGTCCATTTTTACTTTACCCATGTGAGTATCAAGGATGTTTAAACTCTCGCTCATTTATAAAATGGGGATGATACCTACAATAAGGAATAAATGCAGTTGTATATATAAAATCACACTATGTGACAAGTAACATTCAATAAATCCTATCTTAAAAAACAAAATGGCAATCGCAGGAGATGACAACATAAGAGTCAAGTTTAAATGAAAAACTTCAGAGGATGATTCAAAATAGAGGATTCTTTTCATCTTTGTATGCTCTTTGGTATTTATGTGCTTTTTAAAAATCCATTTAAATCAGCTTAACATAAATGTAAGTTAAAGATCAGATTCCATATAGATTACACACAACTCATTTCTGATTATGTGAACCAAACTACTCAAAAGCTTATACTCTTGGAGAATTAGTTTATTCTATGAGAAAGGATGCTTTTTCATGCACTGTTTAATCTTTCATCAAATTACTTTTAGGGGCCTTATATCTTAAGGTACCATTAACGATGTTATATCTGAATTCAATAGGTTCTACAATTCTGTGTTTCAGGTTTTCTGGTAAAACTGACATTACATGACTTTGTACTCAAAATTTCCATACTATACCCACACTAAATAATTCATATTAAGATACATATTCTTGAAGGAATGAAATAACTTTTCACATCTAATTGTTGATTCTACTATGTTTATTTTGTGAAATTATTCTTTTCACTTGTTCAAAATGTCATTCATTCTTAATTAACTGACTCTAATTGACTTTGTTTCGTTTGTCAGTACTGTGACTTGAGAACTTGTTAAATTTTTGATAGAAAGTTTAAATGGGTAGGTGGGGACTTTTTTTAAATGATCAGGATCTTTTTATATACTTAAATGTTATTGAAAGGAAATGATGCATACCTCTCAAATTACATGAATTTTGTAACAATGCTGATAGTGAAAGGAGATTTGTGTTTATAGAAAACACACTTTATAACAAATGAAGTGAGTCTCCAAACTCAGCACTAAGAGTGAAATGGGGTCCATATCCTTCAATGTATTTTGCGGTAACCTCCATTTCTGAATAATTGCGTTTGAAAGAAAAATGATCTCAACTGGGTTTGTCTAGATATTCCTTTCTGCCTCTATAATGTGGAATTATGTAGTGGGAACCAAAAAAATGGAGTGGTTCTTTAAGGTTTCTTTTTTCCCCCCTCTCTGGAGACTGACCTGCCATAACTCTAATGCCCCCTGTGTCTCAATGTATAAAATATACAGAAGCATAGCTTGTGTATCGACAGGTGTGTCCCATAGAATTTGCAGAGTAAGGGCAACTTGTGTATAAAGTTGGCTGCTTACTAGAACCTGTGAGAAGAAAAGCTCCTATTTCTTATTGTTCAACATAACTGTGTCTTCCAAACACAATGTCTAAAACTTCAGATGTCCATAATGCCTTTACTGCATGGGCTACCATAATACTCTGAATCGTAGAAGCTCAAAATAATTTGTTGGACTCACAGTTTATGCTTTGAATGAACTCAATTTAAATGGATCATTAAAACGAATGATTAAGACTACAAATGTCTTAGCATATCCTTCAAAGGCATATTTTCTACGACATCTAACATATGAGTTTCTGTTTTCTCTGTTAGCTAGCTGCTACAGTTCTATCTGTAGCCCACGTGAATGACCAAGAATTGTTCAAGGCTTGGCTCACCTTGATGTTTCTTCACCTATTCCACTGTCTGCTCTCTTTTCTTTCTTGGTGTTTCAGCTCCTTCTTGCTGCCCTTCTCCATCTGTCTTCATGAGTTTGCTCTCTGACTTAAAGGGCTCTCAGCTTTGTTGGTTCAATTAACTTTTCAGTGGACCCCTATCAGCTTCCATTGTTTCCTGCTGATGCTCCCCATTTCCCTGCTGCTTTGAATCACTGTGCTTGGCTCCCCCCTCACCCCCAAACCCTGTTTATCAAGTAGTCAGCTGGCTGAACTGTTGTTTGGAGCACGGTGGATTTCCTGCTGATTTTATCACTAATTCCCTACTGATCTTTTGTTACACTGTTATTTCATTTTCTACCCAATTCTGTCATCTGGATGCTGGCATTATTTTGTAAGACCCAGTGTTAGGAGAGCAGTGTTCCCAAAAATTGTTAATGTAGAATCTATTTAGTTCCTTTCTCTATTCAGAATGATCAAGAGTGAACTAGAGTTCCCACTGTGTCTACTGGGGAAAAAATGTACTTATATTTGACAAGGTGTTTATATAAATACTACACTGTGTCTAGTTGTTGTGATGTTAGCACTTCAATTCCGAAGTATTCCCCCAATGACTTGTTAAGCAGCTGGCTCCTTTCACAGACTTCACAGCGATATCCGGAAGGTGATTACCTTAAAAAGAATTGGCATTACTATTTACATTATAAGAATGATCTTGGTGTTTTTTTCTTCCAATCTAGCAGTCTTCTGGGGCATCATCTCCTGATGACTATAAGATCCTATTCTCAAGAATGGTATTCCATCTAAGATCTAAGAAACTTATTAATTTTAAGATCTAAGAAACTTATTAATAATTTGTAGTTTTTGTGGGTGTCACTTAGGAATTGTGAGGGATTCCCCCAGGCCTTTTAATTCCCTGGAGGCCAAGAGGCCAGTGTTAAGTTCCACATCAGCTCTTAGTGTGATTTCCTGGTACTCAAAAAGAAAGAAAGAAACAAACAAACAAACTGGGGCACCTGGGTGGCTCAGTGGGTTAGAGCCTCTGACTTCAGCTCAGGTCTTGATCACAGGGTTCTGGGATAGATCCCCCCCTCCCCGCATAGCATCCAGCTCTCTGCACAGCACGGTGCCTGCTCACCCCCCTTCCCTCTCTGCCTGCTTGTGATCTCTGTCTGTCAAATAAATAAATAAAACCTTAAAAAAAAAAAAAAGAGAAACGAACAAACAAAAACAAATTCACAAAGCATGGATTTTTTTTTAAGGGAAATTAGATTTTTTTAGTATCTTAAGACAATATTTAAAAAAAAAAAAAACTTAATTGACCTTATATGTTCTAGTATGATTTTTGGCCAAATCACGAATGTAATGTAATCAATGCAATAGAATATTATTAACTGTCTGGGAGAAAAACCCTCCTCTGTTCTATGATCCTTCTAGCAGGACTTAGAACACATTGCCCTGAGAAGATTAACAGGAGATAATCAAATCTGATAGGCTTCTGTACAGGGAATCCAAAACATAGTGAGTCAGCAGGAAACTCACTCTTGCTAAGGACTGGGTAGGGTCTGAGGATGCGAAGGTGGGGAAGGCCAGTTGGCAGGAAGGTGAAAGGAGATGATTTAAAAAACAAAGGTTGCCCTACTCTGCAAGAGATCTTTCTTAGGTAAAGTGGAGTCTCTGTTAACAGCTTTCTTTTTCTTTTCTTTTCTTTTTTTTTTTTTTAATTTATTTGACAGAGAGAGAGACATATCACAAGTAGGCAGAGAGGCAGGCAAAGAGAGGAGGAAGAAGGCTCATTGCTGAGCAGAGAGCCCGATGCAGGGCTCGATCCCAGGCCCCTGAGATCATGACCTGAGCCGAAGGCAGAGGCTTAACCCACTGAGCCACACAGGTGCCCCTCTGTTAACAGCTTTCTGCTTCACCAGTGTCCGTATTGGGAATAGTCACAGAATGTAATTTAGACAGTTGAGGGCAAGGAAGAGAGCATTTCTTCATCTGCTGGATTTTCATTACTTTAAACTCTAAAGTGGCCCATCTTGGGACAACCTGCCCTTGGCCCCTACATACCTAGGAGTGGAAGCCGTATAGAACTAAAGCACAAAGGAAATAACACAAGCTTTGTAAGCAGACATTTTTTGTGTTAAATACAGCCTTCAACGTGTTTTAGCAGTGGAATCTCAAGTAGGATTTAAAAAAAATGGGTTGAGAGCAGACCGATGGTTTTCAAGGGTTTTTTTGTTCACGTGTTTTTAATAACAACATTTTTAAAAAATCGTCTATGACCTCCTTGTATTTGTTTGACAAGAATAGAGCTTCTCTGGTGGAAGTGGAAGTGGGGGACCCAGTGTTACGTGTTTTTCTTCCACTTGTCCTGCAGGATGGCTCTGAGAAACTTGTTTCTCCAAGCTTCTGTAGACCAGCTTGAAAGCCTCTGGACTACTTCATCATTAAATGCAGCAGATGATGCTTCTGTCACTCCCGTGGTTACTGTGTTTCAGATGTGCTTCCATCCCTAAGACTAAGGATCCATCTTAGTCTTTAGAGTACTTAAGAGTACTTAAGAGTACCAGCCTTTTCCACTGTTCCTTCAGAGAAGTAGAGAGTGGTAATGACAAAGCTCAGAGATACTGGAATTCTAGTAGCATGCCTGTGCCTGCCCTCTCCCAAGTACTGTCTCACCACTATAAGAAGCTTCAGTAACAAACACCATGGCCAGTCCCGTCATGGGCTCAGCAGTGTCCAAGTCGCCCCTCAAAAACAAACAAAAGCCACACCCACCCGGGACTTTCCCCATCTCCTTGACCCCCCTACGCCTGGGACTCTGTTGTCTCTTAATTTGATATCTCATCTCCTCACATGACACCAAAATCCTTTCAACTATGCCCTAGGGAATTCCCTATTTACATCAAGCCCCGGGCCCCTGACACTCTCTTTTGTAGGTTTAAAATTCTATATGGCTTTTCAGTTAAAATTTCTGCCAATTCTCATGCAGCTGAAGATGACTTTTTTTTTTTTCTTTAAAATTATGACCTCCAGGTTCAAATGTTTGGCAGATCTTCTCTATTAGTGTATTTTTACTCTCCCACATCCATTATGGCATATCTCCTCGGTATATAATTCCTATTCTTTTTCCTTACCTTCCCCGTCTACTGATGACCTTTCTTGCCATGAAATCAAAAGAATCCATTAGAGAAGAACCTCCACGTTGTTCCAGCCACCACAAACCCTGACTGTGTTCATTTTTCTTCTACCTTCCATTTCCATAGATCAACACTCTGCCTTCCTGTACACGCTATCTCCTCTTTCTGTTGTATCTAACAATTCTTGAGCAATTACCTTCCTTCCATATCATATGTCAATTCTTTCTCTACTGGATTGTTCTCACCAGTACTTAAAACTGTGATAAAATCTATCTTAAATAGAAAAACTCTGCCTTGATCTCATGTCCCTTTCCAGATACTACTTCATTTCTCTGCTGCTGAAATACACCCAAAACTCCTTAAGAAGGTTCTCTATGGTCACTCCGTGCCATTCCTTTGGAGTAGCTCTTAAAATGACTCCACCAAAATTAGAAGTATTAAGGGCACCAATACTCTTAGCTTCATAAATTGGCTAATTTTTCCATCCTCCTTTGACACTTTGTTCACTCTTTCTTATAAAAGGCTTACTTGGGAGCGCCTGGGTGGCTCAGTGGGTTAAGCCTCTGCCATTGGCTTGGGTCATGGTCTCAGGGTCCTGGGATTGAGCCCCACATTGGGCTCTCTGGTCAGTGGGGAGCCTGCCTCCCCCATCCCACCCCCCTGCTTGCCTCTCTGCCTACTTGTGATCTCTCTGTCAAATAAATAAATAAAATCTTTGAAAGGAAAAAAAAAAAAAAAGGCTTACTTGGCTTTTGGTGTAACATTGACTTTTTTTCTCCCCTGTCTTTAAAGTCCTCTTCTGTTCAGTTTCCTTTGCTAGTTTCTGTTCATCCCCCTACCTTTACGAAACTGAAGTGTCTTCCTTTGGGTTCTTTTTCATTAGCAAGTAGGTAACCTCTGTGTGATGGCATCCAGAACTAGGCCTTCGTATGCCGTCCTCCAGATCCACCTCTCCAACCTCAACCTCTCCTCCTCGATCCCTGCCCCTGACACTAGCATACTGTTGTGTTTGGATGTCTAACAGATATTTCATATATAACACAACTAAACCGAACTCCTGACTTATTCCATTCATGAAACCCGAGCCTTACAAATCCTTCCCTGTCTTAATAAATGGCAACTTCATCCTAAGGCCAAACCCCTTGGAATTACCCTGGGTTCCTCTTTTTCTCAAGTACCTGACATCCTGTCTATTCACAAACTGTGTTTGTGTTCACTTCAGACTGTATCCACAATCCCACCCGTTCTCCCCATGTTCAACAAAAATTACCTTGCCCAGCCCACCGCAAACATCTTACCTGGGTGAACCAGTTTCTACCACTATTCTCCTTTAACTAGCTAGGTTCCCTTTGTGCTACTGATGTAGGAAAGACATTAAGGCTCAAAGCTGACAGCCAAGTAAGAATTCTTGAGACCTCTTTGGTGCAAAAAAGGTCGGTTTATTAAACCTGAGACAGGACCCATGGGGAGAAAGAGCTGCACTGGGGTCATGAGGAGTGGCCCATTATATATTTTCAAGCTGGGAGGGGGTTAGGGATAGTGTAAGTCCCTAAGGAGTTTTGGAAGAAAGTTTCCAGGACCTTGACAGGGCTAGCTATTGTTGGGTAAAATCATTTATTAACATCTAATTAAACCTTAGTCATGAGAGCCTTCAGATGTATACTGGTCAGCTATATGCTTGGGGATGATTGCCAACATGTATCTTGGGGTTAGAGACAAAGGGATTTTTAAATGTTAAAGTAGACTCACAGGGTCCTGGGGGTTGGGCTAAGGTCGCCTTTTGCCCTTAGCAAAGTATTAACATGGAGACAGTTGAGTCCCTAGAGGAAAGTCTCTCTTCCTGTTTCAAAGACTTTACAATGGGCTGTAGGTAGTAAGGACATTTAATAATTTCTCTTTTGTCTTTGGTTCCCACATCACTACTACAGTGTATGCTTAATACACCAGCCAGGGATCCTTTAACGTTTAAGAGTTGGCATATTTCTGATAGAGCTCTTCCAGTGACCTTTCTGTTTCGCTCAGAAAAAAAAGCTAAAATCACTATAATGAGAGATTATTAGGGGACCGTATTATCTACCATTCAAACTAGGACACTCTTCATAGTAGAAGGGGATACTCATGATAATGCCCCATGACATATATTTTTTTTAATTTTTATTTCTTTTTTTTAAGATTTTTTTTATTTGACAGAGATAGAGACTGTGAGAGAGGGAACACAAGAACAGGGAATGGGAGAGGGAGAAGCAGGCTTCCCACGCTGAGCAGGGAGCCCTATGTGGGGCTCGATCCCAGGACCCTGGGATCATGACCTGAGCCGAAGGCAGACGCTTAACAACTGAGCCACCCAGGCGCCCCCCCCCCCCATGATGTATTAAATACTTCTCCTGCCTTCCTACATATAAGCCCCTCCATGATCTGCCCCACCCTCTGGTGTGTACTGAGTTCCCCTCATTCCTGCTCCCTCACACACACACGCTTCTCACTTGCATACTGCCTCCCGTGAACTCCTCAGAAGCTGTGCTGCCTAAAAACATTCTCCTACATCAGATCTTGCGCTTGCAGAGCACTTTGCTAACAGTACCCTTTCTTCATATCTACAAAGATCATTCCCCAATTTCCTTTACATTTTTGGCTCAAATGTTCCTTCACCACAGAGACTGCCCCAGACACCTAAACTAAATCATGCTTTTCCAGTACACCTGGAACCTTCTTCCTTCATTATCTTCCTTCGTATCCCTCACATACCATTTTTCAGCACCTGATGTATTAATGGATTCATTGATTATTGCATTCCCTGTCCACTAGAAAGAAAGTTAGGTAAAGAGGCTTTTTCTGTTTTGCTTCCAACTGCATTACTAGCCCCTACTAGAAATAGTTTCTGAAACAGAGTGCTGAATTAAAATTGGCAAATTAATGAATGAAAAATATCTGCTTCATACTAAATTGGCTGTGATCTTCTAACTTGTCTGGCAGCATTGATCAGATGATAACAAGCATGTCCTGGAAATACACATAATTCTCACTCATGCACAGAAGGACAACGTGATTTCATGATACAGAAGATAGTCTTTGCCCTTATGCTCATACGTACATAACTGCAAATACACACACATATGTACTCAGAAATGTTTCTTACAGCTAGTTTTTAAAACACCATGTTTTTATTCCACATTAATATACATTTTTCTATTTCACATTAAAAACAAACACCGCCACCAAAAGAAAAAAAAAGCAAACCCAAAACCCTCTAACTAGCCTGTTCTTGCTCTCTTACTCTATGCATTACCAATTCTGGGTCCAAAAAATTTAAATAATTGAACAAACACATATGCTCACTTCCCAGTTAGGAGTATCAGTTTTAGTTCAAAAAGATGGTTTCATAAAAGTGAATTTACAGTGAGAAAATAGCATACTCTCCATAAAATGAGGGGGAAGAAAAGGTCTAATTTCAAACAGATAAAACCTAGTTCATTTCATTCCTCAATTCATGGCCTTAAAGCCATATTTTTGTCAGCCCATTAAGGGAATGTATAAATGTATTTTCATGATCCTGTCCTGTTCTAGAAGATACTTTATCTTGGATATAATCAGGAAGTCCTGTTTGTGATTTGCATTGTTCCATCATCATTCCCGGCTGTGTGTTAGATTGAAATTCATCTTTCTACAGTATTTTATTAGCTTTCCTTCTCCCTAGTATAACCCCCTATTTACGACCTGTTGTCTAAGTCCAATTTTGATTAGCTCTCTACAAATAATCCATTGCCATAGATCCATTAAATTTAGTGTTATCAAAATCATACTCTTCCTGAATATATATCTTAATCCTTTATTTCATTAACATGAATAAATAGGTTATTAGGAAACTTTAGAACTTTAAATTGGGCTTGGAACATTGAAATACATTTTAAAATACTTGAATTTCCAGGTGGCTCAGCTTTGTTTATCTGGTAATAATGTAAACCATTCTATTCATACAAGCAATTGAATTGTTGCTAGATTTAACATTCATTTCATCTGTGGTGGAAATAGTTTGCCAGACATTACAGTGCTATATAGGATATAAGTTAAATCAAGCAGATAAATTGAAACGAAGAATCAATAAGAATTTGTAGGTTCAAAAACTAAGTTAATGATAATATGGCAATATGTCAAACTTATACCAATTATCTACATTAAATATCTTTTAACTGGAGAAAAGGTTATTTGTATATAACAAAAAAAATCTAAATTTCATTTATCAATTGGATAAAAATGATAACATTGAATAAGATTATGGTGAACTTTAACTTTTTTTTTTTTTTAAGATTTTATTTATTTATTAGAGAGATGGACCGAGAGCACAAGCAGGCAGAGTGGCTGACAGAGGGAGAGGGAGAAGCAGGCTCTTCCCTAAGCAGGGAGCCCAATGTGGGGCTCGATCCCAGCACCCCTGGGATCATTACTTGGACCGAAAGCAGCTGCTTAACCGACTGAGCCACTCAGGTGCCCCTACCTTCTTTTTATAAGTTAAATTTCCTGGGTTATTTTACAATGAGAATACATTTTATTTTATTTATTTTATTTGATCTTATTTTATTTTTAAGATTTATTTCTTTTTTTGACAGAGCACAAGTAGGCAGAGCGTCTGTCAGAGTCAGAGGGAGACGGAGAAGCAGGCTCCCTGCTGAACAGGGAGCCCAAAGTGGGGCTTGATCCCAGGACCCTGGGATCATGACCTGAGCCTGAGTTAGCCACTTAACCAACTGAGCCACCCAGCCGCCCTGAAAATACATTTTACAATTAAACTTTTTCCCCTCTCTTCTCCCCTCCCAAAACAAAGACAAATAAAGCAAACAAGGGGCGCCTGGGTGGCTCAGTGGGTTAAAGCCTCTGCCTTCAGCTCAGGTCATGATCCCAGGGTCCTGGGATCGAGCCCCGCATTGGGCTCTCTGCTCAGTGGGGAGCCTGCTTCCTCCTCTCTCTCTGCCTGCCTCTCTGCCTACTTGTGATCTCTGTCAAATAAATAAATAAAATCTTTAAAAAAATAAAAAAGTAAAGCAAACAAAAAATCAATCTTCACATCCTGGTAAACTGATGCTACCTCGTAAACGTCTGTCGATGTAGCTCAGGAGTTACAAATTCTCTCACGTATTCTAACATTATTATGACATCCTCCCAACATCCTGTCTTCAATCATGATGGTCTGTAATCTAGCCTCTACACTATAGGCAGATCTTTGTGTAACACAAAATAGTTAAAACGTGACCGAAGACCTTCTTGCAGCTGGCCTGCTATTGCCTTCAGAATAGAACTTAAGCTCTTTAGCCTGTAGTCCAAGACATGAGGGACTCTTGGTTCTGGTCTTCATCCTGTCTCTTCACCATAGGCGTGAATTTTCGAGGCGTACTTAGGGTCCTTCTCTATACCACTGTCTTGGTAAGTTTTTCTAAGCCTTTGAGTTGTGACTCACTAGTCTACCATATGCTGATAGCCTATCCCTCACATTTCATTACAGTCCTTGATTTTTTGTGTGTGTGTCTATGTGTGACACTGTGAGCTTTTTGAATTTCCATTAAGTTTCATCATCTCTGTATCAATTGTTCATTTAACTCCCGGTTACCAAGATCATGCTCAGTAACTAGATGATGAATGGATGTTGAATGAGTTAGTGTCCATTTTGCTGCTGTTAGAGTATCTTTGCAAACATAAGTCACTGGGCAAGTAACTCCAACAAACACAGGTTCTGGAAAAGAGTAAAGGTGTGTGAGATCACCTTTAAGCTAATATAAAATTGTTTAATATCTTCGGATAGACCAAATATTATGCCACCTTTAGTCTCACAGAATTCTAACAATTAAACTCTTCTTTGATAGAGTGCTTTGAAAAGTTTGATAGCAATATATTTAAAGATAACATTTTGATTTTTTATGATTTTATTAAATATGTTTTTTTAAACATCTAGAAAACAAGCATTACGAGATGTGAAATTACTATTCTCCTGTGGTATGAAGTATATCACAAACAGACTTGAAATCTTCCATAAAACATCACTCACCTATGTAAGTCAGATTTGTAAATCTACGTGAAGAACCAGGGTAAATACAATTTCATTTTTAATTGGTTTTCAGTTTGGCAATTCTCCATGATTTGCATACAATTCAATGTGTGTCTTAATTCTAGAAAACCTGTTTATTATATTTTTCTTTCCGGAAGGGTATTGCCTAAGGGCATTTGGTAGCTACTGTAAATCTTGAGCTGGTAGGTACAGTGTACATTTTTAAAATGCTGTAGTGAACTCATCTGCAGTATGAGTGTTTTTGTTTTATTTTTTGTACGTTTTTAAAATGCTGTAGTGAACTCATCTGCAGTATGAGTGTTTTTGTTTTATTTTTGAGAAAGTGTTGCCTGGTCTAGATTGCTGTTTTATATGCATGGATGATAATGACCTCTAACTCATGCTCACTTCTGGTCTGACTCATTAAGAGAGGGGATTTCGTTTACAGATGTGAAAGGTGACTGTGCTTTCCCCATAGTGTACGGTGCCACCTGGAAAGATTTTACTCTGAAATAATCAGGCAAAATGTTTGTAAAGAAAATGAGTGACAGGCCTACACTGTATGCAGGCAAGCCTCTGGAGCTTTTATGCATATCAGATGTTACAAGGAACAATTTATGCAGTTTTAGTCCCACCGTTGACAGACGACTTCTGCTCAACTTGAGACACGTTGAACTATACAATATACATTGACATGATGTTGAGAAGCAAGTTACATACTGGGTTGTTTTTGTTTTTTTGGTTTTTTTTGAAAGGTTTGTGATGCCAGACTAGTAAACAAAAGTATATCCGTATTACCCAAATATCTAATCTATCCTTTTAGAAAGTGGTGAAATCCCCAAGGACAGGTGGTTCGAAGAAGATGAACCCCAAGGAGCGTGCTCTAAGCCATAAAGCTCTTATCTGTCAATATCATACGCGGTAAACGTGTTAAGAAAGAACATAATGGTGTGCTAGTGTTATTGCTGAGACATCGGTCTTCTTTATGTTTGCATTAGGGACTTGTTAAGGTGCAGAATGTTTTGCCCACTAAATGTCTATAGGAGACAAGATTGTCAACTCAGCTATAAACAGAGGGCACTCTTCCTAGAAAAAAAGTCTCTGAAATTGGCTTTATACGTGTAAACAGCAGAAAGGTTTCTCAGTTTTTTCTTGTACTTGATAATTGTTTAAGGGTTTGAAAGCAAACATAAATATAAATGTAATTTAAGAAATTTTGGAAAGCTTACCTTAATACTTCTTTTCCTTTCAGTTTTATTAAAGACTGATTGTACACTAGACAGTGGTCATAAAACAACTGGTAATCTCCTGTGCCCAGTGGAGTCACAAAAGCACATATTGAGGATTGCTTTAAAACAAAGATTTTTGTGTGTGTGGAATTTTTCTGGGAGTAAGAGGGCTCTTATTCCAGTATTAGATTGAAAGAGTTGATTTCTAGGGCACCTGGGTGGCTCAGTGAGTTAAACCTCTGCCTTCAGCTCAGGTCATTATCTCAGGGTCCTGGGATGGAGCCTCGCATAGGGCTCTCTGCTCGGTGGGGAGCCTGCTTCCACCCGCTCCCGCCCGCCCCCCGTCTGCCTCTCTGCCCACTTGTGATCTCCCTCTCTCTCTCAAATAAATAAATAAAATCTTAAAAAAAAATTAAAAAAATTTAAAAAGAGTTGTTTTCTACACTTTGGAGATTTTTTTTTTCTATGTGAAGAACTCAAAAAGACTTTGGAATTTAGATCAGACTTTGAGAGGGGAGAAATAATAGACTTTTTGAGATTAATTTGCCTGCATGAGAATGATAAATAAGAAAAGAGAGGACCAGCGTCTTCAAATGTGGTGTATCAGCCTATTACTCACTTTCCCAGTCCCTAACACCCCATGTCCACCTTAGGTACCAATTACTTTGGCCACAGAAACCACCAAGTATGCTTTTTTTACTTATGGCTGCCATGTACCTCTATGACTAACCATAAGGGACATGTGTTTGTTTGTCTTTAAATAAAGCTCACAGAGGAGAACCTGGGTGGCTTAGTCAGTTAAGCCTCTGACGTCCCCTCAGATCATGATTTCAGGGTCCTGGGATCAAGACCTGTGTTGGGCTGTGTGCTCAGTGGGGGCTCTGCTTCTCCCTCTCCCTCTGCCCCTCACCCTACTCGTGTGTGTGTGTGTGTGTGTGTGTGTGTGTGTGTGCGCTCTCTCTCTCTCTCTCTCTCTCAGGTAAATAAATAAGAATTCTAAAAAAATTTAAAAAAAAATAAAGCTCGGGGGAAAAAAGTTGACCATGATGCATTTCACCAACCAAGGTACCAGGGCCTGTGTTCTATTTAAGACCAAGAGAAAGTCTAAATACAGTACAAATGTCCAGGAACAATATCGTCAGGTGTTTTGTCGTGTTATAAATCCTCCCTCATGACTGGGGTATCTTGCTGTTCTGGACCATATTAAAAAACACTTGTAAACATTTAAAAGCTATTTAAAAACAATAATCTGAAGAGTTTATTGCAAATAAAAAGGATCTTTTGGAAAATAGAAATTCAGACACAAATATTATAATACTTTAATACTCTAAGCCTAATTTTACAGATGACTCAGGAATAACTTAGAGTCCTTATATAAAAAATACATTAAAACTGTTCTTTATGTTAATGTTCTTTAAAAATAAAAGAAAAATCTAAGGATGTACATAAGCTTTTTACTCAACAACGTTAGAATGGTGAGAATAGTAAAAGAACTCAGGACTCAAACCCTTCTTCATGTTCCATTGGCCAATACTTTTCAGTGCTTAATAAACTGATTACAGAGACAAATGTTAGGCATTTCCCTAATACCCATTTGTTGTAAGAATACTTAGAGCTTAAAAAAAAGGGGGGGGCATTATAATTCCATCCCTGTTTGTGATTTAACTTACTGAAAATATTTTAGTTTTTCTTGCAAGGAGGTCTAGCTCCTACAACATGTTAAATTTCAGTAGAAAATGAGTAAGTTGGAGCATGATCTGTAACTCTACCAGTGACATCCGAAGATCTCTGCCCCTTTTCCTCCAGTTTCTTCCACCAGTCCCAGCATACTGTGATCTAGTCTTTGAGAAGAAACAGGATGGAAGTTATCGCCATCCTAGACCAAAGAGATCTCTCCCCTTCCAAGGGAAAGGGGTCAAAGAGCCCACCATTGTATATCCCCCCACTAGAGGTCACTGAAGCTTTAGGTCAAAGCTCTGATAATCCTAGGGGAGGAGACAGCATTTATATTGAAGTTGAGACAGATTATTTAAATTGGACTGGTTTTAATGACTAAAAGTGAGAAGCTAGGGAACCCACCTAAGGAATGATATTAAACCAGAACTGACAATTCTTAGTCTGGGACTTTCTCATTCCATAATCAAAATGGAAATTTCACATGAAATTCGAAGCTTGAAATTCAGTGTCTATGTCCATTGGAACAGACCTGTCACCTATCTGAGCTGGAAAGAACATTGGCATCACGTGTCCCAGTGCCTAATTCTATCAACGAGGACTTGAGAAAGTTGAATAAATGACCAGGTTTACAAGACGGAGGGAGAGCCAGTTCCGGAACGCAGACGTACAGTTCAGTGCTGTTTGTCCTTAAGAGACTTCCATGGCAGAACTTGACAAGGGCTGGCATTATGAATCTGGACAAACACAGAGAAAGTAGTAAAAATAAACCTCAGAGATTGTTCCCTCAGAACTCTTCTAAGCTTAGCCTCGTTCAAAAATGATGAAAATTTAAGTAGCATTTTGTTTTAATATATGTCCTTGTGATCCCTTTCAGTCAAAGAGCCTAATTCTTGATACTCTATTTCATTATGAAGAGTGTATATATATATATTTTAAAAAATATTTATTTAACAGAGAGAGGGAGAGATTGATCACAGGTAGGCAGAGAGAAAGGCAGAGAGAGAGGGGGAAGCAGGATCCCCACTGAGCAGAGAGCCCGATGTGGGGCTCGATCCCAGGACCCTGAGACCATGACCTGAGCCAAAGGCAGAGGCTTAACCCGCTGAGCCACCCAGGCGCCCCATGTATGCCTTTTATTGTATGGGCGCAGTTGAGAATAGCTAAACCTACATTTAAGAGCCAAGAATATTTGACCAATACTATAATGTTGTTTTTAATAATTACAGCAAATTTTAGTATCTTAATTAGTCCTGTGCCAGATGCTAAATTCTTTGAATAGTTGCGAGCTAGTTACAGAAGGCAGGCAACATTGATACTTTCCGGATGTTGATGAGAAGCTGACGCTTAAGAAGTTAAAATAATTTGCTCATTCACAAAACTGCACAGCAGTGAGACCGAGCCCCAATCTGGCTTATTCTCAATGCCTCAGGTTTCTGCTGTCCACTGCCACTCTTGGATTAAGTATTACTTGAATTTTATAAGGAATCTACACACTAAAGGAAATGTTTAAAAAAATTTTTAGCTGTGAAGGAGTCTTTGATACATATGTATTTTTTTTGTAGTAAGTTTATTTCCTGTGTACTTTGTTTCTTTGTTTCTTCTTTTAAAAATTTTTTTTTAAAAAGATTTTATTTATTCATTTGACAGAGATCACAAGTAGGCAGAGAGGCAGGCAGAGGGAGAGAGGGGGACGCAGGCTCGCCACCAAGCATAGAGCCCGATGCAGGGCTTGATCCCAAGACCCTGGGATCATGACCTGAGCCAAAGGCAGAGGCTTTAACCCACTGAGCCACCCAGGCGCCCCTGTTTCTTTGTTTCTTGATCTTTATATTAAGAGAAAACGTATTCAGGATACTGTCTTTGTTGAAATGTGGGCAAGAGACCATAAGAAAATAATGGAAAGTTTTGGGTTAAGAACTTGAGTGAAAGGAGAACTACCTGTAATAAAAATCGGAAGGGATACTGTAGAAACACTGTGAATGTTAATGGCAGGAGGGATTTTATGCAAGAGAACACTAGTTTTTTCTCCAGTAGGTGAGGCAATGGTTAGCTATCTTCCCAGCTCTCTTCAGACCAGTCTCTGCCTCTCCCAAGGAACACAAGCAGTATTTTTCACTTGGAACCATACTGCAAACCCAGATTTGGCACAGGGCAGTCAAACATCACTTTAAACTTGGAAAATTATGACTTTAATTAAAGATTCAGCATAAAGCCAGCAAGATAATAAATCTGAAATGGAGTCTTCCCTTTGGGTTACATTCTAGTGACCTCAATGTTCACGTCATCTCTGAGTGCTGTTAATGCCATTTCTACCTCTACCCTTCACCTGGATCAGTTTCTACCCCCAACCCCCCCGCCGCCACCTCCATTTCTAGACTCCTGATGTCAGAGAGCTCGAAATCTTAGAACCAATGACTCTTATAGTTAAGCTGTAAGAAAGTGATCCCTGGGACCGTACTAGGGAAATGCATGCAGTTGCTCAGATGACAGTGAAAGCAAAGAAGGAAGCCCAGCTGAATATAGTCGAGCTATTATAACGATAACATCTTCTAAAAAAAATTAAGTATAATCAGACTTTTTTTTTTTGTTAACTCACAGAAGCCCAAGTGAAGATTGATTAAAAATGTGTAAGACAGAGACTTTCAACTATGTAATTTAAACTGAGTTTGAGCTCATTTTACCATAAAGGTTGTCAATTTCTGCTTTGATACATGGCTTTCTCATGTGTTGTATTAACTAATGACTGATTTTTCTACTAACAGCTCTTGGAATATCTATGCATTATCTTTTTCCATTTTCTGATTTCTAGCTCTTTCCCTGTGACAGGAATGCCCTTTCCATTAAGGCACAAAGAAATAAGATTTAAAGATGTGAGTAAATGCATTCATGCAGATTTTGGGGGAGAATGTGAATAGAAATCAGGTGGAAGGAAATAATGGATTCATTTTCTTGTGATAACATACATTAAAATTTGAGAAAGTTCAGAAAAAGGGAATGGAGCTAGAAAGTCAGAATTAAAAAGAAAAGCTAGTGAGCTTCCCTCTAAAGCTTGAGGCTGTCATTTCTTAAAATATTGCAACTTGGTATGAGGAGATCTCAGAACAGTGGGTGCTCTTACATTTATAATCCATGCTTCAGTAGCCTGGCGTGACAGATGACTGGAGGACAGAGGCTGCCATCTTTGGTTGAAAAGGAATCCCCTCCCCCGACCACCACCGGTTGTCAGTCTTAACTCCTTTTCTGAAAAGCTTAGACTCATTCTCAAAATCATCTTGGAACACAAAGTTTAATAAACTAATCTCCAAAATCAAAAGGACACTTATGTGTACACATTTTTTTTTTTAAGTTGTTTCTATTCAGCTAGTGTCTTGCTTGGGCTTTAAGTTTTGCAGTAAAATGACCTGAATATTTCTTGAAGTAATAAGTATGGGCAGTAAAGTCTGAAACACATCTTAGGCAGTACTGCATGCATTTATAAGATAGCTTGGACCAAAGGTAATTAATACTCGAATAGAAGAATTATCTGATGCTATTATTTTTAAGAGAAAAATCATTAGCATACTCTATAGTTGGAAATGCATTGTCCAAGAATATGTGGCACTTGGTAGAAAACATTCAGACAGCTAAGTAAATGCTAACATTAAAGCAACATATAGCACATTAATTGAAGGTCATTTCCTCACTAAACTTGTTTCCTTGAGTTGAGATACTGCCCCCTAAACATCTTGTTACTCTGACTTCCATAAATGAGCTGGTGACACATTTATTTTCCCTCAAGTCACATGGTCCTAAGCAGCTTATCATTTCTATCACTGGCTGTATTATGAAGGAAAAAATCTCTATAACCTGATCATAATTTGAAACTCTAAGACTTAGTGTTGAAATTTGCCTATGGCAATTTCACAATATATTTTAAAAGTTCCACTTTGTCTGAAGGGAGCATTTGTGTCTCCTCACATCCTCTCAAAGACATTACACGATGACTCTGGGCCATCAGGCCACCATCATGACAGTCACTTTTCCAATTTACACCTGAACAACTCAATTATTTCATTATTGAAATAACTTCACCAGAGCTCTTAATAAAGGGTTTCTGGGGGTGAGGGAGGAAGTGCTTACAGCTATAATTTTATAATTTTATTATCTCTATCTTAGAGAAGGTGGTGGTTCTTGTTTGTGGCCCCAAAGACAAGGTTAGATGATAATCTTCCATCATGGTTGTTTTCGTGTATTTAGTATACTATGTTGAATGGAAGATGGTATGTGAATATACGCTAAAGTTACATTTACATATTAGGCTGAGAAATAAGTGAAATATAAATGGATTTTGAATATTGGCAAATGAGATTGTTTCATAAGTCTGTCATGATTTTCATTGTCTTGTTCATATTAATAGGGTGGGGCAGGGTAAGCAGAATATTAGAGTGAATAATGAAAAATATCTTCACTTCTTTAAAATACTCTAATAAATTGGGGCACCTGGGTGGCTCAGTGAGGTAAGCCTCTGCCTTAGGCTCAGGTCACAATCTCAGGGTCCTGGGATCAAGCCCTGCATTGGGCTCCCTGTTCAGTGGGGAGCCTGCTTCCCCCTTTCTCTCTGCCTACTTATGATCTCTCTTTCTCTCAAATAAATAAATAAAATCTTAAAAAAAGTACTCTAATAAATTTCTTCATGAAGACCAGGCAGGAAATACGTTTCTCTAAGAGCTAACAGGCAGTAGCTTTTAAGAACTTGTTTAAATTCCCATAAGAGATTGTCAAAGTAGGATTGACAGAATAACATCAGGGATCCTATCTTAAAAGATGTCCATTTGTCTTTTTTGTGCTCTGGGTGAATAAAATCACTATTTTCAACCTTGATTAAATCAACCTGTAAGACCAACATGTTGTAAAAGGAGAACATAGTGAATAAAAGCCCATCCACAAAGAAATTTCTGCACACGATCACTGAAAGGGCTAGTTTCTTGTCAAAAACATAAAGGTTACTCCATCTGATCAGGGAGGGTCACATTCCATCACCCCAATACTCTGTTTAGAATGCTGGAATATAATCTGCTCTCCAGTTGACAAAATAGCTGACCGTGGAGAGTTCTTTCAACAAATGTCGTGGTTGCAAGAGAAAAAGAAAATAGTATCTTAAACATTGGAGCTTTCTCTGTGGACCTTCGTTCCAGCTTTTTAGATGGTTCTTATTATCAAGTGTTTTCTATTCCCACCTTTAATTATTGGCTTTTTATTTCCATGTTTGTTGGCTTTTGATGCTAATATGGCTACAGGCTCTCCAGATATTATTGTCCTATTCACAAGCAAAAAAATAACAAAAAAAAAAAAAAACAAAAAACAACCAACAAACCAAATAGTTTGAGGGCACAAGCAGCTAGCAAGAGGAGAGTAGAGGAAAAATCTCCCCCAGAAGGATCTTGTCATACGCCCTGTGTCTCCTTGAACAGAACTGGGTCCCATGGTTACTCTAAATTCATGAGTCCTAAAAAATAACTCCATTTTTTTGCCCTAGAGTAAAAGGCAGGCAAGAGCTAGATGCGTTGGGATTGCCTTAGGGCTTTGCCGATGAAGAACATCTACCACTGCAGCCCAAATTAGGCTCCCCACTGTTGCCCAAACCTTTGTCATCCCTTATTATTCTCTTTTGTTTGTTCCTGAAGTCTATTTGACCTTCTTGTGCTTTATGGAGTATATTGTTAGACTGTCTAGGTAATGGAAGGCTCTAGAGTCATAAGAAGATAGCATTACTTCTTAGAGATCTACCTGTAAGTTACAGGAAACTCACTGATACAAGATTTCTAAAGAAGAATCCAATCCTGAACTAAGCACAGATTTGTCCTGATTTCTACAGCTGAGCTCCAAAAGTTCTTCAGCTGCTGACGATAAAGACAGCCATGCTGACGAGGAGATGCCAGTCATTGTATCCTATGGGGTCTCCTTTGCATTGTGAGAGCTTTCTTGGATTAACAGTTGTGTTCTGGCACCAGCAGTGGATGACTTTTCCTATGCAGCTCTCTCTAATGTGCACCACAACTTTTTCGACTTTGCCAAAATCTTCAGGAAGTTGGAGGGCTGCTCTTGTTCTTTGACGTGACCCACGTATGAACAAGTTCACTGTTTAGTCCAAAGGGTTTACCAGAATTCCCCTTTGGGAAGCTGATTTTTTGAAACCTCCTTATACTCAATCCCACTGTTGGCTAACTTCAGAACACTATCTCCTCTTTAGGAATGTGTGTTCTTTGCTCAGCGTTTTTCTCTCATCCATTTTCTGCTACTCAAAAATCCCTATGGCAGACTTATCTATGCTCTGATCTAAGTCTCTCATCCTCTCTAAGAGCAATTTGTTCTATCTTTGCTGGACTGTGGTGACTCACTAGAGGACTCCTGTGTTTTCCCCATGAGCCTCATTTTTCTCAGCCAGATTGCTTTGGGGTAGCCTCTTTTGCCTTCCTCCCATATGTTCTCCAGGCATCGGCTGGTCTGAACCAGTCTTTCTCCCTT
Source organism: Lontra canadensis (assembly GCF_010015895.1). NCBI lineage: Eukaryota > Metazoa > Chordata > Mammalia > Carnivora > Mustelidae > Lontra > Lontra canadensis. The sequence continues at coordinate 11,314,105 of NW_022631033.1, forward strand.
GTGTTCCCTGTGTCGCTTTGTTCTTGCCTTTCTGGAATCCAAAATGAAGCTTCCGATATCTACTTGCTGAAATCTCTTTGGGGAACAGATGATAGGCGACTTCATTTTCTTTTTATCCTAATTCAATACACTTTCTTCCTCTGCCTTGTTCTCCTGTGATAGCTTATACCACTTATATGGTACTTACCAAATATTTTATTCGAAAGGAATAGTTGAAAGTGTTCTTTGAGTGTATATCATTGCATTTTAAGCCAGTTCAAGAAAATGGCCATGCACATTTTCGAGATTGTATGTAGTTTCTGATCAATAAACATCTTTGGATACATGCTTCATGTTAAACTACTCAACAGAAGTATTTTCACCTAATTAAATTATTCTTGTATAAAAGCACAAAGGTAATATTGGTAATTTTAGGGGAATTACAAAGTCATTAAAACCAAAATATGACAAGCAAGATGAGATTGACATCACAAGAAATGCAAAGTGCATTTGTCACATAGTAACATTGAGCAGAAAAGCAAGAAAGCCACGTGATCTTGTGTCAGTTCTTACAGGATTGCTTTGAAACCTCCCGTGCTTGGTTAGCTTTGCAGTTGTAGAAGTTACCAGAGAAACTACTTTGTCTCTCGTAGAACAACGGAGATGCTTGCTGATTCCTTAATCGTTAGGATAATGCCCACTCTCCATGGGCAGAATGGAGGCCAGGAGTAAAATACAGGTGTGAATAGAAAATTAACCCTTAAGAGGGAATCTGTCTCCAGATATATATTGACTGGCTTCTTAAAACAGTGGTTTCCTAAAGTGAGGTCCTAGAAGGAGCAACGTCACCAGAGAAAGAGGTAGAAATGCCCCCCTGAGCTGCTTAGTCAGAAATTGAGGACGGGACCCAGAATACCGTGTTTAAAGAATCCCTCCCAGTGGTTCTGATAGGCATTCAAGTTCAAATCCACTGGCAGGTAACCATTGTAGTATCTCCTATTTATAAATTCACTTCAAAATCATAAAGCATGAGATATTGAACAATAACAATAAAATATTCTAGAGAAAATGTAAGGTGTTATTAATGCTTTGGCATTAGCTGAATTGAATGATAATGAAATGCAAACCCTACTTGCCTGTTAATAAAGATGTCTTTGAGCACCTTCCTCTCAAGTTCTGTTTATTAGAGGTCCATCGGCCTCCCCCTCCCCGCAGCCTCTCAGCCCATTAGACAGAGGCTTTCCAGAGGTCAAGGATTATTTTCCTCATCACCAAGCACAGTAAATAAGTGTGTGCACTTGATGTTTGTGGAGTACATACTGTATAAAAATCAAATGTGGACAAAACAGTCAGATCTCTTGCCTCATGGAGCTTATACTCCAGCCAGGGAGATAGCCTAAATAAATAGCATAACATTTTCCACCTGAAAAGTACTAACTGGGTGCCTTGAAGAGAAGAGTCATACGGGCTTTACGTGGGTGGTTGAGAAGGCTTCTCCAAGCACTTGTCATTTAAGCTGAGCTCTGGAGCTTGAACAGCCTGAAGATCTCGGGGGAGAGCTTCCACGAGGAAGCTCACAGGCCCTGAGTGGTGGGAGAGGTGGCGTTGCTGTAGGACCTGTCAGCGTGTCTGCTTAATTAGTCGGGGGGAGACTGGAAGGAAATGCAGTTGGAGAATCATGGAGTGTCAGAGATCTAGAGCCCTCAGAGCAGGCAAAGGGTTAACTATTAAAAAAAAAAGAGTCTCTGTTTTAACAGCCAGTGATTGTACAAGGTGATAGAAGGTAATTCTTCAAATTGTGTTTGTTCTTAAATTATGGTTAAGAGTGGAGGGAGAGTAACAGTTGTGCTAGAGAAGGCAGTTTCACGTCTAGTTTCACATTATAATGCTTCACGCGTCTCCTTACTGGTCAGTGTGTCTCTGACCGAATGCTTAGGTCTACATGGCCGCCTGGCCTTCTAGCATGAGATGATTTCCAACATTTTGGGCATGAAAATTCAGAATGTCAGCTTTCACCATTTGCACCACAACTTTTGAGGTCTGGGCAGCACAGAGTTAGGAAAATCCTGCTCGAAAAAGAACTAGAAGATAGTGAGATGAACCAAACTTGGCTAAAGATGCTATTCCCATCCCTCAAACTTTGGGCAGGCTGTGTGTACGTGTTATTAGCAACTAGGTGAACGGTTATTGAAGACAGAGCCTTAACATAGAGAACATCTTTGTCAGTGATGTCTTGAGCTTTTAACTGATTTGCTATACATGATACTAAAAGATTGAATATTGTCTTCAAAAGGAGAAAAAGGAACAGAAAACTTTCTACCTGACTTTGTCTCGAGTGACTTCATAATGTTACGGTGTGACTTTAAAGGGTCCCATTTGCGTTGCTTTGCTTTTCTCTTGAAACACTTGCAAATAAAGCCAGCATGGCTTCCTGGTCTATAAATGTACCATTCATTTAGTCTTCTGCTTAAAACACTTCATAAATTTGTGATTTCATCCCAGACAACATTCAGTGATAGGTCGCATGACACCTGTTTTCACTATGTTAAAGCATGTTCTGTTTTTGTCTTTTATAATTGAATGATACAAGTGAGATTTAATATATTTGCACACTAGTTCTTTATTGCTAGACAGACTTGTTGAAGAAAAAAATACCTGTATTTCCATAAGTAAAGATACTGCTTAGCAGTAATACATAATTGTGTTCTCATCTGCTTTTTAAAACTTCTTCTCACTGGTATTGTCAGAATTTAGGGGAGATCAATGCTTGAATGCACTGATGTTATACTTTGCAAAGCATTTAAGTTACAGTGCAGCTGAGGGCATATTGCCATTTATGATAAGTTTCAAGGAGGGAAATAGTGTTTAAAAGTGAAAATAATAGAAGTTTTGTGACTTCTGGGTCATCTTTAAGGATTTTTTTTTTTTTGGCAATGAAATAACCTATATATGCATTTTTATAATAAAAATACTGCTGGGGCGCCTGGGTGGCTCAGTGGGTTAAATCCTCTGCCTTCAGCTCAGGTCATGATCTCAGGGTCCTGGGATCAAGCCCCACATCGGGCTCTCTGCTCAGCGGGGAGCCTGCTTCCTCCTCTCTCTCTGCCTGCCTCTCTGCCAACTTGTGATCTGTCAAATAAATAAATGAGATCTTAAAAAAAAAATACTGCTATTTAGCATTTCCATATTTGAATTTTCCTTAGAGATTTTCAAGGAAGAGTAGTGACATATTAGGAAAGACTAAATCTTGTAACAATTTAATGACTTCGTGATAATGTTTTTGATGTGCCTTGTTAAAGAAATCAAAACACTTAATTTTTTCTAATTTGAGTAATTGCATTCTTGTACTGAAGTTATCAAAGTACACACACATGCACAGCTTGATCAGTATGGTAGGAATCAATCTGTATGAGTTAAATGGTATTTGATTAAAAAAAAACATAAATTTTTAAGGATTCTGTATTGTCTGAATGACACAGGAAGAGTAATACACGTGGTTTTGGCACAGACTTATGATCCCTATAATAATGGCATTTAAAATACATGAAAATCGGGATGCCTGGGTGGCTCAGTTGGTTGGGCCGCTGCCTTCGGCTCAGGTCATGATCCCAGGGTCCTGGGATCGAGTCCCATATAGGGCTCCTTGCTCGGCAGGGAGCCTGCTTCTATCTCTGCCTCTGCCTGCCTCTCTGCCTGCTTGTGTTCTCCCGCTCTCTCTCTCTCTCTCTCTGACAAATAAATAAAATCTTAAAAATAAAATAAAATATGTGAAAATTGTGAATATTGAGTATGGTGAGATGCATTATAATGACATATCTAAAATATAAAATAAGTGATCTGATTTTATCAAATAGCCATAAATTTGAAACAAAAAGTAAATCAACATAAAAAAGCAAGAGGTTAAACTTTATTGTTGATTCATATTTGTCCCCCCTTGGGAGCTTTATACTTCCAAACATTTGTGAAAAGTTATGTCTTTGCTATAGAAACCCACATTATTAAAAATCAGGTTTACTAGGTTAAGTGGAATGTTTGTAGTTGTGATCCTTAATGTACAAACATTCTACGTGTACTCTGCTGATGTGAGTAAAAGAAGGGGCCTGGCATTCATTCAAACGTAAAATGTCATGCGATAGAAAGCTATGTTAAAATACATTCCAAGTGATTAATGATAAGCTCTGCCCATAGTTGGTTTGCTTTACTCATCTAATTATTTTCTATTTAGTAATTTCATTTTCAGTTACATGGTAAATATTTAATAACAGAAAATTAACATTTCAAGTTTTAAGCACTATGAAAATGGATTAGATCCAAATTACACACGGTAGTCACTCTTTTATTTATTTTTTCTCAGACCAGTTCTCTTTTTAAATTTCCCTCATCTGCTTGCACTATATTTTCACTTAACAAAACTAATAAATTAGATGAGGGAAACCAGTGGAAAAACTAGAAGTAGAAGGAAAGTTAGTTAATCCAAAATTAATATTTGAACCAAATAGGATTATTACCTCAGGATAACAACACCTAAACTTATCCTTTAAACAAAGACAACTTTTCTTTCATCTGGAACATCGTATATTAGCTTGGCTTTCTCTACCTGTCTGCAAAACATCAGTATTTTATTTTATTTTATTTTTGTAAAGATTTTATTTATTTGACAGATAGAGATCACAAGTAGGCAGAGAGGCAGGCAGAGAGAGAGAGAGCCTGATGCAGGGCTCAATCCCAGGACCCTGGGAACATGACCTGAGCTGCAGGCAGAGGCTTTAACCCACTGAGCCACCCAGGCACCCCAAAACATCAGTATTTTAAATTCACATTTAAGTTTTATGCCTTGCACTGTATCCTAGTAACTAAGTACATTTCTTGCCTAACATTCAGTTGTTCCCTTTACATCAATCATATAATTTCCAGTTCTGTTAAGCCCATCGTGATTTTTCTTGATCAAACACTGGGTATTTTGTTACATGTGTCACAATGTTAGTTTTTTGGTTTTTTGTTTGTTTGTTTTTTCTTTGTTTTTGGTTTTTTTTATTTGAAGGATGTTGATTCTGCTGTTTCAAGTTCAGCATTGCTATACTGAGAGCAACATGAGAGAACTCAAGAGTTGGCCATCGAGCACGGGTCAACAGTTCCCTCTTGACACCTGCATCCATTCCATTACGGTTCCCACTTCCTCCATTTGGTCGTCCATTATCTAAGTATTTCCTGAACAAAGAATTGTCAATGATGTGGTCTTCCTATTAATGATTTCTGCCAGTTTCCTAACTGTCCACTTCATCCATCCAAAACGACCGGATGTGGCTATCTGAATGATACAACCACTTCCCTGGATTCAGCCCAGGTTATATCTGTAACCAAACCTTGACCATCAGGGGTCACAGGACTCTCTTTCCTTCTCCTGAAAGTATTTCTTGCTTCGAGACACCCTCACATATGTATCCACTGCACCCACCCCTAAATATTTCTTTTTATGACTTTTTCAGCTCCCCAGCTTGACGAAGAAGCTCTTCCCCACATCCTAGTTTCTGGGAAAAATCTAGATTAGAGAGTGACTTTAAGCACATTTTAGTTGTTAATTTATAGGATTAGAATTAACCAGAGGTGCTGGAAAACGTAACCTATGATGTTGTTTGTCAGTACTTGAGTGACACAATCTCTGTTTGCCTTTCTTCAACTGGCCAAAACAAACTGCCTTTTTTACCTTTTTATCCTCACTGATTACATTCTTCTTTTTAATAGGATTGTTGCGTATATCCTTTATGGAGACCCTCCTGGAAACTGCTAGGTGATTTGTATGTGTTACCAGTTTTCTTTAAGAACTCTTATTTTCTACCTCTTAAGTTTGCAGACAGGAGCTCAAGGTTGCTCCACTTTTCAAAGATGCCACAGCTGATAAGTGGTGGAGGCAACATGCATATCTCACTTTATCTGAGTTGAAAGCCCTTTGTTCCAACTCTAGATGTGCACCTAATTTTAGAATCAAAAATAACCAGTGTATTGCATCAAATATATAAAAATATATTCTGAGTTTAGGAAGTCCCAGAAAACTGCTTTCTATTTATTGCTGTGAACTTCCCAAACTAACAATTACAGATACTTGGATATGCAAGTTTTATTTGCTTTTGTTTTTTTCTAATCTGTTACTTGGGTCAAAACAACCTGTTGATACATCATTGTTATTTTGAATTCACATATAAAATGTATGCGTAGCACTGTAGTCCATACATGGTTTCCTGTTTTCAAAACCTTTGTTCTTTACGTATCTTATTTTGTTGTTATTATTGTTGTTGTTGGGTTGGTTTTTTTTTTTTCCAACTGAAAGATGAGTGCTAATTTCTGTATCCTAACAGAAAACTGAAAACATAGCATTCTGATCTTTGTCAGTAATGGCATTTACATCGACTAAACTCATTTCTACTTTCACCTAAAATGTTAGGAAAATTCATCTGTGAAGGAGCAAAAAGTGTTGAGCTTGACATTCATTAGAATGCAATTGACATTTTTGCTGAAAATAAAACTTTCTAAAACATATTTCAGTGATTTTCTGATGAGAATACATACAAAAGCTTGAAGGATTTATAATGTTCGCACAATCCCCCTTATTTTCAACTACTGTGACACAGAAAGTCATGGTCCAGAAAGCCACATCACATTCACATTTTAACAGGATGAAAAGGTCCTCAAGGCTCTGGGACCTGGCAGAAGGTCACTGATTGAGGACAAACAGAGCTTTCCTGCTGTAACTTCCCCAAGAGCATTCAGACAGCCCAGGTTCCACACCCAGAGATGCACTCCGTGATTTACCTCGCATTATCCAATAAATAGAATTTGCAAAGGTATAATTATAGTACCTTTGCACATTGTGGGTTAGATTAAAACAAAAAAAAAAATACAAAATAGCCCTTGGTTCATCTAAGATACTTTGCATCGCTTCATTTGCATGCTATAAATATTGTTCCATGAAAAGTGGTTTTAGACCTGGCTGCCTAATTTCCTCCGTTTTTATAGCTTTTATAGTAGCCAACTCCATACATACACATTAACCTGTCTTAAGAATCAGCTTAAAATATATTTCCTCATTTTAGCTAGTATAACACAGATCAAAATAGAGGCATTTAGAGCATTGACTTAATATTGGAATTTTGCTAGAGTGCTTTCCAAGTCGGTAATTGCAACCTCTCCCTGAAGCACATGGTATTATATTGATCCTGGATTCATCACTGACAGGGAGCTGACCGCTTGACTCTTGACCGTGACGGTGCAGAGTACAGCAGGTAGGAAGCATTAGAGTCCTTATGGTTTCCTTCGGGTTTCACACTTCGTGTGTTCTAAGTGGATACCATGAATGACTGATGAAATCGGGAGTGGGGGAGAGTGAGCAGTTGGGAAGTTTGTGATAAGGGTGGTTTCTTGTGAAACTGTTTTTAGCTTTTGCATTTGTGACTGCTTGATGAAACTCGGTATTTAGAACTCTTTGTCATAGAACACCGGTTAAGTCGTAGATGGACTTTCCATAGGGTCTAAGTTGTTCCTCTTGGGAGAGTAACACTTGAGAAAAATCATAGTGAAAAAATACTGGAAATACCTTGAGTACAAGTCTGTGTTCTCTCTCTTTTCACCTTGCCTTCCACGTCTACCTCCCTCCCTTTCAGGACAGGTGATAGAGAATCCTAAACTCATCCTGAGTTGTATGTTCACCAACTGGCTAGATGCTTCTGCAGAACTTAAAGCTTGCTTTTGTGCATAAATTCTAAAGTTCTAGCCCAGGACCTCTTGCATCTGAGTACAGCAAGGCTTTACGCCTCATTGTCCATGGTCAATCCTCATGGCCATGACTTCCATTTGAGTTTTGTTACCAACTGAAGATATTTTTTTTTTAAGATTTTATTTATTTATCTGACAGAGATCACAAGTAGGCAAAAAGGCAGGCAGAGAGAGAGGAGGAAGCAGGCTCGCCGCTGAGCAGAGAGGCCGATGCGGGCCTTGATCCCAGGACCCTGAGATCATGACCTGAGCTGAAGGAAGAGGCTTTAACCCACTGAGCCACCCAGGCGCCCCTGAAGATATTTTTATAGCTTTTATTTGTCCATTTGTTTAACGAGATTGGTGTCCGTGTGTGTGTGTGTGTGTGTCTGTGTGATGTGTGCCTCCATTGAATGAAATAATGGAGATGCAAAGAGGGGTAATATAGACTTCTCATCTTCAAGGTACTTAAAATCTAATGGAGTAGTGGGACACTATACATAGGTAATGAATGTAACATGATTGGTACTAGGAAAAAAATCAAAATATCATTAGAAAATGAAAGGTAGGGACGCCTGGGTGGCTTACTTGGTTAAGCATCTGCCTTCAGCTCAGGTCATGATCCCAGGGTCCTGGGATGGAGTCCCAAGTCGGGCTCCTTGTTCAGCAGGGAGCCTGCTTCTCCTCCTGCCCACCGCTCCCCTTGACTCTGTGCAGATTCACTCTCTGACCAATAAATAAATAAAATCTTTAAAAAAAAAAAAAAAGAAAATGAAAGATAAAACATCTGGGGATTGAGGAAGAACTGTTAAGACCCATGCCATGTAAAGGCAAAAATATCAGAAGTACCCCCTTGAGAATCAGATATTGGGAGTGGACTTTGTTATAGAACAAAGTTCAATGGGAATGATAATTCTTTAAAAATAAGCAATAGAGGGGCGCCTGGGTGGCTCAGTGGGTTAAACCCTCTGCCTTCAGCTCAGGTCATGATCTCGGGGTCCTGGGATCGAGCCCCACGTCGGGCTCTCTGCTCGGCAGGGAGCCTGCTTCCCCCTCTCTCTCTGCCTGCCTCTCTGTCTACCTGTGATCTCTGTCTGTCAAATAAATAAATAAAAATCTTAAAAAAAAAAAAATAAGCAGTAGAGGCACCTGGGTGGCTCAGTTGGTTAAGCATTGGTCTCTTGGTTTAGGCTCAGGTCATGATCTCAAAGTTGTGGGATGGAGCCCCGCATTGGGCTCTGTTCGGCAGGGAGTCTGCCTGTCCCTCTCCTTCTGCTCCTCCCCGCCTCCTTGCTCAAGCTCTTGCTTTCTCTCCCCCACTCCCCGCCCTGTCTCTAAAATAAACAAATAAATAAAAAATAAGGAATAATAAACCGTAAAAGATTTCTAGATTACCTGAATGATTGTCCCTCTACGTAACAAACAGGTGATCAGACATTCTGCTTATTCTGATATTGGAGTTAACTGTCATTTCAGTATTGATTTTAAGATTCAAATAAAATTCTTCTCCAGTTTCTCTCTACAAAGATAAGGCTAAATATAAATAACAAAAATAGTTATATTTAACACTATATATCATGCAGATGGATAATAGTAAGCCACTCGATTCAATAGATTAACTAATTTAGTTGTCTGGGGGTATGTCTTGCTGATGATTTATCCTGGCAAACCCACTGGGAAGCAGTCTGCTCAAGATTTTATTTTCCACAAGAGTCACATTAAAGCCCCCTCATGCCAGAAGCAGATAACTGACAACTCAGCCTCCAGCTTTTGCAGGAAATGACAGTTTTTCTCTTTTCTTCTAGAACTGTGGTTCACTGTGCCAACCCTGGGAAGTAGGTCCAAAGCCGTATTCTGAAACACCTCAACTCTGCCTGTGGACTGCCTTGTAACTCACCGCCCTTAGAATTTTTAGTGGCTTTGAAATTAGGTGGACTTGAGTTCGAGAACAGGTTTTGACTCTTACTAATAAAATTCATTTCTGGGCCCTTTCTAATCACACTGAGCTTCTTTCCTAATCTGAAAGAGATGATAATTTTAACTTCTAGGATTCTTATGTCATTTAAGTGATAAGAGCAAAATGGGTCTGTCCTGTGTCTGGCCCATAGGCGATTCTTGATTAATTTCTAACTTTTTGGCTTTCATTTGCGGAATTGGACACATTGTTGATTAGGTAGGGAAAACTTGGTAAACACATTTTCCAATTTCATTGGCACTATCAGAGTGCAGTTTACGTTTCATTGCTTTTGCGTCTTATCGATGACAGTTAATGTTAGAACTATCTATGCTGTCATATTTCATTATTTAGCTTTTACTTTATTCCTAACATTTTGTTATCTGCCTCTTATTGGAAATATCAAAGAATTTGGTTAACAGTAAACAGTAGCTTCCTTGGGACTGAATTTTCATAAACGCTTCCAATGTTCTCTCCTACCTTTCAGCTGTAAAAATCTAAGGTCTCATTTGATACATGCAAGGCAAGTTAGAGTGAGATTATTATAGTCCACATACTGTAATGTGTGTTCTCTCTGATGGCTGGGGGGTGAAGTTGAAGGAATGATTGCAAAAGCATTTCATGCCTACATCCTTTAAGGAGTTGACCGTGGGTTGTGAGTGGAGCTATGTACACATTTAGGGGGAGCAACAGATGTGTTTCAAAGCAATAAAATGGATGAGTGTGATGAGATGCCAGCAATATGACCTGCAAACCTACTGTTGAGAAGGTGAAGTTTGAGCTGAGTCGTACACTATATATTGGAATCAGAGGGATATGATAGGTATGGAGAAGATGGGAACAAACAGAAGTGGCAATCCATCAGTGAAACTCAGGGAGTTAATATACCTGTTTCAAGTACAGTATTTTTATAGAATGTTCTTTTCTGAACTATGCCAATGAGATACTAGACATGAAGAAAAACAAATTTCTGGAATGGCATGAGTTAGAGAAATGTTTGGTAAAATACATTTATTCAATGCAGGACTTCTCAGAACCTTTTTACAAGGAATCCTTTCATGTTCTTGTGATCCTTGAAACTGTCTTGGAGGAGCTGTCACTATCTGTTATGACCTGCGTGGCAATTGTTGATAAAAGTGGTAATAGCAGATTAGAACGGTGACTTGGAGACAGACAGGAGAGCTTGGAATGTTTAGACTCAGGGGTTTGGGCATAAACCTGTGGGTAATGGACAACACCAGCTCTGAGGTCAACTTCTTTGCCCCCTCCAAACTGCACCACTTCATGGGCTGGCTGACCTCAGGAATGTTACATCACCTGGGTCTGTACTAGAATTTCTGTGGATACTGTTGTGTCCACTAGCTGTTCCTTTGTAAAAACAGTGAGAGTTGACAGAGTTAATGTGAACAAACTGCTTAGATCAGAGCCTAGCACAGAGCAAGCCAACAAAAGCATTAAATAACATTAATGGGGAGCAATTGAACAATTTTGAGCAAAGAAATGGCACCATAAAAGAAGTGTGTTAGGAAAGCCAATCTTTGATGAAAGAAGACAATCAGTTAAAATCCTGGCTGTAACAGTAGGAAGCAGAAGAAAGGGTGGGATTTCATTGGTGAAAATGCCATTACAACGCCACAAAGAGTGGAAATAGTTCCTTACAGGCCTAGAATTCAAATCTCTATTAAACATGTTAGTGTGTAAATTCTTTAAAATGAAAACATTTCCTTGGATTAAATAGCATTGTGTAAATATTTTCCTCAAGATGTCCTGGGAGTATGAATGTGACTTTTGGGTGGTTGGTGTATGTTGGTGTAAGTTCCACATGCTTTTTGAGGGTGCAGGATTTTTTTCACATGAGACTTCTATTTTGGATCTTCATGCTGTCCTTGCTATGGCATTTTTAATACCTTTTGACTTAATTGGAAAATGGAGCTGACTTTTTAATGAAAGAAAATTTCCAATAAGCATGGATTTGAAAAAGTTAATTTTTCAGGGCACTTGGGTATCTGGGTTAAGCATCTGCCTTTGGCTCGGGTCATGATCCCAGAGTCCTGGGATAGAGCTCTGGGTTGGCCTCCCTGCTCAGCTGGGAGCCTGCTTCTCCCTTTCCCTCTGCCTGCTACTCCCCTTGCTTGAGCTCTCCCCCTCTTTCTCTCCCTGTTGAAAAAAATAAAATCTTCAAAAAAAAAAAAAAAAAAAGGAAAAGTTAATTTTTCTAATATTTGTCATGTGCTACTTTTTCACATGATGAGGCATTACTTGAAATATACTAAAACAGATGGAAGTAAGATTTTAGTTCAGGAGAACATAACCATTAACAACTTAGGAATATTAATCCTTTTTATTGTATTAGAGAAAAAAATTGATAGCATCGAACACATTTGCTTTTAGGCTTCTAATAAAAAGAATATAAACAAAACATGTTGTTCTAACTAGTAGGCTAATAGATGGAGAAGGACCTAATATAAAAATTATCAAGGTTACAGATTTAAGTTGAAGTATATCAAAGATTATATCCAAGATTTTAACTCCTAAGGATTGACATTTTTTTATGAAATTGCAATCTTAGTTGGTCAGAATCTTATTTTAGAATAGTAGTCTAAATGGTTATAAAGTTTCTTTTTTGGAAAAAAGTACGAAATTGACTTTAGGACAACACATAGTTAATCGCAATGGATAAAATCACTTCATTATGTATATTTGAATTGTCATTTAAAATATAGACATGAATATAGTTAAACCAATACAAGTAATAGAATTCCAAAATAAGTGTTAATAAAAATGCTCTATAAATGCACTATCAATTCGGTATTTCAGACTGACTCGAATGTTAATATTTTAGGTAAATCTGTAGCACAGTTCTCTTGTTTCCCGAGTGAGGTAGTATGAGTCAGTTCTAAACTCCCATATTGAGTTGAACAAAATCACTAGCTTTGGAACTCTCAGGGTGAACTGCCCTCTTCGATCAAATGATTGTCATCCCTTAAGTTGATATGAAATAGAATAAAGTAGGAATGGCTGGGTTTGTCCCATTCAGCAGTAGGATACTTTCCTTAAACGGTTTACCTTAACTGGAGACTGTTGGGAAAGTCTTCAGGGCACAAACGCTTTTGACTAAAACGGAGCCATGTTTACTCAGCAATTCCTTTGTAGTCCAAAAGTAGCACAAAAGCAGTTAAAATGCCCCCTTTTATAATTCTGTCAAAAGGAATGGGAGGCAGCACTCTTGATTCACACTACTTTGCCTGCACAAAAAACTGCTTTATATCATCATGATACATTCATGATAGCACTTGGTCTATAAGCTGTTTTTTTGGTGGCAAATCACAATGATGTGATAGGTTTTGTTCTTTTTGAACTGTTGACTAGGTAGCAGTAATCTAGAGTACTTTTGGGTTTTAATTACAAAAACAGACAAATTGCCCAAAGAAATCTAGATTCAGCAAATTTCTGGTTTAACACCAAACACTGCTTTGTACAGCTGAACACTTAGGAACCAACACGGTCTTTTGAGGGCATGATTTAAGTAGCTAATTCTACAGGAACTGCTCTCATTCTGAGAAAGCATGGGGAGAAGATATTTTCCTTTTGTTTTGTTTTGTTTTATTTTGTTTTAAGATGCTCCAGAGATGATACTCTTCAATTTTAAGCCTCTTTTTTCTATGAAAATAAGTTTAAGACAATTGCCCTTACTGTATTTTATGTACAATTAGACAAATATTTTAGATATCTTTCTTGTGGTCCTTTTCTTTTTTTCTAAATATCAAGTTGCACCACTTAGATCTCTCCATGTTATTAATGAAAAATATGCTGGACATGGACCTTCGCATATTTGAATTAAGTTTTCCACTAGGTAGTGACCTCGAGTTTAGCATTCATGCAGACAAAGCATATTTGTTACACCTGGATTCTTCTGCCCTTTTGCTTAGAAAAAAATTACCTCATTAACACTTCATTGGAGCGCTAAAGTAGTCATAAACTAAAAAAACAAATGCAAAGTCTTTCAAATATTCTGAAGTTTTTAATATTTCCATTTCTCTGGTCTATTTTTTGAATAATTGACAGATACATAGGACGTACAGATTTTTTATTTCTAAATAAAAGTATAAAACAATCCCATTACATACCTGGTGTATACTGTTTTGAGAATCAATTAGGTACTTAAAATTATAACCTGACTAATTTTCACCCTATGGTGTCTATTATAGCTGAACTTTTCTGTGTGAAATCACACCTTCTATTGAAAATTGTAACTTAATATATTAAATGTCATATAGGTAATAGTTACCACTCAGGCAGCTCTGCATTTGGGGGTCTGTTAGGGCCATAATGGTCTGAGAACCCAGGACTGAGGACTTGAAGACTCATAAAATTTCTTTGGTTTTTCTCAGGGGAGTGGTCAAGAGAGCCTTCCCCAACTAATCAGCTTGACAGGTTCTCCTTATGAGAAAGTCAGTGATCTTGGGCATCTCCAGACTTGCTCTGTATGCTCTTATTAATATGTATGGTGGGCATGAGCAGGGAGGGATTTTAAACTCCTTATTGAGTTCTTTATCCTTTTTGGATATCTCAAATCAGTTCATTCGAAGAGCAATGTACTGTCATTGTCAGGAGGCTTCAGACACTTGTGTGCAGTTAGCCCTGGGACTTGGTGTGGCTGTGCCTTTGCTCTCTGTGCTCACACTTACAGATCTAGACTTAGTGGTTTTGTTCTCCTAGTTACTTCTAGTTGTAGAGCCCAGTGCTTGAGGGTGCTGCTTTAGAACAAGATTACCTGAGTCCCAGTCCTCCTAGCGTTCTCTTGTGGACCTTTGCAAGTCACTGAACTTCTGTGTTTCAGTGTCATCTGTATTGTGGAGACCAGATGGGCTGCTACAAAGTGTTTAAAATGATTCACACACAGTACACCCTCAACATTTGATCAATCTTATTACTGTAGTACTTCAAGGTTCATGTCTGGGCACATAACACTAAAGCTGTCCTTCTTGTTTGATGGGACCCATTACCATAAAGTATTTTCTCATCTGGTTAATCACAGCAGCCATCCCTCCAAAGACACAAGCCTAGTATTGTTGAGGTCTCTGGAAAGACTCTGTAAATAGAACCTGTCTTGCCTACATAACATTCAATTTGAGAAATAAAACAGAAGTGTGGCAGATTGAGGCCAAATCATATTTGTTATTACCTGATAAGGAGCTGCCTGCCCCTAGTGGAGTACTGAATTTTCTCTCCCTGCAGGAAAATTCTTTCTACGGAGGAGAGAAATGGAGCTCAGAGGAGCTCAGGTAGTTCATAGGTCTCAAGTGTACCAATCAGACAGTTGTCCCTCCACTGTGTTGGAGTAGTGGGGCAGAGGAAAGTCAGAACTTTTTCTGTTAATTGATAAGCACTTATGCATGGATGAGAAATCTATCAGGAGTGGGAAACAAGATCTCCACCTTGACCATGTTGTATGAGGTGGGGGAGTGTCCACAGTCCTAAAATACTTAGACTAGCTACAATATTGCCAGAGAGGCATATTTTCATTTGGGTGGATTCTGAAAAAGGGTTCATCCACATTTTATCTATGTAATATAACCCTAAGCATAGCGAAGCCTTAATTCCCACAAAAATCTACACAGAAATGTGTACTTCTTGACTGTTCAAGATGAGTGATTTTAGGGCATTTGGCCAATGTGAATTTGAAATGCTCTTCACTTTTTAGTCCTGCTAATTTAATTCATTGGGTGACATTGATGGCTCTCTAATACTGCCTTACTCTCTGTTGGTCCTCAGTCTACTCAGGTCTTGAATGTTCTGTTCCTTCACCTTGGGCGCTCTGAGGAACACCTGTGTCTTTGCTAGTTTGGAAGGTGAATTATCTTCAAAATAAAGGAGGCACATACTGGTGGTGGTGAGCTACGTTACTTGAAGTTTTAGCATGCATGTGAAGTTTAAGGTACTAGGTGGCAAGTAGAGAAGAAAATAGCTCATGTTCTGTCAGTAGTAATCACTCCCTCCCAAACAGGTAGTAAGTCAATGTTCACAAGGTGCGATGGTATCTGTACCACGAACTTGAATGTTCCTATTTGTTTAGTTGTTGTTGTTGTTTGTTTGTTTCTTATAAATGAAGCAATGTCTGCAAAGACAACGGATCTCTGTCTGACCACTAAGCTCCAATAGATAATATGGGTATTGATTTTTGGTGAGCTCTCTTTATTACTCTAGGAATGAGGAATTAATGTCTTCAGTGATTCTATGAAAAGAAAAAGGTAGGAAATGAGAAGCTTCTGTAAACAGAGGATAAATTCTCTGGCAACATTTCAAAGCTATAGTAGACTACACAAAATCTATAGTTTTACTATGTGAAGGTCAAGTAAAGAAATGTAGTTGAATTTTGTCATAAGGTATAAGCCCAACTGTATCATATACAACTACGAAAAACTGAAACTGTCTTCAGTCTTGGCTGGACAAGTACCGACCGACCAGTCATGATAGTATTACTTTAACCAACTTCTTAGCATATAAACTCTGTCTATGAATTATGTATGTATTGACCGTGTGTACATTTGTTATCTACACAGAATGGGAATCCTGGAATTCAACACATGTATTTCATCCTATAATTTCCTGAGCATGTAACTCAGTTGCTTGATAAGTGGTTCTTCATATTAATGACACCTTAGGGTGGGATTGGAAAAATAGGGAACCATAGGGTATTATCATGTTATGACAATGACTAAAATGTAATGAGATATTTTCAGGTTCTGGGCACAGTTCTTTACAAGCATTATTCATTCAATCAATACGACTATACTATGCTCTACTGGGCATGAAAAATCTGATGTTCAATCACTGAATAAGTTACACAGACAATGATGTGACATTGTAAATTTCAAGAATTGTGCCCATATGGTTCCCTCTATCTGGAATGTTCTTCTCTAGATATTTCTTTGGCTTCTTTCTCATCAAGAACTGTTCTCCTCCAGTCTCAGACCTGACTCAGTGTCCTATCTAAAATAGCAACTTTCCCCTACTCTATTTTCCTTATTTCTCTTTGTTTAGTACCATTTAACATTCTATATATTTAAATTCTTTTACTTCTGCTCCCCAAAACTTTAATATAATAGAGGTTTATTTTTACACTTAGGATAGCTTACATTTCTTAAACATATTTGGGGAAATAGCAGTCACTAAAATAATTAAATTAATAATTGAATTGACAATTGAATTAATAATTAATGGATTTAGCCTACATGGGCAGAGTCACTTCAACCATAATGAAGTATTAAAAATGTTTAGTGCCTTGTTTAGAGCACACTGAGTGAATCAAACAATGAAATCTTATGTATGGTTTTCTCCACTAAGGTTTTGTACTCTTTGTTTTTTATATTGAATTGTATTTTTTTCCCCTCACAGTGAATGTGTCTATCAAATTGTTGAATTGCAGAACTATCTGGAGAACATTTTCAGACATAGTGGTGTATTCTTAAGAGAACAAAGAAACCCTCCAAGGCATAGGAAGTTTGTGGATTTTGCACTGACTTCTCAGTAGTTCAAATGAATGTGGAGAAAACTTGACTGCATCTAAGTTAACATATTTAAACTGTTTTGTATTCTGACTTCCAATGTAGACTGGTAACAAGTTAATGATTTGTGTTTCAAACCCTGTTGGAAGTTGATTCCAACAACATCTGCACAGGCTCATTGCCTTGGGGAAGACATAAACTGAAACCATGTTGGTAAATCCACATTACAAATGAATTCAGAGGCTTCAACCCCTTTTTAACAGTAATTTTTTCAACTTTATTGGCTGCACATGTCTGTGTGTCTTTCTCTCAAATGCACGTGCACACAAGCACACAGAGTAGTAGTAGATCATGTCGGGGTAAAGTGAACTTACGGTTTACCCCCGAGCATAATTTTAAATGACATTTTTCATGCTTTTCACCTAATGTGTGTGTGACAATATAGAATCTGAAATAGTTTTTCTTTTAACCAGTTAAAAAAAATTCCCATATTGTTGCCCATAGCTAGAATAAAAGCTACGTGATATGAAGTATTTTCCACACTTATTTTGCTGAAATAAAACTTCCCTAAAGGTGTAGTTGCAGAGCAGATATACATAACTAAATCAGAATGAAACAATAGAAATACACTGTTAACTTATATCAAGAATAGTTCTTCACTGGATTTTCAATACAAAGAAATCTCAATATAATGTACATTCAGAAATTTAGTCAACACCACAGGGACTTTTTTTTTTAAATAAAATCTCATATTTTCAAATTTATTGGCCATTATTTCCAAACTGAAAACTGGCTTTTTCACTTTTAATCATTGACCTTTGATTAAAAATGAGCTTTAAAAGGTGCTCTTCATTGAAGTTGTATTTAATTTGCCTTATGGTTTGTAAAACAACTAATTCAAAAGTCTTTGGGAATAATTATTGGTTTCTAACTTCGGACATTTATTATAGTAATAAACTCTTATTTCAACAGCCCATAATCAGAAACTAATAGAATTAATGAATAAACATGAGAAATGGAGAGATTTAGGCAATATAGATAATACTCTCCAACCATTACTAATGCTCAGTTTCTATACTTGATTTTGTTAGAATTTTAGTTCACAGGCTAGCACTGATTTATTTTATTTTATTTTATTCATTTATTTTTTTACCAAGTAGAATAACAAATGCTGTGAGTTTACAGTGTATTTCACTTGATTATGTATGGGCTAAAGTGATTTTTTTTTTTTAATCGTCCCCATTCTTTTGTATATGTTAAACTTTGATGTATTTTTCAAACTCTATCCTTAATTTTCAACTCCTTAGATGTTTATCCTATGAATTCGGGGAGATTGACGCTAAATACATATGGTATAACATTCCTAGTAACTGGTTTAAAGACTTTTACAACAATCAGTAAGAGCAATCAGGTTTATTATTGGAATAACCAAATTCTGAAAGGATGCCATCTGTAATGTCACAGAGATTAGCAGACACTTACCAAAACAGCAATCTCTTGAGATGGGCCTCTTGTAAGAGTCCGTATCCCTTTGGGGCATTTCTTTGTTTCTCATCTTTTTCCAAACCCTTGTGTCCAGAGCTGACTTTGAACAGACAGCAGTGGGAGCCATTCTGCTACCTACAAAGTGCTGGCCAATCATTTTCAATTTTGATCCGCCCTGGGGACTCCAAATCTTTAGAAAATAAAATTTTAAAAAGGACTCAAATATTCCCTAAAATCTGTATGTGGACTACTTCACTCTTAGTTTGGAAGAGGGACATAGTAACAAAGTTGTTGCTGAGTTAAGACCGAGAATTAATCCTATTAACTATAACATCAGAACAATACATTAAATCGGGAAGTTGAGATGGAAGAACCCCAACCATAGGGGTAAGGAGGTACTATAGGAAGCTGGGTGCTCTAGGGTGAAAGACAGCTTTTCAGAGAATAATAATAATAATAATAAGTAAATGAGTTAGGTCTTATGGAGATTGGAGGGCCTGCTGAACTAACTAGTGTGTTAGAAAATTACTACAAAAGGAACAGATGGGCTAGTTGACTGACAGACACAAAAGGCTTATTATGGTGAAGGTAGGCAGAACAGAGAAAAGATTAGGGAATCTGGGAACAATCTCAGGGAATCCTGTGTACTGAGTTCCAGGTAATTTTAGGGACAATAGTTTTGCTTAGAACCCAACAGCAGACCGAAAAGCATGTTTTTTAATGTTTGTTTGTTTGCTACTTTTTCTTTTTTCTCTCCTGTCATTGGAAAGAATCATGGTTGTCGGTAAAGATAGGGCAGGTAAGTGTGGGTGAATGGAATGGGTGCAGGGCAAACTAGGGTCAGAGGAGCTGGCTTTCTGGAAATAGCCAGACATAGCCAGTGGCTACAAAATAAACTCTTCAAATTTTTCACATGCAGGCAGATACATTTAGGATTCAACCATAGTTTAAGACAACCTACTCAGTGTTGTTGGTAGCCATCTTGCTCCCATGGATATGTTCAGATGAACATGATGGGGGCATTTTTCTCACTGACGGTTTTTGCCTACAGAGATCCTAAGATGATGTTGGTGGTGTCCAGGAAGACGACAGTAAACATTCAGATGTTTCCCTGGGTCCCTACCCTGTCTGAGTACCCATAACCACTTCACAATACCGAGTAACTTCCCAGTGTTCCCAAAAGCCTGTCAACAGGTCAATCATATTTGATCAATTCACTTCCTCACAGATATGTCCCCAGCCCCCATTACAAGATGCATGTTTTTCCATCTATTTTGTACCACGCTATGCACCTAACGTGGGCCGTTGTACTCCTTTCCCCCTCTCCCCCTGCCAGTCCAAAATATTTTGGGGGTCTGTCTCAAACCCCACCTTTTCCATGAAGCCTTATCATTCTCAGTGAACTCACTCTTGCCGGTGTTATTGTATCCATAACGACTCCCATTCTACTTCCAATTTATGCTGCCTAGTATCTTGTGTGGGATTCATGTGTGAGTTTTGTCTCCCTAACTCAAATGTAGAATTTTGATGGAAGAGACTGTGTTTTAGAAATCTTACTCTGTACCATGCCTGTATCATAGACATCGTAGACAAAAAAATGAAACAAAATAAAAACAAACATTGTAGACAAAAAATGAAACAAAAACAAACAAAACCCAAAAAAGATATGTTGAACATATACATTCAAATTCTTAGATTCTCCCCAACTCCATTTGGAACAAAAGATAAAACATTAAGATAAGTGGTTGCTAGTTCAGTTTTTTTCATAGTTTCCCTCCGGAGCTTAATATGCTCCATTCTTTTAAATAAGGACAATCCTAAGAGGCAGCTGTTGTTCTTGTCTTGGTTGGCTGACCATCAGGCAGTCACTTAAACTTTCCCAAACTCTGTCCCATCACCTGTAAAATGAAGAAACTGACATTACCTCCTGTGATTTTATCACAGTAATTTATGCCTAATTAGATTCAAAGAGGAGCTGTATCTTTGTGAGTATCTTACAAAGACATGTCTTCAATCATCTGTTGACTAAGAAAATCTCTCTTGTGTCCGTCCCTTTCCCGGTCCCAGGCGATGGAAACAGAGGTGCCTAGTAAGAGGCCAGACCCAGCCCTCATAGAGAGGACAGGCAGGCAGTAAGAGGGAATGACATGGGTGGTCCCTAAGTGTATTTTCCTGTACCAGCATCAGCATCGCTTGAAAGCTTGTTAGAAATGCAGAAATGCGGTCTCCCACCCCAGACTCATCCCACTGAAGTCCTGGAGGTGGCTTCCAGCAGTCTGTTTCTAACAGCCCAGTTTCACAGCAGAGTTTGAGAACCACTGGCATGACGAATGAAAACAAATTGTGATCAATAATCATCTTTTTCTTACTGGTAATTTGAGCACAGATACTTCAATTTTTTGAGACTCATTTTTCCTTCTTTGTCAAATCGGGACTACTTGAAAGGTCGTTTTGTTTTTGTTTTTGTTTTTCCCTGAAAGTAATATTGGATATTTGCCAAGCCCATGTTACAATACCTGGCAAACAGTGCATATAGGTGTTTATACAGCTTCTTGATGAAGTGAAACACTTTAAGTGAGGAAACTGATTTCATTACCAGGTGTGGTTGTCCAGGTGTCAAATTATTTTCCATTTCACATAAAAATGAAGTCTGTCATTATAAGACCAGCAGTTTTTTAGGAATGGACCTGGCTTACAATTAAGTTTCTGACTCTGCATGCGTTGGTCTGATTGGTTATAACAGGTTGATTCTTATTCTTTCCCCCTGTGTAAACACCCCAATAGACCATATAGGAATATCTTATCTTGCCTCTACGATTGCCCCGTAATGGGGTAAAAATTAAAGTGTGAAGTGGAAAGAATTTTCACAAATGTAATTTACCTGTGTAATCGGCGCCTCATCAAAAAAAAAAAAAAATGGAATATTAATAGCACCTGGAAACTCTTCCTGTTCACTATTATTTCCTTTTCTACTTCCCTCTCTCCGAGTGTAACTGCTCTCCTTACTTCTCATGGTGTCAGTTAGTTTTCTCAGTGTTGAACCTGATATAATTTTTCACTCCCTTTTGTGTTTGTGAGATTCACGCATGCCTTTTTGTAGATAGCAATAGTTAGTTCATTTTTGCTCTATTTTTCATGAATAGTAAAAGGAACATATGTGCGGAATTTAGTCCAGGAATCATTCCATGAAAGAGAAGGCCAAAGAGGGAGTTGATAACACCTGTGAAACATACTTGAATATCTACTTTCAGATTTCATTCTGGGTGGTTTTTCGTGTGGATACTCTGCTAGTTTGCTCAGTAGTCCTCTACCCAGATGGGTTGGCCTCCCTGATGTTTGCTTCGAGTTTCTTCTCATTAACAGTCTTTAACAAGGAAAGCACGCCACAAAAGCGTGGGTCCCATAGGTGTACTGGAGATTGAACTAAGACTTCACAGAGTTAATCCCCAAGCTCAGTTCTGTCCAGTAATTCGAGATCGTCAAGTAAAATACTTAGAAATGGTTTCATATCATTAGGAATAATTGCAACTTGGCAATAACAGTAAAACACAGGTTCTTGCCCTTGTTTATCTTGTGCCTTCAAGTTTTGAAGTACCGTTAGATGTCTGGAACTCGGATGGGGTAACAGGAAAAGGAAGCCCTTTCCAAGAAACTGGTTCCAGAACCCAGAATTTAAATTTACACTTCTAACACCCACATAACCATGTGTTCTCTCTCTCTTTGTGTTTCATTACAAGCCTTATAAATGATCATTACTGAAAAAGACATCTTGAGGCAAATTGCTCAGAACATTTGAATACACTTACCTCCTGCAGAAACAGGATTCAAATTTTAGTAACAACACTTAACTTTTGTGATATCTGTAAGGTAAATTTGGATTCCAGCAGCAGTTCCTTTATGTTAACATGACTAGATAATGTTATGCCATGGTAATTTAGATTTAATCAGATGCGCTCACTTGAGTTCAGAGCCAAATGTTTGTCTGGGTTTCTCTGTTGTCATATCAAATGTTAGCTGATGTCTTTTCTGGGTTGGCAGGACAAGAATGTATACAAATCAGCATCATGGATAAGAATGATGTGTAACTCAATTTAGATATATGATGGATGCATATTTTAAATGACGTTGTGAATGTGCCACAAAAATAGCTAGCATGTGTTATTTAAAGTATCCAGTACCTGGAGGAAAAGTACATTTTATACCTTGTAATTAAATACAGGGAAAATCTGCAGTAACCATTTTACTCAAAGATAGTCAGTATGGTTTAAGTTATTTAAAATTTTGCATTAGGTATCCCTATAGACCTAGAAAGTAACGTTTCCACATTTGTATTACTGCACTGTTGAAGGAAATCAAATTATAAATACATATCTTAATTCATTAACATATTTTAATTCTTCAGAATAAACAGCAAGTCTTATTTCTCAAATCAGGAGGAAATAGCAGGACACAATCAGCAAAATGAAAAAGCAAGTAGACGAAGGAACTGTAGCATAACAGTATTTCTGCTAAGTGATTGAATGTAAATAATTATCTATGCCATGACATCAAATATGTCTCACCACATTTGACTTGACATCTAGCTGCACCCTGAATTGAAAATGACTACATGTGATAAGGGGTAGTGGAACATTCTAATGAAGGCACTGTAGTTACATTAAATTTTCTCATTATTGAATATCATTATTGTGGAAATCACGGATATTCTCGGATTCACAGACACATTACAGTTGGTATTAAATTATATATCCATATAAAAATAGGTTTCTTGACCATCTATCAGTGTACAATTTTTAGTAACTAAGGTGAACACGGATTTTCTAACCTAAAGTGGGAGAATTTATGCATGATTTAATTTCAGTTCAAAATACAGGTACAAATGATGTTTCCCACACAATTTTTTAGGAATGACAAAAAAAATTAGCTAAATTAACAAAATACATCCTCACTCAGCCGAAATGTTTGGAGTATATTTTTGGTTTTCCTTATAAGTTCATTGTTGAATTTTTCGTCAGTTTGTGAATTTGAGGAGTTAATTTCTGAATTCCTACTGCTAATTTTCTGTTAATTTCATTACTGCTTTTCATTATGTTCTATGATGATATTTTTCTTATCTCAGATTTAGATTAAGAATGAAAAGAAAGCTAGAAATTTAAGGAAAGGAGGAGAGACGGATTATTTGTCAATCCATAGAACCTCCTAGTGTTTTCCATTCTGCTTTGTTCAAAGGAAGCCATCCACTTGAACTTGCCATATAGTCATGCCCACAACTATCATTTCAGACTTCTCTGAAATATGCCAATATGGTTCATATTCATAATAAGTCCAATCAAATATGTGTGTGTGTGTTTATAATATACACAAAGACAGGCTTTTTTCTAAGAATGTGCTCTGGGTTGCAAAGTTAGTAAGTGACAAAATTAAGATTTAAGACAACTTTGCCCCCAGTCTCCCTTTTGTTAAGAATGGAAAGTATTATCATGAATCGCTGTATGACTAAAATCATATTCTACCACAGAAAAGACCTTACTTAATTGTTTAGGAGAGCTTCTTATTTATTTATTTACTAAGATTTATTTATTTGTCAGAGAAAGACACAGCAAGAGAGGGAATACAAGCAGGGGGAGTGGGAGAGGGAAAAACAGGCATCGATCTCAGGAGGCTGGGATCATGACCTGAGCCAAAGGCAGGTGCTTAATGACTGAGCCACCCAGGTGCCCCTAGAAGAGTTTTTTATGACATAAGTGAGAGGACTTGGGACTTGTTTCTTGATGACATGTGGTAGAACATCTATAACTTGGCTCTTTTTCCCAATTACCCCAGCCTTCCACCACTAGAAAGTAGAAAGAAAGAAAAAAAAAGTGTAACATGAGTCTTGTGATCTGATACCGTTCTCCAATGCCCTTTGATGAGGAATATAGTTTGAATTTCATACCCTACTAGCAGATAAAATGGAATAGCCACTTTCCCTCACTGCCTATGTCTCTGTGTCTATATGTCCTGTGCTCCGTGTTTAGAGGAAATATTTTGGAAGTGATTCTTCAATTCATGAAAGGTTCTGAGAATGTGTGCATGGCCCCAACAATGTCAAAACCTCTGGAAGTGTTTTGTGTCCTGTTAGTATAGAAGGCTGAAATCAGACAAAAACTGTAGAACATACTAAACATGTGTAAATGGTGTGGAAGGGAATCATTATCAAAATAGACAACGGTGGGGCGCCTGGGTGGCTCAGTGGGTTAAAGCTTCTGCCTTTGGCTCGGGTCGTGATCTCAGGGTCCTGGGATCGAGCCCCGAATCGGGCTTTCTGCTCAGCAGGGAGCCTGCTTCCTCCTCTCTCTCTCTCTGCCTCTCTGCCTACTTGTGATCTCTGTCAAATAAATAAAATCTTAAAAACAAACAAACAAACAAAAAAAACCCAGAATGAGATGGCATCACTCTAGGTCTTGGCTGGTCCAAGTGCTGTCCTTGTATGGATATCGTCAGCATCCTCTGGGAATTTGTTGAAATACATATTTCAGGTTTCCACCCCAGACCTATTGCATTTGAACTTTGATTTTAACAATTTCCTTACATGATGTACCTACCCATTAAAGTCTGAGGAGTACTAGGCTACTGAACAGGATTAAAAAGAAAAAAAACATATTTAGATTTATGTAATAGGCTCATTTCCTACTGCTTTTCCGTGATGTATTGTGCTGATAGTAGTGGAAAGAATCATGTAGATTTATCATAAACTGTACCCGTGTAATGGAATAGAGACTTTGTAGGTGGTCAGTGGATGCCTCAATGCTAAAAGAAAAGAAAGAGAAGAAAAACAAATGACCAGCTAATTTGCAGAGTTTCATCTTTTCCATCATAAAGGTCAGGCAGCATGAAAGGGATGGTGAAATAAGAAAGAAGACAAAACTCAAAGCTAAATATACATGGAAAATCATGTGCTCACATGTGGTGTTAAAACAGTCTGATACAGAAAAGAAGTAGAATTGGACAGGATGGCCAACATTGATAGAAACTGGATTTTTATTTGGAGAAAAGTATTAGAAGCAAGATTGGGAAGTAGTTCAGATGTGACAGGTAGGAAACTATTTTCACTATGAGGTCCAAAATGGATTTTATCATTGACAGGACAAATTTTCAAAAAAAAAAAAAAATATATATATATATAGAATTATAATTTTTCAAGTATTCTTTACAATTTCCACTCCTATATGTAGCTATCGATGTGAGTATGATCTGGACCTAAATTTAGATGTGGACATAATTAACACTTGAGTGTCAGAGCACAGGTTTCCTTTGATTTACTACTTGATCTCTGACATAATGTTCTGTTAATAGCTGTTAAAATTGATGAATTTGAACCTTTTTTTTTTTTTTCCTTACTACAAGGTTATCCTTAGGGCCCATGCTATAGGAAATACCCCTAGGGAAAAATAACATATATTATTTGTTTTTAAATTATTTCCTGCCTTTGCTTGAGGGTTAATGCTACCTTAAAGTATGAAAACAAAGCATTGTGTTCAAGATTTAGGTTATCAGTGGCTCAAGTCGTACGGAGGGGATCAATTTAGCTCAAGTCACAGGGAAGGAATAGATCAATTACTCTGTTTGCTATGTCCGTCTGGTACAGTCTGTCAAAATACTTCTTCAAAAACAGTAACAGTGGGGAGACTGGTTGGCTCAGACATTTAAGCATCTTACCCGTGGTTTCAGCTCATGTCTTGAGCTCATGGGTGATGGGATGGAGCCCTGTTGTAGGGCTCCGGGTGGAGTGGGCTTGAAGATTCTCTCCCTCTGCCCCTCCCCCCACTCTGTGCTCACGTACATGTTCTCTCTCTCAAATAAATAAAATCTTTAAAACAAAAACAAAAAAATGGTAACAGTGAACACTTAACTGGGGACTTACTGGACTAAGCACTGGGGTAAGCACTTGGTAAAGAGTTGTCATTTAAACTCAGGATGCTTAGGGTAAGCATCTGTCCTCTACTGGGGTCCTGATCCCAGGGTCCTGGGACCAAGTCCAGCATCCGGATCCTTGCTCAGCGGGAGAGCCTGCTTCTCCCTCTGCCTGATCTGCCTGCTGCTCCCCCCATGCTTGTGCACACACTCTCTCACTCTCTGACAAATAAATAAAATCTTAAAAAAATAAATAAATAAACTCAAACTAGCCCAAGAAGTAGATTTTATGATAACAGCATTTAACGGGTCAGGAAGTATCCTCGCTATTGAAGAACGCTGACAGGTTTCAAGTGCAGGTCTTAGGCATAAAGGATCCTACATATAAACATGGCATGATATTGCCTTCTTTAGAAGAAAAGATTTAAAGGGATTCATTGAAAAAAATAATAAAAATAACAATAAAGTAGTTTTAGGACATTATGGCTTATAAGTCAGTACCTTGAAATGTTATTAGCAACAGGAGAGTTACATAAACAATATGAATATTTATAAGTGAGCCATAATTTTTTACTCTGCCATGAAGTAGTGCTGATTTTTTATAATCTTAGTCATCTTAGAGAAAAAAGAATCTTTCTATTCCCCTTTTATTCTAGCAAATTTTCTTGACCAGGACAAGCAACAAAAGTTCAAACCTACAGCCTGAAGACATTTCACAAGGAAGAGGAGGGCATCTTTCCTACTTAGAGGAATTTACAAAAGACTCTGGTATATTCCCAAGCGGATGAACTAAGCCCATTAAAACTAAACATTTTACATAAGCTGTGAAACTTTTCATTGTGATGGACTCTCATTATGTCCCAGCATGCAAACATTTCTTTTGTACTTTGCAAATGGCAGTAGTCTTGGAAATTGGTGCATATAATGAATGGAACAACTACAATAATAGGTCATTCACCTGCAAAGTGAGTAAAAGTTAGGGGTATTCGGCAAGGAGATATATTTAAAATTTCTGTCAAGTCAAATGTCTCCGGTGTTTTGTTCTCCAACATAATGGAATTCATTTTTGCAGTCCTTTTAAAGGTACACAAGTGTAGCTATAGCAACATGAAGGGGGATCACTTTGTTTCCTAAAGCACATGGAGCCCTGTAACTAGGCAGAGGCATATTTCCTGAGAGATGTTGTGCTGTGCATCTGAAATAAGGCACTGGTTTTCAGTACCAATTTCACTCTCCTTAAATTAGAATATAATGATCATATTTTAATACGGAAAATTTGTCAAATTACCATAGTGCTGTGAAAGGATTTTCTATATTTGGATGCCTCCTCTTACATTTTTTAACACTAAGTGAGCACATACTTGTACCTGTAAATTAGGCGATGATAGAGTCACTGAACCCACGGCAGGAGACAGCTGGATCCCAGGCGCTGAGCTCAGTGTCTTGTCATTTGATGACTCTGTTCAAGTCTAAACTATTTCTCGCGACCAAAGTCCAACATAAATAAATATTGTGCAGAACTGTTTGATTTTTTCTTTTTTTCCTTGAAAAAATACCATCCAAGGAAAGCTGGTTGGGTTGTGGAATCTGTGGACTCAAGGAAGGAGAAAATACAGAGATAGCCTAGAGAAGTCACAGGACCAGGCAACCCACTTTCCTTCTGTTTTTTTTTTTTTTTTTAAAGATTTTATTTATTTATTTGACAGAGATCACAAGTTGGCAGAGAGGCAGGCAGAGAGAGAGGAGGAAGCAGGCTCCCCGCTGAGCAGAGAGCCCGATGTGGGGCTCGATCCCAGGACCCTGAGATCATGACCTGAGCTGAAGGCAGAGGATTTAACCCACTGAGCCACCCAGGCGCCCCTCCTTCTGTTTTTTGACAGGAATCTCTGAACTGCTTCAGAGGACAGAGCCATGATCTGGGGATTTGGAGGGAGGAGGAAGGAACTGGCTGTCACTAGTATATTCTTCGTCTTTCTTACGAATGGAAAGCCAAATTTTGTACCATAGTTTGGAAAGAACTCACAAGAGCGGGACGGTATTAGGGGGGACTCTTGGATGACTGTTTAACTAGATACAGGCTTTCCTCTCTACCCTTGAGCTTTTGTGTATCCAACTGCATGGAACTAGTTCTTTCAGCCCCAAAAGGCTGCATGGACCTATTGTGTGACAATATAAACCTCTTGAAAAATCCCCATTCAGGATGATCGCACCAATGAACTTTGTCTAGTTTCTATTCTAAAGACAATGAAACTTTAAAGTATTGTATTCATAATTATCAGTGTAGTTCTTATCCATGTAAAGATTTTGAAAGATGAATTATAAAGTTCAAGCAGAAAATATAAAAATACAGACCTGGGTTGAAGCTGCTTCTCTGCTAATACGTATTTTTATCACCTACATATACCTGTATTTGGTTTAATATCCCTTACTTTATAGCCAAATTCTGCCCTTCTAAAAAAATATTAAAATGTATAAGTACATGATAGAAAATAATACTCATCAACCTACCCATCATGCCTTGGTAATAACTGATATCTATTTAACATTTATTGCAATTCTGTATCTTGTTTAACCTTGTGCAATTGAAAACTACATTCTTCAATTTAAATTAGTTGCTATGTCATTTTGCTGGCAGTATCCCTTAAGTTTTACTTTCACACTTATATTTTAGAAAAAAATTGCTTTACATTTGCTTTTCATTTTGAATATTTAAACGTTTAAGGTGTGAAAACTCATTTGTACTATTTCAGATCGTGTGTTATGTAACATCACATTTATTTTTTAAGGACTTTATTTATTTATTTATTTTAGAGCAATATTAGCTTCACAGCAAAATTGAAGGGAAGGTACAGATATTTCTCACATCCCCTTACCTCCCATGCACAGTTTGCTCCATTGTTAACATCACTTATCACAGGGCTACCTACCTTAAAGCAGATGAACTTACACTGACCCAGTATCACCCGAAATACATAGTTCGCATTAGGATTCATTCTTGGTATCATATATTCTGTGGGTTTGGACAAATGTATAATGATAGGTATCCATGCAATGACATGAAAATACATACATGTATCCTTATATTTTCACTGCCCTAAACACCCTCTGTGGTCTGCCTGTTCATTCCCCCCACTCTGCAACTACTGATAGTATAACTATCTCCATAGTTTTGCCCTTTACATATAATATTATGGTATATATATTGGCACATAGTTGGTCATATAATTAGAACCATAGGGTAGATAGCCCTTTGAGATTGTCTTCTTT
This sequence comes from Lontra canadensis, assembly GCF_010015895.1. Taxonomy (NCBI): domain Eukaryota; kingdom Metazoa; phylum Chordata; class Mammalia; order Carnivora; family Mustelidae; genus Lontra; species Lontra canadensis. Next base: position 11,343,937 of record NW_022631033.1, read on the forward strand.
TTCTTAGCCGTAGGCATTTAAGTAAGTAATTTAAGTGTTGTAGTTTGATAGCTGAGAATATGTTTGTGATGAGTCATAGTCCATTGTCTGTTGATACCACAGTATATTTGTCCATCACCTCCTGAAGAGCATCCTGGTTGCTTCCAAGTTTTATCCAGTACAAATACAGGTGGTATAAACCTATAAGCAGGTGTTTGTGTCTACCATCATTTCTCATCTCCTTTGGGTGATTACCAAGGAATGCAGTTGCTGGATCATAGGGAGAGAACCTATCCAGTTTCGTTAAGAAACTACCAAACTGTCTTCCAAAACAGACCATCTTGCATCCCTATCAGCAAGTATGAGAGTGACTGCTGTCCCACATCCTCACCAGCATTTGGTGGTGGTCTAGATTTGGCCGTTGTAATAGCTGTATAGTGCTCTCCCATTGATTTAAGTCACATTTTCCTGATGACGTATGTGGAGAACTTTTTCCTATGCTTATCTGCTGTCTGCATATATATATTTTAGTGAGGTGTCTGTTAAGGTATTTCACCCATTTTTAGAATGAGGCTTTCTTGAGTTTTTAGCATTCTTAGTATATCTTGGATTGTTATTGATTAGATGTACCTTTTGCAAATATTTTCTCCTAAACTGTGATTTGTCTTCTCATTCTCTTGACAGTGTCTTTCACAGAGCAGAAGTTTTTAATTTTAATGAACTCCAGCTCACTTACTATTTCTTTCATGAATCATGCTTTTGGAATTCTATCTAAATTACATAAACACACCTGAGGTCATTGAGGTTTTCTCCAAGTCCTAGAATTTGATAGCTTTGCATTTTACATTTAGGCCTATGATTCATTTTGAGTTAATTTTGATGAAAGTTGTAAAGTCCATGTCTAGGTTTATTTTTTGCATGTGGATATCGTGTTGTTATGGAGGCACCACATATTGAGACTTTTTTTTTTTTGCTCCACTGTATTGCCTTTGTTCCTTTGTCAAAGATCAGTGGACTGTATTTATGAGGGTCTATTTCCGGGCTCTCTATTCTGCTCTATTGATCTATTCTTTCACCAATACTGTGCCTTCTTGATTACTGCACTGTTAAGTCTTGACTTTGGGTAGTGTCAGTCCTCTAGCTTTGTTCTCCTATGTTTTGTTGGCTATTCTGAGCCTTTTGCCTTTCTACATAAACTTCTGAATCAGTATGTCAATATCCACGAAATAATTTGCTAGGATTTTGATGGGAACTGCACTGAATCAGTATATCCAGGTGAGAAGAACGGGCATCATACTCTTTTATAACAAACTCAAGAGAATTGTTTTCTCCTTTATTCAACTCTACTTGTCTTTCATTCCACTCAGAAATTTTTCTTGGGAAAGAACCAATTTCACACCAATGTCCCCACCTCTCGGCCCACATAGTAATAAAGCACCAGTCTTTGGCTAGCAGAGAATCCTTAAAGAAAACTCTAAAAATTATTTCTAGCATCTTTCTATGGTATCCAAAGTGTTCAGCTTGTCTCCATTCTCTCCTCAACTGCACTTCTACCTGCTTCTCCTGAATCTAAAGATTTATACTGTCATTGAGAGAATAACTCCAAAATTTATTTAGCTACTGTTATTTTTTAAAAGATTTTAGTTTTTAAGTAATCTCTGCACCCAGTGTGGGGCTCAACCTCGCAATCCTGAGATCAAGAGTAACATGCTCCACTGACAGAGCCAGCCAGCACCCCTTTAGCTACTATTATTACCATTAACTTTAGGGGAAAAAAATACAAAGAAAAAATTTGGAGTTGTCTGGAAGAATATATACCTATATACTTACAGAGACTGCTTTGTTGTTAATAGGACTTAAAAGATTAAAATCTACATATAAGCATCTTTAGATCTCCCAGGATTTCCTTCCAGTAGATGATTTTAATGCTTGCTAGATGTAATCATGGTCTATACAACTACAAGGTAATGCAAGTTATCGGAATTCATTATTGCAAGTAAGATAGGAGCCTGAGACTCAAGTCCACTAAAGAGACTCGTTTTTATTGCATCTGTGCCAAATCAGCTATAGTGAAATTATCCATATATCTAATGAGTAGCTGTTTTTCTTGCTGCCCAGAGAACATGTGGTGAAATTCTCTCCTTCACAGGGTGCAGATTAAGAGCGTCTCCACCACACCCCCTTCTTGCCTATTAAGTGAGAGCTTCGTGTCTCCAAGAGCCTGATGTTAGAAGTGCTCAGTGTTGTAGGAGAGTTAAATTTCCATGTTTTCTCCTGCCTAAGCCTCGCTGTTATTATCTGTCTGAGATTTTGTGCTGCAGGATTAGTTATCCACAGAAGACATTATCAAGCAGAAACTGGGGTTTATGTAACTGAGAGTTAAGATCAGGCAGGTAAGTTAGGAAAGTGTATCAACCCAAGAAACATATTTTGAATCTAAGAATTCCTGAATAATTTTGCTGCTGGAAGAAATTGGCTCTTGGCTTTCAGATTTTGAAGAGTACAGTTACAGATACCAATTTAATTCCACATTTGAGTGCCTCTTACACATAAACCATTATGGTAGATTTTATGAAGAATTCCCAAGATTGATAACGTGGCCAGTACTTAAAGTTCATAACAATTTTTTCCCAGCATTTACTTTGTATCAGGCATTTTACTTACATGCAATATTTCATTTAACTTAACGTTCATAATATTATTTTGTGATGGATTCACTCACATGTATAAGAATTAAAAGGAGACTTGAAAGGTTAAACAGCTCGCTAGGTGTATTCACTCATTATATAACATGTACTGAGTGACATATATGTACACATGATGTCTGTGCTTTTAGCTAGGACATTGTTCTACTCCCTTCAACGTCTTGACAAGTAGGTAGGAAAGGCAAGATGGAAGAGAATAAAATAAGATACAACGGAAGTCATAAAATGGAAAAATAAGGTGGATACACTGATATAGGTCATTTTAGTATGAAGTAGAAGAGGATGAAGAAGTCATGACAGAAATAAAGCCATCGGTGGTTCTTGACTTTGAAGGATGCATAGAATTTCCTTAACTAAAAAAAATTGCACTTGGGAGGGGCATGAGTTAAACTTGGGACAGAGGAGAGGGAAGAGTTCGGAGGGTAATACAATCCATGACAATAGTGTGAACGAAGACATAGGGGAGTAACAATTACACATGACCCCTTCTTGGAATCCAGGCATAGATACGGACAAGAAGTTGACTCATGGTTACTGCATGCGGTCATTTTGGATGTGCTGAATGTCAAGTTTAAGCATAAACAATGGAGGTTTGAAAGCTCTTTGACAATTTGGTGTATCTCCGTGAGGACAGTAAATACCAGAAGTCACAAGTGGCAAGGTTCTTAATTTCTGGAAATTCTTTTTTTCTCTGTTTTAGAAAATTTCCTGCTGTAGAGATGACCTCACAGGGATGTGGGAGTGGGAAAACCTAAGACTGAGGTAAAGAGGTAGCTTCTGGAACAAGAATAGGGCACGGATAATGCTCCAAAAATTAGGAAACTTGGCAATTACGTATGATTTTGCCACTGAATATATGATTATTTTGACGATTAACACTAAAATGTGAGTGGAAAAGGGATGTCTTCTCAAAGATCTAACTTCCTTCCCTGCCATCTTATTCTCTATAGCTCAGACTATGGCTTTATGTTTGAAGAAGGATGCTCAGCCTTTAAACCATATTAATGCTCCTGTTTCATTGGTACATTTTGTTCAACTAAAATTAAAAGCTAATGCTAGATATAGATTAATTCTGAAGTATGGCCTATTTGTTACTATCTGAACCTAAAGTCTGATAAATATTTACAGACATCTAGCTTTTCAGAAGCCCGAAATGTGGCCCAAATTGCAGTTAATGGTGTAACTCTCCTTTGATTTCTCTTTATTTTTAAGGATTTTTTTTTTGGTTTGTTTTGTGTCTGTTGAAAGAGAACAAAAATACTGCCCAATATTAATAAAATAGTTATACTTGCTATATGTAAAAATAAGCAATTTAAATATCATAATTAGGGTTAAAATTTTGCATTTGAATTTTCTAGGTTTTGTGTTCTTATCTAATAACATTTAGTGCACACATGCATGATCAATATGCTAAAAAAAACCTTTTGCTGGTAACACTATATTTAGAAATACATATTGATTTTATACTTCTTTAGATACCTGAAAATAAAATAATATGCTGTCTGTGTATCACTTAATTTATAAGTCATAAACATTTATATATTTATAACAATATATTATTCTTGGATCCATTATTATATTTGAACTCCTTCAACTGTGCTGGTGATCATTTTTATCATTAAACAAATAAACGGGGGTGCCTGGGTGGCTCAGTGGGTTAAAGCCTCTGCCTTCAGCTCAGGTCATGATCCCGGCCGGGGTCCTGGGATCGAGCCCCACATCGGGCTCTCTGCTCAGCGGGGAGCCTGCTTCCTCCTCTCTCTCTCTGCCTGCCTCTCTGCCTACTTGTGATCTCTGTCTGTCAAATAAATAAATAAAATCTTTAAAAAAAAATAAATAAACGGACCCTGTTGTAAAGAAACATCCAGGTGTCCTGATATCCTGTGGACAGTTATTTCCTGCATCCTATTTTTCTTTAGAAAATACATTATGAGTCATATGGGAAATTGGAATCCCAAGGAAAGGGTCCGCTAATAGAAGAAAATAAACAGACTCAGATTCAGAAACTTTCTTGGGTGAGTTTAAGGAAGAAAACTTCAGATAATTATTCTTAAAGTTGGTTTCTGTTAGCTTTCCCTCTCAAATGTTACTTCTTGACTCAGTATTCATCCTAGGACCCATCCTTGTTGCATTACTTTTGGTTCCCTGAAAGACCTGATGGATAAATTTTCTCTGGAATGCCTCTTCTCAGAGCAGTTATTTCAGAGTTCGGTTACAATTCTCTCCCTAACACTGACTCTATTGAATTGACTACATTCTGTCTCTCCCATCAGTCTATAAGCGCTCTTGAGGGCAAAAGATTTGTTGCAGCCATAAAACTTGTGTCTCTACCGCCTTCTACAGTGTCTTGAACATAGTAGAGGTTGTAAGCAGGGGTGCTTAAAAAAGAATTAAGACATAACATGAAATACCTCATGAACTTTGAGTTATTGCAAGACCATGGATACTTGTTTCTAAATGAACACATTTGAGAAACGTTGCAAAATTCTAACCGTTAACAGAGAGAGACAATGTTGAATTTGTTCTTAACTGTACCATGTGAGTAACTGTGGTAGGAACTAAGCCCCATTTGGGTCTTTCTCTGTCTGTCTCCCTCTCCGTGTGTCTGTCTCTGAGTCTCTGTCTGCCTCTCTCTCTCTCTAATATTGGAAGGTAACTGTTGCTGAAATGCCTCTTGATTTTACTTAAATCACCTCCCTGAGCTTGGCAACTGGATAGGTAGAGTTTGATGGATTGGTTTATTATGGTTAAATTAAGCATGGCACAGTCTAAATTGATCACTAAAGAGACAAAATCCTGAACCATCTATGCCTGGGCTGTTTCAATTCAGTTAGCGACCTACGGCCAAAATAGGGAGACAAAATACATACATGTATTTCTAAACATTTCTGAGCATTTTCAACACATCTTTGTTACAAAACAGTACATAGAGGCACTTTCCATGACCAGATAAAAACCAAAGGTGGCAACTGACAGCATATATTATCTTTTAAAACATTTCAGCCTATATTACTTTGTCTTTTCATCGTGTTTGTCATAAATCTCTTGGCAGAGGGATTTTTTTTTTCAAGTTGTTTCTCTTTTTACCTTAACATTTCTTATTGTATGGTGTGCTCTCATTCTTTACCCTTCACTCAGGAATGTTTCTACTTTTAGCCATAACTGTCTCCTTATAAACTATGCTGTTGTTAGCATGACTTATCAAAAGAAAATGAAAATATCTAAGAGGAACATTTTGCTAAATGTAGCTCAGTTTTCCTTGTTTGAACTAGACCTCTAAGTCAAGCTTATTTTGTTTGCCTTTTTAAAACCAGATTAAGGGGGTGCCTGGGTGGCTCAGTGGGTTAAGCCACTGCCTTCGGCTCCAGTCATGATCTCAGGGTCCTGGGATTCAGCCCTGCATTGGGCTCTCTGCTTGGCGGGGAGCCTGCTTCCTCCCATCTCTCTCTGCCTGACTCTCTGCCGACTTGTGATCTCTGTCAAATAAATAAAATCTTTAAAAAGAAATTAAAAAAATAAAACCAGATTAAATAGATAATATTCAGCTCTGTGTGAGATCTCCATTTTCTAGCTGTTAATATGATAACTCAATTAATTTTTTTTGAGAACCAGAGAGAAACTTTGGAAACCATGTTCTAGGATACTCTGTGATCTGATATACATTGATAGGGACAGTTAGAAGTCAACTTTCAAAGTTGAAAAAATTTATCTTATTATCATAGCATTATGGTTTTAATTTTAGGAGACAGGAAAGCATAATATAAGAAAAAAAAAGAAAAGAAAAAAGCAATTGATATCTTACTCTAACACCCAGGTCTGAAGTACAGCTTATATTTTTTTGAACATACTTACAGTGTTTAGGTTGTGTTTGATGGAAATTGTCTCTGGTTTTGTTTGGTGGTTCTTTTATGAAATTGGATTATTCTGTATTTCTAGGTTTGCTTTTTTTTTTTTTTTTAAAGATTTTATCCATTCATTTATCAGAGAGATAGAGAGCGTGCACACAAGCAGGGAGAATAGCAGGCAGAGGGAGAAGCAGGCTCCCTGCTGAGTCAGGAGTCTGACTTGGGACTAGATCCCAGGGTCTGGGATAGAGCCAAAGATGCTTAACAGACTGAGCCACCCAGGTGTCCCTGTATTTTTGGGTTTTGTTTTAAGATTTATTATTATTTTTTTATTTGAGAGAGAGAGTGCGTGCATTGGGGGGGGGCGCAGAGGGAGAGGAGAAAGAGAATCCCAAGCAGACACCTTGCTAGGAGTGGAGCCCAATGCAAGGCTCTATCCCATGACACTGAGATCATGACCTGAGCCAAAACCAAGAGTTGGTTGCTTAACGTGACTAGGCCAGCCAGGCACCCCTGTATTTTTAGTTTTTAAGCTCCATTTTGTTTAAACTATATGTATACATTTTTCCATTAGTGATAACTCTTCCCCAACCTCATTTTTTAATTGCTTCATCACATTGCCTAATGAGTATACTGTAATTTCACCATTGTCTATTATGGAGCTATTAAAGTTCCTATCAGTTTTTCAATATCAACAATACTTTGGTAATGAACGTTCTTGTCATCCAGTTTTGAACATTTTGTGAATACTTAGAATTTCTTATGTGCAGAACTGAAATTGTCACTATGAGAGGCTCGACACAAATACAGGATCTGTTTCTTTAAGTGCGTCTTCTTAAATGTGTCTTATAAGGTGGTGATAAGGAAACTAGTAAGATCTCATCAGACAGAAGATATTACAATTCAGTAGGTTTATTTTACCTGTTAATGTATTTGAAAATATTGAGGACTGTGTTGTAGGCATTCATAATATCTGATAAATAAATATACCGTGGAAAATACATATGAGAGAAGTTCCTTGTAATTCATTTCTGCAATAGCCATAAAATACTAATATAAATGTTACTTATTTATGTACTTATTAAGACAGACAGCCTTGGCACCAAACTAATTATGGTCTGTAGTCGTAGGACATGTTTTATGCATATCTTCTGCATTTAGAAAATGATGAAACAGGTTTTGCACTTTAATGAAGAGAAGCTCACTATCCCCACTCCCCTTACCCCAGCATCTCTGTTTTGAAGGACATGGGATTGTTTTCACGTAGTGGCTGCTGAATTAAGTTTTCCCAGTGCCCTAGCATGCTTTGCCCATGAAAAGTCTCAATTTTAATATCCCTGAATAAGGCTATTCGGTTAAATAAGTGATCTGCGAGTGACCAAAATTAGGTAATTTTCTTTCCATTCTGAAATTATAGTTAAGTAACCATTACACTTGTTTAGATATAATATGCCAAAAACAGGAGAACTATAATAAAATTAAGAAATGAAGTGTTCATTAAAGAGCACAGTAAACTGTTCCCTGTTCTTGCTATGATGGCCAGAAGGCCTAATTAACTCTGGTAGCAGTGGCCCCACGGGCAGGATCCTTTTAGAGAGGATAAACCTCACAGAAGCAGGAGCTAAGACTCATTAGCTTTTAAACTGCTGTTCAGACCTAATTTCCATTGAATAAGGGCATCTTTATGATAAAGAGTAAAAATGTTTACCTTATGTTCATATTTAATTAGCCTAATGGTTTGTTATATCAATATTGTTTATTCCTTCCTTCTTAGGCACAGACATGGCCTTCTCAACTTTTCTTTTATTTCCTGTGAGAGTTTTTACTTAGGATGAAAGTAGTCCCTTTCCTTCAAATGCCCTTAGTGGTTGCATTTATTCAGCCGTCATTGACGGGGACGTAAGGGCTTGAAAGATACTCAAGTAAATTACAACCTTTAAATCATATTAATCTCTATACATATTTATCTCCTTAAAAATTATTCCAATAGATCTCTTAAAACCTGATTATGATTCTGTTTATCTTTAACAGAACCTTGTTTTCCCCCAGTAAATCATTTTTCATTAATGAACTTGTACGTTATAATAAACTCCCTACTTCATGTAGCTGAGGTAGAAGAGTCAAGAGTGACTTGACCAGCACTGCACCCCTTTGAACAATGAGGTGTGCTCCTCCTCCTGCCTGGAGAACATACAGGGAGATAATGCAAACAAGAGGGGGTAGTAGGTGTGAAGAACTTTGCTGGAGAGGCATTGTGTTTCTTTTTCTTGAGCTGAGTGCAGCCCCCAAAAAGGTACATTCAAGTTGGGTCAGCTGCGGTTGGCATTTGCAAAGCCAAGTTCTTTCAAAATTCCCAGGTTGCCATCAACTGAGCTTACGGATACATCTATCTTTTCTCAGCTTCTTAGAACACCGCGAGTGCTGTCTCCATCCGTGTCCGTTTCCAAGTGGTGAAAATCATCCTCATATTTTATTTAAAAAAAAAAAAAGCAAATACATTCTTTTGACCCTCCATATACTTTCTCTCTCACAACTTCAGTGTTCTCCTCACTGTTCAGTATTTTAAGGGTGGGAAAATCTTCCCTTCTTTGCTTCCCAGTTCTCTGGCTGGCTTAATAATTAACATAAGACAGATGAACAGGAAAAAAAAACTCATGTGGATGGGATTTCTATAAAAATATGAGACCCAAAGGCAAGTTGCGCAAAAGGATGGGAGGGGGGCCTGAGGAGCTGGGGCTTCAAAGGGGAAAGTAGTGATTTTCAGGAAGGTAAGAGCAGAGATTTGGTAATCAAATGTTTGCCCCACCAGGTTGGTAAGCTTTTCAGATCCAAAAAGTTATCCCAGGTCATAACTGTCTGTGAGCACAGCTCCCCTCTCTAAGTTATTTTAGGCGGTTAAGGGAGAGGTCAGAGGTTTCTTTTTTCTGAACTGCCTAGGTCTTGATTGATTTCAGCTTAAAATGATCCACATGCCAATGTGATACCTTTTGGGATAAAACATTCTGTTCCCTTTCAAGACGAAGAATACTTAGCAAACCCTTTCAGTGTTACATGTGAAGTTTTTTTCTGTTTTGTTTTGTTTTGTTTTATTTATTTATCTGTTTGACAAATACAGATCCCAAGTAGGGAGAGAGGAAGGCAGAGAGAAGGAGAGGAGGAGAGGAGGAAGCAGGCTCCCCGCTGAGCAGAGAGCCCAATGTGGGGCTCGATCTCAGGACCCTGGAACCATGACCCTAGCCGAAGGCAGAGACTTTAACCCACTGAGCCACCCAGGCACCCCAGGGAAGTTGTTTTTAAGATCATGCCCATGCTTTGTGAGCCTCAATAGTAGAGCTCATGTGACTTTGTGAATTTTATGGGAATCCTGTTGGCTTTGCTTAGATGTGGATAGACATGCTTGATGTATCCTACTCCCCGCGCCCCCTTCCGTGTTTTTTGTTTGTTTACTTTGGTGGTTGATGTAAAACATATTTTAAGTTTCCTGCATATTTAGTCAAGAATCTACCTCTTTTTCTTTATTTCTCATGAGATAGTTTCTTTCTGTCCACATATGGATTTCACGTGCCCAACAACTCCATGGTAAACATCTGTACCTCCTTCTTCTGCATTACTATAGCAGATACTTAAGAACCCAAGAATATTTGTGAAGCAGAAATATAGAAGATCCTGCTAGAAAAGGTTGATTCCCAGCTTGAGCTTAGACTGTAGGACTCAAACATACCCACATATTTCTAGAAGAAAATTCCTTACCCCCCACCCCCACCCCACCACACTTCTGATCTAAACTGGACTCCTACAGATTATGAACCAAGTACTTGATTAGGAAAAAGAGAGAAGCAGATTTGACAGGGAAGGGTGAATTCTGCGGATGACTCAGTGACTGTCCTTTAGCTCAACCACCAACTGTTCATTATGTTTCTCCAAGAAGAGGGAACAGCAAGCAAAAGGAAAACAAACACAGAAGGGTTATTTTCACTGGTGCCATGTGTCGACAGTCTGTTGGGATTGCTGTAACAGTATACCATAGAGGGGTGGATTAAACAGCACACACTGATTTCTCACAGTTCTGGAAACTGTGAAGTCTAAGACCAAAGCACTAGCCAAGTGGGTGGGTGTCTGGTTGAGGGTCCAAACTGATAGCTGTCTTCTGGCTTTGATAAGGGCATTGATCCCACTGGTGCAGCCTCTCCCCTCACGACCTAATGACTTCCCAAAGGTTCCCACTTCTGTAGACCATCACATGAAGGGGTGGGGGGGGATCAGGATTTCAACACGTGAATTCTGGTGAGATAGAAACATCTAGTCCACAATCTACTGTAAGGTAGCTTCTGGGCATGAGGACTACTGCTTTGGTCCCATCTAACAGAGCATAAGGAAGGATGAAGGAGCATTGTTTTCCTCATGGTATGTGATTTGTCTTACATATATTGAGGGCTGCGGAAAACATGATTTGACATAGCCAATGTCAGTGCTACCCTCTTCTTGCAACTTTCGGTGACTAGGAGACAGTGTCCACAAAGGAAGACAACTATGGTACTTATGGGAACCCCAGGTGAAGCTTACCTTGATTTTTCCTAGGAGGGGCCATGTTTCCTAGGGTGGCCCTAACAAATTAACGCAGTTTGGGAGCTTAAAACAACAGAAATTTATTCTCAGACTTCTCAAGGACAGAAGACTATAATGAAGTCATCATTATGAGTTCTTGGGGTTCAGAGGGAGGATCTTTTCTGTGGTTCTGCCTTTGCATCTGGTGTTTGACAACAACCTTGGGTGTTTCTTAGCTCGTAGGTGTGGCACGTCAGACTCTGCCTCCATTGTGGCCTGGGGTTCTCGTGGGTGTGCCTGTCTCTCTGTCTCTATTTGCTGTTACAGGGACCCCAGGCATTGGCTTAAGGGCCACTCTAATCCAAGATGAACTCAACTTGATTATATGGTCAAGACCCTGTTTCCAAATAAGGTCACATTTAAAGTGCAAGGAGTTAGAACTTCCATACACAATGGGGAAAAATCTTTTGCTAGTCCTGAGGATAGCAGACATCGTTGTGGGGACAAATGGTATAGACTGAATGTAGTAGCTGTGAGATCGCTTGCTTTCTCTTTATTTTTAAACTTGGGTCTTTAGGAAAGATTCTGATGGAGGTTTGAGGGGACCAAACATGATGTTGAAGTAGTTGAGATCACTGGTTTTGTGAGGCAAAGACAGTTTTCATATTGGCAAGATTCTCATGATTGAACCTCAACTGCATTAGGATGAATGTGGCTATTTAAAAGAAATATTTTATTTATTGGAAAGAGACAGAGGGACCACATGAGGTGGAGAAAGGGAGGGAGGCAGAGGGAGAGGGACATGCAGACTCTGTGGTAAGCATGGAGCCCCATGAGGGGCTCTATCCCGAGACCCCAAGATCATGATCTGAGCCAAAATCAAGGATTAGACCCTCAACCTACCAAGCCACCCAGGCGCCCCAAGAATGTGGCTATATTTATAAACCCTGACTGGCACTGTTACACTGTAAAAAAAAAAAAAAAAAAATGTTGAGTTACATGAGAGAAAGGGTCGCTTTTTTACCTTGGAAAAATAGTCCACGTTTGAACTTAATCTAGTTAGATACTTTTAAGATTTATAAGCACATTTGGTTGTCATGTATATTTAATAGATGTTTCAAAAACGGATTCTATTACACAAAATAATCTTTCCTCTCTCGAGCGAGTCTGGCCTAGTGTGAATAAATACTTTCACACCATAGTATTATCTCATAGTAACCACCAGTAAAGCAAGGTGAGTTGAAAAGATTTCAAATCCTGTATAAACCTGTGAATTAACGTCAAGCCTTTTTAGTGATGAGCCAGATATCATTCTATTTATTTACCCTTAGGATTTGCATAGTGATTTTTTTCTCTCTCTCAACATTTATCTAGATTGAGCAGCAAATTTACTTTTGATTGCTTTCCCAATTTTTCAAGTCATTTGTATTCTAATACTATTTTATAGGAATTGGCTGGCCCAACGGCCGTCCCCCTAGATTTGCATTGATATTGTTTTGAAATTCGTAATGTCATCTCATAGACTTGACTCAATTTGATTAAATTAATTTTAGATCTCACCACACTGCTGTTTCTAGCAGCTTAAAATGCTATCACCAAAAATATTTTCATATACTAACTTAGCATTGTTCTTGAGGAAAGAGTCAGTGTATCTAAAACCTGTTTTTGAAAAGCACTTTTTAAATATCATTCCTTTGGTTTATCAGTTTAGTGAACAAACCCTCATGCAATATTCATTGAAAGGCAGTTGACGAGGTAACTGACTAAAAGAAGAGTTATTCTGATCTTCAGATTTGATTCTTGTTCTGGATTGTGTATAGTCCTGAAACTTGTTTAAAACCTCCCAAGATTTGATCCAGAAATCAAAATTAAGAAACAATAAAGATTGGGTAGAACGCGCTATCCGTGACCTTCTATAAGAACATGCTGTTCTTATAGAGTATAGAGTTCAATCATACTTGAGGGTTTTTTTTTTTTTTTTTCTAAGTTTTTACTGAAAATTGAGACTGTCAGTGATCCATCAACATTCAGGTATGCCTCTCTGGTGGGACAACCAAAAATACATGTTTTGTTTGGCGTGTTAACCTGATATTCACTATGTGCATTAAATACATTTACATGTCATTTCTCCTTCTGTTGTACATTCTGGCTGCTTGAGATGTGTTACCAGGAGCAACTGGGTATGGGGACAAGGAGTTTCATTAGGCTATGCCTGGAGGCATCTTAGACAATAATGATAAATATGAAAAGCTATGTAATTCTGACCTTGTCAGACTAGTGTGGACAAATGCATCTTTAGCCATGGGTTTGGTTTGTTGATGTTGCACTCCACGCAGGATAGCCTGTTTCTAATGGAAACGTTAGACAATGCCCCAACTTGAAATTAAGTCAAATTAAATAACTGTCTGTACATTTTAATGAAAAATTAGGCAAATAATATACTTCTGACTTAGAGTTTTTATCCTTAGGATAGATTATGGAGTAAATGACATTAATTTACACTTATCTGCTGTCTTTACAGTGGCAACTACAGAGTTATTTAAATGTGTATATGCTGTGGGCATTCAGAGGCTGGTCAGAAATCCCAATTCACTAGGACTGTTTCATCAGATCCTTAGTTTTGCAAGTGTGTCTCTTGTTATTTTGAGGAGCAATTCCGTGAAATCTTTTTGGTGCATTCAGAGTACCACATGCAATAGAAAGATTAAAGGGGAAAAACCGAAGGGTGCCTGGCTGGGTCAGTCTACAGGGCATGTAAATCTTGATCTTGAGTTCAAACCCTACCTTCAGCATAGGGCTTATTAAAAAAAAAAAAATTGGGACTTGGGGGGCAGGGAACAGAGACTGAAGAGTGGACATGTCACCTTCTAGGGTGAACATATGGTAATTCAGTAGCAGTAAGAGGTTATGGCTTTGTAGAATGAAAATGCCTACATTAACATTACTCCAGAGGCAACAGGCTGTTGCCCAGCCTTGAAGTACTTAAGAGGGTTGTCTGGCATCTCAGACTCTGGGTCAATCTGGCAAAACCCTAATGGGCTTCTGGAATGTAATGTTGCCATACTGTGGGCAGTGGCTTTTCATGAATCTTTGTTCTGATCATGTGAAGATCTGTACAACTGTTACTTAAAAATACAAACAGTATATATATTACAAGCATAAAACACATCTTTTAAAAAACTAACTCTACCTTCATAGTCCTTTGTACATGTCCTTGTACTTAACATGAACAATTGATTATTTTACTTTATTTTCTAGTGGTCACTGAACAACTGTAGAATTAGATAATGCTTTACCAATCACATTGTCAAATAGGTGTTTTAGGAGAACGCTTTTAATCAAGAAAAAATATTTTGTGTGCAGTTTTGCAGTTTTAGCAGAATAACTATTCCATCCTAGTTGAGAAAAGACTGTCTTTGAGTTTAAACCCTGGATCCACACTGTACTGATTGAGACCTTAGACAATTCACATACCTTCTATGAGGTATAATTGTACTCTTCCCTAAAATGAGGTTATTAATAATAAACTACTTCAAGAAGCTGTTGTGGGATTTGGATGAGATGTAAGTAATGCATTTAGCCTAGCACATGATATATGTTCGTGAAATGTTATACACTCTTTATATACTATAGTGTGAGCGTTGACATGGTCACAATTGTCTATCAGTCTGTCTTGTAACAAGACTGTGGATATCCTGAAGATGACTGGCTCTCTGACTACTTCACATTTAACATCTAACTATTAATCAGAAGTATAACAGTGGTTCACTGGTAATTGATACCTTCTCCCATTTCACTGAATTATGGCACACATTTGAACAATTATTAGTTTTCAAAGCAATAGGGTATTTTAGGGTCAACTTGGAAGTTTTCATTTTGTATAAAGCATTTAGGAAAGCATTTTGCTTGGTGCTAAAGACCAATTAACAGTATATGGGAAGATTTATGGTGGAAACCAATGTTTTCTCTTAGCGTGGTATATTAAAACAACTTCTTTATAAAACCTATGGAATATTTGTCCCTAAATACCTTCTGTCTTTAAAGTTTGCCTCCAAAGTCCAAACTATCTTCCAGATACTGTTCTTTTACAAAATGCTTTAACACTTTGCCAACTTTCTCTATAAAATATCAGGATGATTTCCCCAATGATCGTCAAATAGACATTGTTTACTCCTGTAGTTGTGCGAAGTACTCTTTCTTCTTTCCTCAATCTAGCTGATACCTACTCATGTTTCATGGCTGTACTCAAATTCCAACTCCCTCTTCCATCAGTCTTAATACCTCTTTTCTACAGTTTGTCACATAAAATGTTGTCGAAGGATCTATCTGCTGTTCTCTTGTACTGTTGTATGTAATGATTTGATAAAAGGCATCTTTATACCACGCTAAGTTCCTCACACGTTTCTGTGCATCTGCTAAGAAGGCAGTATATCAGACAGTTTCTCTGTGTTCGTAGGGACCATACTGCAGAAGGAAATGTATTCTTCTGGGAGCTAGCAACATGAACACAGTTAATAGTGTTTGAGGTAAAAATGGATGGCGGTCCATAAGACATATTAGAGGGATATGAATGGATGGACAGGAAAATCTGGCCAGTCGATGATTGGTATGTTTTGGGTGGATTTCAGTGGTCAGGATAGGAAATGATCATTAGTTCTAGGAAGCAGACTTACTGGAGTCAACACATCACAACTGCTAATGCGACTTCTTAAATGTGAATATCTTTTTTATTTTTTAAAAAGTTTATTATTTATTTTGAGAGAGAGCAAGAGAGCGACCACAAGCGGGGTGGGGAGGGAGGTGGGCAACAGAGGAAGAGAGAGAAGCTTACTCCCCACTGAGCAGGGAGCCCAACATGGGGCTCGGTTCCTAGACCCTAAGATCATGACCTGATCCAAAGGCAGATGCTTAACCAACTGAGCCACCCAGGTGCCCCTGAATATCTATTTTTTGAAAGAAATTGTCTTAGTAGATAATGGGTTAAATAACTTTTGATAAATATAGGGTGTGGAAGGTATAAGGAATGGAGCAGTGGAGGTGAAAAGAAGTTAAATTATATATTTCTCAGTGATACTCATTAATGCTACATTTTCAAAAGGAAATTATAGGAAAAATATGTGTCTGACTTTGTTTTCATAAGTAAGGAGCACATGTACCAATGATCCTTGATTAACACCATGAAAATCTTGGGCTTTTTCTTAAAGGTATCAGAAATAGATTTCTTACGGACACATATTTACTGAGGATAAAAACATGAATTTACTTTTGTTTACATTTATAAATTGACTCTGAAAGAGATTTTTTTTTTTTGATAGCTTCATTATACCTTATTTGAAAAAGACAGTTGTGATGCCATCTGGCTTGAAAAATGGAGAACAATGTTCTTCAGTTTTCTTTAGAAGTGAAGATTATCAATGTCACCTCTTGAATATAAAGGTTAGAAATAAATACAACCACTAAAAATGTAATAGTTAAGTGAAAGTCAGGCAAGTGTGAGATTTGTGGCCTAAATTTTATGATTTTTACCTTTGAAATATACAACTGCTAAGGTAAGGCTGTCTGATTTGTTAAATCAGTGATTGCAATAAAAGACTTTGGCCT
Source organism: Lontra canadensis (assembly GCF_010015895.1). Classification (NCBI taxonomy): domain Eukaryota; kingdom Metazoa; phylum Chordata; class Mammalia; order Carnivora; family Mustelidae; genus Lontra; species Lontra canadensis. The sequence goes on from NW_022631033.1 coordinate 11,360,612, forward strand.
TTGACAACTTCAGACATCCAGATGCCTAGCATGTAGTTTACTGTTGCCTTTACAATAAAACAACAACAACAACAACAACAAAACAAACCCAGCCTGCTTCTCCTTGTCAGTTTTCTTCTTCTTATATTTTATCCGCCGAACTAAATGTATTTCTCTAAAGTATATCAAACTCTTTTGGAAATGGTGAAACACAAATAAAGCCTCAAGATGGTAGATAAATGAACACGGAAATATGTGGAAGAGAGGCTGATGCAGTTAGACTGGAATGTGAAAGCCTGCCGCTATGTGAGAATTATTATCAAATGTTACTCTGGAGTTGCGGTTTACTCTGGTAGTGTACCCTATAAGTTATGATATTTGGAGCTTATTTTTTTTTAATCTCCTATCATTCAGGAACCATTCGAGAATGTTAATAGCAACAGCAGACTCGCTGTGTGTCATGTGCATACCCCGTTGCAAAGTGTCCTAGATTATAAATTTGAGCAGTATCAATAATATTAGGACACCTGAGGAGGTGTGCTATAGCCTTTTAAATCCTGCTTTGGTAGGGTCTGTCACTACTATAACATATTCAGGTGTTTTGTTCTCATTTTCTTCTGTCAGAACATTTTTGTTACGAATTCATATACATACTATGTATGGGGGAAGATAGTCCTGGGTGACTGCCCGCAGAAGCATGAAGGAAGGGAGGCTTATTTTTTTGACAAGACCCTAAGAGATGTCAGAAGCAAGTTCTAGCAGGTTTCAGAATTAAGGGAATTAGAAACTTGATAAGTACAACACAAAAATAAAGTATGTAAAATTAAAATCCAATATTACAAATTTCTATCACTTATATTCTCAACAGTAAAAATATGTGTATTATGGGTTGGAGCCACGAATAATACAGGCTTGGCCTAGAAATGTAGATAAATAAAATGTGTAAACACACTTAAATACATTAATGTTTTTGTTTATTTTTTTTAAGATTTTATTTATTTATTTGACAGAGATCACAAGTAGGCAGAGAGGCAGGCAGAGAGAGAGGGGGAAGGAGGCTCCCTGCTGAGCAGAGAGCCTGATGTGGGGCTCAATTCCAGGATCCTGAAATCATGACCTGAGCTGAAGGCAGAGGCTTTAACCCACTGAGCCACCTAGGAGCCCCCACATTAATGTTTTTAAATTAATAAAGCTACATAGTTTTACAGGTATAAAACTGGGTATCTCAGTGGGTTAAGCATCCAACTGTTGACTCTGGCTCAGGTCATGGTCTCAGGGTTGTGGGATCGAGCCCCAAGACAGCTCTATGCTTAACGCTGAGATTCTCCCTCTCACTCCCCCTCGGCCCCATCCCTGCTTGTGTGTGCACATGTGCTCTTTTTCTCTCTCAAAAAAATAATTGTTAAAAAAAACACACCACTAATAGTTTTATATAGACACTTTATCATCCCTACTATGTATTTTATCCATTATGAAACAGGTTTTAATTTGAAGCACTAGTTACATCATAATACTCTCTTTTAACAAATTATAGTCCTTAAGGTCTTATTAATAAACCAAAATAATGAAATGACCAAATGCTCACTGAGGAAAGTTGAATGTAATATAAATTCATGTTTAAGTTATGACCACAAAGTGTTCATAATAATACTCTTAAGTATTACATATTCAAATGGAAAAGCTGGAATATTGACCACTGCATTGCCTTTTACCAGCTAAATACAAAGGCATCCTTAGAATACTTTTTTTTATTTTTCATAGGCCAAATGTCATAGTTCGTTCACATAAGGCTCATCAGAGATTAATATAATTATGTTTACAAAGGAGAAAAGCATCACATATGTGGTTCTGAGTGAAAATAGATCTTTTAGTTAATGTTCACAATTTTCCAATGTAGATGGATCATTTATGTGTCATTTGTGGAATGTGATCTTTCAGGGAAACCTATGGACTCTAGAACATCCATCACTCTAATTGCTGGAGGAGATCTTTGTCTTAGCTTAATAATCCAATTTTAGAAAGTCATGGAAATACTCCATAAAGAGCAAAACAGCAACGGGAAGAAATAGTTGAACAGGAATAAGCTATGACTAGAATTGTGGTTTTTGGAATAATGCATTAGGTTTGTAATCAATTATGGATGAAATGTCTGGTCCGTATTTTTCCACATCATCTCCCAGCATTGCGTCCCTCCTGCCGGGATTGATTATGGAAGGGGTACCTCTTCTGTCATAACTGTCTGGACCCAGAGGAGTAGGATACGTGCAGAACAGCAATTAGCATCAGAAATCAATCATCCTGAGGCTGTGTTTTCTAGAGTTCATCTAGAAAAAAAAATTACCCTCCGAGTGGCTGTGTGTGTATGTGTGTGGGTAGGCGCACATGCCGCCCTTCATTTACAGTCTGTTGGATTGGAAACCTGACATTTTCTGCTTGTGTCGGAAAGCGGAACAAATCATTCTAGTTAAACTCCTGTAACTAAGAATGTGGCATCCTGGTGACAGAGAAAAATATTTAGACTTGAAGTTTTGTTGTTTTTTTTTTAAGATCAACAACCTATATTAACATATATAGGCTTACCAGCTGATTTTCTTGTTAATGCACACCTACTGTGATTGTTTGTGTTGTTCTTCTTTAAACATAGTTATACTTTGAAAGTTTACTTCCAGTTTCACTTTATGCTTCAAGGATAGCTCTATTTTGGTGAAGTAACAAGAGAAATGGAATCTTTCCAGGACGAATTTTACATATTGGGTTTTTTTTTTAATACTACTAGGGTTAGTATTTTATTAATTAAATATCTAGGGGAAGAGTCCTAAAAATGTAATTCCAAATCATAAAATAGTTAACAAAATTTTTTAGAGTTTAGAGATGATTCAGAAAAAAATTTAATTGAACTGCTTGACCATTAGGATTTATGCAATGATGCATAATTTACACACGCCTAATTTGTACAAAAATTAGGAAGACTTATTCCTGGTTGAGTCAAAGCATTACACCAAAATGTAGCAAAGCTCAAGAAAATCCTGCCTTTCGGTTTTAATATCTTCATTTTTCACAATATTTGTGGCAAGAACTAGACCCACATGGTATCATTGAAATTGACAAATGGTAAATGATGAGAACAGGATTGAAAGAAATTTGCACTGGCAAAACACAACTCCACATGCATTTGTAGCTTCTTTATCTGAAAAACATGTAACATTCAGGAGGCAAAATCTTTATTCTCCCAAGAACCTATAATCTGGAAGAGGGCCGATAAGAGTTCATCTTAATGCAGCCTAAGTCATCCATGTCTTCTGGGAGTCACACAATCCAGCTGTGACAGAACTTTGGGAACAGGGCAGGCTCCTTCTGGTTAGGAGACTAGGAAAAGTTCATGAGGGCTTGTGGTTCCTCTTGTGCTTTTTAGTAACAAGGGTTCCCGCAATTTCTGCTTTCTGCCTATTGCGTGGGCATCCATTGGAATAAGTCCAGCAATTGGTGTTTCTAATAGACATTCTTTTTTATTATCTGAGGTTTCCTCTACAAACACGTGAACACTGGGTTGGGGGTGGGGGAAAGGACCATGGTTTTTTACCTATTTGTTTCCAGTACAGAGCCTGATGTAGCGACATGCGACAGATATTTGTTTGGCTTAAGTAAACAGTAAGTGCCAGTAAAGATAATTTAGCAACGAATAAGATTTATCTCTTGTCAGTGTTACCTGTTCTTTAACATAATTAAGGCAATGGCTGAGCCTAATAGTGCTTAAAAATTGGTAATTTGTTTTTCTGAAGTTCTTTTTTGGTTTAAAACAACAGATTTATTGATAATTTATATTTCACATTTGGAAAATGCAGCTTTCACCATGCAATTTGGGGGAAAAATAAATCAGATATGAATATATGAAATTATTTCAATCGACAAAAAAAAATAATCAAAAAGCATTTTAACCATTTCCTCCTAAATTCGGAGGCAGCTTTAAACAAGGTATTGTTCCCTAGCTTTTCATGATGATACTCTAAAGTGTCTTCTAATCTTAAGTGGCTGTAAGCGCAAACATAGTTAATAGGCTCTTGGTACTGAACTCATGAAATAGAAGTAACTGTTTGATTTACCATGCATCTATTAGTCCTCAATTTCTTTCATGACATGGGTAACCTTGCAGACTGTCTTAGTATAGACAAGTTGTGTAGAACTCGTCTACACAACTGAAGAACCAGGGTCCGAATTACCCGGTCTTGGGTTGGCTTTGCCACCTCTTTGGTGTGCTACTTTCCGATTCCTGCTGTGACAAATGACTCCAAACAAGGGCTTCCAACACCACGAGCTCATTATCTCACCCTTCTAGTGGTCAGAAGTATCAACTGAGTCAGTGAGGCTGTATTCCTTCTGGAGAATTCCTTTCTTTGCCAATGCAGCTTCTACAAGAGGATCTTGTTACTAAGCTCCTGACTGTACAGTGCTGTACCTCCACTGTCCTATCTTCTTGTCTGACTCTTACCCTCCATGCGTCTCTCTCATAAGGATCCTTGTGATTGCTCTGTGCCCACCTGGGTAATCAGAAGAATCTTCCCATTTCCAGATTCTTCATTAAATCACCTCTGCGGAATCCCTTTGGCCACATAAGGAGACACCATGTCAGGCTCCATGGATAAGAATGTGGACATTTTTCAGGAACCATGTTCATCCCCTCTTACTTGATGATATTTTAGGTTTATAGGTTAATTTAGGAAAGATATTTCTCCCAGCTGAAGGCAACTTAGATGTCTGTCCTATTAACAGTTGGTCTGTGAGGTCTCTTAGCGAAGGGGGGGTGGGGACCAACAGAGAAAGAGGTAGGAATGGGGCCAGTACTGCATCTTTGGGAAATCCATAGCTGTCAAGTGTGTTTAATTTTATTTGGAATGGGAGGATAAAATCCAATCCCTTAGATCTTTATATGGTCACGTTTGCTCTCACATTATAAACTCCTTGTGGAACAAATAACCAAATTAGCCTAGAGCTAATTTTTTTAAGCAGGTCAGACTGAAAAGAGTGCGTTGTCAAGTTTTTATTTCACTCTTCCTTTCCAGGGGCTGTCAGAGGTTATGAATATAAATTATGTAGAATAGTACAAGTTATGAAGAATATAAGTATATTCATATAAGTTATGAAGAATATCTCTATGATCGGTTTACTTTGAAAGGCAATAAATAGGCTAAAACTGTTGGCAATAACTTTTAAAAACCAGAAATTCTTATTTTTGTCTAAAAAATGTTTACTTTGCCAAGATGTAGGTCTCCTTAGTTCTAGCTGTATATTGATGATACAGATGTATCTTACTGTGTATTCTTTTTTTTTAAATAACTTCTCATGAAGTATTAAAGATTTATTTATTTGTTTGTTAGAGAGATGGAGAGCACACATGCGCAAGGGAGTAAAGGGAAGGACAGAGGGAGAGGGAGAGAAATTTTAGCATACTCCTCACTGGGCTCAGAGCCCAACCTGGGGTTCCATCCCACAACCCTGAGATCAAGACCCAAGTTGAAACCAAGAGTTGGATGCTCAACCAGCTGTGCTACCCAGGGGACCCCTAATTAAGTCTTTCTAATGTACTGTAGTCAAAGGGCCCTCTCGTATAAGAGCATTTCTTTCCATATTTATTCTCCATACTCTGAGTCAAAGAAGAAAACTTAAATATCCCGTTTATCTTTAAATTCAGTATGAAAATAGACAATTTCTTATCTAATGTTTGAAATCAGATGGAAGTGGAATTTAAATGGCACTGCATTTACCGTTTATAAAGAACTCCATGACTCTTACTAACATTTCAAAATAATGCAACTTCATTCCACAAACATTTACTTTTTTAGATAGTCAAGATATTTTCTGGGATGCTTTATGATATATAATAAAAGACTTTTCAGGGAAAAAAAATCCCTGCCCCCCCGCCATGTTTTCAAAACTAAGGTTAAATTAGCATTATGTATGTTGAAAGTACATGTTCCTTTTAATGGCTAGTGTTGTTAAATGTGTACCACTTCCCTCAATTCCGAAATTGTCAAAGACACTTCTGGGAGTGTTCATGGGATGGGATTATCTTGTGTTAGAAATACAGAAATAGCATTTTCAAAGAATAGTGATGAGTTTTGTGAAATAACTTGTATTTGCCTTAATCAAAATGTGAAATGTTCTCCACTTGATCCTTTTAAATTGTTTCTATGACATTTGCCACAGTGGTCATTAAATTAGATAGTAATAGCCCAGTGCGTTTTTTGGATCCTTTCCGTTTTTCAGAAATAGATTGCATTGGCTACATTTTTGCTTTATGAGCCTCCGCAGGAACAAATGTGCTCATAAAATGTACATTAAGAGTTCTTCAATTATGTTCCTATTTCCTTGAGCACCCCAGCCTCTTAATAAGCTTTTTTAGGTGTTTCTGGTCTATAGTTCTTTAATTTCTACAACATTCCTCATAAGCTTTCATCATGATTTAAATGAAATCCTGTTATAAGCTACAGTAGAATTATAATCAAGTGCATTGACCAAATATAATTCCTCCCAGGAACTTAATTTCACCACATTGGAATACAAATCAATTTGCATTTAACATGTCAACTTTTAGTTTTTAAGAAAATATAAATAGATACATATACATTAATGTACTAACCTCTACAATTATAGGTTTTAATGATGAAGTAATTGATTCCTAAAATAACGAGACCGATCCTCTCCTTTTTTATATTGTTCAAGCTAGGTAATTAAGTACTTTACACAAGGTGAGCAGAAGGATAGCCCTGGAAATCTGATCCCTTTACTCCTGGTTAAGTGCATTTTCTGGTAAGACGTGTTTGCTTTTTGACAGTGTGCCATGGAGAATATAAAAGTTCTAGTCTGATAGCACATGAGGCACCTGGGCTGGAGACCCCATTAACTCTTGCCAGTGCAGAGCATGAAGCTTCATCACGCTCAAGCTTATGTTGTCATTGTGACCTGTCACTTCCTTGACACGCTGCAGCCTCTGCCTCACAGTAAGAATGAAGGCAGGATTGATTTTTAATTGTTGTATAAATGATCATTGGCCAGATAACACACAGGTACAGGGTACAATAATGTTCATCATGTTGATTACGATTGCACTCTTATTTTCTTTGTTCATCACTGTTCGTTAATTTCTGTTTTAAAGGTAGTATTATTTCAAGATCTGGGGTTTGGCTCTCAAGAGTACTATTCCTACCAATGTTAATGAATATATATATATATATATATATATATATATATATAAAATGATATATATATATATCACCTAAATATATATACATATCACCTAAAACATACTAAAAGAAAGTAATATATATATATATGTATATATATATACATATATATATAAATATATATTTTTAAAGTTCCTAGCTTTGTCTTACATGTATACACTTGTGGCTGAAATTTCAATGTTTTATAGCATTGGCAAACTTCCAAACTGAATGAATGTTCACTAATTCACCAGGTAGCAGAATCAAGACCAATAAAATAGGTCAGGTTTGATATTGTAGTGTAATCTTTGAAAATCAGGTAGAGGTGAGGTTTAAATCTCAGACCTGCTGCACAGTTACGTCTGTGGGGCTACTGGAGAGAATGACATAGACCCTTGTATGTTTTTTCCTCTCTGTAAAATGGAAACAATAACACCTATCTTGTAAGAGGATGGTAGGAATGAATGAGACTATCCTTAACAAATATTCTGGAATACAAGATATTCTGATTACTGAATGCCTATTATTTTACATTCATTCATTTGAAAACTATCAAATGAAATGCAAGGAGGTATGAGACTTCTCTGGTCAACACGCTTAAAGGCAGCTTGAGCTGAATGGAAGATTTAAAGAAAATATTTTTAATCCCCTCTCGCTCAAAACCTTCAAAAATGTTAATTTCCAGAGAAGTTCAGCATTTTTTCAAAGAACATAAATAACTTTAGTTTCAACTTGTCTTGACTTAATTTATGGGTATATGTGTGTGTGTGTGTGTGTGTGTGTGTGTGTATGTGTGTGTACATATGTAACATACTAGTTCTCAAAGATTCTTCACCAAAGATTGTGAGGACATGGTTAGAATGTATTTGTACAGTTAGTGAGATCTTCAAAAAATAACCAACCTTTCCTCTAAGACTTCATCATATCTTGATTTTAAAATATCCAAAGCATTGTCATCAGCATGTGTAACTTACTTGTAAATGTGTTTATTATCCACCTTTTCCCCCTAATGCATGGTGCATAGAGACCAGAATGTTGTAGGTTTTTTTTTTAACCACAATGTCCCCAGCACCTGGGGAAGATGCCTAGGACACTGTAGAAGTTCAGTTGGTCTATATTAGCTGGATGGATAGATGGATGAATTTTGACTATTGTAAAATCTTCTATAGACTTTTTAAAAAATAGTAATCACTTTTTTAAAAAGATTTTATTTATTTATTTGACAGAGAGAGATCACAAGTAGGCAGAGAGGCAGGCAGAGAGAGAGGGGGAAACAGGTTTCCGGCTGAGCAGAGAGCCTGATGCGGGGCTGGATCCCAGGACCCTGAGATCATGACCTGAGCCAAAGGCAGAGGCTTAACCCACTGAGCCACCCAGGCGCCCCTTCTATAGACTTTTTAAAGACTATTTGACAAGTATTAATCTTTCTGGAATATTTTAGATGAGACAAGATCTCCTAAAACCAAAACAATTCTTGAGAATTTATTTTTAACACATTGTTAGTTATTTGTTTGTATCTTTCTAAAATAAAAATTAGGTTGTTATATAAAAGTAGAAAAATTAGCCCAATTAGTAAAAAGTCAATACATGTTAACTCTTAGTCATTGATTAGTTCATGCATCATATCATTTCTTCAAATCTAGAAATAGATTTTTAAAAGTCATTGGTAGATCTTCTATCAAATAGGGAAGAGAAAATAGGTTTTTATCATAACAAGGTAGACACCTAAGAATTGCCTCAAATTTTATGCGTGTCTCATACTTTCATGAGGCCATGGACAGCTTTGCTTTTAAATCTAGCAGAAGATATTTCAGCTCTGTGATTACTAATAAATATGATATGTCACTTCTCATTTTGCAAGGTACAGCATTATTATATAAATTTATAAGAACAACCATCAATAATGATGAATTTAGATGCATCCCAAATGAGTTAATTAAAATGACAGCAGAATTTCATTTACAATCTTGCTATAACTGAGCTGCAAATACTCACTCTGAGCTTGAACATGTTACCTTTTAAGTGCCCAGTGTACAACACAACAGAAATTAAACTGAAGTAATTAATACTTTAAAAAATGTTAAAAGGGGTAACTGCCATCTGGTCTCGTCAGGGGTGTTAGTGTATATGGAATGCATCTTACTGCAGCAGCTGGCAATGCAATCGTAATTTCCTTGTACCTCTTAAAGATGAACCGGACAAAATGATTTAAATGTAGCAGTAGCTGCCATTGAAATTGTACAACTACAAAATGTGCTCAAAAGAATGAACTGTGCACAGATCCTCAATTTCGAGGCTTTGTATCTATAATGATTCAGTTGATGGTTTCAAATCCCATCCTTAACTACATTAATAGGATGTATATATTTTTTTTAATTTTTTTATTTTTATTTTTTTTTTAAGATTTTATTTATTTATGTGAGAGAGAGGCAGTGAGAGAGAGCACCAGCGAGGAGAAGGTCAGAGAGAGAAGCAGACTCCCCGCGGAGCTGGGAGCCCGATGCGGGACTCGATCCTGGGACTCCAGGATCATGACCTGAGCCGAAGGCAGCCGTCCAACCAACTGAGCCACCCAGGCGTCCCTAAATTTTCTTTTTTTTTTTAACATATAATGTATTATTAGCCCCAGGGGTACAGGTCTGTGAATTGCCAGGTTTACACGCTTCACAGCACTCACCATAGCACATACCCTCCCCAATGTCCATAACCCAACCACCCTCCCTCTATTCCCCTCCCCCCGGCAACCCGGGATATATGTTTTTAAAACACGTGCTTAGCTCGAAGTTTTTCGGAGCGTGACCGTAATTTTCAGCTATGAATAATGCTAGATGTGTTTCAGATACTCTGTTTAATATTTGAAGATAAAAACTATCAATTTTTAGATTCATCAAAGATGTTACCGGGTTTGTTTTCATAATGCATAATGACCGGGTCATTATGTGGCAATGTGAGGGTGATATTAAATGGGTTTCTTACATTCCAGGAAAATTTCCCTACCAATATGTGACCTGGGATTATTTCGCCATTTAATATTAAATGTGATAGAATACAGGATTCTTCACTGACCTTGTTAAAAATAACTAAAATTTGAACCCTTTTTAAATGAAAACATCATCTTATCATTTCAAGTATTAAATCTGCTGACATTTATAACCATTTTCGTTAAGAGATTTATTGTTCCTCTAATGTCATTCTCATTAACTTGTGTAAGACATGCTTATAGAACTTAACTAAAATGTAACAAGATTCTCAGGCTTTCAAAAATATAATTTACAGAAGAGCAAAAGATAAGCCAGTACTCAGTATCATACTGAAATGAATCATCATTGATAACTGCTTCCTGCTCTCCCCCCTTGGCTTTTTATCTTTTCTCTTCCTAATGTACTTGCAGATGAGTAATGGGAAATGAATTTTGTTCTAACAATTGTTTTAACTGCTGTACTCCTATCTTCCTGATAAACTAGGTACAGACTGAAGGAAGTAAAGACATTGCACAAAACTAAAACTTCCTTTCTCAGGTAGAATGTGAATGTTTGGGAGTGCCTGTTGGTTGTTGTTAAGCTGATACTGTTATTAATATTTTAATTACTCTTGTTAATATTAAATTAGTCTTAGCAACTGAACTGGCTTGATTCTCCCTTAGTGAAATATCCCATGGCCTTTTGCCAGAGGAAGATACTAAAATTGGAAAGTTTGGGGAGTGGCACCTGTTGTAGCTACCAGGGGGACTCTGTCAGATCTCTCCCCTCTGTCTTAATGCTTTGCTTGCTTGACTTTATTCATCCATTCACAAAACATCATTGGCAGACATCATTCTAGGTGACCTGAATACTGATAGAAATAGGAAAATATTCTTGTCTGAATGAGCACTGAGTCCAACACATGCCCTAATCATTACGACCCTATGATGAAGGCCTTAGTGTTCCATATGTACATGGAGTGCGGAAACTCACAGAGGGAGTGCTCTGTTGTCTGGAGAAATCATTAAAGTCCTTTGGGACTCTGATCATGAAATAGAGGTTGAGCATGTGAACGTAGAAATAAGACATTCTTATCTCAGTAAGTGGTGTGGTTAAAGAGAGGATGACATAAAATGTGGCCTATTCAGGGATTCTGGTGACTGGAGATTTGGTGACAAAGAAAATGTATGTTCTTTTCTCTTTCCCTTCTTTGAAATAGTTCCTTTTAATTTCTTTCTGTTCTCATTTTCTGCCTATACAATCAGTCTGTAGCCAGCTCAGACCCCAGTGTTGTCCACACATTGATGGCTGAGAAGGCTGGAACTTCTGACATCGAACATAGCTGCTACCTTGATGAGGGTCTCAGGTTCTCTGCTAGTTTTCTACCATTGAAAGATTAGAAAGCTGGGGCACCTGGGTGGCTCAGTGGGTTAAAGCCTCTTCCTTCGGCTCAGGTCATGATCTCAGGGTCCTGGGATCGAGCCCCACATCAGGCTCTCTGCTCAGCAGGGAGCCTGCTTCCCCTTCTCTGCCTACCTCTCTGCCTACTTGTGATCGCTCTCTTTCTCTCTCTGTCAAATAAATAAAATCTTTTAAAAAGAAAGATTAGAAAGCTAACTCACTCTCAGGAATATAGGAAATATTGAAACAATTAAGAAATGTTGGGGGAAATGCTAATGCATGATTAAAATTTGTAAGAGAGAATTGTCTCTGTACTGCTTTTTTAAGTAATCTTTGTCTATTTAACTGATTTATACCTTTTCCTTGTTGCAGAGTTCATTGAGGTAACCACTAATTTCTAAGGGTGCAATTTACTTAGTAATGGCAAAGATAGAAATGATAATCCTGTCAGTGATTTGGAGAGAAAAATGGATACCTTGAGACAAGGCAATTGGGTAATTCTCATGCTTGCAAAGAAAAATATCACTGTAATGCGCTGGTAGCAGAGTTTAATTCCTAACTGATTTTCTTGATCTGTTTTACTGGGTGTATGGTACCTACTGTGTGTTTGCAGTCATCATGGACATGATTCTCTACGGGTTTGGCACACCCTGGATGTAATCCAAGGCTGCTTTGAAGTCCATTGGACACACAGACGCAGATAATCACAATGTAGGATTGATTCTTACTATCTTAGGAGAGAAAAAAAAAAAGCTACTCAAAAGATTCAAACAGAGAAGTAAGATTGATTGGTCTCTGTAAAGTAGGTTATGCAGAGTTCCAGCATATAGAGAATGGTAGTGGGCTTTCAGAAGATATCAACATAGAGATACATATTAGAAAAATGGTTGCCTGTGTTCTCTAACAGAAACATATATTGTAGTTCTGCTTACTGGGTTTTGTTTTATCTTGTTCTGAAAGAGAAAATGTAGACTAAAATATTTGTGATGGACAGGGAGAAGAATCCAAAGTTTCAAAAACAAAACTTTAGAGCAGAGGTTTGCAAATTAAGGCCCATAGGCCAAATGTGGCCACAGCTTGTTCTGTATGATCTGAAAACTATAAAAATGGTTTCTACATTTGTAAAGCATTGGGAAAAAAAAAAAAAGATTTGTGACCCGTGAAAATAAGAAATTCAGATTGTCTTGTCTATAGCTAAAGTTTTATTGGAACAGAGCCACATAAATTTTTCACATATGGTCTATGGCTGCGTTTGTGCGACAACAGCAGAGATGAGGAGTTGTGACAGAGACAATATAGACTGCAAATCCTAAAATATTTACTGTGTGGCCTTTACAGAAAAAGCTCGACAACCCCCGCTTCAGAGAAAGGGAACAACAGTGATAGAGAATCAGCTTAAGAGAATCAAGAATGCAAAGACTTTTGTGTAATTTGTTCTGATAAGTTTCAATTCCAGAGCAGAGAATAAAGGTATCGGAAAGCAAACAAAAGAAAAAGATAATTTTTCCATTACTTCTTCGCTACTCAGTGTCTTTTTTTTTTTTTTTTTTTGAGCCTCAAAGTTGGCAGTTCATACTTTATAGAAACAAGTGCCTCAGAGGACGCAAGTCCAGCATATGCATTTCCCAGAGGATGGACAGTTAGAATTTAGCTCCAGGAAAGATAAGCAACTAGCAGATGGCTGGTATTAAAAGCAGTAAGAGGGGATGAATAGAGCTGTATGCATCACCTCTTTCCTAATGTTATTTTCTGGAAAGTCAAGTATCATATACTTCAGAAATCAGAGTTGCAATTCACAACTTTGAAGCAGGTGTTATATCCTTTATAAGCCGATAATAAAAATAAAACAAGTTAGCCTCCGTGTAACAGAACTAAAGGTAAGGATAATAGATCCACTTTTTCCAAGCTGAATTGCAATATAATTGCCATGTTGAGGGGAAAATGTAGTTCTCAACACTGAATACAAAGTGGAGAGCAAAAGTCACAGGGAAACCCACTGGACGATGTATAACTTCCCTTCAGGACCTGCTGACTAAAATGTCAAATGGCTGAAATCCACATAAGTAAATGGAAATGGTTTTCTCACTGAATCTACTTATCGTAATCAGAATGATATTATTTAGGTGAGGAAAAAAGCTCTCATATTTAACTTATGTTAGGGAACCTTCTGTTAATAGAAAAACAAATTCTGTTTTTTCCTAAAGTTTTCTTACATACTAAATACAAATTTAAAAATTTGACCTTCGTAGGAAATGTATAGATTCTCATACTTGGACAGGAATTTTTTTTCTTTTTGAGGAAAAGATTCTATTTTATTTTATTGACAAGCCCCCTGCTCCCCTCGAAAAGGAAGGGATGTTGATAAGAAGAGTCTCCCAGTTCACTCTTAATAGTTCTCCCTGGGAGATGATGCCCTACTTCTTTTCACATTCTCCCTCACTTTTTGCATTCAGGAACTACGTGGAAATAGAATTCTCTGACGGCTGAATATCTGGGGTAGTTTTTAGTTTGTCAGAATATACACTCCCTCTTTCCACATCTGTGCTCCTCTGAGCACAACAATAGATTTTACTGAAGTGTGACAGAATCCTCTTTTACCTGTTACTGTGGTGGAGCCTGGCTGAGTCTCCATATTTCTGTCTATTGTCCTGGGAGCCTCGTGCCTTCCTGTCCATCACCCGGAACTCCCCCACACGGCCACCTCCTTACTGTTGTTGACGGCCATCTTCATTTCTGCTTGTGGATGATACAAACCAAACAAGGAAATGGGGACACCTGCAAAAGCCCCACTTTGGTCACGGGTTCTTGAAGTAATGCTGTAGCATTTTCCAGTTAGACACCAAGTTAGCATTTTAGCTAGCACTTCCTATCATCCGACCACCTAGTTTTGCATGTTTTTATGCAACCTAAGTTGGAAAGGTAGAGGGACGCAGTCGTGTTTCTACCATATCTGTGGGCATGCTTCCTGGAGGCAGTCTGTAAATCTGTGTGAGGGGTAGAAGGAGCAGTTCGTGATGTCTCCTGATGCCTTTGTTTTCCCTTTTACACTTTTAAAACCTATTTACTATTTCTGCTTAATGTTGGCTCCAGGAGTGGGGATGTGGGACCGTTTAATATGCTGTTTTAAAAACTATACATGTAGGGTGCCTGGATGGCTCAGTTGGTTAAGTGACTGCCTTGGGCTCGAGTCATGATCCTGGAGTACTGGGATCGAGTCCCGCATCAGGCTCTCTGCTCAGCAGGGAGCCTGCTTCTCCCTCTGACCTCCCCTTCTCATGCTTTCTCTCTCTCAAATAAATAAAATCTTAAAAAAAAAAAAAAAAAAAACCTATACATATAGATAGGGCAAAGTCAGTATTTTTCTTTAGAATTTGTTTTATTGTGGGGTTAGCTGTGCAGGAAGTAGATGGTGAATAGGGTGGAAACGAATGCTTTTCTCGAGGTACCTCTGGAGACATTGCTTCTCTCAGCACACACCGGTCAAAAAAGTCATTTTGTTGAAGCATTTTGAAAAGCAAGACTTATTTCTACCTTATGGTAATAGATCGTTAAATCTTAGGTAAAATGATGATTTTATATCTGGGAACATAGGTATATGCTGGTATGTTCGTTGCATCTTCTAAATAGCCATTTCCTTTATAAGGCAATTAGAAAAATAAATAATAGTTTTTGAAAAATAAATAATATTAATGATAATAATTAAGTTCCAAATACCACATTGCAGCACCTTTATATGCCTTCTCAAAGGTGAAAAGTTAATATTTCGGGGAGTCGCACAGAAAATTCCTGTGATATAACCGTGTCAGTGATGACATCATTACTGTTTCTTACTGGGCTAATACTGGTGCTCTGCCTCCTTCAGACCTCGCCCACCCACTCTGCAGACTAAATATCTCATCATACGTGGCATCAAATTATGAAATTGTAGATAAGAATAATCACACATGTATCCATCTTGATGTTTAAGGAATAGCACATTTTCTCTGTCTTGAAGTCTCCTTTGCTCTCTGATTCCATTCTGAGTCCCCTGTGAGAGCCATTTTGTGATGATTTTAATTCTCTTAATTTTACTTGTGGTTTTAGTACATATGTATGTAACCATAAAGATATTGCTTATTTGTTAGCCAATAAATGTTATACATTTGTTCAGCATATAGGTGTCATCAATCATGATGTGTGTACCTAAGATTCACTGACTTTTCTTTAAGGCTCCACTTTTAGTCCAACAGGCTTTTATCTGTTTGCCCATCCACAAATATATTTTCACAACATTTTTCTTTTTGCTGCTGCTGTGAATTGAGTGCATAGGATTCTTGAGGACATAAGCAAAGAAATGGAATTTCTGGGCACAAGATATGTATACTTTCAACCTCGTTGGATAAATCAAGATTATTAACCCATGGGCCACTTGGAAACTTTTTGAAGTGTGCCTTAAGTTTTACAGGGCATTGTGGTTTTGTGTTTTTGTTTTTGTTTTGTTTGTTTATGTTGGTTTTTATTGTTCCTTGAGTGTGTTTTGGTGAATTAAGTTGTTTATGAATTCACCCATTTGTCTAAGTTTTCATTAGCTTATAGTTATTCATCAACAGTTGTTTTCTTCATGTTTTTGTAAATGCTAGTGTATTCCCTTTTAATTATGCCCCTTATTTTCTTTTAATTGCCGGAAGTTTAGTTCTTTATTATTGTCCTAGTATCTTTGGGATTTTTACAGTGTCCTTTCTTTTCTCTGATATCCTAAGAGATTATTAGGTCATTCATTTTCAGGGTATCTTATTTGTTAACAGAAGTGTTAAGCCTAAATTTCCTTTAAAAAGTAGTTGAGTATCTACCATTGTGTTTGGAATTATAGTGTATTCATTACCACAGAGTAGTTGATATTTTTTATTTCAATTTCCACAGTATGATTCTGACTTATGAGTTACTTAAAAATGTATTTTCAAATTTCCCAAGTGTGTCTTTCTGGTTATTTATTGATTTCTAACTTAATAGAAGAGCAGTTAGAAACATACCTGTATGATACCATCTCTTGGAAACTGGTTGGGAATTCCTTGGTGGCCTAACATGGCGACCACTTTGGTAAGTACTCTGTGTGTGTTTGCTAAAATCTATGTATTTTTCAGTTGTTGAGGACTATTGAAAGTCATCTACTGCCTCACTGACTTCTTTGTCTGGTTGATCAATTATGGAGTGGCATTTTTTTAGGATCTACTGAACTAATGGTAAATCTGTCAATTTCTCCTTGAAAGTCTGTCATTCTGTGCTTTATGTATATGTTGAAGACATACTATTACATGCATTTATCTAGTATCTTTTTAGTTCATTAAACATTTTATCATTATCAATATCTTTTGTATTTAGTTATTTTCTTACTACACATTTTATCTGAAATGAATGTATCCACAAAACTTTGTTTTGGTTAACAAGTTTTCGTTCTTTTTTCTTTATGTACCATGTTTTAGTCTAGTTACTAGAAAGGTATAAACCCAGATATCTAAATGAAATGTGATCATTTTGTACTTTAAAAATGCAGAATTAATACCATTTCATTAATTGCACTCACCTTTCTATTTGAATTTATTTTTATCTTCTTGGTGTTTCCTTCTATCCTGCTCACCAATTAATTCTTATATCCCAGACTTTTTTATAAAAAGAGTTTCTATAGTAAGGTTCAGTTGCTAAAAAATCCTCACATTTCGTGCCTGAAAATTTTTTTAATCCTCATTTTTAAATGATATCATAATATACATTCTAGGTTAAGAGATTTCTACCAGTATTTTAAATAGGTGTTTTTAAATTTTGTGAATACTCTAAATTCAGTGACATTTTAGCAATTTTCAGATCCGTTTTTCTGCCATTATGATTGCTGCTGAGAAATCACAGCAGGTGTAATTTCTCCCACTTTCATTTATGACCATCCCAGAACTAGTTTAGAATTTTTTTTTTCTTTTTCATCTTGAATATTTTGATCCACAAATGTAGTGTTACATCAGTCCCCAAATCCACATAGGGGTCAGCTTCGTTTAGCAGTTCTCAGAGTCTTTATATATATATATTTTTAATTTCAATTTAGTTGACATATAATGTATTATTAGTTTCAGAGGTAGAGTTTAGTGATTCACCAGTAGTATATAACACCCAGTGCTCATTCCATCAAGTGCCCTCTTTAATGCCCATCACCAAATTACCCATCCCCCCACCTACCTCCCTTCCAGCAATCCTCAGTTTGTTACCTGTAGTTAAGAGTCTATCATGGTTTGTCTCCCTCTCTGATTTTGTCTTATTTTATTTTTCCTTTCCTTCTCCTTTGATGCTTTGTTTCATTTCTTAAATTCCTTATACAAGTGAAATCATATAATTGTCTTTCTCCGACTGACTTATTTTGCTTAGCATAACACCCTTTAGTTCCATCCACATGGTTTCAAAATGGAAAGATGTCATTCTTTTTAATAGCTGAATAATATTCCTGTGTGTGTGTGTGTGTGTGTGCATGTTGTACTATATTTTCTTTATCCTCAGAATCTTTATCTATCTCAGTTTTAAAAATCTATCCAAGATCAACCCCAGATTTCATGACCTCAAACTATTTACATTTTGACTATATGGTTTATAGGTGAAAACTGTCAGTGGCACCCATAGTTCCTACCCAGTAGATACCAGCCACAGAATGGCACCTGCCTTTAGTTGTAACAACCATGGATGTCACCAGATACTGTAATCTGTCTCCTATAGGGAGAGGGAATTTGCTCTCAGTTGAGAAATATTGATCAAGACTAAAACAAATATGGTCCCTACTGACTCTCCTCTGGAAAGTATATGTGTATCTGCATATTTTTTTCTAATTACTTCTCTTTACTTCTTTCCTTCTTTTAATCCCATTTAAAAACTAAGTTATGTATTTTGTTTATCCAAAAAAAAAGCTCTTTAAATGTAAGCTAACTATATTGTAAATATTTTCCAATAACGTTTTTATAGAACTTGAAATATATGAAAGAAAAAAGTCAATATTTAAGTCATGAAATATTTCAGTAAATTGTTACAGTTTGAAGAAATATTTATGGAGTAGCTATTATGTAACTGATACTAACATTCTTTGACACATTTTTAAAAAATGTATCAAACCTGTTATTAATATTGCTTATAAGTGGCCTCGATTGTGTCTTCAATATGGTAACAGTAAAATACTTGGAACTTTGGAAGCAGGTATGTATATAGGATAAAAGTAAATAAGGAATCAACCAGCTACACATCTGAAGATACTGACCATCTATTATGACATGCCTAGTATTGCCAGATAGACAAAAGCAAACAAAACAAGTCCTTGCCTTTTGTGTAACTTAGATTCTCCTGACAAGACCTAATCAATACATTAATATGTTACGGTATGTTAGATAATGAAATATGCATTGAAGAAAAATTACATTGTTACAAGAAGATGGAGAGTCCTAGAGGGTGGTGCTCATTACAGAAGGTCTTGAGTGCTTTCTAGTCAGTGATACTCAAGAAGGAACTGAAAATCTGAGGAGGCAAATCAGGAGGCTAGCTGGGGAAAAGATATTTTACTTTATACGCCTACTCCATCACTTAGTAATAAACAAAATATTTTTTTTTCAAAATACTATTAAAAGTAGAATTTCAAAAATATTTTTTGAGTCTTTCCCAAACTGAAAAGATGAAAATAATTGTACAAAAACACAAGCATGTGCTTGCAGTAAAAAAATAATTACCCCATTATAGCTTAGGTCAAATTGACTGTATACCAGTCAAGCCACAAAGTTTTTGAGTAGGATTTTGAACAGCTCTTATTTCACAACTCCTCCAGGCCATAAGATTTCTTTAAAGACTAGTTGGAATACAGCCTAGATTTGTAACTAAAAACAAGCTGTGTACTAAAGATAACAAAACTTGATAGTTTCTCAACTTTATCTCTCTAGTGTAGCAAACATTTGATGAGTTTTGCCATTCCAGATCCCATTTCCTACCATGCTAGGCAGTATAACGACCATCTTATTTGTATAACTGTTCCCTCATGGCTATATCCCTCAACAACACACATATGTGCCTAAAAGAAGTTGATTGCCTCAGCAACATGGGTCAGGCCTAGAGATGAACCTAGTTAATTAATAGTGATTAATTCAGAAGTTAACATAACATCTAAATCTGTCCAATCATAGGGAAACTCAGCAATTTTGTTAAATTTTTCATGGAAGACACACCTGCGGAGGAAGTCCTGACAGACTTCTTGGGGTCACGAGAGGATAGCATCCCAAGAATGTAGGCACCCCTGGGTGAATTAATTAAGCCACTGCTGCCTGTTATAACAGATAAATGCGATCTATTGGGGTTAATATGATAGAAATTTATTTTTCACTTATATAAATTCCAATTGGTAAGGATACTGGTAGTATGTGACTCCATGAACCTAGATTGGCCAAACACCCATATTCAACATCTGTATCCTGAAGTTGACAGCTAGCTTACATATGGGGGTAGAAAGAGGTAAGATAATAGTACTGGAAGGTTTTTGAAGAACCATGCTTGCAATGTTATCTTCACACACATTCTATCGGCTAGAATATAGTCCATGGCCACATTACATGCAAAGAGGATTATATGATATAATTTAGTTGTGTGTGTTCAGGAGGAAGAGTGAATACCTTGGTGGAGAGATGACCAGTCTATGTCATGTAAAGATGGAAAACTGAAAAATACATGTTGCTATCATCATTTGAGCTCTGATCAAGTCATGCCTAAAGCCAGAAGAACCCTATTCAATTAATGTAATGAACCCTATTTAATTAACCTAATGAATTATCTTTTTGATTAAGGCAATATGTTTGACTTTAGATCTTAGTCACTTGTAACAAAAATTCCTAATTGAAACATATAGCAACATAATTATCACTTAAAAACAACAGGTTGTTAATAAATGTTGGTAGAACAAAAGAATGTATGCACCTCCATTCCCTGTGCTTCCCAAATCATAATTGTCTGGAATGTTAATTTAATTATTTTAACTCACTAATTTTTTCCTAACTGCCAGAATCATTTAATTTTTAAAGAAGAAAAAGGGACACATTTTGTTAAATCTAATTAGATACAGAAATTTTCTTTCACTAATTTGTGGTCAATTGATAAGATTTAGAAATGGAAGGGGGTATTGTACAGCTAGACAAAAAGAAGTGTGAATGTATTCCCTAAGTGTACCATTTAGGGAGACAGGTCTTGTGTGTTGAGCCTACTTGGATGGGACATTACACCAATCATTCCACAGAATTATTTCTAACACAGGAAACAAAAATCACAATCCCAAGAACATTTGGTTAAAATTTGTAGAGATAGGGGAGTGTCTGGGTGGCTAAGTCAGTTAGGTGTCCAAATCCTGAGTTTGGCTTAGGTCATGATCTCAGGGTCCTGAGTTTGAGCCCCAAATCGGGCTCTGTGCTGAGTGTAGAGATGGCTTGGAATTCTCTCTTCTTCTCCCTCTGCCCCTCCTCTGTTCATGTGAGTGCACTCCCTCTTTCAAAAAATAAAAAAAAAGGTATAAAGATAAATATTGAGTCTGTGCATTAAAATATTGTAATAGTGAGATGAATCTGAATGAGAGCTGGGTTGTACTTGGATATTGATGTCAATAACTAGAAACATAGATAACCATGGGAATGGGGCAAGATATTCATTGGAAGTGGTCATTATAGTTGGTCATAAGCGAAAGAAGTGTTCATCTTTATTTTGTGGTGTGGATGGGTATGGCTGCTTACCAGCACATTCCATATTAGGCTATGAACACTCTTATAAACTTTGACAGTCACTGAAAATTTGTGTGTAGAGGAAAATAATGTGTGTTGATTTTATTTTCCAGATGTTGCTTCAGGGATAATAGTGATTTATGATTGAGTGTGTACCTTACAGCATGCAGAGGAAATTAAAGTATCCTTGTAACTTCTGTCAGCTCTTGTAATTTCTGGTAAAAGTACCGTGGCTTATGTTGGTCGTAGGAGTTTAGATATCTTGTTTACATTATGCTACCCAAGTGCTCATAAATGAAAGCCACTCAGCTCTTGGTGTCTTATCTACACATTGTGTAAAATGATGAGGATCTTTGACTTCAACTGAAATGCAGAAAAATTATCCTCATTCAGTTGATAGGAACAAAGTTATATAATGTCAAGTGGTTTGTTACTCATTATAGGAAACTCTTAAATTTTCATTAAGGACTGGTCTTTGAAGTGTACCAAATTAAGAGATTAATGCCAGAGAAAAGGCATACTTTGGGAACCAGAAAATCTTACTTCTCCCTTAAACCACCTGGTCCTGCGTAACTGAATGGCTCATGTGACCATTGTGCTGTCTACCAGAACTCACGGAGCTTCAGTCTTCTCATATGTGGATAACCGCAGCTCACTTGTATGATACTTAAACATGATAAAGTATACATAAAATGCCAAGTACAATGCTTAGCATATGGTGGGGGATTAATACATGGTGGCCATTTTTCAGAATAATTTTGCCCCTGGAAGGAGCTCAGAGATGGCTTTGGTAGTAGCTGGGTTTTTTTTTATTGGTGTTGTTGTTGAGGACAAAGAATAGATGCCCTTCATTGTTTTCCTCTGTTAAGAATGCTAAGACACTTGCACCAAATTCAATTCATTTAATAGATGGCTCAGTATTGTGCAATTAAGTGACCCAAAAGGTGTGTTTTGAGAAAAAAGATGCTCTTGAGTACTGCCATGTACTTTGCATTTTGAACTCCCAGATACATATAATTACATATTAAGCACCATCTTTTTTTCCCCTCCTTTGTCAATGGAAGTAGAAAATGGCATGAAGGGTTTTGTCAAGGAATCTACAAAATTACTCTTGGAATTTGTACCTCATCTTGTATGGTCCCTTTTCATGGTACTAAATGACTGAGAAGCCCCCATTTCTTTTACTGATAAGGATTGTCAACTACTCTTCTGTATTCCGCAATCCTTAGTTGAATTTTATTGATAAGATACTCCTTTTTTTCCTTTAAACTGATATGGTATTCTTAACTCTATAGTACATATAAGAAAAACAGAAGGTAATTGGAAAATTAGAAAAGGTAATTTCTTTGTGCTTTTTTAAAAGATAAACATCTAAAGAATAAATAATGGAAATGCAATTTTAATCTAACTTTAGGTTAAAATAGGGAGATAACTACAGAGGTAAATGAAATGACAATATCTTCTATCTTCCATTTTTCTTTTATATTTCAATACCCATCTTAACATTTTTATTTACAAAATATATTTATTTTTATATTTTATATTTCAAGTACCCATATTTCAAGCATATCAGACATTTCAAAAGCCCATCAAGTTACAACCAGAATTATACATTTCTCCACATATATTCTATACGTAAGGTAATTTTGTGCTGAGCCCTCAAATTACCATGTCGATTACAATGCAAATGGACACATGCATGCAATTCTATTTAAACATTTTACCTTTCTTTGCCCGTTGCATTGTCATGGTGCCACCCTGTTCTGTTTCTCTTCCATTGCATTCAGGAACTAATACTTACAATGAATGAGAAATAGTGATTTTACTCATAGAGGCAGACTTCTTTCAATATTCTTTTTTTTCTGCTGTGACATCCTGAATGATGTCATCATTTTTGTTTCTATCATTTACATTTTTTTTTTCATTACCTGTAAGCAATTCAGAATGTAATACACTTTTTGGATTAAGGGGTGTCCATGGTTCTTCCACAGTCAAAAATGTCAAAAATTTTCTAGTCTGGGTTTTTACATTCTCTGTCAGTGAAAGGAGGGGAATATATTTTCCTAGAAATTCATACTTTATGATATATTTAATTTTTTTCAAACTGTCTAGTTCAATTTTTTCTTTCCTTCTCTAAAAAGTGTTATGGACCATCTAAACAATCATAATTTAGGGTTGAAGGGTGGGAAAATTTTAATAGCTCTATCTCCCTTGTAGATTCTGACATTTAGAAGAACGTGAAAATTTTGTCACTTTTGTGTAAATATTCCTTCCTGCTTTTATAACTTCTTACTTTATAACTAAGAGTTGGAAAAATCAAGAGAACCAGGGATTGCTAATGCTATCATCTCCCTAAAAGGACTATTTAAAGTGCCACAGTTAATCAGTAATCAAGTCAGAAGCTGAGCTAAAACTAGACTTTGACTTCAAACATGTTTCTTTTTCCACTCTACCAGACAGATTTTTTGAAATTTCTACATTGGAGTTATTTTAAGCAATGAAATTAAATTATGTATTTTTTTTCTACTCTCCAAGATACTTTACAACTGTTAATGCATCAAAGAGCCAGTGGTGTGGGTAATAGAGTGTTGTCCTGTTATATTGGGGTATTTGTGGAAAACTCTGATCTAGAGAGGTCATTGGGGGTTTTGCTGGGACAAGTGAAAGATTCTTGTCCTCAAAGTTGTCATTTAATATTTCATTATATTTACACAATATGTGTATATCTTCTGTTAATGTTTAACCCCAGCTGCAGAATGCTTGAAGGCCAGTCCAGGTCTAGAGAGACCCTCATTGTTGAATGTTGTCTATTCTAATGTAATCCTACTTTCTGATTTTGCTCCAATGATTAGGTCGTTTAATTTCTTCTGGAATCTCTCTATTGATCCTGTGAAAATAGCAGCATTTCTCACCTCTCTAATGTAGGCAACTTTAATAAATTATTAATATTTATGGAGTATCTTAAACTACTGCCTTAAAACATGCACGCCAACAGATGATGGTATGAGTGAGAAAAAAAAATGTGTAAAAGATGACCTCACCTGTGTTACAGTGTTGACCTCTGTTCCGACTCAGATAAGGGCTGATGGCTTTTTCCACGAAAGCATCATTAATATACGTTTTTCCAACCCACTGGTACTAACAATCTCCTCTCCTTTTCAAGGAAGGCCATCGATAAGCTTTAGAGCTGATTCATCATTAGCTCTTCTACTCTTTGTGAACAGTCAGTAACAATATATTTCAGGGCTTCTAGGACCATATCCATTTCCTGCTTTCCTCGGAAATTGTCTCTTGCAGTTAAATAGGAGGAAATAAGGTAGCTAAGTGCTCAGGTTATGTGTACTCCATCAAAAATGAAACTTTATCCAACTCTTGATTATCGAGGCTATGTAAAGGGAAATTCAAAGTCAAGTTAGCCAGAGTCAAAGGTAACTGAAAAAAATATGATAATTCCATAACATATATAAAGTGACTTTGTATTTTACATAATGTATGTTAATGAACATTTAACAGTAAAATTTTTCTGTATGGTTGGTCTTCTTTTTTTCTTTCTTTCTTTTTTTTTTTTTTTAAGATTTTATTTATTTATTTGACAGAGAGAGAGGTCACAAGCAGGCAGAGAGGGAGTGGGGAAGCAGGCTCCCTGCCAAGGAAGGAGCCCGATGCGGGGCTCGATCCCAGGATCCTGAGATCATGACCTGAGCCGAAGGCAGAGGCTTTAACCCACTGAGCCACCCAGGCACCCCTATATGGTTAGTTTTCTTATATAAAGTAAGGATTGTATCAGAAAAATAAAGATATATAGAGCATATAAAAGTACTTTCATATTTGCAAGGAATTTTGCATTAGTTTTTAGAGGGAAGTTTTATTAGATGACACCAAAATTTATAGTCATTCACATTAAAAACAAACTACGCTTTAGCTGTGCTGAGGTATGAATGTGTGTACACCTAAAGCAATCAGTAGTACACTTGAATTCATGAAGTATTTATTGAATGATTGCCATGGGCGGATCACTATGCTCAAAGATCAATGAAAAACCATTTGATCTTGGAGTACCCAACATATCAATAGTAGTAGAGGACCAAACACTAACTGCTGTAAGAGCTTTTAAAACATACCTGAATCAGGAAAGGAATCAGACAGATTTTGAAGAGTGGCTAGGTTCTAGTCACAATAGAACACATGGTATGCTCCAGACATAGCAAGATGGTTTATTTAATTTGAAGGGAAAGATAAGGGAGAAAGAGATTATAGTGGATCATGAGGATGGAGAAGATAAAATGAGGTCAGATTTGAAGCAATCCATAGGTCATCAGAAATTTGGATTTTAGCCCTCAGGAAATGAGACCTCCCAGGATTAAAAGCTGTAATGTACTTCAGTGATTCTCAAGGAGTTGGTGATGGTAGAGACAATTTTGCCTTCCAGGATTCACTTGATAATATATAGAGATATATCTGGTTGTCCCAACTGGAGATATTCTCATAGGCATCTAGTGAATAGAGACCTGGGCTGGTGCTAAGCATCTTCTAATATACAGGGTAGGTCATGCAAAAGAATCACCTGGTCAAAAATATCCATAGTTCTTTGATTAAGAAACCCTGCTGTAGCCTATGGGGTAGTTAGAACGAGAAGTCCACAGTCGGACTGCCCATGTCAGAGACAGTTGCTACTATTGAATCATAAAAGGATGAAAAATAGAACTAAAGGCATTTTACAGGAGGCACAAGGATAAATACTTAAGAATCATCTGTGTGACTTTGTGGCTTATTGAAAATAGAGTTTCAGATGGGAAGAACACCCAGAAATGACTCTGAGGTTTTCAAATGTCAGTGACTCTGGGGAATCAAGTAACACAGGTTACATCAGCTTCACTTATGATATATTGAGCCTGGGATTTATTTGCAGCTCATCCATAGAGGAATACCACAGGCAATGAGACATACGGACTTGAGACTCAGGGAAACAGTTTGTTTATTCCAAGATCAAACACAGAGTGCTCTAATCCTACAACAATAAAAAAGACTTCACAGGTGCCTACATTGAATATACTATACTTCTCAGTCATAGAGATAGATCAGTGACATATAGGTGGTATTGGTCACTTTTTATAAGAACTGAGTAACATTTTTTAAATAACATGAGATGTCAAAAAATAAAATAACATGAGATGTCAATGATGTGGTAAAATAGACTATTTCATACACTTGCAATGGAGTATTTTTTTTTAAGATTTTATTTCTTTGTCAGAGAGAGAGAGAGAGAGAGCGAGCACAAGCAGTGGAAGTAGCAGGCAGAGGGAGTGCGAGAAGCAGGCTCCCCACTGAGCAAGGACCCCGATGCGGGACTCGATCCCAGGACCCCAGGATCTGCCTTTGCCTGAGCCAAAGGCAGATGTTTAATCAACTTAGCCACCCAGGCATCCCTTGATGGGGTATTATCTGGTGTAACTTTATTTAAAAGATTTTATGTATTTATGTATTTCTTTATTTATGAGAGAGTGAAATCATGGAGGAGGGGTAAGAGGGAGAGAGAGAGAGAATCTCAAGTCGACTCTTCCACATTTAGCACAGAGCCCTCTATGAGGCTAGATCTCACCAGCCCAAGATCAGGACCTGAGAGAAACCAAGAGTCAGATACTCAACCAACCAAGACACCCAGGCACCCCCAGTATGATGTGTTTAAATGGTAATTTGTTAGTGTGTTCAGGATCCTTCTATCTTTTGGCCAAGTCATTCATTTTCTAGGACGTAAAATGAGATGAGTTAAAAAAAAAAAAAGTTAAAGGATACTTATCACAGCATTATTTATAAAAGTGAGTAGTTAAAAGCAGTATATATGCCCCTAATTTGCTGTATTGTGAAATTAATGATAATTTTAGGGGAGTTGACTCTAAGCAGATACTAGATTCAGTGTAGAAAAAAGCCAATGGCACGAGGAAGTATCTGTGGATTAAGGTTAAATGGAAAGTGTGTGTGTGTGTGTGTGTGTGTGTGTGTGTACATACACACACACCCTCCAGTTATTTATGCTTGTCTTAGGTAGATAGACATTTAAATGAAAAATGAACTTTAAAGTGGTTATATTAAGATATAATTAAAAGTGTTGCAAATATGGGGCTCCTGGGTGGCTCAGTGGGTTAAAGCCTCTGCCTTTGGCGCAGGTCATGATCCCAAGGTCCTGGGATCGAGCCCCACATCAGGCTCTCTGCTCAAAAGGGAGCCTGCTTTCTCCTCTCTCTCTCTCTCTTTGCCTGCCTCTCTGCCTACTTGTGATCTCTGTCTGTCAAATAAATAAATAAAAATCTTTAAAAAAAAAAAAAGTGTTGCAAATATCCCTATTTTCCCTGTCGTATGAAGGGTGATCAGAGATATTCTCACTGTGAAATGTAAACACCTTGAATGAAAAGTGCTGTTTGGACGCCATCCTGAAGGCACCTAGAAGCCATTCAAAGACTATACATGGAAGGGTAGTAGCTCACATACGTACACCATTCCCACATATTTGCTTAATTTTATAGTTAAAATCTAATGCATATGGTTCTATTATATATATGCATTATAACCTATACCTTATATATTTATATATGACTTAAACTGATATACAACGAGTTTAATGGAAACAGAAGACACAGGTTTAAAAAAAAAGGCACAGAAGGAATTAGAAAATAGCAAATCCATAAAGGATATCAGGTGTGCGTGAGAGTACACAGTTCACCTTCAAACAATACCATATACACAGATTTTTTCAATAAATACAGCATAATTGCATTTTCTCTTTTGAATACCTTCTTTCACTTACTTTATTGTAGGAATACAGTATGTCATACAAATAACATACAGAATTTGTGTATTTACGTTATTGGTAGGGCTTCAGGTCAACAGTAGGCTATCAGTAAGTTCAGTTTTCAGGGAGTCTGTTATACACAGACGCTCAACTGTGTGGGAGATGGGTACCCTAATCCCCACACAGTTCAGTAGTCATCTGTACAGATATTGGGAACAGTGGAGGGAAATGCCAAGGTTGTAAGAAATATCCTTTGTTGGATCCAGTCTAGGTTTTCTGTGCCTAAAACACAAGCAGCTTTAAGTATGACGGGAAAGAGAGTAATGAGGACAGAGAGAGGGACTGATACAGTGCTTTCCTTTAAATTCACTGATCAGTCAACTTATACAGATAATCACTTCCTGTATTCATGCAGTTGTTCTAGCATGTTCTTTACCCACATTATGACTAAGTGTATCCTTTCTCTAAAACTAGCCACCTATCCCTTTCTCTCCAGATCACCCTTTGCTCACATGGGGTAGAGTCATGTTTCTTGGCAGCCATCTTCTCAGGGGTAACTTAACGCAAATGTACTTGCTTCTATACTGATATGTCCCATTTTCTTTCTGTTAAAATTCCTCTCTGATGTTCTGGTTCTCTGATGTTAGATTTCCTCAACCTAATTTAAGGAATTCTCTTCCTTGGTTATCTCCCTGCTACTTGTCTTGAAAGTATATTCTAGATTTACTGTCTCTTCACTATTATCAACTCCTCTATCCACCTCAAACTGAATTCTTCACCCAACAGTGCCCTGGAATTTTTCTCATTAGGAACAGTGTTGGATTCTGCATCATTCCATATGTACTGATAAGATTTGCATTGATTTCCCAGCAGTTTTCCATAGAATCACTTCTTTCTTCTTGAATCTTTTCCATGGAGTCATATTATCGTTTTGATTTCACTGGCCATTAGCATTAGTATCCTTCTTTGTTTTTCTTTACCTGTTCTTGGTATGTTGAAATCTTAAAGGATGTGATATTAACCACTTTTATACCTTTATCTCAGTTCATACTGTTTCTTGGGTTATTTCATTGCGCATGGTTTTAACTGCCATCTACTTTTCCACAATTCCTGATTTTTTAGACCCCCTTTTGATTTCTAGATGTGTATATACAACTCCATCTCCCCAGATGTCTTTTTTTTTTAAGATTTATTTGTTTATTTTAGAAAGTGAGAGTGCCCTAAAGGGAGGGGCAGAGAGAAAGGGAAAGAGAGACACTCAAACTGTCCCCCTGCTGAGCATGGAGCTCAACATGGGGCTTGATCTCAAGACCCTGAAGTCATGATCTGACCTGAAATCAAGAGTCTGCTGCTTAGCCAACGGAGCCACCCAGGTGCCCCATTTCATCAGATGTATTATAGCCATTTCACATATAGCATGTCCAAACCAAAACCTGTCAATCCCTCTAAACTAGTATCTCCTCCATCATAATGAATGAAATCATACATCGAAACACTAGTACAAAGCCATTATTTTGAGCCCCCTTAGGATAGCCCATATTATATCTGTATGTAGTGTATATGTAGTTCCTATTTCTTTCTTTCTTTTTTTAAGATTTATTTATTTATATGACAGACAGAGATCACAGGTAGGCAGAGAGGCAGGCAGAGAGAGAGGAAGAGAAGCAGGCTACCTGCTGAGCAGAGAGCCCGACGCGGGGCTCGATCCCAGGACCCTGAGATCATGACCTGAGCTAAAGGCAGAGGCTTTAACCCACTGAGCCACCCAAGTTCCCCCATCCTTCTAGTTTTGTTCTAAATACTATCTCCTCAGAAATATTTGCCTTGACCAATACACTTTCAAAGCATTTTTTTTTCATTTCAATGCACTATCTTTTCATACCATTTACAGTTATAAATTAAATATTACTTATTTATTGCCTTTTTTGATCTTGAGAATATTGTTCCCTCGGGCAGGTACTTTGTCTTGTACAAAATTGTATGTATGGTACCTAAAATAGTACGTGATATATGAGATATAAGTCCTTCCCCCAATAAACATTGGAATAGTGCTGATGAAATAACTGAACAGGACGTATTAATTAGAACATTAAGAGCTATCAACTGAATTTGACAATGTATCTTTAGTAGATCAAATGGTACAAGTATTTTGGGCATCTGCCACATCCATGCGGGCATGAAACCTAAATATTTAAAAAAACCCGGATCAGATTTGAAGTGGTTCAAAATATTAGAATAACCTGGGGAAATTTCCTAGACATCGACTCATATATTAAATCATATTGAAAATGTGTTTATATTTTGAGGATAAAATGATAGTCCCCGGTCTTGAGCCCTGCACTGATTTTAACAGAATCTCATTCAGACCATCAGGAAAGTGAGGCTCTCCTCTGTATGATTTAATGTTAAATGGTTTGCCGTGAGCGCTCCCTCATAGTATGTCTTCTGGGTAGCAGCTGGGGCTGTGGCTTGTGGGGGCAACGGCTGTTCATATTTCTATCTCTTCACCTTTGAAGCTCCGCTCTATTTTTGTTGCCCGTGAATGATGGCTACTTAGATTACTGCGTGCTGCTGTTCTCTCTTAGCAGTAAATAGCATATGCTGTCTTGTTTAAAGTTGTATGTCAATGTTATGTTTCTCCTCCACACTTGGGATGAACTTATGTTCTGCTCCTCACACCGCCATCCTTGAATTAGAGTTTGGGAGTAGAATAATGCCAATAAGGAGGAGGAGGAGGAGGAAGAAGGCGGTGACGTTGATGTTGATTACGATAGTGATGAATCAAGGATTTCTTACTTAGATTCTCTGCCTGTAGTAAACCATGGATATGGTGCCATTCGGATGACTTTAATTAGCACATGCTTACTTAATCAAAGAGAAGGCTAGATGCCGTCTTGTTTCCCCAAGGCCGTTTTTTAAAGAAGGATCAGAACACATCTAGTTCTCAAATTCTGTTTTTCTTCATTCCTCAGCCTCCTTTCCAAGGTACTTCATTTTTACTTGCTTTCCAATGGACCATACAAATAGAAAAGAATGCCTTATTTCAACAAGAGCATGCATTTTCCCTTCACTAATTGTGAATTAAAAGTTCAACACGATGACTAGAACTGGCAACACCATGTTAAATGCTTTTCAACAATTATACTGTGCAGGACTTTTAATTTTCAACTTATGCATGATGATGAGATGTCAATATATAAACTAAAGATTTTAATTTTTTTCATCTGCAGTAATTATACAAATGTGCTTAATCCTTTTCGCTTATTTAAAGAAATTCTATTAACTCATGTTTCTCAAAAAAATTCTTATCTAGCGTAATACTGTAAGATAAACAAGAATAATTACATACAAGTTTGTACTTGGTTTGTTAGTGTTTATAAGAAAATTCAATTATAGGGAATTAATTTACCCTTAGTACATCACACATTCTCATCATAGAAATTTATCTGTTTATCTATCTGTCTGTAACAAATTGAACAATCATGAATCCTCCAGCTAGCCAAATAACTTCCAGTTAGTAATATGTTCCTACCTTTTTCTGTGTCTCTGCTTCATCTAACAAATGTTAAAATGAGTATTTTATACCAGAAGTCCCATAAATTTAGATTCAATTTCAGAAATTTCCATATTTCTGAAAATGTAATTTCAAAACATAAATGTTGACACAGCTTTTAGGAATTAGCTGAAACCCTCAGAAATTATTTCATTTTTTAATATGTCTCAGTTCACTGCATTAGTGCATTAGCCATGGCCAGTAGCATTTTCTAGGTTGCTCTAAGAGAGAAGTAGAAAAGATGACAATTACTGAATTAATTTTATTTGTATGATGTGTAATGTGATTTAATTTGTGGATTGAACACACAAGGTTCTGAAAATTATTTAGCTACAAATTGTTTTGTGTGGATATATTATGTAAATACTTTACCTTTATAAAACTATGAATTATACTATGCCAATTACTATTGCAAGTTGCTGAATTTCATATGAGTATCTTCATCAGTTGTGGATATGTAATTATTCTCTTAATATTTCCGTAAATTATTTTTTGTTGAAGTATAATTAGCAAAATGTTTTCCACATTCAAATGAATAGTTTCCTCTGAGTCCTTGTATATATGACATATATATCCAAATTGACCTTGTTTGAGTGACTCAAAATTTTATATTTTGAATTATAAATAGTATTCTCAAGCAGTAAATACATTTATTATAACCCTTGTGTCCAAAAAGAGAAAAAATACTGAAAAATGATGTAATCAACACATTTTCATGAAAATACTTTGAGATTAGTGGCAGAAAAGGGGTAAAATAATCTTGTATCAGAGATGTAATCACGGAAGTTTCATATTTGAATAGTTCACCTCAAATTCTCTTATTTTACAGATGCTTAAGTTTGGAAAGGCAGAATGACTTGATCAAAACCAAAGCACTTATTAGCAAGAGAGCAGGGGTGGGAACCATAGTACCGAGCAGTTTCATAGGGTCATAAAGCATGCAAGTTGGGCATAATTTTCAGGAATCTTCCATCTTGATCGGAGGGACTAAGCGATTTTGTGACCTATAATCTTTCACTTTTTATGGTATTGTATATTACTGTGAGCAGAATGAAGACCTTGAAATCAGGTCCATTAGAATATCAGCTCTGGCACTTGTAATATATAATATCCATAATATTTACAATATAACAAGTTTCTAAATACATCTTTTCAGAGTTTTCTTTCTTCATCAGTAGCATAGATTTTGTGCCTGAGAGATAATATTAAAGGTATAAAACTGAGGACACTGCCTAGAATCAAGAGATTATTTTAGTAACTGTTAATTCTTTTCCCATTATGATGTTTCCAGGCAGATAGTCTTTGTGTTTGCAACTTGGAACTTCCAGCAGACAGAGAAGAGGAGGAAGAAGTTTAACTAAAGTAAAGACATAGTTAATTTTGTTCCTAAAATGTTTGCTAAGGAAATAATCAAGCTTTCTAAGGTCACAAAAACTCAGGAAAGTAGTGATTTTTACAAATGAACGGTAACAAGAGAGTTACTTAGATGGGGGATAAAAGAGATCAGTTGGAAATAGAACAAATCAGTAATTCATAATTGTCTTCATTTAACCTGTTTATAAGGTATGAAGTTCTTGCGTGGGAGGCCTTTTGATTATTAGCAACTCCGTTTTTTGGAAGAAGGGGGTGCTTTGTTGACATAACATTAGTTATGACACAGTTAAAGTGATAAGCAGGATATTGAGATTTCATCTATCTTAAGTTCTCTTTCCCCAGATTTGATGTTCTTCTGTGCTGAGAAATATGAGAAAATAACATTTATAATATAGGTATAATATATTACATAATTTCTTTTATCACATTTGAGACTATTCCCTCCAATAATCCAAAGTATCCACAAGATCCAAAAGTGTTCCTGCACTTTTCTTCTAACACCAATAGTACGGTAAGCTAGAAAGTCTAATCCTGACCATTGCCTGAAATGTATGTGTAGCTGGGAGTGCCTGTGCTCTATCAAGAGTAAACAGAGGTGCCTGGGTGGCTCAGTCGTTAACCATCTGCCTTCAGCTCAGGTCATGATCTCAGGGTCCTGGGATCGAACCACGCATCGGGATCCCTGCTCAGTGGGAAGCCTGTTTCTCCCTCTCACACTCCCCCTGCTTGTATTCCCTCTCTCGCTGTCTCTCTTTGTCAAATAAATTAAAAAAAAAAGTCTTAAGAGTAAACATAAATGTGGTTCTGGAACGGCACTTTTTTTTTTTAAGGATTTTTGCAGTGGATGTTGTTAGATTTAGGAACAAGTGTGGAGTGCTTACAACTTACAGTGCTAAACACAGACTGAAAAAAGGTACTCTAGAAATGCCTATTGAACAGTAAAAAATATATTCCAAATCTGTGATCTTCATTATACTACTGACTATTTCAAAATCAAATTATGCCAAGATCTGCTCAAATCTGTATATAGAGAGTCTGGGGTAATGAATTGTTTTGCATCAGCCTCTTACTCATGTCTTTCAAAGAGAAGAGAAGAGAAGAAAAACACTTATGGCATCTGAAGTTACCCAAGACTGAAAGCATCAGCTTTTGAAGGGGAGAAAAGAAAATCTTTTCCAGAAAAATTCTATTTTTTCAAGATACCGTTAGACAAACTGTCGAATATGTAGACTGCCCACATAGTGTTTGGCATCTGTAAGACAGTGAATAAATTTAATCAATTCAGGCAGTCATTAGGATGTTTTGTCTAGATGGTGAATCCAAACATCTGTGGATCTGAACATTTGAATGTTACTAAGATATGTGGAGAACCAACTGAATTTTTACAATGTCAGGAAGGACATTTTTCTGTTTTGCACAGGACTTACATTGTCATGTTTATCCAGCCCATTAAATAATCTTTCATTATTTCAAAGTTCTAAGTGGCTTAAAGATTGTACATTTGTCCTAATTTATAGTTCATTTGGAACACTGTTGATATGCATTATTTTAACCAGCTTGATCTTATAGTGAGTCAGTAGTCAAATCAGAAATGTTTTAGTGTAGAAGCCAGGAAAATTTGATGCAGTCAAGGAATATTCAGATCAAATGTTATTAATGCTCTAATTAAATCATTAGAGCATGATTTATGTAACACAACTATAGAGTAATTAACTGCCTTCGTGGAACTCTGACCTTATATAAATGCACATTTTGTCCCTATATAGTCAATATCCTGAAAAAAAAATCTATATTTTAGTGCAGATCATGGAAATATTGGTAGTAGTCAAAAGTACCAGTGTAATTTTTGTGAAGAGCAGTGGGTTTTTTTAAGTTTTATGTACCAGTTAGCTCTTGTTGTAGTAATATGTCTGAATAATAAATAAATACTTTCAAAATCATTCATAAGCAATATGCCAGGCCCAGTGATATGCTTAAGTCAAGAGTTGAATACTGAGTTAAGTTCGGGGAAAAATAAAGTGTTCTAGCTTAATTTTTTTGTTTTTGTTTTGTTTTGTTTTTGTCTTGTTTTGTTTTTCACTGTTTGAAGGGACATCAGTAGTGGTTGGCATCTGGCCTGGAGGATAGACCTAGGGAACATATTGGGCAAACAGGATAGTAATTAATCAAGAATATCATATGCCTTTATATTTGAGGCGAAGAATTCGCATTTACTTGAAAAGAAGCCCTTCCCTGTATGCTATTCAAAACACTTGTCTCCCCTAGACTCTTCCTTCTCTTGTCTAAAGAGGGTGTTAACATTTTCAAAAGGGTACTAGGCTAGTTCTCATTTTCAGAGTGGTCTGTCGTAGTTAAGATATGCACCCTAAGGTAACCAGCTGGCTGGGTTTCTGTGAGATAGAGCAGTTGGCTAGAGTATAGGCATTTTAGTGCCAAGCTTGGGAAATCTCCAGATCAGTGAAAATACGTTGGTCAGTGAAAATCTAAAAGAAATTCACTTCCTCAAGTTTTTTGTTAACTTACGAGTTGGTTAGTAGTCTTAAAAAAAAAAAAAAAAAAAGGAAAACTGTCACTTTACTCTTTAATACCTAACACAGAAGTTAAGGAGTTTTTAAGAGTTTTCCTTAAAAACAACAACAACAACAAGAAAGCAAACTCTTGTTCGGAAGCAAGCTTGGTTTAGATGCCATGACCTGGTCCTTGCTGGTTATGCTCTCTGTAAGGAGAAGAGGTTTCCTCCTCTTTTCTCTGGAAAAATTAAAGATTCCCTTTATTTCTATGCGAGTGGATTTCCAACCCTTTAGCTTAGATTCCTTGAACAAAATAGGGAGAAAGTCAGGAGTCTTAGTAGGAGGCGCACCCTGGCTATGGACACTTTAAGTTACTGCATCTTGTTGAGAATGAAGAGGAGTATCTTTCTTTGCACTGTCATCCTTTGGTACTTACCAAGTTGGCAGCAGTCAGCATGCCCTGTCTCTTGCAAAAAAAAGTGTTGTTAATACAAAAGAGGTAGATTGGGGCACCTGGGTGACCCAGTCTGTTGATCATCCAACTCTTGGTTTTGGCTCAGTTCCATCACAGGGTTGGGAGAGGGAGCCCAGCATCAGGCTCCTTGTTAAGCAGGGAACAAGTTGAGATTCTCTCTCCCCTGCCCCTGCCCCACTCCCTCACTCTCTCCCTCTCTCTCTCAAATCGTAAAAAAATAAAAAAATAAAAAAAAATACAAACAAGGTATGTCTTTTAATTGACATAGAATTTTGTGGTCTAATCAGCTTACTCTGACTGAATGCACTAAAAAAGTTTAGTGTTAAAGATGCCCCCAATCCCCATTTGTTGGTTACACTGTTAAAAAAAAACAAAAATAAAAACAAAAAAAAAAAAAAAACAGAAACAAAACCAAAACTAGTTTCTCCAACCTCTCACACACAAGTGACATTAAATATTGGAAGCAAAATTAAAAATAGATTATCTTCTAGAAGACACTGGGATATTTTGACATGAATATTTGTCCCTATAATATAAATCAGAAATGGAAATAACATAAAACAAAATCAGAGATCTCTATTTCTAAATAAACTATGGAGAGATTATTATCTAAATAAACTGATTTTATTTTCATTTCTGTATGTTTAGGATATTTTGGTATAATTAAATCTTACTTCCCAATTTATACCTTGCTGGCAAGCTCACTACCTGTTGGCTGGTTCTCGGTGCCATTCCATCATAGACAAGACGAGTGCCAAGAATCTGAAACCTCTGTTTTCTTAATCTTGGTGTTTTTTAAAGTTTGGATGAGGTATAAGATAGGGTCAAAATTCTATCTTGCATCTTTCAGTTCTTTTAAGATCAAATTCTAAAAATGACCACGTTTTGTTTTTTAATGGTACGATCTATGGATGGACTATATTTCATTGAATATAAAACATACCTGAAGTAGGAAGTTCTCTATTACTCTCATTAGACACCATCATCAACATTATTAAAAACTGTTTCTTGGGGCAGGGTGTGGAGGAATCGCTATGGTAAATGTGGTGAGTAAAAGGGAATCAAGAGAAGACCTAGGACTCATAAAATATTCTTTTGAGAAGGTAAGAATATGCATAAAACTAGAGATAAGCATGCAAATTAATACATATTAGCTATCCATTGAGTGGCTGGTGAGTGCTAACATAGGTCAAGATGATGAACGTTCATGGAGCAATACAGTACATGGGGAAAGTCTTGGGAAAAACCATGAGTTGGCATGAGCTCTTGGGTTTTTCCCCAAATTCAAACTGAGAAATGCCAGAACAGAAAATATATAGTAGGTGAATATAGTAGCAAATATAGAAAAAGCCTGAGTGAGGCAAGACTTTAGAAAAACACACTCTCACCTAAATGAATGTTGATATGGAACACTTCCTGTGACAGCGGGGATTTTTCAGTGCGACACCAGTATGGCAGAGGACGAGGAGACTGTTCTCATATCTGATAAGAAAGAAGTGAAAACATAAAGTTATTACAGTCTGGCTCAGTGTTTGAGGATGAATATTTTGAGAAGACACTTATTTATAGGAGAAATTTGATAATTGAATGGATTTCAGTCATTTAGGTGTAGAATAAATTAAGCTATTACTGTTAAGCCAACTGAAGGTAATTTGATCTATTCAATTCTAATGAAGAAAGCTTGATAAATATAAATCACACAATACCATTGAAATAAGTTAAATAGATTAACAAATATAGCAAATGTAAACTGAACTCAATTTTTTTTCAACCTTCAATATTGCTTTCTTTCTTTTTTTAAAAATTTCTTTTCAATGTAACAGTATTCATTGTTTTTGCACCTCACCCAGTGCTCCATGCAATATGTGCCCTCCACAATACCCACCGCCAGGCTCCCCCAACCTCCCACCCCCCGCCCCTTGAGTCCATAGTCTCTCATGGCTCACCTTCACTTCCAATTTCCCTCAACTCCCTTCTCCTCTCCATCTCCCCATGTCCTCCATGTTATTTGTTATGCTCCACAAATAAGTGAAACCATATGATAATTGACTCTCTCTGCTTGACTTATTTCACTCAGCATAATCTCTTCCAGTCCCGTCCATGTTGCTACAAAAGTTGGGTATTCATCCTTTCTGATGGAGGCATAATACTCCATAGTGTATATGGACCACATCTTCCTTATCCATTCATCCGTTGAAGGGCATCTTGGTTCTTTCCACAGTTTGGCAACCATGGCCATTGCTGCTATAAACATTGGGGTACAGATGGCCCTTCTTTTCACTCCATCTGTATCTTTGGGGTAAATACCCAGTAGTGCAATTGCAGGGTCATAGGGAAGCTCTATTTTTAATTTCTTAAAGAATCTCCACACTGTTCTCCAAAGTGGCTGCACCAGCTTGCATTCCAACAGTGTAAGAGGGTTCCCCTTTCTCCACATCCTCTCCAACACACGTTGTTTCCTGTCTTGCTAATTTTGGCCATTCTAACTGATGTAAGGTGGTATCTCAATGTGGTTTTAATCTGAATCTCCCTAATGGCCCTTGGGTTGATGATGAACGTTTTTTCATGTGTCTGATAGCCATTTGTATGTCTTCATTGGAGAAGTGTCTGTCCATATCTTCTGCCCATTTTTTGACATGATAATCTGTTTTGTGTGTGTTGAGTTTGAGAATAAAGGGAATCATATAATATGAATTTTAGCAGCAAATAAGGAACATTCGTCACTCTTCTGTGTTTCCTCTGCTCTCAAGAATGAACACTCATTCTGAGACTGGAGAAGCAGTTCACTTCAATGATTACAGAAGAATAAGGAAGGAAACCCCACCATATAGATAGGCACACTGACTTTTGTTTGTTTTAAAGAAACCCAAACATTTAATTTTAAATTTTAATCTAACTTCTGAATATTCTAGTAGTTTCCATCAAAGTTCTTATTTAGCAGTCTGTAAATTTCTTGTTATATCTATTTTTTATAATAGAGCCTTTGTGTGGCTATCCATGTGGGTATCCATGGGACACCAGAAGTCCCAATGGTTTTAAAATGTTAAGTTCTTTGTAAGGTCAAACTTCTTTATTTTTGTATTATGTAAGTGCTGTTTGTTTGTCCTACAGAATGTATTTGATTTTTAAAAGTTAGGCACAAACTAGTTGCCGAAACTTACAAAGAATATAGCAGAGAAAAGTAGTTCAGTCAATCCTTGATAGAAGATTGGATTAAAATTTCTCTCTCTCTCTCTCTCTCTCTCTCTCTCTCTCTCTCTTTTTTGATGGGATTCCATAGATTTTTATATCAATTTCTGAGATATGTTTCAAACTGTCCCTCAAACACCCATAGTGATGTATGTGTGTCTAACACCTATTCCAAACCTACAGACGATCTCCCACATTCCCTACCCCCACAATAGAAGGTCAAGAAAGCTGGTTTGGTGAAAAAAAATGCTAACTTGATCACTCACTTCTAGTTTATATAATTGAGATTAAAATCAAGATTGTTACCTTAAAGAATTTGTGTATAAAGGGTGTTATAAACCAGTTAGCCTATTTATTGCAAATATTTTCCCACAATATCATTTGCTTTTCATTTCATTAATTATAGGATATTTTAATTATGTTTTCAAGGGTAGTTTTCTTCTTAGAGATGTATTTCTCTTGCCTTTCTGCTTAAACATGTGGGCATGTTTCTTAATCAGACCTTCACTAGTGAAGAAGTAAAAGTATTTTAAATATTTTATTTGGGGTGCCTGGGTGGCTCGTGGGTTAAACCTCTGCCTTCAGCTCAGGTCATGGTCTCAGGATCCTGGGATCAAGTCCCGCATCGGGCTCTCTGCTCAGCAGGGAGCCTTCTTCCTCCTCTCTCTCTCTCTCTCTGCCTGCCTCTCTGCCTTTCAGTCAAATAAATAAATAAATAAAATCTTTAAAAAAATTTGTATTTAAAATTTTATATTTTTCTCCCCTGGGGCTTCAGTCTAAGGGTACAACTTCTTTAGTACCTAACAGTATTTGAAGGTTTGTTGAAGCAGGCAAGAAATCAAAGTGATTTACTAAATAAAAAATGTGACCGTATATCCTTTGTGAAATTAATACCAAATTCCTAGGTTTCTTTGGGAGAAGATGTAATAAGGAGTATTATTCTTTTTAAAAAAGAAAGAAAAGGGGCGCCTGGATGGCTCAGTCATTAAGCATTTGCCTTCAGCTCGGGTCATGATCCCAGGGTCCTGGGTTTGAGCCCCACATCTGGCTCCTGGCTCAATGGGAAGCCTGCTTCTCCTCCTCCCCCTGCTTCTGTTCCCTCTCTTGCTGTGTCTCTCCCTGTCAAATAAACAAAATCTTAAAAAAATAAAAAGGAAAGAAAAACTGAAATTTTACTTCATTAAATACCATAAACCCAATAATAAAACACTATTCACCTAATAATTTTAACTAAATAGTTTAAATCTCTGCCCCCCCCACACTTGGGAAGTGGCAGTCATATAACCTTTATCCTCCTTTCATGATATGCATACTTCATAACATGTTCAAAAACAGATGGAAGCAAATACTTGATGTAAAATCAAAATTTAGAGAATTTCCAAAATAGAAATTCAAGTTAGTCATTGTACCATATAAATACATGCAGCCAGTCTTATTCCCATCCCTCTACTTCATTTTTTATTATTCTTTTATTATGTCCAGTTAGCCACTGTATAATACATCATTAGTCTTTGATATAGTGCTCAATGATTCATTACTTGCGTGTAACACCCAGTGCTCATCACAACACATACCTCCTTAATACTGGTCCATCCCTCCACTTTAAAGCTAGGGCCACACTGTAGATTTAGTTTTATTTCACAATTTTATCCCAGTCTGACTTTAGGGAGGAGAAAATGAACTGATAAAGTAAACTGAAATATAGCATAAACCATTTATAATGATTTTTCTATATCCAGGACATTTTATTAAGCACTGCAGACATGCTTTTCATTATATCCTCAATTATATACAGGTTGGC
Source organism: Lontra canadensis (assembly GCF_010015895.1). Lineage (NCBI taxonomy): Eukaryota > Metazoa > Chordata > Mammalia > Carnivora > Mustelidae > Lontra > Lontra canadensis. Next base: position 11,401,604 of record NW_022631033.1, read on the forward strand.
ATTACACTTTATTAGAAGAGTCAGAGGTAAAAAAAAAAAAAATTGCCTAAAGTCACACGGTAGCATTTCTTTGGCCATATAATTGACGTAACACTAGTTCCAGGTATGCAACATAAGTGGACACTGAGAAATGATGACCACAATAGGTTTAGTTATCTATTAACATACTTATAACATAGTTACACTCTTTTCACTTTGTAATGAGAACTTTCCTATTTTTTCAGCAATTTCCGATATGTAATATAACTTTAAATCTATTCACAATGTTGTATATTGTATCCTTGTGACTTACCTATAGCTGGAAGTTTGCAGTGTTCATCCTCTCCAACTGTTTTACATACCCCTACACCACCCTACCTCTGGTAACCACCAGTGTGTTCTCTGTATCTAAGAACTTCTTCTTTATTGCACATGTATGTGGGATAATATACTATTTCTTTCTCTGCTTATGTCACTTAGCATAGTGCTCTGTCCATGTTGTAGCAAATGGCAAAATTTCATTCCATTTTAAGGCTCAATAATATTCGTGTGTGTGTGTGTGTGTGTGTGTGTACAGCACATTTTCTTTATTTGTTCATCCATCAATGGGCACTTAGGTTATTTCCATATCTTGGCTATTGTAAATAGTGCTGCAATGAACATGCGAATGCAGATGTCTTTTTCAGTTAGTGTTGTCATTTTCTTAGGATATGTTCCCAGAATGGGATTGCTGGATTATATGGTATTTCTATTTTTAATTTTGGGGGGAACCTCCATACTGTTTTTCCATAGTGGCTGCCCCAATTTACATCCTGACGAACAATGCACAAGCATTCCCTTTTCTCTGCATCCTTGCCAACACTTGTTATTTCTTATCTTTTTTGATATTAGCCATTCTGACAGGTGTGAGGTGCCATCTCACTGTGGCCTTGACTTGCATTTCCCTGATGATGAGTGATACCGAGCATCTTTTATGTGCCTTTTGGCCATCTGTATGTTTTCTTTGGAAAAACGTCTATTCAAATATTCTGCCCATTTTTAAATTGATTTCTTTTGACTATTAAATTATAAGAGTTGTTTATATATTCTGGATATTAACCGCTTGTCAGATACACAATTTGTAAATATTCTTTCCCATTCAGTATGTTGCCTTTTTGCTGCTGTGCAGAAGCTTTTTAGTTTGGCATAGTCTCACTTGTTCATTTTTGCTTCTATTGCCTTTTCTTTTTATGTAGGATTAAAAAAAAAAATCATTGCCAAGACTGATCTCAAAGAGCTTACCAGCCTGTTTTCTTCTAGGACTTTTGTGGTTTCAGGTCTTACATTCAAGTCTTTAATCCATTTGAATCCATTTTTGTGTGTGGTGTAAGATAGGGGTCCAGTTTCATTCTTTCTGATGTGGCCGGTTTTCACAACACCATTTATTGAAGACTCTGCTTTCCCCATTGTATATTCTTGCCTCTGTGGTTGTAGACTGACGGTATATGTGTGAGTTCATTTCCGGGCTCTGTTATGTCCTATTGATTCACATGTCTGTTCTATGTCAATACCAGTTGTTTGTGTTATACACAGTAACATTTTAAACCTAAATCTTCAGGGCAGTTGGGAAACCAGTGAGAAACTTTTAAGCGTCCTCACAGCCATGATTGTTGGCCCCTTATTCCTTCAGTAATGAAGTTGGTGGCTTCTGTCTGCTTCTGTGAATCCCTAAGTTATACCAGGGTTAATCTGTGATACTTTCCTCCCTGGCCAATGTCTAAATATTTTAGGTCTTATCAAGTATGTCTTTTATGATGGAATCATCAGTGCTCATCACCACACATCCCTGTTTCTAGTAGTCTATTTGCAAACGTAGCCTCCATTCATAGACAGCTTTTTGGATAGTAAGCACTTGTGCTCTAGTTCCCTAAAGTGTGAATGGAAACCTCATGAGTTTGATAGAGGGAAGTGACATAGTAGTTACAGGGCATTGAACACAGTGCCTGACATACAATTATCACATAAGTGATTGTTAGATATATTTTTAAAGCTCTTATAAATTTGTTATTTTTATAACAAATTAACATTTCTCTATTGCACAGTGCTTAAAGTTTGCATTTAGAGTCAGCTTTTAATTGATTTTCCGAATCTTATATTTAGCTTCTAGACCTCTACACTTAAAAGGAGACTCTTACTTTCATAAATGGACTTCAGACCCCATTGTGTTCACATACTTTTAATAGTGTTGTAAAAGAATTTATCTTAAAAAATGTATAACTTAGCTCACACTAAGAATACATACGCTTAGACTTAGAACAGAATATAAAGAATTGGAAATATATATATGCCTTATTTGGTAAGGGTATATATTGTTTCATTAAACTTTTGTAATATAGGTAAGCATTAGGTTGCCGTGTACATCATATTTCTTATTGTGGGTCATGGTCATTAAAGTTTGAAATATGTGGTACTACATTACATAAAAATACTTAAATTGTCTACAGTGGCTAAAGAATCATAGAATTCTTCACTTTCAGTGTCAAAAGAGACATAACAGTCTGTCTATGCATGTGCATAGAATTGTAAGTAACTCTTGACTAGTTTTTCCAATTTCTTCAAGAGAATGTAAGCTTGTCTCTATACACCCATCCTTTTGTTTTTGTTTTTCTTTTAATTTGATACTTATGAGACTTGTACACAGAGGAAGAACAGTGCTATTAAAAGGGATAAAAATTCAACATCCAGAGAACTAGATTGTGTAAAGCTTTAGCTGATATATGTATGCTATATATGTTGTATACAATTTAGCTCAATAAATAGGTTTTAATCAAAGATCCTTGTTTTAAAAATACAGACTATCTTAAAATTACCTATTTCTGTCAGCTTCCTATTTATCTTATACTATCCTCCAGTTTCCTGTGTAGAAAACATATTAATTAAAAATCCAAATTAAAATATTAACTTTGTTAGCTTCTTCTTGTTCTTTTTCCATACATTTTGCTTCCCTGCCTTCCTTATTCTCAGGAGGTGGCATCTTTTCTTTTTAACAAATTGCTACAGATATTGGAGAGCTCATTGAAATTCCAGTAGACATGGAGGGTCAATTTTAAGAAATATCTACATGCCCCTGAACATGTACTCTAGGATTCTCTAAGTACAGAAGAAATCCCCAACTATTTTTAGAGATTATCACTTATATAGAGAAGAAGAAACTGAAAGATAATTTTCTGCCAATGAAAGGGATGTAATTCATATTAATTCTTTTTAGCGAAGCATGAAACGGTGATTAACCAAGGGAAACAATTGGCCAGCTCCCTTATCTAGCTGTCTGGAGCCGAAAGAATTACTTATAACTTAGCTTTGTATTTTTACATCCTTCAATATCCATTAGAAACCTAGGTACAGTCATAGAAATGGTGTCTATGAAATTCCTAATTAATTCTTCAGTACTGTCACATTTTTACTGTCCCAGGAATCTTGTCATGAAATATAAGCTAATGTTAGTCACGTGGCATGTAGATGTAATATGCTTTTGCCCCTCTTTTTTTTTAACCTGCCGAAAATGGACAGTTATTATAATTGATCTTGCCTAGTTGAGTCCTTCCTTGAGTGTCGACCTTATGAGTGTGGATTATAAGCCCTGTTAGTCTTCAGAGACTTTATATACCTCATTACATTTTTTTCCACACATTTTAGTCCTCTCATTTCTTCTCTAGAGACACCGAGTCAATCAATGCTAACCCCACCAAGAAAGCCACCCAGTTTTTCACTCACGTTCCTTATCTGCAACGAGTTATCTGCAAATGAGTTTCTATCCTACCTATTCCATTCTGTATTTTATCTTATTTTGATCTTACCTTATCCCTTTCAGTATCTTGAATGGAGCCTTGGAAACATAGTCACTTACAAATTCATGGAAGAGATTGTTCCCTATTACTCTGATTAAATACTAGACTAGCTATAATTACTCTAGAACATTACTTTTAACTTCTTCCTCTTACTTAACCATGAAATATAAATTGTGACAGTTTTATTATTGTAATAGTTTTAGCAATTGGGATTATCCCATTGATATCCATATTTATTTGGCTTAATTTCTACTATCTAAAACATATATGAGAATCTAATCTACTTCAGTAGGAGTTTGAGTGCAGATTTTTTTTTAAGGTTTTATTTAATTGAGAGAGAGACTGAGTGGGGACACAGGCAGAGGGATAGGGAGAAGCAGGCTCCCCACAGCAGGAAGCCAGATGTGGGGTTTGATCCCTAGACTGTGGGATCATGACCTGAGTTGAAGGCAGACACTTAACTGAGTCACATAGGGGTCCCAAGTGCAGGTATATTATTACTAATTGATTTATTCATCTTCCTTTGGCAAATTGCCAGTCCTTACATACATAGCAACATTGCACATAAACCTGTTTTTGTGGAATTCACAAGCAAGTAGAATTGATAAAATGGTTATATAAATAGTTCAATAGAAGGAGAAAAATAATATGGACAGTAAGAAAGGTCAAGAATTAAGGGATGATTAAATATCTTGTTCTCATCTGGTATTCTTCTAGTCCTTGTCTTTGACTTTGATACCATTTGTTAGGAATAAAGAGTCCTTTCTGATCTAGCTGCACTGCACCTGGCTGGCAGGCCTCCTACCACTCTGATCTTTATCCAGACAATTTGCATGCCCTTATCCCTGAAATAAGTTAGCTCACTCCTTGTGCAGGCACTGCTAACCATCTGTTTCTACACCAGCATTGAGAACTCATCTCTGAAAGACTTGATAGAGTAATTTAGACAAAAACAGTTATTGTGAAATCAGAAGCTCCTCATCTTGACAAAAACAGTGAATTGTGACCCTGTAGAATCATAAACTATTGTTTCTTCAGTTCTAGTACTGTCTTCTTGAATCCCCTAGGAGTTTCATGCTGACTTTGGAAATTTGAAAATTTGGAAACACCAGGAGGTAGGGTTTATGAGACAGGCCAGCTGGTTTTGAAGAGACAGATGCTCTAACTACTTCTATGCCTCTTAAGACAAGGCTGATAATGCTACATCCCAGAGTACCACCAGCCACATGTGGGTTATGAATAAAGTAGACCTCATGGGATAGGGTCAAGAGGAGTGTCAACTTTAAGTGTGATATTAAAGGTATAATGCATGAAAATGAAATCTACAAATGGAGTCACTTATAGAGCCTTACTTTGGCAGTGCTTTTATTTTTATTTTTTTAAAGATTTTTATTTATTTATTTGAGAGAGTGGGAGCATGATAGAACATGAGGAGGGGAGGCGGACTCCCCACTGAGCAGGGAGCCCTATGTGGGACTCATTCCGGGGACTCCAGAATCATGACCCGAGCCAAAGGCAGTTGCTTAACCAACTGAGCCACCCAGGGACCCAAGTTCTTTTAGTCCAACCCATGCTTTCTCTTGTGTCAGTTTCCCAACTGAAGAGGTAGAGACTGTGGCTGCCCTTAGTTTGTACCTGGAGAAAATGGAGCCTCGGGGAGGTCAATTTTCCCAAAACAGCACAGTTAAGAAATCACAGAACTAAAACTGAAATCCAGGTAAGGCTAATTCTAGAACCAGTGATCTCAGGGATGTGTCATATTGCACAGAGCAGTTGACATTTTCCAAGAACCCTCTAATGATTGCAGCCAAATGTATTTCAAAAACGCTTTTTGAACTATTTTTAAACCAATGTAAACCCTTCTTTTTGGAGATTAATGGATGGAAGGATTCTGGAGTATGGTGTTAAGAGAACACAGGATACAGCACTTAAAAAAAAGAGAGAGCAATTCTAAAAATTTCATTTGAGCCTTAGGAGAATCAAATTTATTTTTTTTTCAGCTTATGACTGTTGAACTACTGAAATTAATATTTTAAATTGACTAATTATCTGGATTTTTTTTTTTGAGTATGGCAAAGGGAAAAGAAAATGTTCATTGAACTTTATAGAGTCAACTTTCATTAAACACACAGTTACTGGGCATCTGTATGGCAGGTGCTAGAGATACAAACATGAGTATGTCCCATCACTTCCATTAAGTGGAGAGAAGAGATAAGCAAACAGGGAAACGAGCCTAATGTCAAAGTTAGCACTGCCCACCAATGGAATGTTTAACACCCAATGTCAGTGTGGAGGAAGAACAAAGTAGTGGCATAGGAAGGTCAGAGAAAACTTCTGTGAGGCAAGATGTTGTAAAAATCCAGTAGGAGTTAGTGGGAGTCAAAAGTGGTAGAATCCCAGGCACAGAGAAGGATGATGAGCACTAGGTACATGGTGCTTTCCAAAACAGCAGAATGTCTAGAGAATAGTTGCAAAGTCTGGGAGCAGAGAGGACATCCGTTAAAACTGAGACGGGAAAGGTAAGCTGGAGGGCAACGCATTTGGTGCCACCTATCGTGATGAGCAATTGCAATTTTATCCTGTGGACAAGAAGCGTTACAGAAGATTTTAAACACGCTGGGACATGCTCAGATTTCTAATTTGGAAAGATCATCTCTGGCCATAGCCTCAGCCTGGAGAAGTGTTGGAGGCAGGTATTAATGAAGGTTCCCATACCAATCACACACATCGGTGAGTGCAGCATGGTAGAATGGTCTCATAGCTGTTGAGAAGGAAAGAGTACTTATTTTTTATTTTCTTGTCCTGATGGGTAGAAAACCATATTTTTTTCCAAAGTAAACAATATTACATGCCCAAACCTTGGTGAAAGCAATATTGGATACATGTGGAAGAACTTGGCATTAACCATTAGTGTTCATAGTCATCAAGTTAAAGCAGTCTCTACAATTTTACTCCCAGAAAATCAACCCACTTGAAGAAAAGTTTTTCTGTGAAGCATCAGTTCTCACTGTGAAGCCCTAGGGTTCCTCGATCTCCTTTCAGGGAATCTTGAGGCTCCAAGCTGTATCCAGTGAAACAGCTAAGACAGGATTTGCCATTTTCATCCACTAGAGTCCAGCGAATTTATGAGACACCATATGATTGTGGTATCACAAGGAAAAAGTTGATTGGAAAAAATAGAAAATAATGGCATTCTCTTCACTATGTTGTACTTGAAAAATATTACTTTGTCATGAACATTTGTAAGCATGTCTAGGATTATTAGTAATTCATGTTAATATTTTTAATAGTCTCAATTTTAGTCTTTAGTAGTACATACAATAGCTATGACCCACATAAACATAAGCTTTTGAGGTTGTCAATTTTAAGAGCAAAAAAAGATGAAAATAAGACCCATATGACACCAGAATGTTTGAAAACGGTTGTATTACATGTAAGTAATGATAATAGCTAGCATTTAGTGTTAACAACATGTTAGGCAGTGACCTACGTGTTTTTGTATGCATTAATTGATTTAATTTTCCTATCAGACTTAAGTAAACATTTTACTCTTGTCAGTCCTGTTGTGCACACAGAGAAAATGAGGCACAAAAGGATTGTAGTCATTGTTCCAGCATCATTAGGCTATTGCCTTTAATATGCACTTAACCACTGCCTTTTACAGAAAAAATGGTCCACTCCACTTAAAATGCAATTTTTGGTGTTATGTAAATGAAATCTTTTAAAATATTTTTGTAAAATATTAAGATACAATATACTTAATCTATGAGATATTCTATTTCTACCCAGAAGAGTAGGTATTGTGTACACTAACCCAAAGTGTAATTAGTTCTATTCAGTGGTCATTGGGCTGGTTGATATGTAGATCTTAGATTATGTTGAAACTAAATATTAATAGCAATATTCTTTCCTCAAGCTCATATCTGACCAGTAAATGGGACAGCATATATATATATATATATATATATATATATATATATATATGATAAATGTCATACTACCTGCATCATAGTTAGACAGTATTGCATGAAGATTGTATTCCTGGCCTTTGAAGTCAGAAAATAATATCAAAATTCTCATTTGGAAATTTACTCATGTGTTTTTTTTTTGGCAAGTTAAGCCCCATAAGCCTCAATTTTCACATCTATTAAACCACACCTAGTATGGTGAGGTTTAAATAAGATACTGTAGATAAATCAGGGTACAATATTTGCACATAATTACATGTTCAGGAAAGGTTGATTATTGTTACCATATAGATAAAATCTTCTTAGAAGACAGAAGCTATTAGCCAGAAAAAATGTTACAGGTGATGCATATATCAGGTATGCATGTATATTCTGTTCATAAATAAAAGTGAACAGAGCCCCTGAGCTGGACTGTCTTTACAATATTGATTGCATATAAAACATCGAGACTAAAAGTAAATTAATATTTAGGTGTCACTTAAAAAGGAATTTAGTTCACGAGGGAAAGTAAATGGATAAAGTTTCTACCATTCACACAGATTTCTCTCTGTTGAAAAATCTCTGCCCCCTCAATTTTTTATTTTTGACAGTCATTTCCAAGTGGCATATGATGGGGAGATCTAAGTGGAAAAATTTTTATCTGACAAAATACCTTTAAGCGGAATAATCCACGGGTGTAAAAAGCCTGAAAGATTAATTTGGGAATGGGTGTTAGTATTTTTTTCTTTTGACTTCATGTAGAATGTTTGGATAAGTCATAATTCATAACACATTTAAATTCATGGATTTGCACAAGCCCTTTCTCTTGGGTAAGTCCTTTCGTGGGTGCATCTGCCAACGAAGCAAGGACAAAGGCAGCCGTGTCAGGTTCTTGAGCAGGGGAGTCGTGATAAGCATGGGGCTCTGTGTGCCCCTGCAGCCAGCAAGGTGGACAGACAGGGAGAGACAGGAGGCCAAGAAGACAGCTAGAAGACTCTCGCAGTCATCTGGGGTAAAGAAGTCCACTGTTAACGTGGCAAGCTAGGAAGAAGCGCATAAAAGTGCATCTGCAAAGGGAGGACTCAAAAAAGAATGCTCTGGTCTTGGGTGCTGATAAGACCAGGGTTGCCAGTGGTTCCAAGTTTCTCGGTATCACCAGTCACCCCAGTGCCTTGTGGGTAGCCCTGAGGAAGGATCTGGCAGTGGCGGGGGTGGAGAATGAATTCAGCAGTGGACAAGAGTTTGAGTTCAAAGCCGTAGCAACAAATTAACTACTTCATATTAAGTTGTGAATGAAGACCTCGTGTGGAAAAGTCAGTATTGGAGACTCAAGTCCCTCCAAGCAGAGGCGCCATGATTGAAGTCACTGGAATGAATGATTGCCCCTGAGTTGAGGAAGCGAATTGGAGAGCTGAGAATGGACCGCTTTCAGATACCCGTTGCCTGTAAGTCAGGTTTTATCAGCATCTCACACCATTCCGGGGCACGCCTATTGTACAGAGCTCCGCGCCAGAATCTAGTTTCAGTGGATTTGATGTGTCATATAGTGGGGGTGGGGGAAGGGCACAGGTTTATTAAACATGTAAGGGCTATATTGTCAAGAAATAAACATGAACTTGGAATGAACCTATACTTCATCATTCATATCTTTATCATCTCTCTGGATGCGATCGTCTTCACTGTAATTATAGCATGTTTTTGGCATTATAAAAAGTAGCCCCGTCCCCCTGCTAGAAATAACTAGCACATTCTCCTATTGGGATAGGGATAAGAATGGCAGCTTCTGACAGTGGGAACTTTAAATAATGGGCTTCATTGTTTATTTGTTGAATTGTCTAAGAAGAAAGAATGACAAGTAGGTCTATAACACATTTAGCTCAACAGCCCAGTACCAGCACTCACCTTATGTGGCCGATATTTAATGATACTGGGTATTTGTGAGGCATTTTAACCTTGGTTATTTTTAACTGTGAAATACCTAGATCATATTATACATAAGAAATATTGATGAGGAATCAAATTTATGGGGAGAAATATCACCCTTCGAGTTGAAAAATTGACCACTACTAGAATATAATTTCTGAAAATGCAGCCTGAAGGCAATTCACTGGAGGGTAATTTTTCAGCGCAGAAGGCAAGTTTTCACAGGATGCTGACAGTCTCTCTCTCCCTCTGTCTTTCTTTCCTTCTCTTTCTCTCTCTCTACCCCTCTCCCTTTTAACCTCTGAGGGATATTTTTGTTCTAAATATGCCTCACTCTATTATTCCCTAAGATATCTTCTTTAATTCCTATGATCCTATGACTCAAGGCATAATTAATGCCTAGTATCATAAACAATGATAGTAGGCAAAATTTTGAAATGATTAATATGCAAAGCAATAGAAATAGTATGAATCTGATTTTGATCACAAATGATAGATTCATGCACTATTTTGTACACTGCTTAATGGGCTTCCTAAATAATTTCCTGGTTCCTAGATTTTCTCCTTCCTGAAGGATCCAAGCACTCCTGTCAGACTTTCCTTTCCAACATATGACATTGGCCATATCACGGAGCTCGAAAACCTTTACTGGCGTCCTACTGTGTTTTGAATAAAATTGAAAACTCTTTGGCATTCAGGATGCTTCAGTCCCAATATCTGTATCTTAATTATTTCCCTTAAACAGTATACTAGTTCTCCCCTCTGCATATTTGCTCACTGTGATCATTTTAATATTAGATTTTATAACATTGTAGCCAAAGGAGAAATTTAGCCGACGCTTCCCGTAGGAGCAGTTTTTAATATTCACTGTTGTACAAAGTTTTCAGTTTCAGGCATTCTTTTTAGATTCATGGAAGGAACACATGCTTTCACGGAGAAAAAAGGGAAAAGAGAAGAGAGATGGTCAGGGAAGAGAGGAAGGGGAAAAAGAAAAAAAAAAGATCTACCCCTTTATTTACTTACAAAATAATTATGCTACAAATCCAATCAAAGGAGAGGTTCTCATAAAGTGTTATTTTTGGACATAGACTTATTTCCACACCTTTACTTTGTTTCTCTGGGCCACTTTGGCATAACTAATATTAAGATGTTAAATATTAGTAGTTTGATATATTAATGACATCCTGTGTTCTATTAATATACCTATTTTATTAATGTTAAAAGTCCATATCTCATGATGAGATGTAGATCTTAACAACAGATACTTCAAAAAAATAATAATGAATCTTTTTTCAACATAGTACTTGCAGGATTTTGTGTTACGTTGGCCTGTTACTTTGTACATTTTGGTCCTTTCATTATGAGCTATATACGTTAATAGCTTTTATGTATTTGCATTTAGAATTAAGTCTTCGTTATTTTATCTGTATTTTTGATATTTCGATTACTGAATATTAGTTTCAAGATAGCTTTTGTTCATCCATTGATATTTCATTTGTCCCTTATTAACCTTGCAAGTTTTGTGATGATAAATTGTGTTGCCCTTAATAGAGTTGTTATTAAATCTTCTTCTGTGTTAGAAAGACCAGTCTATGAATATCCTAATGCCTCGTGTCTTTATCTGTAAGATGGCAAAAACATTATCCAAGTTGGATGTTGTGAGGAATAGATGTTGGACAGTTTCTGCTGTTATTATCATTTTATGTTGATCTATTAAAACATTTGTCCCAATGCATCTTAATATGATACTATGTTCACTGAAATTTTGTCATTGTAATTTTGATTTTCAAAAATAATAGTACAACCAGATATTAAACAATATGATTTTGATTTTCATAATTTCTAAGTAACTCTCTATTTGAAAAAGAAAAATACCACACAAATCAATGTCTAGAGATACTCAAATGAAGTATTTTTAAACCTTTCTATTGTTTAGAATTATGATTTCAAACAGTCTAATATTCTTTGAGATATTGTGGTTCTGAAACCTAGCAGTGATAATATCCTGTATCAAACCCATATGCATACATCCTAAGGCAGGTGTAGCTCCTTTTAAGTTATTAAAATTCAACTTCAGTATTCAGTACCAGTTACTACTTTTTGGAAAGCCTCCCTGTCCAGCCACTGGCTTAGGTCTCTCTCTTATGTGATCTGAGAGCACTGGCTTTATCGGGTACAGAAGTACATCTTCCCTTTCTCGTCTGCTAGACTCCAAGGCTCCAGAGGCCAGGGCTAAGTCCCCCATCTCTGCTCCCCAGTACCAGAACAGCCCCTGTGATCACCAGGCATTACTGTATCAGTTGCCCATACATCTTGACATTCCTGTGTTACTAAATATGTCTGTGATGAATATAGCTAATTATTTTACAATACAGGCAACACCAGTGTTTTCTGTGGAGATGGGTATGAAAATCTACTAGTCACCCAGATTGATGCTGAGTCAGCAGAGGGCTTTCCGATGAGTCTGTAGACTGCTCCCTAACTGTCCACCCCAGGGAGCTTATCTTCCCAGTCCACATCTCTGCTATGGGCCACTCCCTCTCAGGCTGAAAACAACACTTACGTCATTCTTCCTGCTACCAAATCTATCCTTTAGCCTCGTCACATAATGCAATTTATTTCTTTTCTTTTTAAAGACACTAATGGAACTGTTATCTCTGCCTTCTACTGTTGCATGAACTCCTCAGTGCTGTGCTACCTGGTTTCCTCCCTTCATCCCAATATTTCTTTGGAGCGGTTATTGACTTAAAATTCAGAAACCCACTGAACGTTCTTTTAGTCCCTAGATTTACTTCTCTTGACTTCTAGCTCCTTTATAATAGTTCTTCTGTCTAGCTGAGAGACACTGACTGAATGTTTTTTCCCTAAGTGTTCATTAAATGCCGTTTCATGACTTCCTAATTTTTGACCTTGCATAAATTCCCTAGCTATCTGAGCCTATATTTTCTTGCCTGTATAATGGGGATATTGATAGGGCTTACCTCGATGAGATGATCCGTGCATAGAACTTGTGTATTTAGAACCCAGTAAACATTCTATAAGAATAGAAACATGCTATCAGGGCCACCTGGATGGTTCAGTGGATTAAGCCTCTGCCTTCAGCTCAGGTCATGGTCTCAGTGTCCTGGGATCGAGCCCCGCATCAGGCTCTCTGCTCAGCGGGGAGAGAAAAAAATTTTTAAAAAGGATAGAAACATGCTATCAGAAGCATGTAAAGTGAGTATCAATGGGTGTTTAACTGAAGATCTTATTATGGGGATCACGTGGATCTTTTCTCAGCTCTGGAGGCCGTGTTGGTTGAGAAGAGACACAGTTGGGCAGGTGGGCAAGTCTTTTTCCCTAGAGTTGCTGTGAAGAAGCAACGCTGTATGTTAGAATTCAAATATTTTTTGAAACTGCTCTTGAAAGTATGGTATCTGATTGGGTCTTTTTTTCCCCTGCATATCACACATATGAAAGAAAATGAAAGAAAGAAAAAAAAAGAGGAATATTCTGAATAATTCACTGCCATAATTTTTTTTAAAGATTTTATTTATTTATTTGACAGACAGAGATCACAAGTAGGCAGAGAGGCAGGCAGAGAGAGAGAGAGGAAGGGAAGCAGGCTCCCTGCTGAGTGGAGAGCCTGATGTGGGGCTTGATCTCAGGACCCAGGGATCATGACCTGAGCCGAAGGCAGAGGCTTTAACACACTGAGCCACCCAGGTGCCCCACTGCCATAAATTTTTAAGGTGAATTTATACAGTTAGGCTTAGGATAGAATTATATTATTATATTAATTTCTAGGCTTGGATATGATGTAAAACGTTTTGATTAGGCCTCATTTTCTGAATTGACCCCAGTTACTTATCCATTAATTAATTTATCCCAAAATACTTATTAAGCATGTACTATGGATTTGGTGTTGTGTTAAGTGCTTTCATTATTTTTTTTAACTCTTATCTAAATTTTTTAAAAAATGTATTTATTTGAGAGAGAAAGCGCGCAGGAGAGTGTGGGCAGAGGGAGGGGCAGAGGCAGAAGCAGACTCCATGCCGAGCAGGGAGCCCACAGCGGGGTTTGATCTGGAGACTCAGGATCGTGACCTGAACCAAAGGCAGATGCTCAATGGACTGAGCCACCCAGGCGCCCCTGTGACATGCTTTTTTACCACAATGGCAAACAGGCTCCTTCTCTGAGAGCTTACCATCTCTAAGTAACTTCTCAACTTACATATAGCTTGCCATGTAGAATGACATGCAACATTTCTTGAAAGCCAACTGAGAAAGGTTCTGTGCTTTTCTTTTTCAAGGAAAAAATTCTTTTTCTTTTCTTGTACTATATAATTTTCACAAATACCACTGTTGCTTTCAGTGTTCAGATATATCCAAATAATGTCAATTAGTTAGGAAACAGAGGAAACATTGCCTTTTTTTCTTACTTACAAATTTGATTTTGAACAATATATTTAGACTCATAACCTGACATAAATATGCCTTTAATTTTCTCATCAATCTAGTAAAAATGCCCTAATATCTATATTATGTTGTGTTTTATAATGCCTATTCTAGGTTTGGCAGGGAAAAGATTGATTTTGAGTATAAATTCTGAACATAAATGAGCTTACATGAGTTAAGTTGCCAATCACTCAGCAGAAGACAGCATGTATGAGTAGAATATACCTAAGTGTCTACGTACAAACAGTAAAACCAGGCTTGTAAACTTCATGATTCCGTTTGTCCCAAATGCTGCAGTGCAAGATGGGAGAAGAGGTTTATATGAATGTGTAGCTGATCTTTCTGAGCTACAAGTTCACAATCTATTTTTTTTTTCTGTTCCAATGATGTTACTGTAGCCTCTAAACCATGGAGCACACATACATTTAAAATAAGTTTCTAAATATTATGATAAAAGCAAGGAACAAGCTGTTATTCACTTAATATCACATTGTTTATAAGGTTGGTGGGTCGGAGGCGGAATTTTCTAAAGCATTCATAAGGTTGACGTATGTCCTCAGTTCTAGCCCAAAATGTGTTGAATACAATAAAGAACATTTTCCAAGGCTGAGGCTAATGCTTTCCAAACATACATCTTTCCAGTATGCTTAAGATGTTCCTATGGAACCCAGCTTTATTTTTTCATCCATTTGCATTTTTCGATGTGTTTCTCTCCTGCTCAGGTTATTAGATTTGACGGCTGCACGGTATAGATAGCGAGCCCCGCTGTACATAGGTGTCTTCATGGAAATCACCTGGGGCCGAGAGTTCCGCTTTTCTCACCTTATCGTATCTGGAACACAGATTTGCTCTGCTCCTCGTATTTTGGCATCTGTGAATCACAGCCATGTTGTCATATTCGCAGTTACAAAGTGGCCGATGGGAAAGGAGCCAACTACTTGAGGCACTTTCAAAAAAAAAAAAAAAAGTCTGATTTCAGCATTATTCATTGGAAATGCTATTTGGGAAAGCATTTACTTCAGTTTCTGAGATGCTGGCAATAACTTAGTAGGCAATGCATAATCCTACTTTTTAGAAGAAATGTTTGTATGTGCCAGAGAGTGAAAGAACCAGCAGTTACTGGAAGCTACAGGTGAAGTGGCAAGCTTAGGAAACCAGAAGTGAATAATTTTCCATGATATAGTTTATCAATAGTACCTGCTAATTAAATGGACAGTGAACAAGTCCTGTCAATACAAGTGATTTATGATAATTCTCTCAATCATACTAGTCCCTTGTAATTTGATCCCTTTTCATACAGGTACATTCTAAGTGGGCAAAAATGAAAGTAATTTTAAAACTAGATTTCACAACAAGAGTTCTAGGTAGATCCTGAATTTGTTAAAATAAAAGACCTACATTTTACTTTCCCTTAAAATTTTACTCTATCATAACTATATGCAAAAATACTCAAATACTTTAAAACATAGTGTTCTGTTTTTACTCAATTGAGTGCAGGCTTCTCAACAAATTAAATTATCATCTTTCTATACATAACACTTTATATATTCTTGAAGAGTGACTTTTGGGACACCTGGGTGGCTCAGTTGTTAAGCATCTGCCTTCAACTCAGGTAATGATCCCGGAGTCCTGGGATCAAGAGCCGGTAAGGGGGGAGGGGGTGCCTTTCAGCAGGGAGTCTGCTTTTCCCTCTCCCTCTGCCCCTTCCCCTATCCACTTGTTCTCTCTCTCTCTCTCTCTCAAATAAATAAATAAATCTTTAAAAAAATTACTTTTTATCATCTTCATGGAGATAGAGTAAACACTCACACACACACACACACACACACTCATATACACAAAACCACTTTACAACTAGCTTCTCACAACATTTAGTTTCTTTCAACTCAATGCAAACCTTCTGTTGATTTTTATGCATCTTCTCAAAAATTTCCATTGGTGATTTTAGGCAAGGTTTGTTCTAGTATCTACCTGAATGATTTGTGGTGACAAGATGGCATTGCTAAGGCAAATATACAAGAAAAGCCATTCATTTTCAAGGGAGTGTGTGGGTATCTTCTAGTCAGCATTTATAAACATTTTATTTTATGAATACCAGCTCTGGTGGTGTAGTTTGAAAAGAAATCTCAAAGGACCATAGTCCAACAATTTGGGGAATTCTGCACATTCAAGTTTTATTTAGTTTCATAATGAGCATTAGGATTTCTCTGGGAAATCCTTCAATAAAAACATTTCGTGAAAAGGCATTGCCAAATATAATTGGCCACAGACTGCCCACGCTTAACACACAGTACTCCACAGATCACACTGTGTTTGGGAAAATTACCTTAAATGAAGAAACATATTAGGATGGTTTAGAAAGATCCAGGTGTCTTTCAAAGCAGAGGATTGGTGAGCTAGATCCTTACCCTAAAGTGACCGGCTTATTTATTTATGTATATATATGTATGTATGTATGTATGTATGTATGTATTTATTTTTGCCAACCCTGTTCTTCAAAAATGAATCATCACGATAACCTTTATCTTAATAAATTGAAACCCCCACTTGTTTTAGTCACAGGGATTTCAGTCCTTTTCAGGGATTGCTTTCCTAAATTTTGACCAAGGAATTGTCTGTGTTTCAGTCTTTCCAGTGGGGGTAGCAGGCATGCATCAATGATTTATGGGGATGTGTGAACTGTTTTGGAGTAATACACCCATATTCAGTGATACGATCTTTTGAAATAAGACAAAGCTCAATGACCCTAATATAAAGAATTTCTACAAATGAATATGAAATAGACCAAGAGTCAGAAAAAAAAGCATGCATGGGCAATTTTCAGAAAAGGAAATACAAGTGATCTATGTGAAAATTTGCTTTGAATAGTGAACATGAAATACAAATTAGAGCAAGAGTGAGAGAACATGTTTTTTAACCCATCAGGTAGTCAACATTAAGGAAGCTTTCACATCTAGAGCTGGTGACAATTTAGGGAAATCAACACTCTTTCCTAATGGGGTTATGCATTATTTAAAAAAATAATTTGTCAAGAGCAATTAAAATGATGTCTGTACGTCCCTGGACCAGGCACATTTAGCTTGATAGGAGAAAGAAATACATTTTACAAATTCAAAAGGTCTTTTGTGACTGAATTTTTCAAACTTTATAATCTCCTAGCTCCTGGCCATCTGTGAACACACCGCTTACAGAGGCTCTTCTTGTTGAGGCTCCCTGGCCTCAAGGGTCATGGTTAGATTAGTCATTATGGAGCTGAAAGTCTGTACCAGTTCTACTGTGGGGCGGCTTGACCACTGGCCAAGTTGTCATTGCTACCAACCCACCTCGTGACAGTCAGACAAGGCTTTCCTTTCCCACTGGCCTTGTGCTCTACTTCAGTGTAGGTCTCTGGGTCTTGGGGGGATCAGACAAAGCTTCCTCCGTTCCTTCCCAAATCTCAAGAATAGAGGTTTTTGGAAACTCAATTGTTTCACACACACACAGCACCGCCTCCCCACATGCTTATAGGATGATAGCGGCAGACCAGAAATGTTCTAATATTGGCTTCCAAGACATGTCTGACTCCTTGTCCTTCCAGACCTATTTACTGGCCCAGACTCCTTTTACCCTCATAATAATGTTCCTCTTGGGAACATTGCCCTTTTCTGCAATCTGGCTTTGAGGAGCAGCAACCTGGACATCGGACATGTTAGCAAAATATTCCAATTCAGAGAGGGTGGAGGACAGGAGGGATCTCAGGGCATCCTGGATGTGCCTTTACCCTCTGTGCCAATTCAAGGGAAGAGCCTTAGCAGCCAGCCTTATCTGCCCCCGGCCCCTTGGGTTACAAACTTCAATCACAGCTAATTACATTGAGGAAGGACTGAGCATCAACTCCTATCAATTGTCGGGACCCTTGTCCGAGCAAAATGTCCTGCCAAGATAATGTAAGATGATAGAAATTTCCAGATTGAGCCTGCCTCATGACTTTTATAGGCTGGTTCTCTTAGACATAGATCTGCAAGTGATTATATTTCTGTCCTTGTTTACCTAATCAAGCTCTTTCATATGAGCCACATATGCTCACTCTCTTCTGCTGGCACCACTTCTAGGTTTCCAACCTACCATGCACATCAGGTTTAATTCCTGCCTAATTGTTATCTTTGCTGGATCTTTCTCACTTTCTAATTTTGGAGTCTCCTAGGGTGAGTCTTGTACTCTTATTTTCTTTTTCCATGGTGAGATCAACCATGTCCCTGGTATCAAATCCAGTCGTCCTTCTCACATCTAAATGTTGATCTCCTGCCATGCGAGCCTCAGCCCAGAGCAATTTGGCACCACCACCCCCCTGGCTCCGTGCTATTAGGCAGTGCTTGGCGACATGTTTGATTGTTACAACTGGGTGGCCGTATACTCTCATCCAGTAGATAAAGGCAAGAGATGTCGTGAACCGTCCTACCATGCACACATACCTAGGACAGCCTCTGCAACGAAGAAATATCCAGCATACATGTGAACAGTGCTGTGCATGAAAACCCTGTAGCCTGTAGACACTCTCTTCTAGAAACATGTATGCAGCATTACCCCCTTAATGCCACTGTGTTCCTCCCACTTGATATGGCCAAATATAGTTCTTTTTTTCCTTTGCCAGTTACAGTTTTCTGCTCTCACTCAAACCCCCTCTTCTTCTTCTTCTTCTTCTTCTTTTTTTTTCCTCTCTTTTAGGGATTTAGAAAGTACAGGTGTGCAGGGAGGGAGGAGCAGAGGGAAAAAGAATCCTAAGCAGGGTCCTCTTTGCATAGAGGCTGACGCGGGGCTCCATCTCACTACTCCAAGATCATGATCCGAGTGGAAATCGAGGGTGAGATCCTTAGCAGACTGAGTCACCCAGGCATCCCTCAATCCCCTTTTCATAGGTGGCAGCATAATTTATCTTGCTTCCCTGAGACCTAGGAATGGTACTTAATTCCTGTCTTGTCCTCAGTCTCACCTCCAATCTGCCAGCAAGTCTGGTGAGCTCTACATGTAAGCTCGATTTCGGCATCCTCCATTTCTCTCCATCTTCTTTCTAGCCACCACGCCCGACCCTTCATCCTTTCGTGTTTGGTCTGTTTCAATAACGTTTCCACTGCTCCCATGGCTTCTCTGCGGGGCTGTGCTAGCAATTCACAAAGCAGTTGAAGAATGATTTTTAAAAACATAAACTGGATCCTGTCCTTCTTTCTCCCAAACCCCAGTGTTGCCCCTTTATAGTTAAAAGTGGCCTTTATGGGGCACCTGGGTGGCTCAGTCATTAAGCGTCTGCCTTGGGCTCAGGTCATGATCCCAGGGTCCTGGGTTCGAGCTCCGCGTCGGGCTGCCTGCTGGGCGGGAGGCCCGCTTCTCCTTCTCCCATTCCCTCTCTCGCTGGGTTTCTCTGTCAAATAAATAAAATCTTAAAAAAAAAAAAAAAGTGGCCCTTATGTCAAAAGTCATCCTGTGTTTCTCAGACCTCATTCACCAGCCTTCTCACTGAGAAAGGTTTTCTCACACATTGCAACACTTTAATCTTCCTTTAGGCTCTCTTTCTTGTGTTTCCTTATTCCTGGTATTTTCTGCTGCTAGACTCTCCTAGACTTGTACATGATTGTCCTTCATTCTTATCTGAGATCAAGTCTCCTGTCTTTCCTGGCCCTACAAAACAAAATGGCCTCTCTCTCCCACACTGGCCCTGTGTGTCCCCCTTATTTATTGTAAAGTACTTAAGACTGCTTTGTTCTTTTTAATAGCTTTTTAAATTTAGATGTAACTGACACATAACGTATTAGTTTTTAGTTTAAGACGTAACGATTGGATATTTGTATATAGTGCAAAGATGGTTACACACTAAGTCTAGTTAGCATCCATCACCATACATAGTTGCAAATTACTTTTCTTGGCATGAAAACTTTTAAGATCTACTCTTTGTAAATTTAAAATATACAACACAGTATTAATTATAGTTACCATGTATATTACATCCCTGTGACATATTTTACAGCCAGAAGTTTGTACTTTTTAACCCCCTCGCCCATTTTGACACCTCCCCCCACCCACCCCCAACTTCTAGTAATCACTAATTTGTTCTCTGTATCCACGAACTCAGTCGTTATTTATTTTTGGATTTTGGTTTTGTGGTTTTTGGTTTTTTTTTTTTTTTTAATTTCATGTGTAAGTGAGATCATACGGTATTTGTCTTTCTCTGTGTGACTTCACTTAGCCTGTTGAACTCAAGGTCAATCCTTGTTATCACAAATGGCTCTCTAATGGATTTGTTGTGGGCGAATAATATTCCATTGTATTTATATAGATTTTCTTTATCCATTCATCTCTCAGTGGACACTTCAGTTGTTGCCATATCATGAAAATAATGTTACATTATTATAATGATTGTTATTGTATTTTTATTGTTTGTTATTATTTTATATTAATTTTTATTTAATTATTAATTTTAATATCAAATTATTATTTATTATAATCACAATTGTATTTTTATTGTGTTATTGTGATAATGTAACATTATTCATTATGTAATTATTATTACAATTATTAGTACATTACAACAAATTATGCTGTAAATAATGCTGCAGTGAATGTGGGGGTGCAAATATTTTTTCAAGTTAGTGTTATGTTTCCTTTGGATAAATACTCAGAGGTGGAACTGCTGGGTCATATGGGATTTCTGTTTTTAATCTTGTGAGACCTTCAATGCTGTTTTCCATAGTAACTGCTTCAATTTACATTCCCACCAGCAGTGCACCAGTTCTCTTTCCTACACACCCTTGCTAACGCTGGTTGCTTTTGGTAATAATCCATTCTAAGTGGTGGGGGGTGGTATATCATTGTGGTTTGGACTTGCATTTCCCCCATGATTAGCACTGTTGAGTACGTTTTGATGTGCCTGTTAGTTTCTCTATGGTACCTGTGGAAACAATGCCCATTCAGCTCCTTTGCCTGAGTTTTAGTGAGTTTTTGTTGTTGTTCTTAATATTTATACATATATTTGTATTTATGTAAGATAGTAACTCTTTGTCTGATGTGTCATTTGCAATTATTTGCTCCCACTTGGTAGGTTGTTTTTTTATTTTGTTGATGGCTTCCTTTGCTATGCAGAGGTTTGATAGATTCCCACTTGGGGTTTTTGTTGTTGTTGTTGTTATTTGTTTGTTTGCCCAATCCAAAAACTCATCTCTAAAATCAGAATCAAGGAGCTCACCATCTATGCTTTCTTGTAGGATTTTAATAGTGTCAGGTCTTACATTCGAGTATTCAGTTCATTTTGACTTGCTTTTTGTGTATGGTATAAGAGAGTGGTCCAATAAAATTTATTTGCATGTGGCTGTCCGGTTTTCCCACCACTGTTTATTGAAGAGACTGTCTTTTGCTGTTGTATATTCTTAGCTCTTTGCTATAAATAAATCGAGCGTATGCGTGGGTTTGCTTGTGGCTCTCCATTCTGTTTCATTGATCTATGTGTCTGTTTTTATGTCAATAGCATACTGTTTTGATTTTACAACTTTGTAATATAGTTTGAAGTCAGAGAGCACGATACCTCCAGCTTTGTTCTTCTTTCTCAAGATTGTGTTGGTTCTTCTGTGTCTTTTATGACTTGTTCATTATGTCATTCTCAGGGCACTCAAGTTTTGATGATGGGGTGTCCCTGTGTTTCACTTTAGTTTGTACTAAAAAAATATTGGTTACATTGACGGGGCTCTTTCAGCAACGCAAATAATTAGAAATGAGCCATTAGCTGTTAGAAAGCCTAATACTAAAGCTTAGTAGAAAGGCAAGAACTCATAATTCTATTTAAAAGATTGCCAAATGGCAAGGTGATTCCATGTAATATCCTACAGCATGGGGAATTCTTTCCAGAAGTTTTCTTTTCTGACAAAAGTGATTCCCCACTTCACACCTTGTAACTGTCTCAGAAATAATCCTATGTTTCCCAATACTGTATCTATTCTTATTTATATTCCAACTAGACCACAGGTTGCTTAAGGGTAAGGATTCTTGTTTATCTTTGTATCATTTGTCACCAAATATCAGACCTAAACAAACAAACAGACAAAACGTGGAGGTTTTCCTGTTTATATGGCCAACATCATTCAGATTCTGTGCATGGTATTTATGATAAACATTTGCTAATCATATTGTTTCTTACTATCTGATTTTGTTCTGAGTGTAGGATAGTTGAGGCAATATGCCATTTATATTAGCAAAGCTGAAGCTTCTATAATACCAACTGGTAATTACTATACTAAACAGTAGAACAATGGATTGATTCAGTTCATTATGAAAGCTAACATATATTGAGGGTTGATTATGTGCCAAGCCATATTCTAAATGCTTTATTATGTATTAACCCATTGAATTCTCAAAATATCCACAGGAGGTGGTGATTACTATTTTTCTTCTTTTACATTGAAAGACATTATGCCAGAAGAAGTTAAGTAACTTGCTGAAGTTCACACTGTAAGAAATATTGAGGTCCCTTTGAACCCAGGTAGTGTGGCTGCGAAGTTAACACCTTTAATCTCTAGCCATTCACTTTTGTTAAATACTATGTAATTGAACCCAAAGGGCTTTATACCTTTAAAGTATCAAATTCCTTTCTTCCTTAATGCAACTTTTTAAAAATTCCACAAGCGGATTTATTGCTATATACACTACCCAATTAAATATGTCTCAACCCTTCACTAAATTCAGTGATAAATATTTCTGCTTTGTTGTATGCATGGCCAATTCTTTTCTTATCCCCTTTGAAAATGCAAGACTTCAGATGAAAACACTAACATATCTCTGCATAGTAGAGTGGGGGAGGGTGAAAAAGCAGGAAAACAAATTGCTCTAACAATGTATCTTGGCAGCATAATGGTCCATTTCTAGCAAAGAGGAAAATAGACATGACATGACATGCTCTGATTTGAGATAATCTTTTACGTTTGGTGATGATTAACAATCCAAATAAATCAATACCAGCAAAGTTTAAGAATGGAAAAGATAACAAAAACCCCTTTAATTGTCCTTTCCATTTAAAGGATACATTTGTTATCTATAACCACAAAGAAGCGTACTAATTTTCATGAAAGGCTTAAGATTCTACCTTTTCAGTAGCAAAAAATTCACTTGACAACCAAAATGCACAAATAAAAATCTTCATTAAAAGAATATGAGAAGCCAGTCTGAAACAGAAATTAATTTCTTTTTTTTTTTTTTTTTTCCCTAGAGTAAATGTCTTCCTAGGTAGCTGGTTCAACATTAAGGACCATCTGGTCTCTTTTCATGCTCCGTATCCACTGTCCACAGCAGCATAGACATGAACATGGTTTTGATTTCCTAACTAAGTGAAATCAATGTAGAATGGTGTGGCAGAGCCGCACAACCATAGACACACACACACACACACACACCCCTCTATCTACCTACCTAAGATTTTATTTATTTATTTATTTATTTATTTATTTTTGTCTAGGTAGTTGCCAGTAAATAATTAGGTTTCAAAAGGGTCTGTGCCAAGTCAACTAAAACATTCGTTTGAGGGATTTCTGCTTCTATTGACTAAATCTTAACTCTACAGTATTTCAGCTAATCGAAGAGATAGCTACCATTCTTGCATCATAGGTGAAGAAACCATGGTTATTTAGGCCTGAATTTACAAAACCACAGAACTAGTTCTATAAGGGGGATGGAATTTGGAGTCAAAGAAATTAAAATAAAACCCTTCTTTGACCACAAAGCCGCTGTTTGACCTTTAGATTTCAACTTTCTTCATTTTGAGTTCTTCAGTTACAAATTTAGAGCACTGCATATCCAAGTGTTGAGTTGCCTACTGGATTTTTTGGCTGAACTTCAAAACTCTGAAGTTTTAAAAATCTGAAAACTTACTGTCTTCTCCTCTCATTCTCCACTTTTATTTGTAATTTCTCTTGTGATCACTAATTTGTCAACTGGTGTTTTAAAAGTCCCTCAAGCCAAACGTTGAAAAGACACTCTGTAACATTTGTCTCCAGATGGGTCATTCCCAGATGAATTCTAGCTCTTAAATACCTTGGAAATATCCTCCTTTCTTTACCTCTTCACTGTCTTTGTCCCAGTTAAATCTGTCACCATTTCAGTTTTAAATTACTGCCAAAGTCTCTTAGCAGGTCTGTTTCATCCCACTGTAACCATCGTTCATATTGCCATGCTGATTATCAAAACCAAAAATATGTTATCCACGTTCCTTTTTAAGATCATTTATATCCTTCAATTTAAAAAAGTAGACTCATCTTAGCACGGCATAAGGATCTGGACCCTTTAGCATTATGTCCTGTCTTCCTCCAAAGGCTTCCTCCAATTTCTAATTAGGCCAAAGTGATCTACTTAGTAATACTCTAGGCTGTCAGGTTTCCCATGTCTTTAGCCTTTATCTTTCGGTTTACCACTATCTGATTAAATCCCATTCAGTCTTGAAGATTCACACTTTCACTTCAACCCACAAAAAAGGAAAAATATATGACCTTGCTAAGCCAGGGGTGCAAGTGCCTCTCCGTCTTTCTTCCCCTCCCTCCCACCTTCTCTCTGTCTCTTTCTGTGTGTGTGTGTGTGTGTTTAAAGATTTTTTTTTAAATTTATTTATTTGACAGAGATCAGAAGTAGGCAGAGAGGCAGGCAGAGAGAGAGAGAGAGAGAGATGGGGAAGCAGGCTTTCTGCTCAGCAGAGAGCCCAATGTAGGGCTCCATCCCAAGACTCTGAGACCATGACCTGAGCCAAAGGCAGAGGCTTAACCCACTGAGCCACCAGGCGCCCCTCTTTCTGTGTGTTTGTATGTGTGTATAGATGTTACACAAGCACATAAAAGAAGATGAGCTCAACCAGAGTACTGAACACAGAAAAAGAAAGGTGGCCTATTTCAAGGACCCAGATGTCCATATGTTTACTTTTGTTCTTACCTGTCTCTCTCTGGACAATAAAGTTGAAAGCTAATTGTCTGACAGTAAGTCTACTCTTCTTGGACTAAAATTTTGCCTGCACCTCACACTGAAATATTGTTGAAGAGGATGTTTTGTGGATCTGGCTAAGAGTGTGGGAAGATCTTAGAGGGGCTGAAGTCCATTCTACTGTCCCTCTGACCGGTCCATGATCAGTACATTGGAGTAGAGGAATACCTACCTGTCAGCGGTTGCAGTCCTGGCTTGGGAATAAACTGACGAATGCAAATGTGTTGATGGCAGAGAGGAGCTCATCCAGAGGCTGCAAAGTGGCAGTTCCTGGCTTGCCCCAGAAATTAACCCAGTGAGCATTTAATTGGTGGTTGTGATTTTGGCTGTGGTCCAGCTGTTGATAACCTTGTAGGTTTATTGGGTGCCATTTTGATTTTTACTATTTTTTAAATATTTTTTTAAAGATTTTATTTATTTATTTGATAGACAGAGATCACAAGTAGGCAGAGAGGCAGGCAGAGAGAGAGAGAGAGGAGGAAGCAGTCTCCCTGCCGAACAGAGAGCCGGATGCGGGGCTCGATCCCAGGACCCTGGGATCGTGACCTGAGCTGAAGGCAGAGGCTTTAACACACTGAGCCACCCAGGTGCCCTGACCCATTTTGATTTTTAGATGTTTATAGATTTTTTTTGTAGTTGTTTAGTATAGGAAAATAATAGTTCTGAGGCAACATCACGTTCTACTTTATGTAACGTGTTGCATAAGTAACCCTCGGCTTTGAAAGCTCAGAAACCACTTGCATTTTGTCCCCTCAGTTAAACTTGAACAACCTTAGACTTGTTACCACCCATAGAAATGCTGACTTTCCCTCTGTGGGGTGGTAGACCAGATGCCTGGATTTGCTCAGACTAGTCCTGGATCGCATGTCCTGTACTGACAGCTAGTCTGCTTACTGCCTTCTTTTAGTTTCACAGTCTCCCAGTTAGATGACAAATGTTATGTTCACTCTATCCGTAGGGGAGCTTAGCAGATCTCAACACTTTGCCCGTAATACCTAAAAAAGGGAATGCTGAGCAAACCGCAATTCCTAGATTGTAAAAGCGACCCCGTTCAGGATTTGTGGGAAGACTTTCAGGAAGCAATGCTTGAGATCTGCAAGTTAGGTTAAGAGTTACATGAAGGGGTTTCATCTGCTTGCACATTTGCCAAGGTCCGAAGACCTTGAGACCGGAGACCAAAAGGAGGGTTGGCTAATTTGAGGAAGAGGGAAAAAAGGCCCAAGTCTGTAGTCTGAGGAGACAGGAACCTGATGTAAAAAATTAGACCAGGGAAGTCAGCAGGATTCAGAACAAGTCTTAGAAGTCACGTCAAGGATTTTCAAATTTGCTGTATGAGTGGTAACAACAAAAAATATTGCAATTTTTAAGTATGCGCTGAGACTTGCTTATACCTACTTCTTTTCTTTTCTTTCTTTTTTTTAAAAAGAGTACTCTGGCACATATGTGGATAACGGATTGGGGTTGGGGTAAATTGCATGAAAAGCAGTGGAATTGTGGAGGCCCTTCAGCAAGCTAAAATGGTGGCATCATGAGAAATTATGGAAACTGGGCTAGGTGGGTAGTTAGTGGGGGAAGCAAACTATTTTTTTTTTTTTAAAGTTAGCAGAACTAGAATTGTTCATACTTTTTATCCTGAATGCTTCTGTTTATAACAAAAGAAAGAGATATCTGGAAATCATGCTTATGTACAGTATGTACAGGTGAAACTTTAGGTTAATTTTTTCATTTACTCTTAATCAATTTTGCCCTTAATTGGTGTGAGGGCTCCTTCAGAGAGGGGATTTGGCCCCATGCTGCCATAGGGCCACCAAAGCGACAGGAGAAAAAGCAAGGGGCCAGCCGGGAGAGGTCTTCCCAGGAGAACAGCCTACCTGGAAGAGACTGTATTCTGTCCATCTCTGAGCATTCCGCCCCCTTTCTAATTCTTACTACAGAGTCAGTCTTGGGACTACACTGAGAAGTCGTTTTGCTGTCCTGACAATTTCACACTCAAGTGAACTCAGATGAATTTACAACAGGAGCTACCTCTGTTTACAAATTAGTATCAAAATGTTCATCAGTTTTGCAAGGCTTTACATTTTACTTGTTCTGAGGCTACAATAAAACTCTGTTAAAGTATTTCATGTAAACTGAGGCATCTGGAATTTACATTGGTGACATATGTAGACAGTTGGGAAAGAAATATGTCAAAGAAGCAGAATTCCCAAGGAAAATTTTTCCATATTTTTGATTTTCACTTTGGAGAAAACTAATTTAGATCCTACGGGAAAGAAATAACAATTGAATTTCTTCTGCTACCTGCATATCACTCCTTTGCCTCTGATTAGGATTACATATTATATTGATTCAAGCCTGTCTGTTTCTTTTCTCCATATTGCACAAATGATGAGTTTACTTCATTTTATCTCAATGATATTTATGAGGTATCGTAAATAAAATATCTCAGGCTTCGATGTAGTTCAGTGAAAAGTACATACGGAACTCAAGTCAGTAATGTAATACTTGAAAAGAGCACAATTCAGAGTAACTTCTACCTGATGGTATTTTATTTTTATTTAGTAGAGATGAAATCCTCTGTGACACCTAGTCTTTAAAACTCCTGGTTTAGACATGCATTCACGTGCTTCTTCTCATAGTCAGTGGGGGAATATGCTGGGATCTACCCCCATGACCTGGATAATGTACCCTGTGATTTCTGTATTTTGCTCTCAGACATGAAACTCATTAGCTTTTGTGATTTCAGTGCACATGCATTTAACAAAAAGGCATTTAATTATTACAACCAAGGAGATGGTTTTTAATTTTTAGTAAAAAAAAGAAAGAAAGAAACTAAATGAAATCAAGAAAAGTTTTTAAAGTTGCACTATAATTGTACTAAGTATAACAATGCATCAACCTTTATATTATTTACTGGATACCAATAAATGCTATGTTTTATTTTAACAGGCAATTTGCTGCCAGAAGTATTTTCTTCCAGAAGGTAAGTGCCTTTTAAGAAATATTATATAAAATTATCATGGTTTCTGATTTATAGCTTTGAAAAGCCTATTAATTTTAAAGCCCCATGGCTGACAGCTGTGTTGTTCAAAGGCAAGGATATATAGTATTAATTATCTTAAGCTCCGGATTATTGTTCATGGCGCAGACATTACGTAGAAAGGAGAGACTGGCACATTTTTCTATTTTGTAAGAATAATTAATTAACCTGGTGCTTTTAAAAGAAAAATACCTGTTGAAGAAAAATACAAAGAACACAGTTCAGGTTGATCACATTTGTTTCAGTTTCCAGATAGTTTGGGACAATTTTCAAAGAAATTACCAGCCACTTGGGTTATGACTGCAGTTTTTTGTTATCGGTCTTTGTGACTTGGTTGGCTGAGATCGGAGAATGGCTTGGTCATTTTGAAGTTTAAAAATGTTTCATTGATAAAAGGTTGCATGATTGTATCAACATGTTTTTGCTATAAAAACCTATTTGGCAATGAGAACATATATGTTTACTTGAATACATATGCATTTTAAAATCTGGTGATATATTATGTTTAACCGGAGTTAAAGGTTCTTGCTGACTCAACCTTGTATTTAAATTTTCAAGAATCCGTTTAAAAGTAAACTGCGTGTTTCGGGAGAGAGTATCTTCATTATGTAATAAGAAATGATCGGAGCACGGGCTTGTTTCTTAGCTTGCCTTTCTCCAAGTCTGTGTTGTCTGTGTTCTGTTGCCATAGCAAGTCATGGTATAGTCTTCAGAAGATGCCCTCCAACAGCTCCCAGAGTGAACACTGATCTTGATGCCTTGGTTCCATATCTCACTAGTTGGTATTTGCTGGTAGACCACCAATGCTTTTTACCTCCCAGCCCCGTGGGTGTGGTATCAAGTTCAACACGCTGTCCTTGAGGCATTTGAACCCTCTTGTGGGTTGTAGTAACAGGGTGGCTGTGTGTCATTATGTTACTATGGTCAGTAAATTCACAAATTATAACTTCTTTCTTTGACTAATCATTGTTTCTTTGCATGGTCTATGTGTCTATGATCAGGTGATATTGGCATATTAATCTGGTATACGACAGGCTAACCCTCAGGTCGAGTTAATGAGTTATAAAAGAAACGCATTTTGAAGAGAAAAAAAAACACTACTTTTAAAAGCTTGGAATTTTATGGCTGGGGCCTCTAAATGTGTTAAATAAGTTATCAGGAGGTATTTTCAAGGGCGTAATCCACAAAGTCTTCCATACCCTAGGGGACATAAGCGGTGATGAAATTAAACAAAGTCTGTGTATAAATTTAATCTTCACATGTATATCGTCAGTTACATAGCTAGCATAGTGTTCAGACTACCTTACCACTCTTGATAGCTTTTGTGCATAATTTTCTGATATTTCCCAACCCTCACCTCTCCCCCTGCCTGCCCCCTACAAATGCTGTGATAAAAAGAACGCAGGTTTAGGATCAATTAAAATTCACTTGTAAACCTAGCTTTAGCTCTTACTAGCTCTGTGATCTCTTAGGCAAGCTCCTTAACTTCTCTGAGACATTTCTATCATTTTTCAAGCTGGATATACAAATACCTGTGGTACCAAGACTGTAGGAAAGATGCTGAAAGTAATTGGTCAGTTCATGACTTTCTTCTAGGAGTAAATCTCTTGTTATGGACACATGGCCTCAGATAAACTCCTTATTGCTCTCTCTGATAAGATGGTAATTTATGGCATGTTTTGTCCTTATTCTTTCATGATTGTAAACTTTGACTTTGAGTGCCCTGACCTCGTAAGGTACTGACATTTTGAAAATGAAGATATAGTATCTTGCTCAACCCCAGGTAAAGATGTTCTGTCTGTAGTGTCTATGCATCCTCTCTAGGGATTAGCCTGTGGGCCCTGGGGAACACAAAATATTCTCATTTTAGTGCCTCCTTATAGATCTTACATACATCTTTCTTGACTTTCCTTCCTAAGCATCATAAGTGTTCCTACTTAGGGTGTTTACTCTCTAGGGCCTTCCTCTTTTTCATGATCTACTGAAACTTGGAACTAGAGCCCTATTCTTTCATTCATTTATTTAGGAAATCGCTCCTTTTTTGTAATGCTTTCCCTTAAAACACTGCTGGGTAATCAGATAGTTAAATAACTGAAAATGCTTCAATAGCTTTCCTAGGTAATATTTACATTTTAAGAAGCTTCTGTAATGGCTTAACCTACATGTAAGGGAATATGATAATCTCTGTGGCCTGGGGGATCATTTGAGGCCAAAGTCTTTTCCAGGAAGCTCTATAAAATATGAAAAAAGTAAAGCTGCTTCCTCTCCACACATACTATAAAACATGCATGCATACAGGACATCTCATTCATATTCTCTTACTCTCTTCCACCTCTCTCACTGCTTGTAAAAAAAAAAAAAAAGAAAGAAAGAAAACTTTAAGCAGACATGATTGATATCCAGGCCTCTTCTGAAATACCTAAACACATTTTCCTCTCTGTTTTTAAATCTCTGCTGTGCTGTTCTCGAACCCCTTATATTTTCTTCGTTTCTTTCAAAACCTGGAGAATAATTTACATTTTTGATCATGTTTTACTTGTCACAAATTTTCATACACTTTAGCCAAATGATTCTGGTAAGGTTGGAAGGAATTATTGCATTTGTATTTCTGATCAGGAAACCGAGCAAGAAGGGACTCAGTGAAAGTCTGAACAGCGAAGATGGGTTAATACAAGGGTTTCTGATACCCAGTCCAGTCCAAGCATGTAGATGTTGTTTTATCACATAAAGGCAATCCATGTGCTATTTTCTTCCTATGGATTTATCCCTACCTATGAAAATAAGGGAAACAAGAAAAACAAACCAAATATACTGCCCATAATAATGGGATTCAGCTCTTCAGAAAGCCAGGCTCTCACCAGGCTACTTGCCAGGATAAACTCAATGTTCACAGCAAGCTTGAGTGTTTTTAGTATTTTTATAGCAGAAAGTCAAAATGAAAAGAGTTTATAAGTGATAAATGACATACTCATTTTTAAATCCAGTTCTCTGCTTGGATAACATACATGTATATATGACTTTGCTGAAGTTCTTGAAAAAATACTGGAAGGCATTATATGCTTAATTTTGCTGGACAAAGCTGACTAATCCTGGTAAGGAAAAAAATGCAGTGGATTCCCTTGAGAAAATTTTAATTGACCTTTAAAGGTCATTCCTGTACCTTAATGTGCTTTACTAATACAGAATTGAGAATATTTGATATTTGTTGATTTTATCTCAAAGTTTTATGTTGATTTTATTTTTTACTCTTACTCAGAAGTGATTGTGGGTCCTAGTGCTTCCTGAAATACCTTCCTTCATCTCCATCCTTTCTTCTACATGTTTGTGTAGAGGGGTCTAATGGTTTGCTTTACTCTTCTTGAGCCAAGACCTACTAATTATGTCTATCATAAAGCAATTTTCCCCCAATCAGACAAAAGGATATTTTGCCTTTTTTTTTCTTTAAATGCTTATTTTCCGGTTGTTTTCAAGAGTAAATCTGTATTTTGTTAAATTCAAAAAAGTTAAACAATCTTTTTAAAGATTTTATTTATTTATTTGACAGACAGATCACAAGTGGGCAGAGAGAGAGAAGGGAGGAAGCAGGCTCCCCGCTGAGCAGAGAGCCCGATGCGGGGCTCGATCCCAGGACCCTGGGACCAGGCAGAGAGAGAGAAGGGAGGAAGCAGGCTCCCCGCTGAGCAGAGAGCCCGATGTGGGGCTCGATCCCAGGACCCTGGGACCATGACCTGAGCCAAAGGCAGAGGCTTTAACCCACTGAGCCACCCAGGTGCCCCAAAGTTAAACAATCTTGAGAGTAGGATCATTCTTAAGTTAATTGTCCATGCAATGCATTTGTCTGGGATTGTAAGTTGAAAGTCAGATGGGAGTGTCTCTTAGGAGGATTTCAACTGTACGAGACAGGCTCAAATCCAGAATGAAACTTTCTGAATTAATTTAATTCTTTCATCATGTAATTTTTCCTAGAAGACTGAAGAATCCAGAAAGTTTCTTCCTCTTTACATCTGGAAAGTCCTCTTGCACACATTCTTTAAAACCTACATCTGTACTGTGGGTTTCCCCTCCATAGTCAAAGGTACATCTCCGTTTTATTTTTTGATCATTAGTTCATCATTTTCAATAACTGTGGAAGTGTCTGAAAAAAAACATTGCACCAAGTACTCCTGAGCCGTAGCACTTTCCTTTCATTTCTGAATCAAGCTCTGTGTTTCTTTATACCTTCCAACTTTTTTCTTTTTTTATACCTTCCAACTTTTGACCTGTTTTCATGGGCACTTTGGTCATTAGCATATTTATGAGACCAAAGTTATAATGCTGTTCCAGGTAAATGTTTAAAACACAAAAATACAGATTTTTTTTTCCCAGTGAATTTCATTCTATGTAGAATAAAACTCTGCATTTTTTCCTTTTTCCTACATACTGTCATTGTTTTTATACATTCACCTTGAAGTAAATATAAGCCTTTCTCGCTCAACTCTGGAGAGTGATTCAAGGGAGATCAGATGCCACCATTCTCTCTTCAGAATTCCCAAGGATTAATTTTCTTCATTTAAACAAACAGAACTAGTATAAAACCTTCATATAGAGAATAAGTATACATATTAAATCTTGAATTATATAATAAAATGAGCCTGGGGAAAGTGTTCTTTCCACAGTGAGATTTTCATTGTGGAAAAAATATGGATTGCAGCTAGTGGATTATGGTGAATTTAAAGAAGAAGAAAAAATCACCATAATTCAGTTGTGCCACCCTTTGAGATAACTACCACTGACATTTTAGTGTGTTCCACTAGACTTTTTTTTAAGGCATTCATTGTACATAAAAAATTGCACCCGTGACGGTACAGTCCCAACCCCTCTCTTAGCTGAATGCTTTCTCATCCTGTTCTCTGTTCCCAAGAGGCATGAGAGCCTCCTTTGCTTTCTGGCTTCTTTCGATTCAGGGTGTGAGAAGACCTGGAAGAAGATGAGAAAGGGAGTAGGCAGTGAATTCAGGTTTTTATTTTCCTAACTCCCTCTTTCCATGGTTACCTCAAGGAACCTTGATCACAACTCTTAGTTCCTCTCCATAAACACTTCCCTCGACACCTCTTCTGGGTTTTAGGAATTGTTCCTCCCTTGTCTCTGCCATATTAGGGCTGGGGAGTGCTGTCCTGTGGAACCCAGTGGGTTTTGGGAACACCCCACCCATATCTTTGTAAATGGTTCCTTTCTTAAACTGTCTGAGAATTATGCCATTTTGAGTGTGCCATGTGGTCCTATGACATTGACTCATACTGGAGCTCAAAGATGGTTTTATTGACTGCCTTTCTTTTTGTCTACAGCATGTGGTGAAAGTCCTTACATGTTGTTCAGTATCATGTTAGCACATTCTAGCAACTTGATGCTACACATGTACCACGTCGAACATTTATCTTGTTTTCTGTTCTTCATTATCAGTAGCTATGCTATAAGGAACCTCTCTGTAGCCTGTGTATCCTCTATCATCCCCTTAGGATAAGTTCCTCAAAGTGAATTAATTAATAGTAGTTTCCAAATGGCATTTTCTTATTTGTTCTGCAGATTTAAAAATCACATCTCTTGGTCATTCTTTGGCTGTGCCATCTCTAAATGACCTCAAGCAGGTCAGCAGTCACTTTGATGTCCTACTACTTGAAAATGTGAGACCCTAGATCTCCAAGTTCTAGGATTTCCTCAAGATGGATACTGACTTTTGTGTATTCATATGGTTATCAATCCGCTTTGCTTAAGTACCAAGAGATGGTCCTTCATGCCTTGAAATCAGGCCAGATGGAGCCACAGCAGCCCCTCCTTACGGAGGGCCATTCCATTCTCTGGGGGGCAATCTGCTGGAAACCACTCACGGTCTGTCTGTCCATACTTCACTCCTCCCTCACACCAGCTCTCCCCTAGTCAGGACACAAAGGAAAGGAATGGAAATTCCTGAGAAAGTCAATGTGTCCAAGAGTACTTGGGGGGAAAAGTATGAACCCTATTTAAGTACTTCTTACATTAGTAAACAGTGCTTGTGAGGAACCTCCTGTTCATCTAAAAGTTGAATGATTCCTATGATCTGTTTTTCATTCACCTGTGATAATATAAGACTGACCATCATGGCCATGATGTGATTAATGTTAATCGTTATAAATGATTAACGTATAAAACATAATCATTAATGTTAATCATGTAATGGCCGGTCTTTATGCTCTCAAGGAACTGAAGCTGTTGAAATGAAAATACAACAAAAAAAATCAGGCTTTTTTTTTTCTTTTTGTTAAATGGAATGATAAATCTCATACAACTCAAATATTCAATTTGTAACTATCATAATGACCTAGGTGATACAAAAATTGTCACCAGAGTTATCAGCATGTTTCTACATCTTGGCTAAAAGCCCAGAAAGTATAGATTTACAGAATGAAAATCTGGAGTGTTTTATAAGTACTATAAATACTGTTCTCACTGAGGAAAACATGTGTCTGGAGGCAGCAACTCTTCAAAGGAAAATGTACAATTTTCATAAACATAATTTTCTTGAAGATATTTTCCTATCCTACCTAGCTCTGACTAACCGAAATAAAGTAATCATTGTTCCTGGAAAACAAAACCAATTTAAATACCTTCCCTCCTTGTGACTTTCAGTATTTGATGTGCGTTTTTCAATCTTGGTTTCTCCAGAAAGTAGACCTCCTCGGATGTATTTTCAAGGGTACATGGGGTTTCCATGAGATTTTTACGGTTAAGTGAGTTTTCATTCTATAATCTTAAAATGTTAATATGTTAATGAGATCTTAATTAACCATCTTATGTGTCATGTAATTTCAAATTATACTACTATAATTGATAAGAAATCATGCGGTGGGAGGGGACTGAGAGAAAGAGATCAGTTACATAATGTGTTTATGTTAACTTAAAGCCATTTGAAGCCTCAAAAGTTGAGCTAACTGAAGTTTCATTATAGCTAGAATATACAAAATTACTGACTAAATTAAGTTGTTCTATGACAAATAATGTCTGCTATGTGTAATTTACAAAAAATTCTCACTGTAAAATTTAGTCATGTAAATGCATCGCAGGTGGCAATTTAGTTTTATTTAAATAACATCATCATGATAATGTATTAAACCTGGTATTTTGAATAGTATATGCTTTACAGTTTCATTTATGGATTTTGTGGTTTTTTTCCTAGGTCTTGTAAAGGCTAATCTTCTGTTTATACATAAATCATAACATTAAAATAATTTAAATCAAGATTTGCAAGAAAATATGATACATGGTACAGTATACTGTATATGGTACATTCTTTACAAATTTTGAGAAGCACTACTATTCAAAATGAGAACTATGCTTATTTCTCAACCATGTCCTTTCCCCACACTGGGTTCAGTGTGCATTCAGCTTGCCATTAAATGTGGAGGTTAAATTGTAGTCCGTTCTCCTTAAGTAGCTCAGGAATTTCTTCAGAAAATGTGGGCATTTGTTAGGGTATATCCAATATTGAGACACTAGTGTCTAGAAATCCAGAAGTTACTTTTAAGAGATCATAAGAACAAACAGGAACAAGGATGCCACTTTACTGGGATCGTGAAAGACTGGAAAGATGATTAAATCGCTAAGCATGTGGAGACCAAAGCTTATCAAAGTGTGAAGAGCTCTTGAATTCATGGCTGACAGATCTGCTTAAGTATTTCTGCGTCCTTCCTGACCCCTGGCTGCACTACAAGGAAACACCTGTAAGATTCAGATGCTTTATAATATTATTCCCTAGTATTATGATTCTTAACTTGACATTTTATATTCAGGAGTGCATTTTGCCTAACCATTTTGCCTCCTGGTGACTAGTCAATCACCTTCCATTTTCCTGACACTAGGAAAGTCATCTCCCTAAATGTATTTTCATTGGCCAGACCATCTTCCAGTCTTACCTTGGCATTCACTGTCCCTCCTTCTCAGCCTATCTTTCCAAACTCTGACACCCTACTCCATAGACT
This sequence comes from Lontra canadensis, assembly GCF_010015895.1. Taxonomy (NCBI): domain Eukaryota; kingdom Metazoa; phylum Chordata; class Mammalia; order Carnivora; family Mustelidae; genus Lontra; species Lontra canadensis. The sequence goes on from NW_022631033.1 coordinate 11,437,721, forward strand.
GTCCTGCTCCAGGAAGGATATTTAACTCACTGATGCTAAAACATGCCTTGCTCAGCCCATCTTCTATGAATCTTACTGTCTGCAGTCTCTCGTTATATTTTCTATCCCTAAACTGCCATTTTAGGTCATCTGTAAGTCACTAATTTTCATTAATTGTGTTTCTTGATATTTGGAAATGTTTCCCATGTTTCTCCAATTAGATTCAAATTTGGGAAGGAATGGAGTTTCATATAGTACCTAGGAATGGTTTTACCCTTATCAGAGCACTCAAATTTTTTGCTGAATAAATGTCTTAATTTTGATTGTGCATCTCTTAAATGACAGCTATGAAGTGTTAAAATTGCATTGCATTATTCATATGCCCTGCAATAATATCTAGATATACCCTCATATTCTATACAGGGAAAAAATACTTTGGGTGGAAGTCAGGAGCTAGAATAAATACCCGTGGAAGCTGGGAACCTAGGAGTCCCACTACTAAATGATAGTGAAATGGAATCAAAACAGTTTTGCTCAGAAAATGAGCTGAACAAAAGTGAAGTTTGTAGGAAATTAGATCAGAATCTTTTAAAGAAGGACAGTTCAATATGTGTATATATATATTTTTTTAAAACAGAAAATTTCAAGAAAGCTATTAGGAGTATTATAGTAGCATTTTAAGCAGATGATTTACATAGAAGTAAATACACTTTGAAAAAGAGGCTGGCCTTTAAAATTAGAGTAGCCCTAGAAAATCTAGAGTATCAACATTCTTAGGATTTAACCATAGTGTAATTAACATATATTTATTTGTTTTGCATGTTTGAGGCTCTTTCATTTCATTCAGGCAACAGAATGCACATTCTTAATTTCTCACTTGCTTCTTCAGGAGAATCCAGAGATGAAAATGCTTTTTCATTAGGCTATGACCTTTATAATTCTGCCTCGAAACAACATCCTTATTAGTAAAATATGATGGAAGTGCCTGTAGGGTAGAAACAATGAATATTTATTTAGGAACAGGCTTTTGGCCAATTTTTCTGAACCCTGGAGGCATAAATATTATATACCAGAGCATTTCCATTCCTGGGCCCTTATAATTTTCTTCTCTGCACACTTGTGAAAGGCACAAGTGTCTGCATGACACTTTCAAGAACCCATTTGTCAAAGGCTCACTTGGGCTTGGAAGCTGTAATAGGCATTTCTATTCAGTCATGAAATGTTAAATAGGTATAAATCCTGGTTAACCATCTTAAGTTAAATAGTTAAAATAGAAAGGAGGGTGTGCAAATGACCTCAGTCTCTTAAATTTTGGTTAAGTGGTTTTAAAAAAAATAGAAGGAAGTAGTTAAAATTAATATAACTTGCCTCCCTGAAGTTAGTCTTTGAGACAGTGTTGAAAGCTGTCAAGCAGTTTTTTTTTTCCCCCCGAGAACATTCTCTTTGTTGTCATTATGTTTTCTTGTGGAGAGTGTGTTTGCCACACCTCTCAGCAGAAGTGCTATAATTGAATGAATAGGTAAGTTGAATTATGGATGTTGAAGTTACATCTTGCTAACAGGAACCAATAGCATTATTTTCAAAACTGTAGCATCTCCTTGAACAAAATGCTAGGGCTGTTTCAGTGCAGTAGAATTCCCACATTTTTTTTTTGTTTCTTGTTTTCTTTTTTAATGACTCTCAACTAGTGTGTCTAGTTGCAGACACTAGTGTGTCTGCAATATTCACATCTGCAAATCATTTGTAAGTAATGAGAGATGGCTCGAGAAATATTCAGTTTTCATCTCTTGCACTTCTACTACTCTTAACATTTAATTTGTTTTTTGTGCTTAATACCCATGTCTCTTTATGTCTTAAATGTTTTTACTAAAACATTATATGGTCGTAAAGCGCAAGGACTGAATTTTTTAAATTTAACTTTTAATAAGGGTTGGGCACAAGTAGGAACTTCAGGAATCATTTTGATAGTTATTAAACTTGTCAGCATTAGTTAAATGTACTCTTTCTTCCTTTGAACTTGAAAGCACATTAAAAGTGTCTCCTATGACACATATTTCGATCTACTAAGTATTACTATTATTCCAGTATAGCCTTTCCTACAGTATAATCTCCAACCACCTAAGCTCTGTACCAACTAGCTTGTTTGTTCTTGTCTGATAGACAGTAAGAAGTGGTTGAATAAATAATGACTGCTGGATAGAGTTCACTGCCAGCATGAACCATGGGCCTACACATTCCATAATAACTTCTTAAATTAACTATACTTCAAGCATGTAGATAAACTTATTTAGAAAAAGCTGGATATGTGGGTATGAACTCACTATGGGCAGTAAATACAAATAATGGTGAGCAAATAATTCCTTTGTAGAAAATGGAATGTACACATGGGTAGTTGGAGGAGCAAGAAATTCAGGGGAAAATATCTGTGGGGTGTCAGGAGCCATTTGATTCAAGTAAGAAGATTCTGTGCAAGAAAGAGAGCAGCCCATGCAAGCTCAGAGCTGGCCTGACAGGAAGGAAGGTTGATTGAAGAGTGTGAGACAAATTGTCAACAAAGCAATTAACTGTCTACCATGTGCTGGGAAGAGGGCTCAGCACAGCAGAGAGACATTTTTAAGATTAGAGAGGGTAGTCATAACCCTTCAGAAACGTAAAATCCACAGAGGAAGGCAGGATAAAAGAAAACCCAACAACATTAGTGGAAGGGACAGTGCTTGAAAGTCACCGTTGAAGGGTTTGGATCATAGAAATCCCAGGAAGCCAGAGACTTGCGAGCAGTGTATCATATGCGATCATGGATATGAAAATACTTCGTAAACTGCCACGGGATGTAAAAATGTGAGGTAAAATCATTATGTGGCTCACTAGAAAGAAATCTACAGTTTCCTGGCTAGCCCACTTGAAAGTGATGTATGAGTTAGCCCAAGGAAGTAGCGGTTAGAGATCCAACCACCAGTTGGGTAACGGCAGCAGAAGTGGATAGAAAGTAACAAGGAAAGCGAGAGTCCAGGGTTGTTAGTCAGAATTTACATTTTCCTCCTATTCGGCCTTCAAACAGAGTTCCTCATACTCGCGTCAGCTAATAACGGGAGTTCGTATTTAGCTACGGTTCTAATGACACATTTACAGTGTCCCCCCAGTTACTATCATGAATGGGAGTTGGATTTCTCAGCCTGGCCGCAGTGCTGGTTAACATGTGTGTATAAACTATATTATCTGCGTAGGTGTCAAGAGTGGTTACCGAGCTTTTCTGGAATTCTATTAGTAAAAATACTTTAAGAATGCATGCCCAGTATAAATATTTATAAATCCTCACATGTATTTTATACCAATATATTGTATGCCTTATAAAACATGCATAAAAATTAAGTCAAAAAGGATAAGACTAAAAATATATAAATGGAAGTTCTACTTTTCTTACTGTACTCGTGGATCATTTTGCACACCCAGAATCCTGGGTTTGTGCCTGATTTGGCTGGCTATTGATTGACACCATGCCATGGTACATGACCATTTGTAGTAATAAAGAAATTGCGATTAGAATATCCTTATTTGTTTCTTTCCTGAGAGACCTAAAAGATACTTCTTTCTATAGCATTCTTGGCAAGCAGACGCTATTTTCTCTAGACGGCCCTAGAAGTGAGGTGAGGACGAGGAGACTACTTCAACTTTTAGCCAAGTTTGTGTTTCAGGCAAGCCCTCTAGCAAGGTGGGGATAGGGGACAAAGAAATAATGAGTGAAGGTCAGTGAAAGTGTTGTTTCAGCAGGAGCCGTGGACTTTGTAGGACGCCCCGGGTCTATGAATGCAAACAGCATGTGTAGCTACCCCTGAGCCTTGGGCATATGTTCCAAGACCCTTCTGGATGCCCGAGACAGCCGATAGTACCAAACCCTATGTAGACTATGTTTTTTCTATATGTGTGTACAGTAAAGTTTAATTTAAGTATTAGTCACAGTAAGAGATTTACAACAAGACAATGATCTTAGCAATATGCTGTATTTAAAGATGCATGTGTGTACTGTCTCTCAAAATACCTTAATGCACTGTGCTTACCCTGGTGATGCTGTGAGATGGTAAGATGCCTGTATGATGAGATGAAACAAAGGAAATGAGACAGACATTGTGACGTAGCGTTAGGCCACTGTGGGCTTTCAGGTAAGTCAGGAGGCGGATCTGATTCCATGCTGGGATTGAGCAAGGTAACTAAAACAGTAGAAAGCTAGAACCATAGATACGGAGTAGGATGAAGGAAACTACTGTATTAAGGCTTTACCTCATCTGGGCAAGGCCTTTGCACAATATTTGAACTTGTTCCTGTTTAGATTTTGCATTTTAGAAGCTTAGGTTCTTGCCTCTGCCATTATTCCTCTTTATGAAAGGTGCTAGTAAGTATACGGTGCTCTATACTTTAGCACAAGTTATACTTTTTCCTGGTATTTTGTATGATTGATAATTGTATTTTTGGCTTCTAATTCACAGGGTGTTGAGTAGTCCTAGCTTGTGTGTGTAATTAAAATATATCATTGTTGTCAGTCGTTGGTAAGTTAAAGCACGTGTTTAAATTACGTATTTCTGATTAATACATCTACACTATACGTGTGCCATTCCAACACTAAAGATAAAGCATTGTTTCTTTCTAGGTTCTTGGTAAGGAATAAAATTTAAAAATGAAAAATGGGGCGCCTGGGTGGCTCAGTGGGTTAAAGCCTCTGCCTTCGGCTCAGGTCATGATCCCAGGCTCCTGGGATCGAGCCCCGCATCGGGCTCTCTGCTCAGCAGGGAGCCTGCTTCCTCCTCTCTCTCTGCCTGCCTCTCTGCCTACTTGTGATCTCTCTCTGTCAAATAAATAAATAAAATCTTTAAAAAAAAATAAATAAAAATGAAAAATGTCTGAGGAGCCAATGTGAAACTTGGTAACTATAATTGCTAACGATGTATAATATAACTGAAGTTTGCTAGAACCTAAATGTTTGGTAATGATTGTTTTATTTAACTAGATGGGAGGAATCTTTTCATAAAACATACATTTATTAAATCACCACAGTGTACACTTCAATTATATTGCAAATTTGTATGTCAATTATATATCAGTAAAAACTGAAATTAAAAATAATTAAGTGAAAATAAGAATTAGGGCTGTTTTCAGAAGCGGGAGAAATCGGAATAGGGATATCCAAGAATTGGCAACTAACTAGACCTTTTCATGTGGAGCATGAAGCCAGAGTAAGTCAAACTAATATGTACTAGAAGAGAAGCCATTTAATTACTTCCAGAATGGAAATTATGGCTGGGAAACCCAGGTGTAGGTACGAAGCCTGTGGTGTAGAAAAGTGAGTTGAATAGGACAGTTCGGGGGTTGGGAAACAGGATTCATATTTTTTTGTTTTGTTTTGTTTTGTTTTCCTTGGTGTTGGCTTTAGTCATTTTGAGCTCTTTTAACCACAAATCTGACCTTTCTCTGAGGGCTTTTTTTTTTTTTTAACTCTGTACATAAGTGAGACCATTCAGTGTTTGTCATTCTCTGACTTATTTCACTTAGTGTAATGTCCTGAGGTCCATTCATGTTATTTCAAATGGCAGGATTTCCTTCTTTTTTATGGCTGGATAATATTCCATTGTTTATGTACCACATCTTCTTTATCCCATTCGTCCATTGGTGGACAATTTGGTTGTTTCTGCATCTTGGGTATTGCAAATAATGCCACTGTGAACATGAGAAACAGATATCTCTTGGAAATAGTGTTTTCTTTTCCTTTGAATGTGTTTCCCAGCATGGAATTGCTGCATTGTATGTTTTATTTTTTAACCATTTTAATGTTTCAAGGAACCTCCATACTATTTTCCAAAAGTGGCTGTACCAACTTATAATTCCACCAGGAATGCATAAGGTTCCTCTTCCTTGCATCCTTGCATCTTGACCAACATTTGTTATTGACTTTTTTAAAAATAATAGCCATTTTAACAGTCATGAGGTGATGCCTCATTGTGGTTTTGATTTGAATTTTCCTACTGATTAGAGATGCTCGTGTATCTGTTGGCCATTTGAATATCTTTGGGAAAAAATGTCTGTTCAGGTCCTTTGTCTACTTTATTGGATTTTTTGCTGTTGTTTTGTTTTTGTTGAGTTATAAGACTTATTTACATATTTGGGGTATTAGTCCCTTTTCAGATATATGGTTTGGAAATATGTCTTTTCCTATTCAGTAGTTTGTCTTTTCATTTTGTTGACTGTTTTGTTTTCTGCACAGATGTTATCCACTTCTTCGTGGGTACCAGATTTCCTTCCTTAGGAGAACTGGGGCAGTGAAAGGCAATAACATAGCAGCCCTTTGCTGTGGTGGAGAAGAAATCAAATGATTGAAAATTCCTGGGAGTTGTTGCTCTGTTGTAGACAATGACCACTCCAAAACTTTGCATTATCAGTGGTATTAAAATGAATCTGGACTGGGGATCCCATGGTTATGGAGAATAATTCCAGGGAAACTTGGCAGCTTCCTCTATGAGGACAGAAATCTCTTGCAGCCCAGAGAAAGGAACTGTTTACTTAAAACGTAGACTTCTGCCCATACCAGCACCAGCACCATCACTTCCCACTGCATTTTGTTTCTCTAAAACCAAACCCACAGCAGGTTGCTTTTCCATCAATTTGTTTTTTTAATCTTTTAGTATCTTGTGACCAGGCGGGAAAAAAAGGTAACAATTTAAGAGAGTGTCCTAGAATACTGTTCAAGAACAGTGTCAGGAAATTGCTTTAACAGTTTTCTCTGGTGACATGTTCTGTGGAAAAAAGAGGCAGATGGTCCCTCATCACGTTCTACATTGTAAGAACTTTAGAGATGGTCCCTTCAAAGCCCACTGCACTCATAAGAAAAAAGACCAGCATCCTTGCTCCCGTGTTTATCTGAACGTCTTCCTGCTTAAAGTTTAAATGGAATTCAAAAAACTATAATTTTCAGACCTCACCTCTATCAATCTCATGACTTTATTGCTAGAACCAAATGAATCAATAGTAACCATCAAACCATTCCATGTATCACACAAGTCACCCTAGGAAGCACAAAATATAGGAGGGATAAATGACAGACAATGCATGTCTTATAGCCGACCATTTAATGCCTTAACTACAGTATGCACTCATTTAAAGATATTACTTTGCCCTAGCCCACAATAAAAGCAAATGAGTATTTATTTGATTGTTGCCAAATGCAGCGATCCCATCACAGTGATTTAAGGAGACAGGATTGTAGTCCTTCACCAGCGGGGTCTATCTTTTATACGCTTGAGAGCATGGTCAATATGGTTGCAGTGAAAACATCTTTACACATGACTAACTAGCTGAGAGAATAAAAACAAAGGGGGAAGGAGTGAATGAATAATCATCTGAGGGAACGTGGGGAATTTGGAGTGATCCAGTTTGTGGATTTGGGGGCCAAGCCTGAGCTATACCTCAATAATGTGTCAATAAAGGAAATAAGATTTCCCCATTAAATAATAATTATGTGTTTTGCTATTTATATGGTTGGATTGTTTATTGCTCTTTACATGAGTCTTCTAGGAAGGATGCCAAGTGGAGATTTTTGTCTACATAAATCATGGCCACATTGTGCTCTGCATTATCTGTCACTTGACTAATATCCTTGGGTATGTCAGGTTAGGGTTTTATGGTCAGGGTTGGAGATCTGAGACAGGTTTTCTAATGTTATCAGTAGTGGAGAGAGAATGTCATCCTTGGCTGTGGCCAATGGTGGGTGGGGTTGGGGGTTACTTCCTCACCCCACACTCAGATTGAACATACTCATTCAGTCAGTCATTCCTGTATCCATCTCTGCACTGATTCAACAAACGTGTCGAACCCATTCTTTGTGTCAAGTATACGGTTAAGACACAATGTCCTACATTCAGGAAATTCATGTGCAGTACTTAGGACAGCTTCTGGGCTCTTCTTTACAACACTCACAGCCTTCCGTCTGGAGGGGTTAGAATGTCTGCTACCACTCTCTTGCCCCTCTCCCTCTCTTTCTGTACAAAGCCATCTTTGAAGGTAAAAACAAAATACGTCTTGAAACAAAGTCTTCATAATAGGACCTCTGAATAATTAGTAACTCACACAGTATTGATTTGGACTTTATGAGAATCTGAGTTTTAGAAAAGATTATCTCTGTAGTTTTCTTATGGAAAAAGAAATTCATGTCAAGCACTACAGACTGTAAGCTTTGTAAGCAAACATATAAGATTAACTTTTTTGCTAAGATCCAAAAATGTCACGTTATTTGGCCAGCATAATTAACTTAATTATTTTCTAATGACACTTAAAAGATACCAGAGTGACACAAAGCCATTAAACCCACTTGCCCTTCTCTTGGTACCTTGAATGTCTGTCTCTGGTAAGGAGCCTTTGATCAGGCCCTCCTGAGGTACAGCCAGGTTAGCTAAAAACTGGGAAAGCGGTGTGCACAGATTAATCTGAGCATAAACATTTTAGGAAATTCTTGCCATCATTGGATTACAAATAAATCACTTGAAGGTATTTGATAAAAATGAGAAACTTTGAACCTTTTTAAAAATAAGTTATTACATTTATTTAAACCATCAGGATTCCACTGTGAATAACATTCTATTCAAAGGTACCTTTTAGAAATATCTCTTTTTTTTTTATAAAGATTTTATTTATTTGGGAGACAGAGATCACAAGTAGGCAAAGAGACAGGCAGAGAGAGGAGGAAGCAGGCCCCCCCGCTGAACAGAGAGCCCGATGGGCTCGATCCCAGGACCCTGAGATCATGACCTGAGCTGAAGGCAGAGGCTTTAACCCACTGAGCCACCCAGGTGCCCCTAGAGATATCTCTGTTAAGGAGATTTTCATTTGTGTATCTAGACTGTCATAAAATTTTACAAAATTTTATAAAGGGATTTTTCTAGATTATAAAAATTTTTCTTAAAACTTTCTCATTAGTGAATTAAGATGTCACATAAATTTATCTCTGCTTAAACATTTTATGATAAGCTCACTCATTCATCAAAAATCTACCTTTGTTACTCTTCCTAAAGATATGTCAGGTTATGTTAGAAATTTAGGGAAATTTTAATTTTTTTTATTTTACATTCCAGAATCCACCTACTTTTAACAACCATTTTTATATGAAGGTATAATAAAAAATAAAAACAAAACCAAAAACCTCTTTCCTTTGTTGTAAGTTTTATATGTCCTGTCTTATATGTAAGGCTTTTCTTTTCACATGATTTATTCTTCACTAATACTTTCATGGAATCCAGATTCCATAATAAGTTTATCAGAGAATGGGTTGAAACACTTCCATTAGGAATTTGGCCCATGCAGACATCTGCTTACATATCCGTCACTTGAGCCAACCAGAGAACACTGAAAGTAACTTTGGGGGAAAAGGGAATTGTGAGTTTCTCTGAAAACAGAGATAGGAAATAACACTGCATGAATCATTCTTTAGGTAAATCGGGTGGAGAAGTGGGCTTTTATTTATTTATTTTCCATTGTATTCAGACACACTTATTTAAGGTAACAAAGTCATAGACTTCAGAAGTGGGCTTTTAAAATGCCAGTAGTAGTTTTAATAGTAAATGATTAGATTCTAATATAAGAAATTACATTTCAAACTTGGATCATTAGCACGGATAAAATCAGGGAGCACTAATCAGGTACCTTTGGGGGTTTCTCCTGTTGGACATCGTGATATTTTGTGTGTCCGAGGCAATGTGGCTCGCCTTCAGCTGGCTCTGAAATCCTGAGATGGATTCTCTTGCCCGTGACCTAATTATCGGAGCTCCTTTCCGGTTGTGTGGAGACGAGTCTGAGAGTCCTCCCCAGCCTTCTCTCTAGCCAGCCACCACCAGCTGATCTGAGCTGGCACCGAAGTAAGAAACTAAGTGCCATCCCTGCTTCACATCTTGCCTGTTATTTTAAGTTAGCCTGACATGTAGAGACTTGAAACTTGCTTGTGCCTTCCATTATCATAATCTCATATAACTAGAATAATGGAGCTACACTCCACGTGGCCCGTTTTACTGTGAGGTCACCAACACACCTGTAGTCTCTCCAGGTAAACACATGATCCGGCAGGCACTTGGGCTGGACCACACTAGTTGAATGCTTGTTAGCGTGAAGCACTGTCCTGAGCACGTGATCATTTTATTCACTCCCCATTGAAGCTGTTGGGGTAACGACCATTCCTACTCCTATTCTTTCTTTTCTCACAGATAAGAAAACTGAGGTTTAGTGAAGTTATACCACTTGCTAAAAATTACATGTAAAGTCAAATACCCAGGAGTCCAACCAAAACTGCCTGAAACTAAGGTCCGGGTTTTTAACCAGGGTACTAAAAACTGCCTCTCTCTAAAGAAAGTTCCCTTCTTTATGTGACTTTATGGGTTTCAATGAGAAGAACAAATTGCGTACAGAAAAAAATTCTAATTCTAGCTCCTAGCCTGGGCTTAGTTACATTCCTATAAAATGAGGTTCCACAAACAGGTTCTCGATGATCGTTTCCTCTGACCAGTTCTGTCTGTATAAAGTCACTTGTCTTATGATTCAATAAAATTGACAGATATATCATCGACAGAAGCAGAACTTGAGTAATTGAAAGTAGGAGAAGTAGGTAAACATCTCATGGAGAGAAAAAGGGGGAAAACACAGAAAATAAAGGATTGATTAGGGTGTCATGAACCAAAACATTCTGAACAGAGAGAGCTTCAGCTAAGGGTTCTCAATGAACAGTGCAAAAGTGTTAAGGGTATTGTTCAAAATAAATCTTACATATTAATAATGCTATGAAAATTGCCCAGTCACTGTATTTATTTTTTTTACTTCTCTGCACTAAATTTATGACATCTGGGACTTAAAAAAAAAACACTTCTTATAATTCATATTTTATTTATGAGCAAAAATTATAAAGTCAAAATGTTATCAGTGTCTGATTTTCAAGAAATGATGTATTTCCATCTATTTATTTGCATTTTTATCAGAAAATGTATTTGTAAGATTAAAAATAGTGCCCTATAAACAACTTCCAGAAAAGTGTACAGAAAATCCTTTGGATGTGCTCATTTTCTTACTACAACCCTAATCTTTATACACACATGCCTACACATATGTATTATCATATAACACATATAACTCTCTAAATTTTGAGAATAAGAAAAAGCAAAATAAAAAGTCATACACAACTTCTAATATAACATTCTAATTTTATAGGAAATGAAACCTAAGTTAATAGTTTATTTTCTTGTGATCTACTTGAAGGTAGAAGCAAGATTTGCTAAAAAAAAAAATGTCTTTTTATGCATACATATACACTTCTGTATATAATGTGTAACTATTTAACAAGTCTATTTAACTCTGGTTTCATTTTCTATAAAATTAAAAGATTAAATTAGAAGTTCAGCTTGATTTGCTTTAAAACAAGTTTTTATCATTAAAGAAATGTTCAAAAAAAATTGTAAATACCAAGGAGTTTTCTGGCCAAAGCTGAATGGATACTAAAAAAGTAAATACTTAGAAAAGAGGCTTGTGAGATAAGTAGCAATTTGAGATGAATGGGTTATGTTTCTCCTGAATTCTGTTTCTTCATTCCGTTGACTTCATGTTTTTAAGATCAAGCTAGTATTAAGGGCCTGCTTAGGTTTTCCTCATTCTCAGATCTTGGAGCTGGGCAAGGAGTTAGGAGAGCAGTCTCAGCTTTAAATTAAATAAAAAAAAAAAAAAAAAAAAGGAAAGCAAGCAAATTCCATCTGTTGAGAAGCTATTCAAGTTGAAGGCACATGATTCCACAAGTCAAAATAACTGTCATCTGAGTTATTTCTAACTGACATAATAGTCATGTGACTCAGATGCCAGCTATAAAGAAAGGAACACAAAACAGTCCTTGCTTTTAGAGACCTCATAGACAAACTTGGAAAATAAAGCAGGACAGAGCTGGGTGAGACAGAAGAGATTCTGACTGAACATTCATATCAGACTAGAGCGTTTGTTTTCTGGTTTTAGAACTTCCAACTGGAGTATTTTGTTGACAATTTTTAGATTTCGGTGAAACGAACACAGTGGTTCTCAAACTTTAATATGTATTAGAACCATCTGGAGGCCTTATTAACACACATACGTGTCCCCAAGCCAAGTTTCTGATTCTGCATGTCCAGGAGAGGCCTGGGAATTTGCATTTGTAGCAAGTTCCTGGGTGATGTTTTAGCTGGCCTGAGGAATACATTTTGGAAACCACTGTCTTAATATTCATTTTAAACAAGGGGTTGCAATAATTCTCTTTTTTTTTAAGATTTTATTTATTTATTAGACAGAGATCACAAGTAGGCAGAGAGGCAGGCAGAGAGAGGAGGTAAGCAGGCTCCCTGCTGAGCAGAGAGCCCGTTGCGGGGCTCGATCCCAGGACCTTGAGACCTTGACCTTAGTCAAAGGCAGAGGTTTTAACCCACTGAGCCACCCAGGTGCCCCGGGTTGCAATAATCCTTGACTAAATAATTTCTTTACTCATACTACTAGATTGAAGAACTTTCTATACAGTAACCAGTAGAAAGTTACAAATTTCCCAAAGTGTTAAAATTCATCATTGCATTCATCTTAAGAGACATTAATTCTCAAGGGTATAATACAGGTGAGGCTTACCACAGTCCACCCTTCTGTGTTCTTTCTGTTTTGGGGATAAATTCTATATTAACTTCATTCTTATTATTATATTACTTTTTTTGAGTTGTTAATTATTCATTATATGCCATACACAGGAAAAAATGCATTCCCTCAGACCAAAGGAAGAAGAGGTGGAATTTTTCATAATCTTGTTCAGAACATTTTCAAGTAGAAATATTTCAGAAATTGTCACTAACGATGGATCGTTTAACAGTACCGTTATTCATTTCTGTTTCTGAAACTTACTTCCTTGGTTCCTTTCTCGTCCTTTCCTCAGCTCTAGTCTAGACAAGCTAAGTCCTTCGAACTTAGCCAAACAATACTCCCCTCTCCCCAGATAATGGCCCAAATGATAAGTAATCCTTTTGATTTATTGCGGTCTTTAAAATCAACAGCTAAACGGATGAATCATTATACAGGAGTTTACTTGGTCACTGGCATTCTTCTAATAATACTTTTAATGAATTACAATGTTGCTTCTATTACAGAGTGAGCACTATGTTAGCTACTGAGGATTCAGAGATAAATAATCTTGTCCTGGAGGAGCTCAGTGGGTACTGACAGGTAGACCAGGGAACAAATCAGTGCAACACAAAATGTCCAGTGGTGTCTTAGAAAGATAAACAGAGGACTGGATTTGCTCAGAGGGGACGAATGCTCCATGGGTGCAAATCAGGGAAGGTTTCCAGAAGAGACTATATTTACTTCGACCCATGAAAATGAATAAGAAAATCCTGAGCCAGGAAGGAAAACAGAGCCTCTAAGTAGATAGAAAAATATATACAAACCTCATTTAGTGACTGGGAGGAAAAAAGAAGTTATGCCAACTATCAACCTAATTTGGGGGACTTGATGAATATAACTAAAATCCTATGCATCAATAATGAGCAGTTTTTTATTAATATATTTCTGGAAAAACAATGAAGCTAGTCTGAAACAAGTATCCATCAGTATTAATGATCGTGGAAAAGGCCATGGTAGGCATTTGCTGAAAGATTCAAACCAAGAGGAAATCTTTCTTCAAGTGAGATAAATCAGAGACTTCTCCATAGAGGATGTGCGCTTTCAGTTAGCTCTTGAAAAACATTTCAGGATTTGAGTGTGGGCTCAAGTCTAACAACGGAGAGAGGAGGATGAATAAAAACAGCTCCAGATTTGCAAGAAACCATGTGAAAGGTCATGAATGTTTTCTGAATTTGGATTCCTTTAGAATATCTCTGCCAGTGTAAATGATATATTTATGCATTTAAAATCCTCGTATTTTTATATCTGCATTGAAATAAGGGATTTTTTAATTGGGGTTTATAAAGGGCTGCCCTCACCATAAATCTTGTGACATTTGTATTTGTGATACAACATTTATGATTTTGGCAATGGAGAATGACTGACTCCAACTGCTGTTAATCCTTTTTAACTCAAAACCAAAATGAAACAAAAAAATACAAACAATTTTCTCCCTCTCACAATCCAAAAATGATGAGCTTTGTTTCTAAACAGCTGTCATGGAAAAAATAAAATAAAATAAACAAGACAGATCCTAAATAATGGTAAAGACATATTTTTGTGTATGGGCCAAGTTTTTAAATGCCTTTCATCTTGGGGATGCTGTGATTGGCTGGCTTCCTCTAATGAACTGGCCATTGGACCTGGGTGGTTGGAAGGTGAACTTGGCTTCAGCGCAGGTCAGTCTGTGCCTGCTGTGTGCCAACACACTAAGACTGATAATTCTTAAACAAAGCGATTAATGTCTTTGTCAATCCCTTTGTATTTGCCCGACCACATCTCCTGCATTAACGCATAATTAGAAGTTTATTATACTTGGTGTTTGTTCTGTAAGTCCCTGTCTGCTCGAATGAGGGCTCTTTTTAAGTGAAAGAAAATAATTACTAAAATGGAACTTCTATTCGACTATTTCACTTTGCTAGTCAAAGGGAATTTCCCATTTCCCCATCAGCTTTGAAGATGGCAATAAAATCAGCGAGTTCTATTCTTTTCTAGAATGACTTTGTAATTTTGTGTTTTAGATTTACTACCTGTCTCTGCTTGCCTCAAACAGCTTAAAGCCCTCTCCTTATATCTGCTTCTCATAGAATCCACATAAGTCAAGATGCTGGTGATAGCACCACATGTGAAAAGAAACAATGCCAATTAAGGTGAAGTAGTGCTTGTGCCTTGAAGAAAGTTATGTGTTAAGCTGAAGGAGAGTTAGGAAACTCACTTCATAGCCCTTATTGTGAGGAAAAAAGACCTATAGTGAGTGATTATATTTCAAAGTGTTGAGCAGTCAGCATAACTGCCTCACCATTATTTAATCCTACTCTTACGTGTTCTGAGATTAACAGGGTCAACAATGTATCCTCATTTGTTGGTGTATTTAAGCAGTATATAGCCAATCTGTGTGCACAAAGGCTTACCTGCTTTGGGAATGGAAAGAGGGATGAAATTCATGAAAAAAGAAAAAGAAATCTTAAACATTTTTTCACCAACTTTAGATCCCTGCAAGACTGCTGTCCAAAAATGTACAGGTATTGTATTGGCTCTTGTGATGACATGAAACCGGGAGAGATGTGCTAACTTTGGCAGTTGCATGTGTAGACCCTGGGATCCTTTCATAATGACTCCTTTCACCATACCTTGACCCTCCTTTTAGTCTCTAAAAGAGAGCCTGCTCTATTCCAAGGCTAATAAGCCAGCAGTAGGGGAGCACCGTTCAATGGCTTCCCTCTGAGCGCTGCTTCTAAAAGTGGAGAGCTTAATTGTAATTAGCTTAGCTGCCTTGACCTACCTAGGAAAACCTAGCTTAATAAGTATCGAGATCCAGACATTCTTTTTTCCTGGTATGTGCTGTTCCATATTTGGTATTTAATCCATATGAGAGAGATTCATTATATCCATAATGTGTCTGGCATTACGTCAAGGAGCTATATGCACACAGATCCATAAATTCACCAAACTCCTCTTCCCATGGGACTTTTGGTCTGGTGTGTATGTTCATTAGGAGTAATCTACAATCAAGGCATTCAAAATAATGTATGAAGACAAAGCTTTCAGTATGATTTGTTTCATTTTCCAGGAAAGATACAAAGAACGTTCTAGAAAAAAAAATATAATAGGTGACATATAGTACACATTTCTCATCTTGAAAGTTGAGCGTGGGCAGGCTGGGATTTGAATACAAATAGAGTTTCACAAATCTTTAGGTGACACAATATGTTTGGGAATTAGAAAACCATGCTTCTTTATACGATAGCGTGTAGAGAATATCGTGCAGAGGACCACTCACTAAACATTCAATTTAGAGTATGTCCTTCAAAACCTTCAACAAATATTTACTGAGTGACTATTACGTGCTGACACCAGCCCAGGTGCTGGGGATAACTGAATTTAGGAAGATCTTAAATATATTTTAAAATATAAATGATCTCTGGCAATATTAATTTGGCTAGGAAACCCAAATCATTAAAATAGTTCAAACTCAAAGCAGTCTGTTAATAATCATGCTTTCCTCCAGGGCTTGCTTCTGTCCTTTTTAAATGGCCAAGAACCACAGCAGTGGTTATGAACTCATTCATAATTTATTGGATAAAGGTCAGTTGCATTTTGAGACACATTAATTTAAATTATAGCATTAGGTGTAAATTGGGATCTTTTTCTAAATAAATGATCCATTAATATTTTAAACAAAAAATAATCCTAACAGAAGACAAATTCCAAAGCCTTGCAGGAATACTCCTTTCAAATACCTTTTTCACATACTCACAGAATTATAAATTTGTGTTTAAAATATGGAATGAATTTTAAAACTTTCTTTTCATTTAAAGAGCACTTTAAAGATTTTGCAATATACTATATTTGTTTAATTACAGGAAAGTAATGTTTTAAATACAAATTCAATGTATTTTTCTTGTGCTTGTTGGTCTGGGTTAACATTTTAGAGAATTTAAAAAAATCTTGGGCCATCCAAGTTTTTACACATTGAAGTCATAGTTTAGGACTTAGTATACTAAACAGTATGTTCCCATCACTTGTGAATTTGAAGTGTTAAAGGCTTTATTTTGAATGCACTGAGGCATATTAAAAATAAAATGGAAATTTTAATGCTTCGGATCGAGCCAAGGAGATTTGCTCAATGTCATTTTGAATTCTCCCCAAATCTAAGGAGGGGATCCCTCAGGTAACATTTGAAACAATTTTAGCACTTGTATTTCTCAAAGAGTCACTTAAAATAACCAAAAAAAATGTTTTTAAGCTAAAAAAAATGTGTGTGTGTATGTGTATGTCTCTCTGTGTGTATATATGTGTGGTGTATGTATGTATACATATAGGGAGAGAGAGAGAGAGAGAGAGAGAGAGAGTGTGTGTGTGTGTGTGTGTGCGCGCGCGCGCATGTCTGAAGAAGGAAATCCAAAGTAGCAGCAAGAGTGGGTCTTCTTTAATTTTTAAAAGTAATCACTCAATTATTTTTTTTCCAAAAAAAAATTAACAGAGAGAGCTAAAAGCAATTATTTAAAGCATCATGATTATCTGTCCTAAAAGTAATTAAGATACACTGTGGAAAGCTTAACACAACAGATATCTTTTACTCTGTTTTATATATTTATTAACAAAAAATATGTTTTGAACTCTGCTGACATCTTTGATTAGTCTTTGGTACTAAATTATTTGTCAGCATACAGAGCTAAATATAGACGACTTTCACTTTTGGTAAAAATTTAATGTCCTTCCTCTCCAAACACATAACAGGCTGGACAACAGAAGGGATGGAGTGGATGCTGTATTTGCTTATCAGAAAAGGGCTAAGTATGTATTTTGGTGTCTCTGACAGCAGTAAGTGAAGATCTCCAAATAAATAAGTGATATGGAAAGACATCTGAGCAAAAATGCCATACTTCCCATTCATGAGGATAATAATAGAAAGAAATAATTACATTCTCTCGTGCTTTAGCTGCATATAAAAAAAAAGAAAATCTTAGTATTAACACAATTTATGGTAAAAGATAGGAAAAAATAAATACTCATATACTTACAGTGGTGTTATGAGATTCCAAATTACAACAGACAATGTTTATCTATATTTAGGGGGAAAAGAGAGAAATGAATTTCTTCTGGGACTTTAGGAGATACGGACTTCCCGGTATGTCTGTTTACATATTCCTATCAGCCCTGCTGCTCCAAGGAAGAGAGGTGAATTATCTGGTGCTCACTACTTCCCACATAATTCTACTAGATTCTTAGTCAGTCCACGTCCCTGTTCTCATTTCTTACTGTTGTCGTCTTGACCTTGGACTAGCTACACTGCCTTAATCTGATTTCTCCAAAAACTGTCTCTTCCTTGCCTCAAGATTTTCACAGTTGCTTTTATTTGTTTACTCAAGCTCACCTCTCATTCCTCAGCTTCACCTGCAGGTTGAAGTCCCCGGGAAGAGCTTGTCCTGTTCTCTCCCGCGAACACCCACTTGGCCGGTGTCTCTCCGGCCTGACCCATCCCTCGTGTCCCTCATTCACACCTCTCTCTGCCATCAGAAAGCATCTCCTGTTCATCCACGTGTGTATCCCCTGTGCTGCCTCCATTCTCAAGGCAACCCCGCGATATCCAGCTTGTGTGCCGACGGTGATCATTGCACTTCCGGTGCCCTGAACGGGGTTACCGCTGGCTCCAAGATTCCAGGAAATATCTGAGAATTTACAGTTCCACAGTTTGGTGGATCTAAAGTAATATGTTGCTCTCATGTAGCCTGAAGAGGAGGAAAGAGTAGCAGAAGTTAGCACTGTGCACTTAGAGACCCCGTTTCCCCCAAAATGACTGTAAAGGACTATTAAGCCAGAGCGGCCCCACCGCGGTTGAACAGCCATTTTGTTGTTTATGCAGTAAAACTTAAATTGACCCTGCCCCGCCAGGGGAACTTACTTAAAAGCAAGTCTGGGAAACCAGTCCAGGTAACAAAGCCCAAATACAATGGTGGGTCAGGTCAGGTGGAGATTAACAGCCCAAATGCAGGGATGAGTCGGGTCAGGTGGAGACATCCAATCAGTGGGGCACGCATACTGTCTCCCTAGCTACCAAGGAGTATGGGCCCCGCCTTTTGGGTGCCAATTCTGACCAAGGGGATAGGCTAGTTCAAATGTCTACTATAGGGTAAATCGTAGTTCAATTGGCCACCCATGTGGGACCTAGCAGGACTGTGCAGCTTTCTCTGTGTGTTACAATCTCATTCACCACCTGCGTGTGGCCAGGCTCAACCACATGGTCTTTGCTCTATAAAAGTTAGTCTGTGAGGCAGGGAGGGGTTGCCCTCTCTGTAAGGGGCGGTCCCGACCGGTTCGTTTGATGGTTGGTTTGATTCTTGATGCTTGGTGCGAAATAAAGCTTTGCTTGACCTTCACTTTGTATCAGTCTCACTCCTTTGACCATGGAGCCAACATTGGGGGACCCAACATGACTCCAGGGAAAGGAGTGATTCTCCACAGGGAATCAGGGATACCCTGCTCCCATCCTGAGTTTTACCATACAGCTGTGTATCTGGAGGTGGGAGTCGGGTGACGTGGTTGGCAATGCTGGGATTGCAAGCTCTAGGGTCTACAGAGGGGCTCCAAGCCCGCATGCAGGAGACAGTGGAGAGTGGCTCCAAGTCACAACACCTCCCTGGGCCCTTTTCCATTTACTCTGATGGGAACCTGTTTGAAAGCCAGGGTAAGCGGGGGTGCTGCAAACAGCTATTTCTGGGCACAGAGTAATAACACAGTGGGGCTGGCAAATGCGGACACGGAGGAAATGTAAAACATTTTAGTCTGAGCAGCTTCTTTGTGATTCTAATGATTTTCAGTGTTACTTAGATGACTTCTGAGAAGTTAACAGCCATCCATCTCAAGTCAAAAAACTACATTTAGAGAGATCAATGGTGCATAATAGATGTGCTGCTTGGCAGGGCAAATTCTCATTCTCAAAAATCTTCAGCCTAAAAAGTAATCACAGAACATTTAAAAGAGCTTCCAAAAATCCACCGTGTGTCTACAATATTACGTTAAGCAGGCTCAGAGCTGTGTGGAACCAAAGCAGAGTAATACGCGTGTTTAAAAAAAAAATGTTTACAATATTCATGCCCGTGAGTGTTTTAAGTCCTTTTACAAAGATAACTGCAGGCATTTTATCACCTGGGCATTATGGAAACATTTGACACAAAGACAGAATCTCTTTTGGAGCAAGATCATCAGTGCTTTGAAGGTGTTAAGGGCAAAAAAATAAATAAATAAATAAATAAATAGATAGATAGATAGATAAATAAATAAATTCCCTGCCCTTGATTCCTTAACCTACTCCTAGTCAGTCTGTCCTTAGACCTGCGTGGAGGCAGCCTTGTTTTACAAAGCTTTCTAATGAACTTGAACAACAGCTTGGAGGGATGGAAGACGTCGTACTTTGTACGTTATACTCTAGAAGCCTCTCCACTGTGCGCTCACAAGGGTAACGTTAAATAGTTTTCTCTCTTGTGGTAGTAGCGGGTCAGGCTCTGTGGAGAGTCTACATTCCTTACGAGCGAGATTTCCCTCCATACTCACCCCAACTGTAAGTAATCTGACAGCTTCAGAAGCTGCTTCAAGGACCCGTGTAGGTGCATATCAAGAATAAGAATGTAGGTAGGATGGCTTTTATAAAATTAAACAATTTTATTAAAGTTTCCTTATTTTAAGATTATATACCTCTGACTGCTTTGCGACACTGAGTTTGCCATTTTGTGGCACAGAAGTGAGAATAGCAGGAGAGGATAAAAGGATGAGTTTGTTTTTTAAATGGCTTAATTGCCTTCCCACTCAACCCACAGACGGGAGATGCCCATTGATTTTCAAATGGTATTTTAATTTAGATCTTCCCCAGCAAATTCTCCAATGTGGAGACTGCTGATTGAGAACTCACTTTTTAACCTTAGAAAACAAACGTATGGTTTCATTTTAAGGATAACTCTTAAACAGTCGGCTTCCCAATACCTGCTTTTAACTCCGCCTCACACCTTCTTAATAAGGAAAACTAGGCAGGCTGTTTTCAGCTCTCCAACCTAAACGCTACTTCTTATGCATGGTTCACACATATATACACATTGCCTTTTTTTAAAGGAATGATCATGCATTCTTTAATTTCATTAGAGTTTTACTACACAATTTTAATTGCAACTACCAGAGAGAATGGGGCATTTTGAAGTTATGTTCTGTGAGTCATTCCAAGTGTAAAAAAGAACATAGTACATTGTTTAATATTTGTTAGGGCTTAGTTTTGTCCCCAGATTAACTACAGGGTCATAGACAACATTTGAGAGTCTTTTTTTTTTTTTTTTTTTTTTTTTTGCATTTCCAAACCTAAAGTGATCGAACTAAAATTGCCTTTTGCGACTTAGTCAAAAACCCACACAGGTCACCCAGTGCTTCATCTTCTGTGTGAATCTGAGACGTCCACACACAGACCCCTCATCCCTGCGGACCCCAGATCATGGACATGACTGTTGCATTGCGGGTGCGTATGTTTTGCTTTGTGATTTTGGCCCTCAGTTGTGTGACTTTTGAATTTCTTGAGGCTGGGGAACAGATCTTCTCAAGTATCTGGCACAGAACCCCACATGAAATCCCATTGCTGATGGAGAAAAGCAGTGCCCAGAACAATGATTATAAGGCATGTACTGCTGTCCCCTACCTTTCAAAGTCAACTCCTCCTTCCAAGTCTCCCTGTGCATGTCGGAAGCAGAGTGTCTCAGGGTCAGGGTCATGCACATAGAAAAGCAGCTTTCTTACAGTGATGTTGTTAAGAGAATGAAGCCTATAGTTTTGTTTTGTTTTTCACATCTAAACCCAAAATGCTCTCACCAAAAACACTGAATTTCTGTTAACATAGTACCTCAAATTGAATAAATCAGAGTGGACTTTCCCTTTCGGATTCTAGTGAAACAGTTATGCCTAATTAAAAACCAAAGTGAATAAATTAGGGTTGTCCTTAGATGTTCTGGTAGATCTGATCTGAAGCGAGTTTGTGCATTGCACTCCTCAAGATCAAAATGAAATAATTTTGAGTTTTGGTATTTTCCATGATCTGTTGAAGTGTTTCCTCTCAAACAATATCTATTTTTATAATACTGTCCCAAATGCTATTTTTCAGAAAGCGTGTTATCAACAAATGCATTTTCACAAAGCATAGCACTTTATGGGATTTGAATGAAGAAAGATAAGACATTTATAAAAGAAAGATAAGACATTTATAAAAAACTACATACTACATTGTAGTCAGAGATACAAATTTTGTGTTCACATGTTAAGCCTGATGCATCTCCAAGGCAGATATGTCAGTAGGAACAACAACTCATGGTTAAATGTGGCATAAATAAGTGGCAAAAGGGATCATTAGAGATCTAAAATTAAGATTGTAGTCTTTGTAAGGGCACCTGGGTGGCACAATCAGTTAAGCATCTGCCTTTGGCTCAGGTCATGATCCCAAGGTCCTGGCATCAAACCCCACATGGGCTCCCTCCTCAGCGGGAAGCCTGCTTCTCCCTCTCCCATTCCCCCTGCTTGTGTTCCCTCTTTCTCTGTGTCTCTCTCTATCAAACAAAATCTTAAAAAAAAAAAAAAAAAGTAGGCTTTGTAGAATCCAAGTCTTGTTTTGTTTCATTTTTCCTCGGTGAAACGGTTAATACATGAGCTATAAAGCAGGAAAGAAGAAGGGGAAAACACTACATATGGAATAAGTACTCTACGTAAGGCTTAGTATTTGCACGTAATCATTTTTATCTTCTGAACTTCAAGATCCTACACATAGATAATTTCATCAAAGGAAGCTGAGGCTCAGAGAGTTTTAATAACTTGCTCAAGGTCACAGGGAGTCCGTGGCAAAGCCAGGATTTGTCTAGTGCCCTGATTCATAATCTTTTCAGTACTCGGTGAAGCTACCAGGAGTTTTGCCACAATCTGGAAAAGAGTGAAGTTCTTCTGATCTGAGATTTGCCCTCATCAAGCTTTTAGAAAGGAGCAAAATGCTTTGTCAAAAGTAGCAAGCAACAAGTATAATGAACGATAAGATTTATTTACTTACTTATCTTAGACCATGGCAGTGGGGAGGTGAGGGGGGGCAGTTCTAGGAGACAGAGAGCGTCCACAAGCAGACTCCCTGCTGAGTGCATTGCCCACCACAGGGCTTGATCCCAGGACCCTGAGATCATGATCTGAGCTGAAATCAAGAGTCCCAAGAGTTAAGACCCTTAACCAACTGAGCCACCCAGGTGCCCCTATAATCCACAGTAAAACCGAATGTCAAACCAGAAACATGTTTCTGCGGAAAGTTTAGTGAAAGAATAAAATGCTTCAGACACACTCTAGTCCAGGAAAAAGCCAATGAACTTAACCCATTGCAGATCCCCGTGACTTGGAAGAGAACAGTTTTGGTAGAGGGTTTAAGATGTACTAAATAATACGATACAGGAATAGAGAGAACTTCTATAATTATGTTCTAACCACAATCCAGAAGCTGTTAGAGCTCAAAGCTTATGATCTCATGGATCCTTTGGGCTCTGAATTACCAGAATCATTGTATAGATGAGAACACAGACTCCTGGAGGGAAAGGAATCCCCCCAAAGCGGCCAGCTAGTGAGTGTCAGAACTGCAAGGAATTTACAACCACCCAAAAGCAAATGGAAGGTTTTGAACAATATTACCTCTGACTTGCTAGGGAATCACGGAGTAAGGAAACAGGAGATCTAAGACAGAGGTGAGGGAAACGATGAAAGAGTATCTGAGGAGGAGGTAGAGAGTGTGGGGAGGAGGGACGCAGGGGAAGGACATCACATTCCAGAAGAAAAGGGTTGCTTCCTTTTCCCAAGAGAGTTAGAAATGCAGCACGGAATGGTCATGCCCAGCGCAGGGCAAAAGCTGCCCTGGGAGACAGGGAGAGAGACCTGTGTAACCCACATGCTCTAACCTCCCATCACAATGGATGTAGTAGGTCCTTTATATCTGCCCTGTTTTGCTTGTCTGACCCTGTCCCGGCTGCTCCCCCTGCCAGAAACAGTCATCGGCTCTGCCAAGTTAAGATTGGGTTTTACCTGCATCCCATATTTCTCTATGTGGTCTCCCTGATCGTGGGAAAATACTGGCCGACTTAGAAGAAAGGTGACTCAAATATGGGGGGATGGGGGGGTGGGGAACATCACTCAGTGAGAACCTTCTCTTTTGCTGGGGCATCATGAACAAAAGAGAATTTTCTCACCTAAGAGATTTGGGTCTTAATCTCCATACTGTTCAGGGGGTAAAATGTACTAATACGGGGGTGGGGGCACCCATTGCACTGGGAAGGGGGCTGAGGACACGGCTCCTTTGGCCACAGTGAGTCCTTCACTGTGCTGCCAGGTGACTTTCTGAAGCAGAACGCGGGCAGTTTGACGCGATAGGTGTCCTACTGTGGAGTTTCTGGGTGGGTTAGGATGGGGATGAGACTGCGGACCAGGGCTTCTTAACAAGGGATGAGCTTCATCTAGCAATCTTGTAAAATACAGATTCTAATTAAGTCTAACGTAAATGCTTGAGATCTTGTGTTTATAACAACTTGGCAGATGTCGTGTGTCTTATCTGGTCAGGGTGCTGTGAAAAGGCACCATAGTCCGGGAGGCTTAAACATTTATTTCTCATAGTTCTGGAGGCTGGGAAGTCCCAGGGCAGGGTGTTGGCAGAGTTGGTATCTGGCGAGGGCCTGCTTTCTAGTCCACAGGTGGTTGTCCTCTTGCTGTGTCCTCACGTGATGGAAGGAACCCCAGAGCTCTTGTGGGTCATTTTATTTATTTGTTTGTTTACTTGTTTATTCATTTTAGATGACTGCAGTTTTAAGCCACTGAGGTGGGTTTTTTTTTTTTTTAATGTTTTATTTATTTGAGAGAGAGACAGAGCATGAGCAAGGGGGAGGAGGCAGAGGCAGAAGGAGAAGTAGACTCCCTGCTGAGCAGGGAACCACCCCCCCGCCCCTGACAGCATGGGGGTTGATCCCAGGACCCTGAGATCATGACCTGAGCGGAAGCAGATGCTTAACTGACTGAGCCACCCAGGCGCACCATCTCATGTCTTTTTGTGAGGGTACTACTTCTGTCCATTAGCGCTCCATGCTGATGACCTGATCGTCTTCTAAAGGCTCCACTTCCAAATACCATCACTGTGGGGGCTAGGATCTAAACATGGGGATTTAGGGGGACACAGTCCATCACATGGCCAAAGGTGCTGATCCTCTGAGAGCACTTGGATCCGTAAGGCAGAGAACCTTTCTCTGTTGCATTTACGTGAATTGTGCACTCCTGACTCAGGTCCCCTGGGCGGCCGTCCGCGCCAGCCCTTCCTAAGCCACTGGGAGGCCTCTGACCCTTGGGCACATGCTGCTCGTGTGCACCACACTGTGACATCACATCGGTAGTTCGATGGTAGTTGTTGTGGGGTATGTTTTTACCACTGGAAATCACCGAATGCCACACCAAAAACCCTTTTTAAAATAGTTTATTCTCTTTCAGTAATTTATGTCTCTTTTGAGGTGTGCAACATGTTCATTTAAATGGTTTCCTTCCATTTCTGAAACATGATATTAATTTATGAGTATGTGTAGAATGCAGTGCCCAGTCTGCCTGATGGGTTATAGTTTTGAAGGTTATCTAGGCTTAGGAGTAACCTGAGTAAAGCGCCATGCCCACCTCTTATAACTTGGTTTCTTCACAATGAGGCATTCTCGATAAAAAGGCTAGAATGAAGTATTAGTAGTAGAGCAGAATTTTGAACCTCTTCATAAAGAGGCCTTACAGTACTTGGGCCTGTGTTTCTTAATGGATGCAATAAGGACATTAGCCACATTTATTCTCATAAAGGCAACTGCATAGCCATAATTGAATGTTATTTCAATGGGGAAATGTGTCCTGAGCTAAAAACAGCCAATTTACAGACACTGATAGGAACCTGGGATTGGTGTAACAAGTTATTGAGAAGTATGTGACCTGGGATTAAGGTTCATGCCAATAATACATAAAATTCACGGTCAGCTAAATACGCATGTGGTGTTTATATATATGTGTGTGTGTGTGTGTGTGTGTGTGTGTGTGTCTGTGTGTGTGTCTGTGTGTGTAGGGAGAGAGAGAGAGAAGAGAAGAGAGAGAGAGAAATAAAGATGGGGTGAGTTGTGAAGCCCAGAGAGGCGATTGCTTACTCGGTAAAAGAAAGTGTGCAAAAAAACTTGCTGAAATTAACTTAAAGCCAAATGGCATTGTGGTTGATATCAAGGGACTGAGAGGCTCAGCCATACAGATGGTGTGCAAAGCAGCATAAATCCCATGAGATCTTGTAGGACTGGAAGTTTCTTTCTCCACTCCCCCCTCTATCTGCTCTAATAAATGTGCTTAGATGTAGGAAATTGTTTTCAGATAGGCAGTAGAGGGTATGGAGATGGAAAGTGTTGAGGGCTGTTGTTAATTAATAAATGGATAATAACTCTGAAGGTTGGATCTGCATTTAAGATACTCATGGGGGTGGGGCACCTAGGTGGCTCAGTGGGTTAAGCCTCTGCCTTCGGCTCAGGTCATGGTCTCAGGGTCCTGGGATGGAGCCCCGCATCGGGCTCTCTGCTCAGCAGGGAGCCTGCTTCCCTTCCTTTCTCTCTCTGCCTACTTGTGATCTCTGTCTGTCAAATAAATAAATAAAATCTTAGAAAAAAAAAAAAAGATATTCATGGGGGAAAAGCAGGAAGACCCTTGTAAAATCCCAAAGTGTTAATATAAGTATTTTTTGAAGAATGACTATTATCACATTCTTTTCATTACTCAGCCTTATCACAACAAAACAAAATTCAATTTTGAACTATTGGTAGGATATTGAGCAGGAGTTTGAAGTATTTAATCCTCTAGGTAAACCATCTGAATGTGTATTGAGCTTATAAACAACATTCTACCTCTAAATAACACTTTGCAAGGCTAATTTTTATGCGTAAGTTCCAATAGAGATAGATAGAAACATCTTGGAAAATTTCTAACTGCTTAGCATAAGTCATAGATGCTGCAAATTTGGATTTGCTGTCAGTTTTCCTTCTTCTTTAGAAATCACTATAGTAATACATACTACATGGTTTTCAAAGCATCAGGGAAGACTTCAAACTCCAATAAATTGAAGTGAGCAGAGTCAAAGGGCTTGGAAATGTTTCATCTAGGTTCTAACACTCACTTGTCATATGAGACGTTGACGAATCATTGAAATTACCTGGGCCTCTGTCTTCAAAGATACTAGGATATCTCTATTAGGAGGTCTCTAAGGTTCTAAAGTTTTCTGATGCTGTCATTATTCTAAGGTTTGGAAATGGAAAAATCTTTCACCCCTAATGGGACGTTGCTCTGTGTTCCCTTAAAAAAAAGAAAAAAAAAGAGTGGTGAGGTGTATTAACCTGGTCTTACTTTTTTGCCATCTCTGGATCATGAAAAGTGTTTGGCAACATAGCGTGGTACCCATAAGTTGGGTAAAACTGACAAGAGGGAATGTGGAGAAAGTGGGTGACAGCAATCCAAAGAAAAAAATCGTGGTCAGGGATCTATTCACAGACCAGTGTTACAGACGCTAAAGTTGACTTTTTTAGGGGGTGCATGCCAGCCTGAAACTCATTGCGTAACCCGATGATCCCTGTCTGGAATACTGTGAAGATAATTTGACGGTGAAATGGAAAACATAGTCCTAGAGTATCCTTAGAGCAACAAGATGAACTAAACTTGAATTAGAACAATAGTCTTCAATAGGAGGTCAAGGAGCAATTTTGCGTCCCCCAACCTGCCAGATATTTGGTAACATATTTATGGTTATCATGGTTATCATGACTGGGACAGTGGTATTGGCATCTGATGGGGGAAGCCATGGACGGTGCCAGACATCCCGCAGTTCACAAGACCACCCCTCTCCAGAAAGATATATACTTCCCCAAATGTCAAGAGTGCCAAGGTCAAGATACCCTGCTTTAGGAGAATCTTCCAAAATCAGCCGACCAAGAGTGCTCATTCAAATGAGCGAGTGCTTTTTGTCTCAAATGGGGAAACTGATGAGGCACCGAAACTTCACATAGAACGTGGAGGTGAAATGATGACTTGAACACAGTCCTCTGGCCCCCCATTCAGATTCTTCTCTGTTCCCTCAAAAGGGGGAAAGCAGGGCAGGGGGGTGAGAACCAAGTGTAATGATCTAAACCAAAAACCAGAACGTTCTCTGTTTGCTTTCTCCCACTCTGCAGTCCTGAGTTGGGGAACAAGAATCTGGCCAAGCAAAGGGCGGGGGGCAAAGACCAAAAGACCCGCATTTTCAACAGCCCCATGGGATTGTGATGCATGTGAACATTTGGGCAATGCTGTACTTTACCAGACTGGACTGGACACTGAGCTGTGTACCAAGAATTTTTCATGGTACTGAAAAGTGGCGAGAAATAATGCAGAAGGAGAATCAGAGGTATGGAGGGGCTCTTAAGCGGTGGTCAGTGGTCCTACAGAAAGGTTCTAAATATGAAATTATCAAACACCCTGAGTCATGCGCCATAACTATGTACAATATAAAAATGGTTTATAGAGGCTGGATAGTAGCTCTGTGTCTCTTGGACATGTGCTCACAGTTGAACAGATATCAAAGGATGAGTGAGCACTTTGGGCTGGACCAGCTACTTGGCTGACTGGCATAAAATTTTAATCTTGTCAGAGTCATGGATTTGCTCACTCTTTGGATCATTTAACTTTAGCTAGACAAAAATTATAGTCTGCCCCTCTACAACGTGTCCCTGTAACGTCTCATAAATGTCGTCTGCCTTTTATCGCAGGGAAGGCTGGGAAAGAAGGAATGGTTACTTCCTCACCATCCCAACGTCTCACAGAGAACCAAAATAATCCAGGCCAAGGCCACCTTGAATAGGGAGCATGTGATTTATGACTAAGGGACGGGGTTCTAACATTTTACCTTATAACATTCTCCACATTAACAGAATCTCCTCGGAAAATATTAGCTCTGCTTTGACTAAGTTGACCACGTGGAGCTCCATATCCTCTCTCTTGTGCCACAGAGTGTATAATATGAAAGTTTGAATGTTAGCCTAGAGGCTAAAAGAAAACTGGATGAAACCTATTAATAGCAGCCAATTACAAACATATTTAATGTATGACAGCGATCTTCAAGTTTATTCCCTGGCCCTTTAATTAAAGTAAAATATTATGCCCTCCTGTAATACTGGTTTTGAGTAAAAAATGCAGCTAAATATTGTGACTAAACAAATGAAAGCTATGGGGGGGAAGGCGTTGCTTTGCTTCATACATTGTTCCGTGTGCCTCCTAGCCTCCTTCCAGAGACCTGCGTGAACGGCCCACTTTGACAGTCACAGTGACAGGGGCCGAGGGGACACCGGGATTACGTGTCCTGCTGAGTGAGCTGTAGTGAGAATTCAGCGCGCTGTTCTCACTCTCTCCTTGTGTGTCTCCAGATTGCCCCTGCTAAGAAGCGAAGGGTGCCGAAAGCAAATTTTGCAGTGATATTTGCTGATGGCACAAACCTACAGCACAAGAGCAAATTTGCTTTCCTGGAAGGCTTGTTGTCAGTATTTGCAGACTCCAGGTTTGGCAGATTTTCCAAGAATGCTGATAACAATGCATGTATAATAAGATCAACATAGAACTTGAGTGGGGAAGAGATTAAGATGGTCCAGTCCCTTAATAATTACCCCAGGTTCGTGTCCAAGGTGATATAGCAAAATTCCTTCTCTTTAATCTCCTATCACGGAAATGGAAAAGAATCCTTTCATTCTTGAGTGGAAATTATAAGGAATATGTATTTTTGGTTGCACGAACACCTAGTTATAGAGATTATTTGAATTATAAAATAAAAATTGCAAAATAAAATAAAACTCAAAGACATACAAATAAAACTCTAGTATTTAAAGCAAAACCAAATTGTGTTTGTTAATGATAAAGAGTCAAAACAAGACAAAAAAATATTTAAGAGGTCCAAAGAAAGTCCTGTGCTTACCCTTCACGTTCATGATTATCTCTTATGTATAAGGGATGGCTATCCTTCTTACGTGGTTCTCAGCCTTGGTCGTACAGAAAAACCAGCTGGGAAGCATTTCCAAAACACTGCTGCCTCCAGAAACACCCCAAGATTTTGATTTCACTGGTCTCTATTGGAGCTGAGGCATGGGTAGTTTTAAAAAACTCTCCAGGTGACTATAATGTGCAGCTGGGGTGGAAAGCCTTGGGTGGGCAGAAACTTTTATAACTAGAGTATTTTACAGTATCATGAAGCTGTTAATGGAATGTGCATTTTTTTCCCTCTATTAATGATCGTCTGCCAGCCTTTCAGGAAAAAAAATTGGTCTCTGCTTCAATACATGTCATCTGTATAGACCAACCTTGAAAAACATTATCTCTTAATTAGATTCTAAACTTCTGTCCCTCTCTTTCTCCATGCAAAAGGTAATGGAGAAAGGGCAAGGCAGAGAGAAAAGTCATTTGGGTGACCAAGGACCCAAGTGTTAACGCCATATCAATCTTTACCTGCGGGTCAATATTTTGATAAGTGGTAAACAGCATTAATGAAGGATTTACAAATAAAGATCTTTTGAAGTAGTTGTTTATTCTTTCTCCTCTAGAATGTAGTATAAATGTATTATAAGCCATTTTAAACCCTCTGTGCAGTTAGGTGTGCTTCAGATGTATGTTTCATGATCCTAGGGTGAAGCACATTTTAAATTCAAATATATACAGAATGGAAAGCTCCTAGTTTCTCTTATCATCAATATGTTGTAAGCAATTTGGAAAATCCGATGGACAAAGCAGTCATAATAGCAAACCTCTAAGTATTTCACAAAAGACCCACAGTTTCTAGAACTTAAAAATCGTGAGTGCGCATGTGTATATGTATGTGTGTGTGTGTGTGTGTGTGTGTGCACTTGATTTATAAGTCCATCATGGTTTTTTCCTTATTATTTATATTACAAACATATTGGTTTATCCTTTATTAGCAAATTGCTTATTTTTACTACTCTAATGAGAATAATTATTTTAGGTCTAAAGAGAATAATATGGATGCAAAGTGCTCAACTTTAAAAGTGTCAGTGGTGTTTGTATGACAGGTAATGAGGCAATTTGGCAGAACATCAGAAACTAATTGAGCTCAGCTCACATCAATGAGGCTTGTTCAGCTGAGGCTGTGCCTCCTAAAAAGAACAGTGGAATTAAATGAGACAATGTGACATGTACAATTTTAATTGGAGACTCTAATTTAAAATATTTAAAGGCATGTTTAAAATAATTTGTGAATCCATACAGATGCTTCCTTCTCCAACTAATTAAGAATATTCAGTGGGTCATATAATGTCTGGGTGTCAAAAATATGAATTATTGAAGTCCCTGCACATATAAGTATACTTGCACCTTTAGGCAAGATCAAATTTGGTTTAACAGAGGGAAATGGGAAAGACACAATCCTCAAGACTGCAGAAGAAGGGTAGGTGATTTTTAACTTGATATTTTTACAGCCATTAAAAGTACGATATTATTAAATCATACAACTATTTTGAACACTTGAAATGATAATTATATTTCACAAGAAAAGTCAGCCATGTAAAACTTGAAATGAAATTTAGAGATATGGTGAAAAGGCTATTTTGATTTTTTAGGGATGTCATTGCTCCTTTTTTTATTGGTTGTGTTTGGCTCTTGGTCCACATAATTTGGAAGACAGCATTTTAATAGCTCTGAAATTCTTAGTTTTTAATATTGCTTCAAACTCATGGCCACTGATCATTTGGAATTCTTCATTATAGTAGGTTTTTAAAAAAAATGGGGAGAAAGACAAGCATTCAGTTGTATTGCAAATATATTCATAACCCGTAATAAATCACTTGTAGAAAAGAAACTTGTGATATCTGATACCTGCTAACCGAAAGTATAATCAGAGTCTACTAATGACTTAGAATAACACAAAAACGACTTTTCTAAAACGATGGCAGCCTATCTGCAACTTACTTCAGTAGCCTTAATGTGATTTCTTAAGGAGACTATCCTAAACTGAAATGTGTACTCACATTTTCTGTACGTTAGCACAGATATCGACAATGAATAATTAGAGAACACAGTGTTTATCATGGCTTTCTCATTTACCTTTTCATCACCATCCTGGGTTGACAAATGTTGGCAAATGCAATGGATTAGTCTCGTGTAGCACTTAAAATGAGCAGAGTTCCTAGAAAAGGAGAAATGTGTCAAAGGTGGGAAATTCTTGGGAAAACAGGCAAGGAAAAATGCGATACAAGAAAGAGAATTGGGTTGGGTGAGCGAAGATTGATGTAAGGGAACCAAATGAGAGTCTACCTTTGAATAGGAGTCCGGGAAAGCAAATCCAGAGGACTCAAACGTGCTGAGAGGAGGAAAAGAACCTCATAACATGAGAGCAGACAATTTTAAGTAAAACACTTGTCTCCAAGCTGGTATACTTTTGTTGTAAGCACCGGATCTTCTTTCTTTAAATTATTTTGTACATAGCTATTACCCAGGGTCCTTAATTTTTCCTGCAGAATTGCCTAGGGAAGGTAAAATTGCAGAGGAAGGAGCTGTCCTCATGCAAAGAAAAATAAGACTGAAATCCTAACTGCGATCATACACTCCGTTATGTCCTGGACGTACATGTCACATCACACATACGTGACCCACACTGCGTGTGTGCATACACACATGCAGACATACACAGCACAGATACACCATGTCTGAATGCATCCGACATGGCCAAGCCTCGTGAAGACAGGTACCTGGGTTCGAACTTTTCTAACTCCTGTTCTGGTTCAGAATGGTAACGATAAACGTCTCTCCCCTGATGTAGTCTTGGTTCTTGAGCTATACTTAGGTATAACCTTTTTTATTCTACTTAGGACCGGAATTGAAAAATGGGCCTGTTTTATTTCTCTGTGAAATACAGCCTAATTTTCTGCCGTCTTCAAAAGGAAATGATTAATCTTTACCTAGTTTTAGGCCATGTTCCCAGGCAGGTAACATGACCTGTCAGCATCGCTAACCTGTGTGGGTTTTATATTAGCACCATGTATTAGGATGAACCCAGAGTCGCAGAACTTTGGAAACAAATGGAACTTGAGAAAAAAGCTTCCCTGCATTGAAGGGTTGAAAATTTTATTGCTCAGTTTTCATAAAACAAACAAACAAACAAACAAAAAACCAGAATTTCTCCAGGAAATGATATCTGTTAATCATCTACATTGTTGCATTGTAAAACAGATGTAAAAAATAGCTATTCACTTTGTTGTGTAGCTTCTAAGTGTCCTTTAGTAATAATTAGCAAATAATTTTAACTACATATACTTGGGCTCATTTAAAAATAATTTATACCTAATTATTATGCATTACTCCAAGGATTCAAATAATGTAAATAATGGCTGGAAGCGAATTCTCCAAACATATGGACAGTTGGCCTGTGAAGTTTATAGCTCCTTAAGAGAAATCTCCTCTAGTCCCCTAAGACAAAGAAATCACGTCAATAATCTATGATCATACACATGAGATCTTAGAAACTGCACCACTAGCAAACCGATAATACCTTTGTGTGCAAACCTTTGCATTGTTCTTTTTGTGTAAATATATGATAGTTACTTTCTCAGCTACATGATGCTTTGTGGTACCAACAGTTTGGCTTTCGTAGATCAATGTGATTCAAGAAAGGGTTGTAAAATGTAGTATAATGTATTCTAGGTAATCCTCTCTCACTGCACACATGTCAATCTATTTCAGTATGTTTTATCTGTAAAATGTGCCTTACAGTCCAATAAACATAATTCTTCCATATGTTAAAGGGCATGCAAGTTCGAGTATGGTGGGGCTGGGGTGGGATGCTGTGTTTGTAATGTTCTCACAAAGCTATTTTTTTTCAAAGTAGTTGTGTAGAGTTAACACTGTTTTCTTCAGAAAACTCAGGCAAACTGTGTTAGTATTCTTGGTTTAATTCTAATTCATTAGTTATGTTTCATTTTTTTGACTAAGTGAGGGAAATAAATGTTTTTAGCTTCATAAAGCAAAAATACCTAGAGCAGCATCTCTCATAGGATTGGACACTCCTCAGAGCATAGTTTTTTCTTCATGCTTCTTCCCAGACCCAACATTGCCAACCAAATCACAAACCCCCCAACGTAGGACCTCTTAAATTGGTTTTCCTAAAGATGTGTAGCTAGGCAACTGATGATTCAGGCCTCTATGTTAAAACATTTGTAAATAGACATTTCCAGAAGCAGATCAGAAAAATCAAACACTAATTTTTGTGTGAACTCTATTTTTCTATTCACTTAGTATATAGAGAGATTCATTTGAGTAGATTTTGTTACAACTTACTATCACCCATGCAGGCAGCCTAAATGTTTCTTTATTTTGCATTGAAATTACTGGTTTGATTTTCTCCAAATTGAAGACAAATGTACTATTTTAAATGAACACTGAACCTAACTTAGACTGCAGCCAAAAACTCTCAGAAACCTATGGGAAAGAAGATTAGCTAGCATTTAATCACAAGATAAACTGATTAACGCTGATATGATTTAGAAATATAATTAAGTATTTTAACTACAGCAACCTTATTTTATCAAAAACTGTGTTATCTAGATGCAGATTTCTGACTGTACATAAAGATATCCCCAGTATGGCAAACACTAGCTTTTCCAGCAAAGTCATCTTGTGTTACAGAGTATATAGTGTGTCCAGTGAAAGATGATTTGTGTCAGCTGAAACTATAGCCTGGAGCTACACTTGGTGTGTTATTACTTTAATCTAGTTATTGAAGCCTTGAAGTGTGTGTTAGCAAGTTGAGGGAAGAAATGTCAAAAGCACAGCCAACCCGATCATTAAGAATTTCTTGGAATAGCAAAAACCATCCTCATGCATTCCTCATTCAATTGTTTATTTTGGAATATGTTGACTTTTTACCTGAGAAGTAGTATTCTCTAATGGAAGATAATATTCAGATTTTACCAGAGTTTCATTATTGCCTACCATGATTAAACTTTTGAGAATTTACTGAGGTATGCCAATAATGTAATAATCACATAGATGGAAGTTTTAAGATCAAATATAACTGTTAACACTGAATAAGGAGAAGAAATGTAAGACTACTCTTGTGGATTGTGTTGTGGGTTGCTAATTATAAAACTACAACATTTATATAAATATGAGTATATGTTTAGTAGCAGATAATTCTAAGAAAATAGAGTTATAAAACATTAATAAACAATATAGAGCTAGCAAGGTGAATATTTAGTTATCACAATTGAATAAACAAATAAGTCAGTAATAAGTGTTATTTAAACATCAGTATTTCACCAGTAAAGTGTATTTGTCTTTTTTTGCCTTTTTGCTGATGAAAGGAGGGACATTCAGATTTTTCAGCTTTTTATGTCTTCATAACTTATTTTTAGAAATATTCATTAAAAATATAAAGGACAGACAATTCTTTTTTGATGTTGAGTTTTAAGTGGCAGAGTGAATTTTCCATTTTTGTTTAAAGTATTCTTAAATTATTTTTAGTAATGAAATGCTATATAATTTGCTTAAGCAAGTCAAGTGCATGGAGGACACATTGAAATCAGAGTGCAAATTACTTTAAAATTATTTTCTGAAATTGAAGAAACTGGAAATTCTGTTATTTGACTTAAATCTTCCCATGCTCAAGCACAGAAATTATCCAATATATATAAATGATTTGGTAGCAAAACTTTCTTCTAAATGTTGCAGACTATAGGATGATTTTCGAATAATTTTTTTAAAACTTTACTTCAGTGTCAGAATACAGCATCCAAATATCACCTTGTATTGTTTAAAAAGTTAATAGCCTATGTTTGAAAAAGTTTTCAAATGTATTTCATCATATTTACTTGTATTAAGTACAAGAGAAAGTAAAAGTAAAACAGCGAGTCTGTTTGAAAAATCCCACATGGTAATTTTAGCTTTATTGTTATATTTAGCATGATGAATAACATTTTCAGTTAGAGAAAGAAAACTTAGCAATAATAAATATATTTGTGAACAATAGGATGACAGAATTATCATGGACATCACTGCCTACACTTTTTAGTTTATTTATTCTCACATCTTCTATTATAGTCATTATTTTTTTTTACCTATCAACTTCTCCATGAAGGGTTCATTAAGTACTTGGCATTCTGTCATTCCATATTTTAGTGGTAGCAAGGATTCTATGAGATATTCTAACCTGAGGGGAGACACCTGGTGGGTTTAATTGGATTACATCTGGCAATAATTAGGAGCAAAGGATAAAAGTTGAACAAGCTCTAATAGTGTAGGTGACTTCCATTTACTAAGACAGTCCAGGAGGAAAGACTTCCAACCTTGCGAAGACCATGAAGATCCCATGGAAAGGTTTTGGGTAGAGAGGTTGAATAGGGAATTAAGAACCTTAGCCAGTATTTTATAACAAAGAGGTTGGTCCTACAGTCTTTAAAATCCATGGAAAGCCAGACCTACTCTACAGTAAACATTTTGAGAATACTTTTAGAAGTTGCCTACCAACAGAGTAGAGGGGGAGTTAGAATGGGATGGTGAACATTTCACAAAATATTGCTTTAAAATTGTGTTTTCTTCAGCTCTGGCAACTCAAATAAATACAGGTCCAAGTTAGAATTTAAAGAGGTTTTATTCACTTGGTGGTCCTCTCGGTTTACTCACATTTGGTGTGTTAATGGCCCTTTGTAGTGACATTTGTTGACAGAAGGGCAATAATTTTAATGTTACATATTTGCAACCTTCTGGTATCAGAGGCTGCATCGTACTTGTGTTCTGTAAAGGTCTAACTGTGGTTCCCGGCATTTGGAGGGAGTTCAGGAGAGAATAAATGCCAAACTTTTGATTTCGTTTTTAATTTTTGAAAATGAGATCATTGATTTCCATTTTGAATACCTACCCATTTCTTAGACAGCTCTGACGACTTCCCTTTATTCTTCATTCTTGCCCTTTGATTTGTATTCAGATGTGAGATCATTGTTCAAACAAACGAATGTGTTGAGATGGGCATGGCTATTTAGTTTAGCTGTTGCTGTTTTGTTTTTAAACGGGCATGTGCTGTACCCTTTTGGATGAATGATGCTGATGTACCAAGTAAGAAATGTCTCTCTCTTACTAGATGTCCTGTACTATCTTGTGCACATGTGATTAATTGCTATTTTAAAAAATATTTTATTTATTTATTTGATGGGGAGAGAGACAGGAAGAGAGGGAACACAAGCAGTGGGAGTGGGAGTGGGAGAAACAGGCTTTCCGCTGAGCTGGCCCAGGGCTGGATCCCAGGACCATGATCTGAGCCAAAGGCAGAGGCTTAACAACTGAGACACCCAGGCACCCCATCAGTGATTAATTTCTAAAGCTATAAATATGATTTAAACATGATTTAAACATGATTTTTTTCTATAAATGCAGTTGTATTTCTCCCTGAAAATCCCTTTTGTAGGTGATTTCAAAATTACTAATCAAATTGACTAATATATCCTTGACTAATAGAAGTCAAAGTATGGTAGATCAGGTCTGTGCAGTGAACTTTTTGCAGCGATGAAAGTATTTTCCTGAGCTATCCCAGAGGCCAGCCACTTGCTACACATGGCTGTTCAGCACTTGGGAGGTTGCTGGCATGATTAAAGAACAGATTTTTAAATTTGATTTAATTTTCATTCATTTGAACTTACGTGGCCAGGTGTATCTGGTGACTACCGTATTGGCAAGGACCTAATCCTTGACCTGCAGGGATTTACAAATTAAACTGTGATGCAGGCACCCTACCCAGCAGAATGATAAAGGAAGCCGGAGTATCGTTGCCAGTTTCGTGTCTGTGGACCTTCTTGTTTATTTTAATTCTAAGCTTCTGGAAAATAGGAGCAAGGTCTTATTTTGGGGGGTATTCTTTATTGATTTTTAAGAAGTTGTAGAAAAATATATTTGAGAGGCAAAATGAGTGACTTGGATAATTATAAGGCTGGAGATGGGTGCCTGGGTGGCTCAGTGGGTTAAGCCTCTGCCTTCGGCTCAGGTCATGATCTCAGGGTCCTGGGATCGAGCCCCGCATCGGGCTCTCTGCTCAGCGGGGAGCCTGCTTCCCTCTCTCTCTCTGCCTGCCTCTCTGCCTACTTGTGATCTCTCTTTCTGTCAAATAAATAAATAACATCTTAAAAAAAATTATAAAGCTAGAGAGAAGAAAATGAGGGAAATGAAAAGTAATTCGGGATAGTGAGTTTGCAAAACAAGGATTTTTGCCTTGTGTTAGTTATTTCTTTATAACACAGCCTGAGAATTTCTATCCTGCCCATCTTTGTGACAGAAGAAAGCAGGGGGATTTGCACAGCGGTGACCATTGAGTTTGTAATCATGGTCATAGTGTGAGCTGTGCCCGGAGAGCAAGCAGAGGGATCCCCTGCACACAGCACTCCCATTCTTCGTGTTGGGTTAGAAGGCAGGGCAGTCACCTGTCAAGGACTGACTTGTTCCTTGGGTTTTAGGAGCTGCGCCTGATTGCCATACAAGGAAAGGATTAATCCATTTTGGTTAATAACGTGGAGAAAAAGGTATTATCATTGAAGTAACTAGTAGCCATTATCATCTTCACCATCACCGTCATCATCATCATCATCTTGCTGGTTTTATAAGCCGGAAGCTGTGCTTTACAGCTAAAACAACAACAGGAGCAAAAACCAACAACAACAAAAAAAAAACACCTAACATGTCTTGATGTCTTGAGCACTTACTACCTGGCTATCACGGTGCTTACTGTTTTTAAGTATTAATCTGCAGATGAACCCAATATATAGATACTCCTATTCTCCATCAAGTAAGAAACGAGAACATTGTGGCTTACACATTGTGAGCACTTTGTCCTCATTTAGTAAGTGGGACACAGTGCCCAGAGTTTTGACTACACTCTGTGGGCCCTACTTTTCTTCTGGTTCACAAAAGAGGAGGGCTCGGCTCACAATGCCAACATATGTAGAGCTGAGTTGTGGTTTTCATTTGACTCTGTATGGAAGCAGAGAAATAATCTGAAATAAACTAAAAAAGAAATGAAATAAACTAAAAGCAACTATTTTCTAAACTATGAGTGCTTTATGAAATGTTTTGGGTGTGGAAACCCATGCTGGATCATTTGGCTTGATCCTGTCAGTCATCTTTTTAAATAGCTTCATTTCAAATCACAGATTTGACATGTCCACAGAATCTGCTGGGTGTGCGCATGCATTCAGAAAGGGAAGTTTGTCATTAAGCTCTATCATTATCTCTCAAATTTTGTGTGGAAAAAGTTGATTTTCTTCATTGCTAAGTTTGGAAAGCCTATTAAAATGAAGATTGACTTGTTTCAAGAAAGGAATTTTAAATACAAATTTTGAATTCATACAATAAGCATATCCTGCCTCTGTTCAATCACGTTATACCACCCAGGACTTATGTCCATCACCTCAGAAACTGATGCCCCTAGGAAAAATAAACAGTACAATATTCTCAGGTGACACAAAGGGTTAATGCACCATCAAGTTCAGGTTCTGACATTCAACTAGCCGAGAGAAGGCTACGGTCCAATTAAACAGCCTCAACAGTTAGTGTTTTCATTCTTCTCATCTACAGCAAGCCTCTTGCTTAAATGCTGTGAAACAATAGTGGCATGATTGTGCATATAAGACAAGGAAGATTCCTTGAGATCATTCCATTCAGTTTCCTCATTTTACAGATGCTGAATTAAAGGCTCACAGAGGGGACGCTGTGGTGTCTGGGTCAGTTGATAGAACATGTGACTCTTGATCTTGGTCATGAGTTTGAGCCCCACATTGGAGGTAGAGATTACTTAAAAACAAACAAAAAAAAGTGAAGTGATTTGTTCAAGATCCTAGAGCTCTGGTCCCCAAAATGGCTCTCCTGGCATGTTAGCTGGTGGCTTTTCCACTGGAGTGTTTTCTCTCTTCAAGGTTTCCCCATTGGCTTTTCTTTTCAGTTGGGTACTCTCTCCTTGGATGTGTTTAGGATTTTAAAAAGTATATATTTGTTCCCCAAAATTCTAATTAACTAAATTTTTCAAAATACATCAAATTTAAATATTTAAAATTGAACTATATTTTCCTTTTTGAAAATCATTAAATATTTCATTAAAATGGTACTAACATATTGTGATGTCTTTCACAAAAACTTCACTTGGAAATAAGGATAAAGAATACACTAATTTGAAAGCTTTTGAAAAGTTTGGCCACTTGGGGGCATATTGGTTGATTAAGCATTTGCCTTTGGCTCAGGTCATGAGGCCAGGGTCCTGAGATCAAGCCCCACCTCGGGTTCTCTGATCAGCAGGGAGCCTCTTCTCTCCTGCCTCTGCCTGTCTTCTGCTTGGGCTCTCTCTTTCTCAGATAAATAAAATCTTTTTTTTTTTTTTTTAAAGTTTGACCATTTTGATTACTGGAAAAATATGATAATTGACTTAAATGATTTAAATATATAAACTATATGCCCTTTTTGATGTTGATATACATGTAATTTTTGAAGTTTTTCATGAAGTGTGTTCAGTTTTCCTAACTGACGTGATTTATTGTCGCCTAACTGGTTCAGTCAGTAGAGCATGTGACTCTTGATCTTGGGGTTATCAGTTCAAGCCCCATATTGGATTTAGAGACCACTTAAAAATAAAATCTTAAAAAAAAAAGAAAAATGTGATTTATTGGAGTACAAGGATGGGCCTTGCCTTTCCTTTTCTCCTCTTGTATCATTCTTTCTTTCTTTCTTTTTTTTTTTTTTGAGAATTTATTTATTTCAGAGAGAGAGAAAACAAGAGAGCGTGTGCATATGAGTAGGAGGGGTGAGAGAAAGGGAGAGAATCTCAAGCAGATTCCACACTGAGGGGGCAGCCTGTCACAGGGCTCAACTTCGCAACCATGAGATCATGACCTGAGTTGAAATCAAGAGCCAGTCACTTCCCTGCACCATTCCAACAACGCCCCCCTTGTATCATTCTTAAAATAATTAGGATAGTACTTCACCCATCCTGATGGTATTTAACACAAGGAAATATTGTAAAGCATAACAGTATGCTTTATAACAGAGATTCTTTGCCTATCGACCAGATGTGCTGCCATTTTTCTTCTGCTTGGGCAGTCACATGGTCTCCTGCAGGATTCAGCCTCAACTTCTAACTTCTGTGGTCATGATGAGGATTATATAGGAATTATACATGACATAAGTAAGAGTTGGAACTGGCACAAAATAGACATTCAGTTGCTGGAACTTACTTCATTAAGATGAAAATTTCAATTACATTTTGTTTGTTTACCCTTATTTTCCTGTATGATCATTTTCATGTTAGGATGGAGAGCTGGATTGGTGGTCTCTAGGATTAGGATAGGTGAACTGCAAAGAAAGAACAGAAATCTGTCTGCTTTTGTTTTTCATAATAAGTTTTGCAGCCCATTTTTAAAAACAACCTCCATGAAAGTCTCCCTTTCTATTGTGGGAGCTAGTCATTTAATGCAGATATTTCAAAAATATCTCTTTGCATCTCAAGGCCCAGAAATTGCAGGAAAACACCTAGAGTTTTATTATAAGTTACAGAATGGAGATTTTCCAGCAGTCCTTATGTAAGATACACAAGGATTCATTTCCTGCCCACAATAAGCTTGCTGCCTGATGAGGGGGAAAGATATTCAAATGCATGATTATAATATAAGTAACACGAGTTATAATAAATTTAAGTACACAATGCTGTAAGAGTAGAGATAGACAGTTATTTTTTCTGCTTGGGTAAAAAAGAGAGCCATCCCAAGGGATCTAACTTTTGAAATAGTTTGAAAGTATGATGCAAATACATCACAGATACAACAAATTTTGAAATGTGATTTTTTGGTTTATTTAAGATCTGCACTTGGGAGGACACACGAAGGAGGTTGAACAGAATGCAGGGAGAGTTACATATCGTGGTTAACACATTGAGTTTGTAGGTTCTCTTTTAAACGTGAGTATCCCTCAAGAACGCCCTTTGCCTTCAAATTCCAGAAATCGTTTTGGGATCCACAGAGAAGGGAGGCTTTGGACTTGTAAGTGCATTTCAAAATCTGATGACAGCTATTTGAAAAGTGATTCAAGGATACTTTGAATATCAGAGGATACCATGAAAATGATGAAATATGGATCTGTAAGGAGATGATAATATGCAATTTAAAATCAAAGATTGTAGAAAACCAAATAACATTTACATCGAAAGGAGATTAGGATATACTGAGGGAATGGACATCGGGGATTTTGTACTGATTGTGTGTTTAATTTTACAACATGTGACGACATTGTTTTGATCATAGCAGGGTGAAACCTTTCAGAGAAGGTCAATACATTGCCCCTAAATTAAAAGTAGAAGAACAGTATTGCAAAGCAATGGCAGCATGCCTACAGGCTTAACATTAGTGACCACCATGGAATTGTGTGTGTCCAAATGTAAGACACATGTTTCATGAGTGGTACTTTTTGAAGAAACATTGGAGAGATTATGACAACATTCCCATTTAGGTTTTGACTGAATAGGTATTAATGTCTGTATTTATGTAGCCCTAGGCTAATACTCAATACACAACACTTCTAAAACTCAAACATGCTGAAAGTATGAGATACTTTTA
This sequence comes from Lontra canadensis, assembly GCF_010015895.1. Lineage (NCBI taxonomy): Eukaryota > Metazoa > Chordata > Mammalia > Carnivora > Mustelidae > Lontra > Lontra canadensis. The sequence continues at coordinate 11,480,059 of NW_022631033.1, forward strand.
TTAAAATAAGACAGAAGGATATAAGATAAATTAACTGCATGAAACCAGTGTTTAAGTATCATACAGCAGAATGTGTTTATGAAGTTTCTATCTTGAAGAAATTATTTGTTTCAGTCCAATATCAGTTACAGCAAAATTACAAGGTACTGCTGTTTGGAAAGGGGTAGGTCAGGCAGGTTCCAGGTCACAAGCCATATGTGTGCTCTGTGAATGGCGCCATTTGTGGATAATAAGAGTTGCTCAAAGGATGTGGGGATGTTTGTGCTCAAAGTATGTGGCTACCTTGTGGATCTATTTCTCTGCAACCAGTCTCCTCTGCCCCAGAATGGAGTAGATGTGAGGGAAGACTGACAACGTGAGTCTGTCAGGTTGTTCCTAAAAGACCTGAGGACGTGATTTGTTTTGGTGGCTGGGCGCCTGTGAACTCCAACAGCTACAGGATTTCAGAGGACTTTGGGACTAGCCCTAGTTAGGATCCCTGTATTCCTCTATAAATGTATAATGCTTTTCCATTCCTTGTAGCACAAAGTATTTCCACACAGACTTAACCTGGCTGAAACAGCATATACAAAATAGAAAAACTATGTTTCACGAAAGCAGTTCCATTTCTAGTCTTTTCTCACCCTAGGGAGACATGTGGGATCAACACTTGATCTGGAGTAAGTCAGTTTTGCCAGTGTACCTACAGTGATGCAAATTTAGGTTTTTAAGACCCAGTGGGATGCATGAGCCATTCCGGATTCCAACAAAAACCCATCACTTCTCCACTGCAACAAAGGGGAATACTGACGGGCTATGAAGACGTTGTTGGGTAGGATTTTAGATCTCCCTACTAGATGGGCTGTCAAAACAGTGTATGTTGTTTAGCATATTGATGATTAATTTGACATAAGATCGCAACACAGCTGTCTCTTTGCCTCTTCATGGGAAGTCCCTGAGATCACATTTTAATTCGAAAGTTCCCCTGCAGGCTCTGGGCAGAGCTTTTAAGAAGGTCAGCAGGCCAAAGGCTACTAATTGATGCTTCTGCTTACCATGGCTAATTCTGCATTAGCACTGTCAACAGAAAGCTGATAAAATCTTCCTGGGTTCTAAGGAACAATGCTCTCATGTTCCCAGAGGAATTTTACCTGTGATATCTAGTAACTGGCTTGTTGAGCTGCAGTGGTTAGTCATATGGAAACTCTATTTCCTTTCCTGTTAAATACAGCTGCACTGGGGAGCCCATAGAGTTTGATTTCTTCCTTCCTTTCTTCCTTCCTTCCTTCCTTCCTTCCTTCCTTTCTTTCTTTCTTTCTTTTTGATAAGTCTTTTCTGAAGAAACTTCCTGATGATTACAAAGACGTGACTTGTATTTTGACTGAAAGCCATGTGCAGTGTAATATGGCAACTAAAAAGGGGTATAATCTTTAAAATAATTTTTTTAATGAAAAAGCATAAGCGTCATTGACCTTCAAGACCAAAAAAAAAATAACTGATGAAATAATCATTAGGGAAATTTTAAATTTTTATTAATAATACATCTTAAAAATAGCTTTGTATGTTGTTTTAATCTGGTAGAATTTTTAAAGGCTTTATTTTCTTAGAACATGTCAAGGTTTACCACAAAATTGAGAGGAAGGCGTGGAGATTTCCCATCCACCCCCTGTCCTCCACACACATTTTCTCCCGGTACGTTACGGTCATCATCAAGGATGACCCTACACGTCATGATCATGCAAAGCCCATGGTTTACCTTAGGATTCATTCTTGGTGCTGCACACTCTCTGGGTTTGGAGAATAGTATCGTGAGCCACACCCATTATTAAAATATTATTCTGAGTACTTTGCTGCCCTAGAATTTCTCTGTGCTCTGCCCATTCATCTCTCTCTCTGCATTGGCAATCATGGATCTGTTTATTGTCTCTGTACATTTATCTTTTTCAGAAGGTCATATCGTTGGAATCCTATAGTATGAAGCCTTTTCAGCTTGACTTTCTTCACTTAGTAATCTGCATTTATGTTTTTCCCATATCTTTTCATTTTCTGTTAGCTCATTTCTTTTTAGTGCTGAATAATAGCCCGTTGTCTGTGTGTATCGCAATTTTATCAACTCACCTCCTGAGGGCTCTCTTAGCTGCTCTCAGGTTTGGTCCATTATGCTAAAACTTCTGTAAACATCTTTGTGTGGGTTTTTATCTGGACATTCATTTTTCAGCTTATTTCAATAAATACCAAGGAGTGTGGATGCCTGACTGTGTGGTAAGAGTTTGATTACTTTCATAAGAAGCTTCCAGATTGTCTTCCAACGTGGCTGCACCATTTTCCATTCTCACCAGCAATGCAAGAACGGTGCTCACCGGCATTTGGTGTTCACAGCGTTCCAGATTTTGGCCATTCTAGTAGGAAGTAGTAGTGGAATGGCATTGCTTTAATTTGCATTTCCCTGATGGCATATGATGGGGAACATGTATGTCTTCATATGCTTACTTGTCATCTGTATATATTCTTTGGTGGGGTGCTTAAGATTGTTGGCCTATTTTTAAATCGGTTGTTGGTTTTCCTGTTGAGGTATAGGAGTCCTTTGTATCATTTTGGGTTAATCTGATGTATCGGGCTGTGGCCACAGGAAAGAAAAAGACCATGTGAGCTCATGAGAGAGTTTATGGCAATGTACATCTTTCCCTCAGAAGTCAAAGAAGAGTCGATTGCTTGCCTTCCTCCACCCCAGCCTGAGAGAATTTCCGTCTCCCTTTCCCCACATCCACCATGGACTCATCTTTGAGCTCAGCCCCCAATTCACCCCCTCCCGCCTGTCTTCCCTCTAAAGGGTAGGTTTTGCCGCTGCCCGCCTCAAAGACCCTGTATTTATGTGGGTTTTCTGTATATTTAATAAGATGCACCTTAATTTTTTTAAATAAGACCTAGAGAATAGATTAAAATATTATCAGATGCATCTTCTGCAGATATTTTCTCCCAGTCTGTGGCTTGTCTTCTCATCCTCTTCCATTATCTTTGGCAAAGCAGAGTGTTTAATTTTAATAAAGTCTGGCTTACCAGTTATTTCCTTCCTGGACTAGGACGTCAGTTTTGCATCCAAAAAGGCATCACATCCAAGGTTATCTTGGTTTTCTCCTGAGCTATCTTCCAGGAGTTGGGCACTCACGCATTTCACATTTAGATCTAGGATCCATTTTCGGTTAAGTTCTCTGAAGGTTGGAAGGTTGTTGGAAGGTCTACGTGTGACTTCAGTTTTTTTCATGTCAATGTCTAGTTGTACCAGCCCTGGTTATTGACAAGACTGTCTTTGCTCTACTGCATCACCTTCGCTCCTTTTCAAAGATCAGGTGATTATAACAGTGGGGTCTATTTCGGAACTCCCCATTCTGTTGCATTGGCCTATTTGTTCTCTCACCAAGACTACACTGTCTTTTTTTTAAAGATTTGTATTCCAATGTAGTTAACATACAGTGTTATATTAATTTCAGGCATACGATACAGTGATTCAACAATTCCATCTATTACTCAGCGCTCATCAGGAGAAGTGTACTCTTAATGCCTTTCACCTGTCTCGCCCCTCCCCCACCCACCTCCTTTCTGGTAACCATCTCTTTGTTCTTGATAGTTAAGAGTCTGGTTTTTTGGGTTTATTCCCCCTTCACTCCTTGATTTTGTTCTTAAATTCCACATATGAGTGAAATCACATGGTATTTGTCTTTCTCTGGCTGTCTTATTTCCCTTAACATTATACTCTCTGTTGCAAATGGTACAATTTCATTATTTTTTATGGCTGAATCATATTCCATTGTGTATATATACTATGTCTTTTTTATCCATTCATCAATGAACATTTGGGCTGCTTCTATAATTTAGCTATAGTAAATAATGCTGCAAAGATAGTAGGAGTATATATATCCCCATGGATTAGTGTTCCTATATTTTTTGGGTAAATTTCCAGTAGTGTGATGACTGGATCAAAGGATAGTTTGTTTGTTTGTTTGTTTTAATTTCTTGAGGAAAGTCCGTACTGTTTTACACAGTGGCTATACCAGTTTACATTCCCACCAACAGTGCACAAACATTCCTGTTTTTCCACATCCTCAGCGACACTTGTTGTTTCTTGTGTTTTCGACATACTGTCTTGAATACTGTAGTTTAATTGTCTTATACTTAGAAACCTCAGTTCTCCAGTTTTGTTCTACTTGAATACTGTGTTGGCTGCTGTAGGTCTTTTGACCCTCCATAGACTTCAAAATCAGTTTGTCAATATCTATAAAATAATTTGCTGGACTATTAATTGGGATTGCATTAAAACTATTGGTTAAGTTGGGAAGAACTGACTTCTTAACAATATGGAATTTTTCTAACCATGAACGTAGACTATCTCTTCATTTGATTTAGTTCTTTGATGCCATTCATCAGTTTTGTTGTTTTCTTCATATAGAAGTGGTAGATATTTTGTTTGGGTTATACCTAAGTGTTTTATTTTAGAGGTGCTAATGTAAACGATACTGTGTTTTTAATTTTAAGTTCCACTTTTAAGACTGTATCCTTGGGGAAGCTTCAAGTTTCTCATCATTAAGTATGATGTTAGAAGTAGGTATTTTTTAGATAGTCTTTATCAACTTGAGAAACTCTAGCTTGAGAGTTTTTATTATAAATGGATGTTGCATTTTTGTCAGACGTTTTCTCTGCATCTACTGATATGATCATGTGATGTAAAGAAGCTATATTAATTGGTTTTCAAATGTTGAAATAGCTTGCATACTTGGGATAAATCCCACTTGGTTGTGCTGTATAATTTATTTGTACTTTTTTGGATTTGATTTCTTGATATTTTGCTGAGATTTTTGTATCTATATTCATGAGAGATATCTGCTTGTGATTTCTATTCTTATAACATCTTTGTCAGATATTGTTATTAGGCCAATGTCCCCCCATAGAATGAGCTAGGAAATATTCCCTTGCTTCTGTCTTCTGAAAGTGGTTGTGGAATGTTGATATGATATTCTTCTTAAATGTTAGAATTCACTAGTGAACCCATCTGGGCCTGTGTTTTCTATTTTCAAAGGTTATTCATTATTGATTCAGTTTCTTTAATAGATACAGGATTAATCAGATCATCTTTTTCCTCTTGTGTGAGTTTTGGCAGTTTATATCTTTCTAGAAGTTAAGCTATTTCATCTAATTTATCAAATTTGTGAGCATAGAGTTGTTCATAATATTTCTTTTTTTTTTTTTAAGATTTTATTTATTTATTTGACAGACAGAGATTACAAGTAGGCAGGGAGGCGGACAGAGAGAGAGGAGGAAGCAGGCTCCCTGCTGAGCAGAGATCCCGATGTGGGGCTTGATCCCAGGACTCTGAGATCATGACCTGAGCTGAAGGCAGAGGCCTTAACCCACTGAGCCACCCAGGTGCCCCTGTTCATAATATTTCTTTACTATTATTTTAATTTCCATGGCATCTATAGTGATGTCCTATTATTCATTTTTGATATTAGCAATTTGTGTTCTCGCCCTTGCATTCTTAATTCTTAAAGCCTGGGTAGAGGGTTATCAATTTTATTGTTCTTTTGTAAGAACCTCATTTTGGCTTAATTGACTCAATTTATTCCTAGTTTTCATTTTCATTGATTTCTGCTCATTTTTTTTTAAACTTTGATTTAATTTGCTCTTTCCACCCCCTAGGTTCCTAAGGTGGAAATTTAGATGACTTCTTTTAAATTTTTCTAATTTTCTGTTATATATCTATATCTATATATTTTATATATTTCTGGCATATATATGCATTTTATATATTTCTGACATGTTTTTATATATATTATATATACTAACACTGTAACACTACTTTTGCTGCATCCCACACATTTTGATAAGTTGGAATTTTACTTTTAGTTCAAAACATTTTGAAATTTCTCTTGAGATTTCTTTTTTGACTCATGTACAATTGAGAATTATATTGTTTAATCTACAGTTATTTGGGGACATTCTAGTTACTTTCTGTCACTGATTTCTCGTTTAATCCCACTGTGGCCTGGAAGCAGATATTGTATGATTTCTATTCTATAGAAGGATTTTCAGAAAGGTCAGTAAGTAAATATTAGGCATTGTTGTCTAAGAATATAATCCTGTGTTTGCCTTTATACAGAAATGGATTCTGAGAATGTCAGAAAAATTTTTTAAGACCCAGAAAACAATTGCATTAAAACTTGCCCTATGAGTTACTCCATATTTTATTACCTTGTGCTTTATTGGGTGATTAAAAGCTGGAGAAGTGGTTGGGACATCCCTTTAGTGACTTCATTTTTGTCAGTCAGTATCTGGGCTCAAAGAAATACTTAGATG